>NC_054371.1:179963656-180569490 GCF_017654675.1 Xenopus laevis
TTGTCCCAAACTTTGTCTTGATTACCTTGCACTGATCTGCTTTGTCTTCCCTTTCAGGTTCTGATTTTAACCTTCCTGATTTTAACCTTGCCTTCAACATTGCCCTGCCCTGCTTTCCTTGCTATTCTGTATCTTGCTCTGCTTCTCACTCCAAACCTGATCTTGCCTTACTCTGCCTTGACTTTGACCTGACCTTGCCTTTCTGGTTCCTGCATCCTGTTCTGACCTGTACCCTGTCTATATCTTCCCTCGCCTCTGCATCTTGCTCTGCCTTTTCCTCCCTCTCGTACTTTCTGCTCTAGCCTCCTCTCCTGCTATCCGCTCCAGTCCTCTCCTGCTTTGTGCTCCAGTCCTCTCCTGCTTTCCGCTCCAGTCCTCTCCTGCTTTCCGTTCCAGACCTCTCCTGCTTTCTGCTCCAGTCCTCTTCTGCTTTCCAACCTAATCCTCTCACTATCCAGTCCCCTTCTGCTCTAGTCTCCTTCTGCTCCAGTCTCCTTCTGCACTCTATCCCCAGTTTGATCTGATCACTGTCCTGTCCCATCCAGTCTGTTCCTGTTCCACTCCTGCTTCATCCAGTATGTTCCTGTCCTAAATCATTGCCCTCTTCATCCTGTCTAGTCCAGTCCTGATCTTCACCCTCTCCATCCTGTTCCACTCTGCACCTGTTCCAGTCTGACTCATCACCCTCTTCAATCTGTTCCTGCCTTCCCTTTACATCTTCCCTAGGAACAATCAGCTCCTGCGTCAAGGACTCGCCCTTCCCCTCATCAGTCTCCACAGCGCCCCCTACCTAATCCTTGACAGTGATCTGCGCTGGATAATCCAATTTAGATTTTTCATCCGATAATCTGAAAAATCAAGTTTTCGGAGCATTGATCATACAATATGAATTGCGCTCAATTTTATTGTGACAATTTGACTCTCGATTTTTCCAAGACAAATTATTAATAAATGAGTTAAAATTGTGAAAGAGAGTTTGGTCGAATTTGTTTTCATAAAAAATTAGATTAATTTATGTTTTAGGAAAGGTTACCTTATAGGCATGATTATCCAAATTGTAGAAAGACCTGTTAATCTGGATAACAGTTCGATACCTGTATAACCCATTTCTCACTAGAAGTTATTGAACTTAAATCAGAGAATTAAGCACAGGTTAGTTACATGAGCAGGTGGTGGGTTAGTAGCTGATTAACAGTTTAACTAAATATATGGCTAATTCATATTCAAAATTGCTGTTGACAACTTTTTCCTTCTGTAATAACTGTACTTACATGTCATACTTGCTGACACGAGAATTAGAAAGGCTGTGCATAGTTTTGTATGTGAAGACAACACTTTCCATATTTCCTCATTTCTTTTTCTGCTCTGAATTATCCTTATTGTAAGTGAATAAACCTCAGCAGCAGAGTCTTCTGTAAAATTAAATTACCCATCAACTATTCTCAAGAGTCTGATTATATCACCTTAATTGAAAAGGGTTCTGTCATGTTCATTACTATATGTCTCTTGTAGTGACATAGCAGTGATAAACTGTTAAATTAGATTCTAACCATATAATGAACAATGATTCAGCTAACCTCCATCATGCCTTCATGTCTATGGATTCAGTTCTGTTTGGTAGATTTTTAACCTTTTTTGATTTTTAACACAAAAGGCAGAACTTCATCTTAAATATGAGCGAGTTTTGCAAGCGATTGTTCTGGGGTAGACAGACTGGCACTGAAGAAGAAGTGGTCGGTATTACCATTGTGACTAATATTGCTCACCTATAAATGATAAAGGGGACTGAGTGAGCAATGCAATGTTAGCCTTTAAAAAAAAAATATGCATCTCACAAATGAGATGCATCCTGGATTTTCTAAGATTGTCTCCTTTTGTTATTCCTACCCAAACGTCCAAAAAGGACATTTTAAATGTGATAGTACAGAATGGAACGTGTGGCAGACATTTTATCTTCTCTGTATTTTTGGTAATACACTTTTCCCTGTCCCGTCACAGTACAAGATTTTGAATATCACTACAAGCAGTCAATTAGTAAAACTTAAGAATTTGAATTTTACAGAATTACCTAAAGACATTTGCAACTCTACCTTCATACTGTACAAAAGTTATAAGAAGAGTGCATTTAGCTCTTTGGCTAGCCTTAGCCTTATGATTAAAATGTCAATAATACAAGTCTTGCTACACTTGAATGTATATATATATATATATATATATATATATATATATATATATATATATTTACTATGTTTAGATTTACAGTTGGTTTACCACATTGTTGTCACTTCTTTTCCATCAGAGAGTCTCTCTTCCGTCAGCTCTGTGCTCTTCACTGGCTCCTCGAATCTCTAACCTTGGAACCCTCCAGTGCTATAAGGCCTGTGTCTTCCTGCTGGAACCTAAGGTGCTGCCATAAAATATTTTTCTAAATATTTAGGCAGGGATTTAATCAAATCTGCAAACAAATTTGTGGCAAAAAAACGGAATCTTTACTTTACCACCATTGTGATTTGTTACTGAGATTTGTCTCGAAAAATGGAGCAAGATGCTGAAGAATGCAATGGAAAGTGTATCTTCAGTTTATAATCTTATTTATCCTTCAAGATTTTGTGACAGTCACGATTTCTCAGCTTTGTTGAAAGCCTACATTGTGGTTTGAATTTTTGCTGCAACTTGATGCAACTGTGCTGTGCCAGTTAAAGAGGTGCCCAAGGCAAGCTCCAGCACTTGATCACACCACTCCCCCGAGGTGACTAGTCACCAATCATACCCTTCCCCCCCCCCACTTTGTCACCATTGTGCAACAGCAGTCACCCAAACCTGAGTTGCACATAGCCAAACTAGGGAAACGTAAGCAGAAAAGGTACATGCCCAGCAGTACCTATAGTTAGCTTTGCAAGAAGAAAAGTGTTTGTGAGTGCAATACGTTTGGAATTTAACATTAACTTTGTACACTTGAGGAACCAGCAGTGAAAAAATTATATTGTATCAAAGGTACAACACTATATACTGTACCTTTTATTCCTGCCTTACCCATTGAGACCTGCTCTGAAATATCAAGACTAAATGAAAAAAATAAATAGTATAGTGAATGTTAAAGCAAAATACATTATTGAATTTCTATTAAGGTGTGCCACAGTTTTGTCATTTAATATGTGTGGAGCTTTTGATTGTACTTCTGGGCTCATTGGTGTGACTAGAAGATACCTGCCGCACACAAAAAAATCCTTTTAGGACTCCTATTCAAAAACATGATTAAAGTTCTGCATCAGTCAGGAGTGCCACTAGGTCCTCTATTGTGATGCCCCTCTGCATCCGCTGGGTCTGTTGTCTCTATTGTTAGCCCTGATTGGGCTTTTTAAATAATAAATAGCACAACACAACATATTTATAAATGTACCAAAGGTCTATTTGAAGTAACAATGATATTTCTTACACAGTGATCCGGGTGGCAGCAAAGCACCAGTAAAAAAAATTACCAGAGAGAATAATCTAGACTTGAAATGGGATCAACTATCTTTGCCTGGAAAGGTAAAGTATCTTTGATATGAATCCTTTTATATGTTTAATCTGTTAACACATTTTATATATATGTAATTAACAAATTACAAATATGTCCCATAAAGAATATGCAGGATTGTAGTGAGATAATGGGCTTGCAATTAAACTAGGTGCAAGGAATTAAAGTTGTTTTAATTAGACCACTAGATTTTTATAGAGTTGGTGCAGGAAATATATATCTGTTTTTTCACTGAGAAACTGATTAACGTTTACCTAGAGATTGGCTGTGCTCAGTTTCAACCTACAATAATATACATTAGTGATGCACCCAACCCAGGATTCTGCCTTTTTCAGTAGGTTTCAGCCGAATCCAAGTCCCTGGCCGAACCAAATCTTAAAAACCAGGTGACTTTTTGACTTTCGCCCAAATCTTTCATGAGATTCAGGATTCACCCAAAATAGTGGATTGGGTGCATCCCTAAAATACATACATAATACTGCAAAATTATTAAAGGGCAATGTGATTTTGTATGATATGCCTGTATGGGACCTGTTATTCAGTGTGCTTAAGACCAAGGTTTTCTGGATAAGGGGTCTTTCTGTAATTTGGATTTCCATACATTTAGGGGCAGATTTATCAATGGTTGAGTTTTTAGTTAAAAACTCCAATTCTCTGGTTAAAAAAAAAACTACATTTTTTCAAGGTTAAAAAAACTCGAATGTTGTAGTCAAGTACCTTGAACCATCTGAAGATGTTTTTTCGGTGATTTTCACTCGAAAACTCCTCATTCCTCACAAAACCTCTAAAACTCAACCTTTGATAAATCTGCCTCTATAGGTGGACATAGACATAACAATTAAGAATTTTCTTGGAAAAAATCTTTCCAAGAAAGATCGTTTGTTTCAATACACACGTATAGAGCTGAATCGTCAGATATACAGGTAGAAATAATAGAACCTGTATCTGACGATTCAGCACTAACAATGGCCATTGTTTGGGTGCCTTTCAAAAGCACCCAATCAAAATTTTCAGTCCAGCCCAATAGACAAGCCGACCGATATCCAAGTCTTCTGCCGATATCAGTTGGCTTTTTTCCCACCATACACACACTGAATATCGTATGGAAAAAAATTTCAACCGATATCTGTGCGTCTATGGCCACCTTAAGTCTACTAAATAGTCATTTAAATATTAATTAAACTAAATAGCATTGTTTTGCATCTTATAAGGACGGATCCTAGTTGGATTATTATGCTAGTTGGAATCAAGAACAATATACTTTGTTATTATTACAGAGAAAAAGGAAGTCATTTTAAAGCATTTTAATTATTTGATTAACATGGAGTCTATGGGAGATGGCCTCCCCATAAATTGCTATCTTCAACTTGCAGCCCTTCTGGAATGTCAGACCTCCACCCAAGCACATAGAACAACTACAAATGAAGACCTACAAGCTGCAACATTTAACATCCCCATTCTATACATTTATTCTCGTTGAACTGAGCCCCCATCTGCCTTATATAGGGTTTTTTTTTGTTTGTTTTTTTTTTAAACTAACATGGAGTCTGTGGAAGATTGCCTTTCTGTAATTTGGAGCCATCTGGATAACCATGTTTTCACGTAATAGATCCCATACCTGTACCACAATTCTTGCTGCTTTCAAAATGGATTGCAATAAATTGATCATGATTATGTATTTTTAATCCCGTGTATGGGGCAGAGTGCAGCTTGTACCTATCAGTGAAGAAGATGCAAGTGCTTAATGTAAGGCCCCTAATATGCGCCTTACATCTGGGCCATTTATAAATGAGCCTTTATTGGTCTTAGTACTGGATAAAGGCCACAATATGCATGCCTCAATAATGTCATTCATAATGAATAGGACCTATGTTACATGCATTGTATTTCTAATCATTAACACTGGCTACTACTCAGTGATGATGGTTTCAGATTCAACAATTTTACAAAAATGTTATACAGGTATGGGATGCCTTATCTGGAAACCAACACAATCAAGAAATTAGGATAAATCCTCTTAAAGGAGAAACAACCCTTGATAAAAAAAACCCTGCCCCCCCCCCGACAAATGCCCCTAACTCTTTACTTACCCCATCATGCAGATTCTGTCCAGCGGAGTTCACGGCAGCTATCTTATTCTCTTCAGTAATCTTCAGAATGAGACCAGCGAAGCGCCGAAACTCACGAAAATTGCCGAACCGCCAGTCTCATTTCGAAGATTACCGAAGTGGCTGAAGATGGCTGCCGTGAACTCTGCTGGACAGAATCTGCAGGGAGGGGTAAGTAAAGAGTTAGGGGTATTTGCCCCGGGGGCAGCTAGGCTGGAGGCGAGGAGGGGGGTCTATATAGGGTAGGGGGCAGATTTTTTTTTTTATTAAGAGCTTGTTTCTTCTTTAAATGATTTCCTTTTTCTCTGTAATAATACACCAGAACTTTTTATTTGATGGTTACTAACCTGCATTAATCCATATTGTTGGCAAAACATTCCTATTGGCTTAATTTAATGTTGACATTTTTTTTAGCAAATTTAAGGTATATCGTTTTATATTACGGAAAGATCCGTCTGGAAATCCCAGAACCCAAGCATTCTGAATAAAAGATCCTATTCTTGTAATTCTAAATTCCGTTTGAAATTATTACTCAAACCTGCTGCATTGAAACATGCGCAAATGCTATTATACTGTATGTGTATGTGTGTATGTATGTGTTTTGGATTTATACACTTACTCACTAGAGGGCAGTAGTAAAATAGTCCAGTGCATTCAGTTTAAAACAGATGCAATATTTTATTTATGATTTTTTTTCCTCATGCCCTAGAATAATTAAAAATAAATTAACAATTACAACAGAAAACAGATTATGATGGTATACAGAGAGATGTACATAAAATACCATTGTTAAAAGCCAAACTTATTCCCTTATCTTGCTTTACACATTTCCTGCAAAAGCAAAAAATTACAGTATGCATTGGGCCCTTATATTACATAGTTGTAAATATATATGTCTATTCCTGGACCTGTCTCCTGTTCTAAATGTCACTATAAGTATACTGTCATACAAGCCACAGCTGGCGCACCTATATAGTATCATCAGATCCCAAATTTTACAGGCCAAAAAGACAAACCAGAATCATCCATTTAACCCCACACGTCGCCAGTGCAGCGCTTCCTTGCGCACCATCTCACGCATCAGTGGACGGTCATCAGCAATAGGCAGTATGTCCTCCCTCATTCCAAATTCAGAAGAGATGGCAGTGGGCGGTACAAGTTCCTTGGACGCTAATCTTGAAGGAGCTGATGTAACTGCATCGGGTGCAAACAGTGTGCATGGCAAGTTAAGCAAGGAGGCAGACGAAGAGCCTTTGTCTGAATGTAAGTATCACCATGGAAATCTTGCTAGGGTTTCTAAGTTGGCCATAGATACTAAGCTTTTTTTAGACCTTGTGGCCAATATGTCTGCTACTTGGGGGAAGCAGTTTAGGCAAACTATGTCTATATTGAATGTTTTTTTTCAGGCAATGCTCCCTCTCAACAGGTGCATGGTACTATAGGCATATGAGCTATAGCTGTGTATGGTCATGTCATACAATGTCCTGCATTATTTTATTGTCCACACATACACTCCAGCCCCCTCATGCCACCCTCAGCTCCCCCCGCCCCTGCTTAAATTTTTTGTGCTCTTACAGGAGGGGGTCACAGAGCTAATGAAGAAAGCATGATTGTGTAATTGGGTACTAAGTCGTGTTGAGGTTCCATTAGTCAGTTACAATTATTTCAAGCAGATTTTTAACTGAATAATTGTGTTTTATGTCACACCATCTGATTTTAGATAAAGAAATGTAGGCCTAGACAATTGTTCAATTGAAAGATATCAGGGCTATTTTTTTAATTGGACAGGTACAAGTGCCAGTCTCTTTCACTTAGCACTTGTGCCAGTCCAAAGCGCAGTGCCCTCAGTGCTAATACTGGAGGTGCAGAGATTTGCCCAATAGAGTGGGGCAAGGTGCATTGTGGTCAAAAATCATGGCAAATTTGCCTGCGTTTTTGCAATTTTCTTTTTGTTAATGAGCCCTTCTATGTGGGGACAAAAGGCATTTTAAATGGAGTGTCAACTCAAAAAAGTATTTTTAACCCGATAAAAGAAAACATAACTCTAAGCAACTTTGCAATATACATTCATTACACATTTTTTTATGTTTTTTAAGTTATTTGTATATGTATTGCTATTGAAAGCAGTGTTTTAGTGTCCTTCTCTAGTCTCTGCCCTGGTGCCTCAGACTTTTGCAACATTGTTTAAAAAGAGCTTAGCTAAAAAGTAGCTAGAAATGTTGTACATTATGTTTTGGGCTTCTGTACCAACCCAAGGCAACCACAACCTTTTAGCAGTAAAGATCTGTGTCTCCAAAAAAGCCCCAGTAGTTTCCCATCTTCTTTTCGGCTGATTTACTGCACATGCTCTGTGCTGCTGTCACTTACTGAGCTTAGGGACCGACTCAAAATATACAGTACGCATAGAATATAAATGTCACAATATTAAACTGATTAATAATTAATACATATAATTACTACACAGCAGCTTAGAAATCAGTGTAACATCAGAGTTTAATAATCAGCCTTGTAGCATCATCTTATATTACAGGCCACCCTCATTTTCTGTTTGGCAAAAAACATCCCCTAAGCTTAGCTTCTCAACAGCTGCTCAGAGCCCACTGAGCATGTGAGTGTCACAGACACTTTCCAAAATGGTGACCCCGTGAAGCCCTGGATCATTGCTGCTATTGAGAAGCTGAAACTTTATGCTGGTGCAATAAATCCAGTATATAAAATATGGAATTTTTAGCCATATTCATTTTTAGGGTTCAGTTCTCCTTTAACCAGATGCTGCTCTCAAAGTAAATTGTGCTTGTTTTTAAAAAATAACTTTAAAAACACTGGTCATTTTTAATAAATGTGAATTGGAAAGCTGCTTAGAGTTATGTTTTCTATTATTATACAAAAATATTTTTTGAGTTGACATTTCCTTTATAATTAATTTTTTTTCCTATATAGTAGGGCTTATTAACTAAAAGAAAACTGCAAAAAAGCAGGCAATTATTTATTTTGGGGTTGACTTACCCTGTAATTATACACCCCAATGCACATTGTCCAGGGCAAATTCTGTTTAGCATCTAAAATATTTAATTGTTGAGAAGGTGAGGCCAAAACATCCCCTACTGCCTGCTATGGCAGTCACCTGAAAGGGGGCAGTTTCAGGTAAATTGAGGCAGTTTGCTTTTGTCTTTAAAAGTGTAAATTGGTTTTCCCTAAGCTACTCAAATTTAAAAATTTCTCAGGAAAGTACAAACTATACTTTATATTTGTATATTCTCCTTGTTGAATTTGGTTAAGTTAGTGGATAGTAGATGGGCTGCATAAAATATGACAGAGTAACCAGTTGTACCTTTGTAAATTCTTCTTCCAACAGATCTAAATACATAATTGAAGATAAATGTCTATTTTTATAATGTTTATGAGAGCACATGTATTACAAGTAACTGTATGCAAACTTGTGAGACTGAAGAGCTGAGCATCCCAGAGTTATGTCTATTGCAATATGTATTTTGGAAGCTTGACTATTTGTTATGGGTTTGCTATACACATTTTCAATGTCTGTGATAGTGCACTGCAGTCAGATAGTAGAAACTGACACATCATAGGTTTATGAACACATATTAATTGAAACAGTGTGGGTTAAGTTGTGCCTTCATTTATGATGGCTAAGTTATGCCTAGCAAATAGCACACGGTTTACACTTTAGGAGCCATGATGGGTAGGATTTATAGTGCATGTTTGGAGGAAATTAATAAACTATGATGAAGATAGAACATTGTGATAAAAAGGCCTTTCTGACACAATACTATTATTATGCCAGTTGTAACATGTTACACAGATCTTGATAACCGGACAGGATGTTTCAAGGTAAAGCAATATTCTATTTTAGTCTTAGTAGCAACCTTATCTTGGATCAAAATGGTACATAAATGAAATATCAAAGAGTCTTGTGCAGCTGTCTTTTATATATATATTATGTTTTCAATGGTATGGAAGTTGGTAATTCCAATATTTAGGGATTACGATCTCAAGATGGCAATAAACAGACCTGTAAATCTTGCATCTGGCTATTTGAATGTTTGTAAAGAGGAACACTATTGGTGTTTTCTGTTCACCGTCCACTGTCCCCTATTTAAACTGTACCATATAGCCTTTTTTCAATATCTGCCATTGCTACACGGCAGCTTGTTTATATGAACTATAGTAGTGTTTCTGAAGCAAACAGATTAGCTTTACCAGTGCAGAGCAACAGTACATGATATTTTCATTAATTTAAAACACTGTTTCTTTAAGGATTTTGTACAGAGGGTGGTTGTCAGTGGGACATTCTTCTAGATGGGATCCCATGGGGTTCTGTATTGGGTCTGCATTTATTCAAATTGTTTATTACGGACTTGGGAGAGGGTATTGTAAGCAATGTAGTTTGCCGACTAATCAAAAATATGCAGGCAAATTAATTCATCCGGGATGTGTCATCCTTGCAGGGTAAACTGAACAAACTGGTAGACTGGGCAAGGAAGTGTCAATGTTGACATATGTAAGGTTCTATATAGGGTACAAAAATATGCAAGTCACTTATAGCCTTAATGGTATAAAGTTATATCAATCCAGGGGTGCTTCGCAAATGAGGCGAGTTGAGGCTGTCGTCTCAGGTGGCAGCGCTCAACTAGGTACCAGGGGCAGCAAAAATGCTGCTCCTGGTACTTTAAGAGCGAATTTCCAGGGGAGGAGGGGCCAGGGTCGCCCCTGTATCAATCCTTAAAGGAGAAGGGGTACTTGTGAATATATAACTTAGCTGTAGCAAGCAATGTGGGTAAGTAGCAAGAAGAGCCAACAAGGTATTTTCCAGTTTAAAAGGGGAAGAGACTAAACAAAAACTAGAACATGCAGGGCAGTTTTGGTGTCCATTGTTTTACAGGGATATTAATGAAATAACTTTGCTGGAAGAATCTGCAATGAGGGGTAAGTATGGAGTATGGGGCATCTCCCGGGGAGGGGGGTAGTTAGCCTGGGGGGAGGAGGGAGGGGGGTCTGCCTGGTGTGGGGATACGGGTTTTTCAGGACAGGTTGAATTCTCCTTTAAGGCAGTGCTATGTATATGGTACGAGACAAGTAAGGTGTTTCAGAAGGCGTTATGCTGCATGTCTTGCATGTAAAGGCTCCTTTTAGCCTGTTTCACCCTAACTAGCCCTAACTTTGCTACTCCACAAGTCCTAACCACTCAGAAGTCATGTTCCAATATCTTGCACGGATGAGATCTAACATGATTGAAACAGGCTGTCTGAAAGTTTGGATATATGGCTTTGAACTATTAGGTTGTATCTGTGCTATTAAACCAGTGGTACTGGATACATAGTTGGCCAAAGGGAGATAAAGGAGTGATTTGCATTTCTCTACCAATATTACCTTATGTGAGAGTTAAACTTTCATTTTTGGTATTAAGGCAGTGCTATGTGTATGGCATGAGACAAGTAAATACTTTCTGTTTACAGAAAGCTTTATGCTTAAAAATACAGTTACTGAAATTAATTCTTAGTACAAAGTTAATACAGGGACCGCTCCGATTATTCTCTTGGACTAGGGTAGGAACTTTTTCCCCTCTCATGCAATTGGAGAGAAGATGGGTTTTATGCCTTCCTCTGGATTAACTAACAATTAGACAGGTTTCAATTTGATAAAAAGGTTGAACTTGATTAATGTGTCTTTTTTTCAACCACATCAACTATGTTGTTTTTTATGTTGATTAAAATCTTACATGTCATATATTAGTAGCATTATACAGCACTTTAAAGCCTGATTTAATTTTGGTATATATTAGTTAAAATAGTTATTCTAACAATTTCACACGTTAGATATGCAGAAGTTAATTGAGATGATTGCAGAAAGCGTAAAGATGGATTTAGATGAAGAGGAAAGACAGAAGGAATGCACACTGCTAAGGTATGTAGAATGGATTAATATTAAGCCTTGACAGCCTCCTGTTTTTAATTTTTTCTGATATGCTTGAAACGGTGTGTGAGAGAGGTGGTGTGCACCATTCTGATCAGTAGAATGCTTTAGGACTTACACTATGGCACCTTCCTAACTTGCTAATGTCATGAGCAAATATAGATTCAATACATTCAGCATCAGTGAACCTTTGAATGTTCTGAAACTGCAGACCCGAAAAGGGGTAGGCCTGAATCAAAGTGGATGGAGTTTGGAAGGGATCAGAGGTGTATTAAGATATAAACAGGCTTGAACAGGGCAGATCAGACAACCTAAATTATCCTTCTCTACCAAAACCAGATTAGGACGTGTGGGCCAATATTAATAGAGTGTGAGCTTTGGGAGTGCAAGATGTCTGGAAAAGGCTGGATGACAAGAAAAAAAATGCCTTTCTCTTTTAACAACAGCAGTGGTTCCTGTTGTAGTAACATTAAAAAATGTAAATATTTTATTTTCATTAAAAGGATGTATCTTTTCATTCTACAGCCACAAATAAACTCCTTCTTGGTAACCAATGGCCTATTTTATATGAATAAGATTTTCAGTATGTAGTCCTGCAGAGAGCCATGAATGCAAATTTGACCCCTGTTTATCTTCCTGTATCAAACTAACCCCATTGTTTTCTACTGAGCTCAAATGCTATGTGCTGTGTAAACATGATCCATTTTGCCCTAGTCAGCTTCAATGGCTGCTCCCATTCCTACACAGCAGCTTATTTATATAAATGACAGTAGTGTTTGTGAAGCAAGCACACGTATTTTTTTTACAGTGCAGGGAAACGACAGCACGTTATGTTTACATGCATAACATACACTTTAATTTTTTGGTTTTACTGTTCCATTAATAAAAATACCATTAACATTTTATCACATTTTAGGTGTACTCATAAGTGGCACAGTATGTCTTCTCACAAACTCACAAAATTAGCTTCTTTATCAAACAACTGAATATATTTCAATATGTTCTTTTTGTAGGGCCCCAATGGTTGCTCAGATTGACGTTCCTCTTTTGAGAGAAGATCAGCAAAGCAATAGGATCCTTTTACATAGGCCAAAAAGGTATGATGGTAATGGACCATGGATTTTCCATATAAAAGGGGTTTCCATAATTTGGATTTATTTGTGTCAACATATTGGCTTTATGTACATTAGTTACGATCAAGTACCGGGTATATGGTGCTGTTTTATTATTACTGAGAAAAAGGAAATAAAAAATTTAAAAAGGACTTTACGGGAGATGGCTTCCCTGTAATGCAATGCTTTCTGGACATCAGGTTTTATAACCAATTGCTATGTGCATTTTGTGTAGACATTTAAAATTGAATGGTTAAAAATGTGTCTTTGTGTAATTCTCTTGCAAGTAATAAAATAAGTGAGACTACAGGACTTTTGAAGTAAAGTGGGCAATGTGCAAATGCAGAAACGGGTGCAACGTTTGGCTCTGGCAAAAACCAGACAAAGGGGCAGATCAATAATATCAGGGGGCAGAGCAGTGAGATATGGGGGTGTAGCAATGCCACATGGGGCATGTGCATAATGTGTAGGGAGGTTGGTATTGGCCAGATTTTAAATGGCAAGTGTCAAATAAAAAAGGTTCTTTACACAGGCTACCTAATATAATAAAGTCCAATAAATGAAACTGCCAGTTAAAAGCCAAAATAGAAAATGTTTTTTTTTTGTTGGTGATGTATGGTAGATAGTGATATATGGGAATTTTAAAATTATTGTATATGTTGGCCATGTCAGGGCCAATGTTTGTTGGCTGTTGGTACTGCCATGGGTTAAAATAAAGGCATTTTATATAAAGTTAGTTGTGTTGTTACCTGCTAGATGTGGATGGTGCGATTTTAAGAGATGATGGTTGAAACCCTGCAAGGTATTGTAAATATTCATGATATTACAATTATTCAAATATAATTTGACAATTGTGTTGTGCATTCCACCCATGATTTTCTTCTTTCCTCCTCGAATGAATGCCTCTAGGACTTCTTCAGAGCAGTGCACCATATCTGGAATTGCTTTTCACTCTCTCCCCAAGAATTTTCTTCAGTTATTGATAATTTGTTTTTGTTATACCATTTGAATCCTAACTAAAACCATTGTACAATAAGCTAGTGCTTTATACAACAACTACAATAACAATTATTTGCCTGTTCATGCAGCTCTCCGGCTACTACTTTGTACCCATCTAATCTCGTTACTAAAAAGAAGCCGATAGTGTTCTCAGAAATGAGGAATATGTTTTTTGAGGTGGCAGCAGAGGCAGATACAATATTCCATGATAAGGTGGAAGCAAGAGAAAGGCAAGTATATAGAAAAAAGAGCTCTACTAAAACAATGTAATTTAACATTAGCACTTACAAGGTAGTTGTAAAATATGTATGTCATAATGCATAACTTTTAACTCTGTCTCCTTTTTTGTTTACAGTTAAAGTCCCCATTTAAGGCCTAACATTTGGTCAGGCTCAATGTTCTCTTTAAGCTGTCTCCTTGTGTGCGCACACACATTTCAAAGCCAGTATATTGTGGTGTGAACAATGAATTTTGTGTCAAAACAAATATGTACTTACTCTGAGCTGTGCACTCTGTTTTTCAAGTGTGTACACAAGTTTGAAAAGTGTTCACACAAGAATTTTTTTGTTCACAAAGCCAAGAAAACATTAGAGGGAACATTGGGCTCCTCCTATGTAATAACAAGGTTTAGGACATGTATTTGACCTGTTATCCTCAAGACCTGAGGGTTTCCGAATATCAGATCTTTCCGTAATTTAGATCTACTAGAAAGTCTACTAGAAAATCTTGTAAACATTAAATAAACACTTTAGACTGGTTTTGCTTCCAATAAGAATTAATTATATTTTAGTTTGGATCAACTCCAATGTACTGTTTTATTATTACAGACAAAAAGGATTTTTTTTTTTAATAATTTGGATTATTTAGATAAAATTGGAGACGGCATTTCTGTAATTCTGAAATTTCTGAATAACTGGTTTCTGGATAAGGCACCCTATATATTAAGACATATCAACCAACCCGTGTTGAATTTAACTGATTGTCTTTCATGAGTATATTGAAAAGCAAATAGGCATTTTCCCCAAATGTCATTCTAACTTGAGACTGGATCACCTTATCCAGTACTCCAGACCCATTTAGGGGCAACAGTTAAAAGTTTATCTGGCCACACACTTTACAATTCGGTTTGTTCATCTTGAGCCTAACTGGCTGTTTTATTTAATAGGACACAAAAAATGTAGGACTGGGTTTTCAACAAACAACTATCATTTCAAGTGAGATCATGGTCATTCCATAATCCATGGGGGTTATATAACATTACATCATGGCATCACTACTAAGTCCTCCTGGTTAGTTGCACATTTACACCATATAGAGTATAGTTTGTCTCTTGGGGCTGGTAAATCTGCAAAATATTGGGTGCTGGAATCATAAATCATGCTGCAAATCCAATTTTATGGGACCACCACAGAAGTGCAGAGCATGGGAGGTGTGATTTCCAGAATGGCTGGTCATTATTACCCCCTCTCTCAGTTTCATACATAGTATACTATTGTGCTTTAATTTATCTTTTTGGGGAAATTGCAGGAAAAGTTTAGCGATCATCAGATATTTAACACAAAAGCATCACATACTAGAGTTGGTCATTAAGCTAGCTTTATCAGTTCCTTTCACCATTGAACGTTTATGGGACTTTTGTATTAAAATACATTTACATTTTAAATACAAAGTAATGATTGAGCGTGCAATAATCATATAATATCTAACTGAGGCTAATCAGATATTGTTCAAGAAGAATATAATTTGGGGTACGTACATGAGCAAATAGACTGTCAACTCAGCATAGAGTGGCTGCGCCTGCAGTAGATTTATAAGACTAATGGCTGATTGGTTGCTATGATTTTCTGCAAGTAGGCACAGTTTTCATGTGTTAGTAATAGAGGCCTATGCCTGCGTGCATAAGCAGGAGTGCTATCAGGGGCGATCCTGGCCCCTCCGCCGCCTGAGGCAGCAGCAGTTGCTGCTGCCCCCCCACCCCCGGAAATTCGCTCTTAAAGTACCAGGAGCAGCATTTTTGCTGCCCCTGGTACCTAGTGGGGCGCTGCCGCCTGAGGCGACAGACTCAACTCGCCTCATTGGAGAAGCACCCCTGAGTGCCATGAGATTTTGCCTGTCTACTCTACTATTGGACATGCAATAAGAATGTGTTTTTCACAGTAATGTAATTTGGATTGGCAGCTAAGCATACATGGTTAGCTTTACACTCCACTTTGATGGAGTGGTTAGTTTAGCACCTAACCACCAAGGCAAATCTGTGTGCTTTGTTTCATTTTGCTCCATGTCTAAAGATATGTATCACTATTAATAAAAGCCTTGCACAAATCATAATTTTACCTTTTAAATTTCTTATCAGCCATGTTACTATTTTAACAGGAGACGTCAAGAAGTAAATATTCAGAAATATCAATCTCTGGACAAGATGCAAAACTTCCACCAGGATCTGGAGAAGATGAGGAATGCTTATCACTATGTGAAAGAAGACAAGGATCACAAGGATAAAAATAACTGGTGAGAATACACTGATACAATATGGTGCGTAGAATAACAAATGAACCTTTGATAAAAAGTTTTCACTGCTTTTAACATTCAGCATAACAATTTAGCATTACAATTAAGCAGGTCCAGACTGAGCATTAAAATAGGCCCTGGCATTTCAGGTACACAGAGGCCCAATCAGCCCACACAGAGGCCCAAACAGCCCCCACCAGCCCACTAAATACTGACTTTCTATGGGACCTTATAGCAGCCCCTCTGGCATTTGCCAGAACCCACAGATTGCCAGTCCGGGCCTGCAATTAAGGGAAGAGTTATCTCTGCTATGCACATTTCATGGTCATCTAGTTGTGAGACTTCCTACATATTATCTAGTTGATAAAATTGATTCAGCAACATATTGCATTTTCAAATGACAGTATCACATAGTGTTTTCCAGTGGCACATTGCCCACCAGAAAACCTTGCACGTAAAACACATATAAATTAGGAATGTCACAAAAAAAAACTTGTAGAATAATGTTAACAGACAAAATCGAAACAGTTATGTATTTGGCTAAGTGCTAGTTTCTTTCCAGTTCATGGGTGCTTCTAGCTTGTCTGTCACTTGAGTTGGTAGACCTGATGTTGCCTCACCTCCTCACATTTACCTCTCACTAAGGAAAAATTCATTATAGCAGTACATTTAGTTACATTGTATTTCAATATTTAGCAAAGAGGTACCCCTGTTTGAAATATACCATGCAGAGCTGTGCTGAAAACTATGTAACATCACATTAGGTATATGCACTGCAACATCACCTTTACATACAGTAGGTACACTTGTACCATTGTCTATAATTGTGCTTACATTTCAGTGTAGTTCAGGGGAACTATCGCGAAAATGGAAATTTAATAATAGCTTTATCATTCTAAAAATAAGACATTTTAGGTATAATTAATTAAAAATGCTCACCCATTTGTGAAATAATCAAGTTACTTCATTCTGTCTTCATGCAGGAATTGGGAGTCTGATTTTGAATAACAGTTTAGTCTAATATAGCCTTTGGGGGGGGGCTTTAATACATCTGCTGGGAAAGGAAGCCCCCCCTAAAAGATATATTGGATCTAACAGTCTGTGAAAATTTTAACACCCAACTCTTGCATCATGAGGACAGAATGAAGAGGACAGTATGAAGAGAAACAGATGCTGAGAGAGGGATAGTGCAGATAACATTTTTAATTGGTTATATTTAGAAAGTTTCTTATTTTAGTGCGATGAAGCTTATATTAAATTTTCATTTCATGATAGTTCCCCGTTAATGATAAGTAATGATATCGTGCTCACACCTTCCATTATGTGTTATAAAAAAGAATAGAATCATTCACAGTGTTAATTTAATGACCTTTCCATGAATAAAGAACAGACTTGTATTACACCAAATGGAAAAATAAATACATAATACTGTCCTTGACAAGAATTATCTAAGTAAATAGATTCTGGAATGTAATGAAATTGATTATTATGGTCTATAGAAAGCATAAAAATAAGGGAAAAGTGGAAAGAAAGTCAGCATGAATGGCAGGGGAATGACGGAGGAGAGGGAGAACTGGGGTGGGATCCAAATATAAGTAAGGGACACAAACTCAAGTTGTCATCAGGAGAAAAATATAGTGAAGGTGGTACACTGTAAGGTGTTAGCAAATTTTCTTTTCAATCTTTTCATACAGTATTTATTTTGGGTTAATATAAGCTGGGACCCAATCATATGCTAGACACTGGCTCAACAGACTGGCCTAATTTTTTTTGTAACCAATTAAAGCTTGTGTAATCGACAGGTTGAACCAGAGACTCAGTATCAGTAAGCCCAGTTTTGTCCCCCTGCTTTAGGGAATTGCTATACCATTGTATTATTTTTGCATTGTTTCATTATAAATTATTTTCTTGTTATATACTGTATCTCCCTTTTTAGGTTTGTAGTTTTGATGTCTAGGATCCCACAAGACGCAATGAAGAATCATAAGATTCGCAATATTATGGACAAACTTGAAAAGTTAGAAGAGAAACTATTTGTTCGAATACGACCCAATGCTTTCTTGAGATTTTTGAGTGGTCTTCGCACGTGGGAACTGTGTTCTCCAGATATCAGTGTAGCTATTGAGGTGATTATTTTATATTTTTACTCATATTCCGTTGACGATTCAAACAGTGTTAATACCAGGGGAGGAGGGTGACTTTTTTTTGTGGGAAGCACAGATAGCATTCCATATGAGAACTTATATTTGCATATAATAAATAGAGGCTAAACTCTATTTTTTGGGGGAGGCTTAGCCTTAAAGCCCTAAACCTTCATTATGCCGTAACTTTTGTTGTTGGGAAGGTTTAGTAGTGTGGTAAACCACTAACAGTAGAATGAAAGCCAGGCTAAATTCCTTTGCCATCTACAATTAGATGATACCCTTCCAGAGCCACCAAAACTACCCTGTTTTGCTACTCAGCTTTTTATGACCATGTACAGCAAACAGGGCAGTTTATGGGGTCCACAGTGGTGCAGTTTGGAAGGGAGCAAGAAGACCTGTGGAGGGGCCCAATGCTTTAACCAGGCTTCGTTCTCCTTTAATGTGACTGTACATGAAGAGACATGGTTGGCTTATTTTGACTTTACAGTCGAACCATGTATTACTTTAAAGTGGTACTGATGTGTTCCCATGATTGGTTGGATAGAGTCAGTATTTACTAGTAATCAAGGGCTGCAATGTTCTCTTTTAATAAAACTGCCCAGAAGCCCCTACTGGCTCATTGGAATTTAAGCTGCTTCTTAGGCCATGTTGAGTACGAATAGGAGTCTGAAAAGTAACATTAAAAACCGGATAAGCACCTGGATTTTAAAGTCTCTTTTTTTATATAGAATAAGTGCATTGTATAGTTTTGCGTGCTTACACCCAATATGATTACGTAAGTTTTGGCATGTTTTATGCATACTAAACTGACTTTATAGCTGTAGTCATTTTCAATAAAGGTGAAATTTTATTGCCTGATCCTCGTGTTCCCCGTTTCCACTCTTTGTTTTCTTCATTTTGATTGCACCATAAACCTGCCATTGCTTGTAATGTAATAAGCTCGCAGTACAAGGCAGCTTTCTTATTTGCTTGGCTCTGATAGGCAGCCTTACCACTGGAGCACAAACACACATTGTCAGTGTGAGTTATGGGAAGGAAGTAGATGGTTTATCTCTCCATTGCTAGTGCATTCCTTAATATAATGAAATAATAAATGACTACAAACCAAAACATTCTCTGGGCTGGCAAGTGTACACATAACTGACAGTTGTAATGAAAAAAAAAACACTCTTTATATACCTGATGCCTATATCACTAAAGCTGTAGCTGTGCTACTAGAGTTGCCATGTTCTACAAACTTATAGAAAATGTAGCTAAAATGGCTTACAATTGTGTTTCATTTAAAGGAGAAGGAAAGGTTAAAACTAAGTAAGCTTTATCAGAAAGGTCTATATAAATACACTTGTAAACACTCAAAGTAATGCTTCTCAGAGTCCTCTGTCAAAAGAAACACTGCATTTCTTTCTTTCTATTTTGTATACATGGGCTTCTGTATAAGACTTCCTGATTTCAGCTTAAAGGAATTGTTCAGTGTAAAAATAAAAACTGGATAAACAGAGAAGCTGTGCAAAATAAAAAAAAATTCTAATATAGTTAGTTAGCCAAAAATGTAATGTATAAAGGCTGGAGTGAATCGATGTGTAACATATGTCCAGAACACTACTTCCTGCTTTTGCAGCTGTCTTGGTTTACACTGATTGGTTACCCTGGTTGCCAGGCAGTAACCAATCAGAGACTTGAGGGGGGGACCACATGGGTCATATCTGTTGCTTTTGAATCTGAGCTGAATGCTGAGGATCAATTGCAAACTCACTGAACAGTTATTAACCATGTGGCCCCCCTTCAAGTCACTGACTAGCTCAGAGTTATAGGGTAGGACTCCATGGGCGACTTCTGTGCGTTCCGACGCGCTGCACAAAAATGCAGGCGTCAAGTCGGATGTGAAAGTATTAAGGTACGTAATAGCAGTGTCGGCTCAACGCTGCGATTTCATCTAACATTTCCATCTCTTACCTTATTTCTGTTGCATCCGACGTGACACCTGCGTTTTTGCGCAGCGTGTCGGATCTCGCCCGTGGAGTCCTACCCATAGAGTTGAAAAGCATGAAGTAGTGTTCTGGCTATTATTTTACACATCCAGTCACTCCAGCCTTTATACATTACATTTTTGGCTAACTAACTATATTAGAAACATTTTTTATTTTGCACAGCCTATTTATTTACCCAGTTTTTATTTCCACACTGAACTGTTCCTTTAAACCTCCAGGGCTTGGTCTTGAGCATGCTCAGTTTGCTCATCTTCCCCTCCCTGCTGTAATCTGAGCACAGAGCTATGAGTGAGCAGGGAGAGACTCAGGCAGGAAATTATGTCACAGCAAGCTAATATGGCAGCTGTTATCCTAAACAAACAGGGACAATTGGGCTCATTTATAAACACTGGGCAAATTTGCACCTGGGCTGTAACCCATGGCAACCAATCAGAGGCCTGCTTACCTTGCTCAACCTGCAGCTGACTGATACAAGCCACTCACTGATTTGTTGCTATAGTTTACTGCCCAGTTGCAAATTTGCCCAGTGTTAATAAATGAGTCCCAGTGTCTAGAGCTGTTTACTCAGAATGGAAAAGCATTCCAAAGAATAAAAATGGCGTTCTAGTTTGCATTATTGTGACTAATCTATTGGCAATAAAATGCCTTGGTAGCTTCCCTTCTCCTTTAAAAAATGTAGAACAGTAATGTGCATATATTAGAGGTGTACCTGATGTCTGAAGTGATCCAGTAAACAACTTCTAAAAACTATTTTGCCAGAACTCTGTTGTAGCGTAGAGTACGGTAAGATAATTGCTACTCGTGCAACTCACCACAATACACAAGCCAGTGGGCTTGGTGCAGAGTTGATTCTTGTGGAAGAGAAGCAGGAGCACCAGATATGGTAACTAGGCCTGTAAACCAACACAGAGGATAGTGTCCACTGTCTTTTTCAGATGGAGGTTTGGCACTAAAACACATGTTATGACAGAGCTGTGTCCACATATTGATGCAGAAACATACACAGAGATACCAACATAACGTCATTAAAGATGCCAGGCAGTTACAAGTATACCTGCAGAACCTTGCATTTTTATGCTTTTGCTGCTAAAAGTTTGTTTGTAATACCTTTATAAAGTGCCTCATAGGCTTAAGCTGGCCATAGATGTAAAGATTTTTAAAAGATCTTTTCGTTATCGTGAGACCAAGATTATCTTGAAACGATCGTTTAAATGTACGATTTGTCCATCAACTAAAAAGACCATTTCAAGCGATATCGTCTAGTTAAAGCCAGGAAAACTGAGGGGAGCTGCCTGCTTGGCCCTGCAAACATAGATAGATTTCACTGTGACCAATGAAACTTTTTTAACCTGGCCCAGATGTCAGACGAAAAATAGTAACATGTACGATCGTTCGAATCCCACTAACTTCACGATAATTTGACGGATTGGTTGGATTTGACTAAAATTGGTTGTTTACCAAAGAAAAATCTTGTTGTCTATGGGAACCTTTAGCTGTCATAAACCCTCATTACTACTAGGCAGCACAATTTACAGACAAGTCCTCCAGTTCAGATGCTCCAAGCTATGCATAATGCCATAAATACACTGTTAAGATTTTTCATTCTCTGTAGCGTGCAATTAAATTCTATATATATTTTTTAAAATGCATATGCTCTTATGGCTAGTGGATCTTGAATTTTGTTATCCAGGCAGTGAGAAATATTTGATGCAGCCCATGTTTCACCATCTGTTTGACTTTTACGGTATATAAAATACAAATAAAATAGAGCCAAAGCTTAATGGTTTTTAATGGGTTATCAAATACAATACACAGTTAAGACTCACCAACTTATTAAAGAGAAATGAGCCTTCAGACCTACACAGATTCATGTTCATTTACAGTTTAATTATAAACTCCTGATTTTTTCTCCTTGGCATCACGCAGCAGCCAAGAAACTATGATTCACAGTTCAGATTAAAACTCAGGTTGATTTCTTTAGTGATATTTATGACAACTTTTTAGTACACATAAATGCTGTGCTTAAACACATTGATTTAATAGCAGTGCAAATAAACCTTTAAAGGAGGAAAACAGATGAAATGTTTTCTCACTTACAATAAAAAAAGCAGGAATGGTTATTTGGCATAATTTGTCTTTCTAATATACAATATTGAAAGGCATATTTAATGGCTTACTTGCTTGCAGTATAAATAGCAAACCCGTCCATTAACTTGAAATGTCAGAATAGCTTTTTTTCTGTTTTATAATGTTATATAACTTAGTTCTCAGATATACCTTAAAAAGCAAACAATGATACTGTCTGGTTGATTTGTCTGATGCTTCTTTTAGTTGAGTTCTCACCCCCTAATACAGGATTTGGTCCGCTACAGTAATTTCTTTGCCAGCTCTGCTGATGCAGTTGTGCAACACACAAGGTTGCCAATTGTCGCATTTCAAAAAGAAGTACAGAATCTATGATTTTCCTTAATGCTTGTTATGTAAGTGGACAGCTTTTGCTTGAGGAAGAAGGTTCCCAAATGGCTATTCTTTGTTCCATCGTCAAAGTGACTTCTCCCCTGATGTGTTGTAGTTATACATTCTCATTGCATACTGAGCTCTTTGTTCAGTACAGAAAGGAGGGAGGATTATTGGTAGGATAGAAATTGAAAGAGCTCCAATGTTTAGAAGTATATCTTGCGTTTAATACATGTAAGTAGGAACTGTCTTACCTTTACTTCCCAATACAATACTGCATAAGCTACAAAAATGACATGTCTTGTTTCATAGTGTCATCAGAAGTTAAGGTTTCAGATATACAAAACAGATACCCTTCAACTTTCACACAGGTTCTTTCCTTACCTTATGGCAGGGGTAGTTTGTGCCAGGTGAAGTTGAATGCCTCAGTCAAGAAAAGCATATGGCAACTACCCCTTGTGCAGTATCCACTGTATAAAGGAAATGTCTTCTACACAGAGGGAAAGTTATCTGCTTTTAATAAATTATGGCCTCATATTTACCTTGTCTCCTAAGGAAAATAATATGATGATAAACTCAGTTTAAAAGGTTATATTTCCCCTTTAATATGAGGCTCCACCTCAGACTAGACAATATTTAATTTATGTGGAAAGATGACACTAGAGAAATAGCTGAACAGGTTACACTGAAACTGAAAGGGATATGTCTGCTCTTGACTTTTACCTATAAAGTTGGTCATTTTCTTTTGCGTTAAAGACTGAGATGAGTTGCAATTACTTGTAAATGTTCAATTTTATCTTAAAATGCAGTTGAACACCACGGGGCACATTTACTTAGGGTCGAAAATCAAGGGTTAATTAATTCGATTATAGAAGTCGAAGGATTTACCGCTATTCATTCGTTCGAACGATCGAAGGAATAATCGTTCGATTGACCTTCCCCATAGGCTAACATTGATGCTCGGTAGGTTTTAGGTGGCAAAGTAGTTGGTCGAAGTTTTTTTTTTAAAGAGACAGTACTTCGACTATCGAATGGTCGAATAGTCGAACGATTTTTAGTTCGAATCGTTCGATTTGAAGTCGAAGGTCGAAGTAGCCAATTCTATTGTCGAAGTAGCCAAAAAAAAACATTCGAAATACAAAGTATTTTTTATTCTATTCCTTCACTCGAGCTAAGTAAATGTGCCCCCACGTGTGGGCTAAAAGAGTCATATTGATAGCAGGCGGTCAGGAGGTCACGTTTGCTTTCTAGATTCAATTACAGTTATCTATAATACCATTCATACAGTCTCATTACATATTGTGCTCTTTGTTCTCCAGTTTGTGAGGGAACACCTGATACAGATGCCCTTGGAGGATTATACAGCCTGGCTTAATGGACAACTTGCCTGTTCTTCTACTGGCCGAGTCCAGAGTGCACCTCCCGGCAGATGATTGGCCTTGCTCTGCTGTCGCAGTCAAAGAATACACCAGGACCCTGATGAAAGCAACTCTTTTTGTCTTCATACATACAAAAAGGCACATTCTTGGTTTACTTTCCTCTTCTGTAGAATCATTATAGAAGGTCCATCAATATGTCCAGTTTTTCATTTAATTTAAATTTTTGTTGTGCTTTTTGTACCCGCAGCTTAGTATTTACATTATTTATATTCCATATTATATCAAACTAGAACACTTCAAACTCACAGATCATCCCCAAATAATCAGTAGCACTAGTGTAGCTTTAAGAATATGCACAAGTATTCTTTATCCAAATAAATCTGTGGATTTATATTTTGGCTTAAGTCATTGTTCCAGGTATACTAATCATTGTTATAGGTATGCATAATACTTAATTATATTGCAGGAGAATAAGGGAATCTTACAATTCAGCACGAACGATTGCCAACGTTCAGCTGCTTTCAAAGGGGCCCAATCAAAATTTTCCAGCCAGCCCAATCGACGAGCCGACCGATATCCAAGTCTTCTGCCAATATCGGTCGGCTCGTCTCCACCATACACGCAATGAATTTCATATGAAAATTTGGCCACCTTTAAGGCCCGAATTGGCAGATTAAATCTGCCCGTGTATGGCCACTATTGCACAAGAAGTGGCACAAGAATAAATAAGTATCTTTAGCAGTAAAGTCTTTGCACAATGCACGTTTCTTGGACACCCTGGCTGATATACCAACAGAAAACTATTTCTTTATTGCTTGACATCATTTTTAACTACAGCTCCTATAATCCCTTCTTAGACTGTTAACCTTAAATCTCCTTCCAGCTTGTCATCCTTTGACACACTTTGACTGCAGATAATTTCCATGTTGTCTTCCCAACCAAATGTAATATCAATAACCATACAACTCAGCTAAAAATAAACAGAAATCCAGGACAAACAAAATTTGGTAAAACATTTGTTTATTAACGTATAAAAGTATCTAGTCCCTTATCACGGAACACGCCATGTTCCTTCTAACGACAGCAGGAATGTCCTCTTGTTGTAAATTAAGATCTTATTTACCCTGAAGATTTATTCTTATATTACCCTCCTTTGGGACAGTTAATAATACATCACTGACTTTATCTGCAGAGATCAGTGGTAAAGATAGTTCTTAGAATGCTGTTTCCTTATCTACTTCTCAGGGTTGAAAATAATGGGTTGAAATACATGTGTATTAGCTTAGGAATTCCCATGCACAGGCAGATATTTGTACTGTATGTATCTATGTATGCATGTTTTTTATTTATATAGCACTAATCAGGCAGGACTGACAATCTGTGGAGGGGTTGCTGTAAGATGTCAAAGACAGTCACGATTTATTTGGCTGGTGGGGGCTTCTGTGTAGTTGACGCACATATTTTGTACAGTAGAACGATACATTAAATAAGCATCACATTTTGATAACTCTGGACCAAATGAGCAGTCTTTGGACCCATATACACAGCAATAATGACATATTTGATAAGGTTCCTATACACTGATTGTATCACGTTGAAAACAATGCAAGTCATTTTGACAACAAGTTTCATTGGGAAGAATCCACCCAAACTCAGGGAGATGTTCAGAACTCACGAACCCATGCAGCAAACCTAGCCAGTGGTCACCATGCTACTCAACATTTGATCTGTGGAACATCAGCCATTGCAAAGGCAAGCAGTTCATATAGTGATTCAAGTTTAATACAAACACTTTGCTAGTGTGACAAATGCTTAATTGTTCTAGTAGTGCATTAAAGGGTGTGTCAGTCTGACATTCATTAGCGTGCTATTGAGTACACATGCTGAATCTAAACTTGTTTGAATTAGGTTAGAATGCCAGTGAATACAGCATTTTTAGTCTCAGATTGTTGCTGAAATTTGAACAAGGAGGATGCTCCTACAGATCCATCACAGACATGCAGAATACTTTTTGGCAGCCAGTCCAAGGACAGCTTTCACCCAGCGGCCATTTACCCATTAGTAACATTGACATCTGAAAACAGGACATGTATTCTGTAAAGTTCATGCAATGCAGAATGCAGGTTTACACAGGCACAACATACTTTGATTAAAAGTTCTGCTGGGGTTGAGCACTGTAATGGAGAAGGATTTATAAGTGATTAAGAGGATGCTGCCATCAGAGTGGCTGGTATTTAAAGATTTCAATGAGGCTATTCAACAATTACATTTTTGTGGGAGGGGTTTACATGTCCTTTAAGCATGTGAATAACCCCAACTTGCCCGGTCTTTCCTCATAGCCAGCTAAATTGGCCTTCTCTGGACCCTCTCTAATGCAATAATGTCCTGTTTGAGCGCTGGAGACCAAAACTGTACGGCATATTCTATATGAGACCTTTCCAGGGCTCTGTACAGTGGCCTTTGATGCTGCTGAGTTTATCATCTACAAGGACTTCAAGGCCCTTTTCCATTATGGATTTGCCTAGTACAGTCCCATTAAGGGTATAAGTGGCTAATGTTTGTAAAAAAAAAAAAAAGCAAGGGTTAAATTAACTTTTTATATGACAACTTTTTATATGCAACTGCTGCCGCTTTCCTGTAGCTGTGGCACAGCTTATAACCATTAAGTAAACAAATACAGTCCTCTGCACTCAACCCATTATCAATATATTTAAGACATTTTGTGCATACTGCTACTAAAAAATGCCTTACCCTTTAAACAAAACAGGGATTGTTTGTCCATATATTGCAATATATTTAAGCTGGCCAACTTCGTCAAAGGCACCCCCGCCTAATGGTTTTAAAAATTAGTGGTGAGCACAACTTTCCCTTGCTTGTTATAGTTATACAGGAGCAGTGACCAGCTCCATGTTGTAGCTCCCACCCTTCCCAGCTATAGTCAGGTGATCCCACTGGTGTCTAATAAAAGGGCAGCCAAGTTTGGGAGTTTTACTTTGAAAGCAGCTAGTAAGTTGCAGGTAAAACCTAGTCCCTTTGTAAAATGTATAATGAAGCAATAGAATTCTTAATGAATCAGATAAAATTGAGCATAGGACTGGCCAGATATGGGATGACTTTGACGTAGTTGGCCAGCTTAAATATATTGCTATATATGGACAAATAATCCCTGTGTTGTTTAAAGGGTAAGGCATTTTTCAGTAGCAGTATGAACAAAATGTCTCTGTCTTAAATATATTGATAATGGCTTGAGTGCAGAGGACTCTTGTATTTGTCTATATGTATTTTATGGTCACAGCCTCATTGCACCCCCGCCTAATGGTTTTAAAAATTAGTGGTGAGCACAACTTTCCCTTGCTTGTTATAACCATTAAGTACTCTGCACTCCTAGGTGTGCACAGCATTTGCTCAAAGTCCAAGATTTGTCGTGGGAAAGCAGTGCCAAAGAAACCCTGCCTTACGTATAAGAGGGGGGAACCAATCTTATATGGTATAGAGCTGTTGTCTGTGACAAGGTGCACTCTAGACTTACAAAGAGTTTATTGAACCCTTGCTTCTCAGTTGCTTTAGTTGCACTTTAAATCCGGCATTTATTTTTAATAACCTGATAAATTATTATTTTTAATAACCTGATCTTGAAATGATTTATGTTCCTGAATTGAACCCATTAATAGATACATCCCAGCTGCTGCATGGAAGCAGGTACAAGAATGAGGGGAAGGAACAGCATCAGAGTTTAATTGTAGTATTATCACAGTGTCTGGCTTGCAGTCTCTTTTGTGATTAGCTTCCTGCCAGCATACAGTACTACAAACTCTGGAACTTTTCAAGAGTTATTTCTTGTCTGGGAACCCTGCCAGGCTCAAGGCTCTGTAGCACTTTGCAGCTGGCTGAGGCCACATCTCTGCGGGCAGCCAGAGCAGGCAGGATCTGCAGAATAAAGGGGAGGCTCTGCTTGCTCCTCCCTATCTGTGTGCACAGGGGCTGGCACGGTGTGAGTGTGTGAGGCAGTAACAGCTGGGAGAGTCCCAGTGTATCTCCTGGCAGGCCAGAAAGAATCTACTACTCTGTCACATTGGCACTCGCTCACATTGTAGCAAACAGCAGGCACCAGGCACCATGCCTGCATTACTTCTCATCTACATAGGACTCCTTTCACTCACTCTTGAGCCCGAGGTGTCAGGTAAGTCTACACATTCTACGCTATCCAAATGTGATCAATGAACCTGACCAGCTCTTTGCCTCTAGGCTGGCTGGCATGCTGTGCACTTCTCCCATTACCGATCATAAAATATATTTTCACTTAGCTATTGGCAAAGTTTGATGAGCGTAAATATTTAATTTATGACAGTTCAATGGTTTTGAATCTGTCCTTCCTGCTGAAGTAGACTTCCAGGAGTGCTGAGAGATGTGCAGGTCTGGAATCAGCACCACTTAAACTTGTAATGGACTGTTTGAAATGTGCCCATTTGTGGGACAACTGAAAGTACTTGCTCCTCTCCAGAGAAGTGCGATTTATAGACTTTTCCTTTTAATGAAAAGTTGATAGAAATTGAAAATATGTATCTGTTGAAGTTACGGTGAAGTACATCATTTTGGTAATGTTTTGCTGAAATTAAATCGAATCCTTCCTACTAGGGATGCATCGAATCCTTAGTGAAAGATCTGGCCGAATACCAAACCAAATACCAATAGGGGCTGGAAAAGTAAAAAGTGGCATAAAAGTCACGTGATTTTTCCGACCCACCCCTAAATTGCTTTCAAATTAGGATTTGAATCCTGGATTCAGTGCATCCCTACTTCCTACCCCATAAATCTGGAGAGAGACATTAACAAAAAAAAGAGTATTAACAAAAAAACTATTGATCAGTGCACATTAAAGAAAGTTTAAGAAAGGTAACTGTACACTATATTATTGCAAAGGATGCTGACATTACCATCATGGGTTGATTGCCTACTCCATGTAATACTATTTGATTCACTTGTGTTCCAGCGAGGCTATTAATATGCATTGGTTTGATTGCTTAAATGGGCTGAGTGCTAGGCTGGGTACTACCCGGACCAATCCATGGCATTATTACAGATGGCCATACATACATACAGACAGTTCAGTAAACTTGACTACTTGTGCACTACTTTGGATCAACAGGTTCTGGTTTGTTGTGGAAGCCCCGAGTTAATTTCAGTTTTTGTTCAAAAAGAGGAATAATTCTTGTTCTTAACTAATTCTCTGTTTTATCTCATGTCAAGAAATGTGCAGCTGCCTATATGTCACAACTATCCTGCAAAATGAACTTTTTATAAGTTCTGCATGTATGTTAAACACAAATATCACAATAAAGGTGGCCATACACGGATAGATCCGCTCGTTTGGCGATGTCGCCAAACGAGCGGATCTCCCTCCGATATGCCCACCTTGAGGTGGGCAATATCGGGCTGATCCGATCGTGGGCCCTAGGGCCCAACGATCGGGTCCTTCACGTTCGCAAACGTGCGGTCGGATCGCGGGACCGCATCAACGAACAGATGCGGCCGCGATCCGACGGGATTTTTAACCCCATCCGATCGAGATCTGGCCGACTTTCGGCCAGATCTCGATCGGGGAAGCCCGTCGGGGGCCCCCATACACGGGCCAATAAGCTGCTGACTTGGTCTGTCGGCAGCTTTTATCGGCCCGTGTATGGCCACCTTAAGCTGACCATGTACATCAACAGAGAGAGATATATTCACTGATCCATCGCTTTTATCCGTGTATTTGTTTGTCTGGGTTCAATGAACATGAACCTGCTGACAGTAAGTTATAAAGATGAACTTTTACCCAAGATTTGTACTTTATTTTATTAGCCTGAGACAGGTTCTCTTGCAGTATTTCCTTATTGTTTGCAAATTTTCCCTTTAATTTTAAAAAGCTGCTCAATGCCTGCTGATGAAAAGTAGCCCTGCAGCATCATGCTAGTACTGTAAGCACGCTTCTCTCTATGGGGCAAATTTACTTACCTTCAAAGTTGCGCTAGCTTTGGCTTCACCGCACTTCGCCAGGCATAAATTCACGAAGATACGAAGTTGCGCACAAGTTACCGATCATTTGCGAAGTTGCGCAGCGGTTCGAAGTTACGTTATCGATGGCAAATTTACATACGGCGTGCAGTTAAAGTACAATGGGCGTATATGCAGCAGCAAACACATTACACTACACAAGGCCAGGGAACCTTAATAAATGTATTCTAATTCCCTACACATGTGCCCACTGTATAGTTTAGGTGCCATATGTTATCAAATGTAGGGGGGGAAGGATGGTACCCTAAAAAAAAAAAAGTCGATCTTTTTCAGCCTATTAACCTATAAAAAGTAAAAGACGCCAGCGTTTTTTTGGGACTTAGAAAAAAGTGTAAACTTTTTTTTGGACCATCCCTATCTACTCTATTGCACTTCGCCTGGTCTGAGGTGGCGAAGTCAAGTCTGGCGCAAGAGGTAACGTTTATGAAAATCTGCAACTTAGTGAATTAGTGTAGTTACGTTCCTTCGCCAGAGCGCAACTTCACCTGGTGTAAGGGTGCGAAGTAGCACTAGAGTAGGTCCACTTTGCTAGCAAATTTACACCAGCACCCGTTAGTAAATCGGTAAAAATCACGCTGACTAATTTTTGCTAGCGTTAGCCACTTTGCCCTTTAGTAAATTTGCCCCTATGTTTTTGCCACATCACAGCAGTGTCACTATTGTGCTTTTTAGCAAATTCCTCATGTGGTTCATTAGTGCCCCCCTCCCATACAGGCCTGTATTATGCAGATATATCATTGATCCATACCTACAGTGAAGTATGGTGGCAGCATTATATGGTGGAGCTACTTTTCATCAGCAAAGGCTGGGCACCAATAACTATTTCAGTCTTCAAACCGGCTGAGCCTTTTTCTGGTGCTACTTCATGGTATTGGTTCAAATGCTGATGTCCCTTTGCTTGTAAAGCACTCCATTCCCTGCATATGTGTTTAGCTCTAACATCAATACTTGTCAGACTATTTCAGTTCAAGTACCCATTGGAGGTTGAACTTTTGGTCAGGGTCCCCCATAGTTCATAACAAGGTTAAATATATAGGCAGAGATGAACCACAATAATGGCACCTGTAAGTGTTCGGTTATGTGGAACAGTAACGCCACAAAATGAAAGTGTTTTAAAATAACGACCGTATAATGTACTGTTGCCCTGCACTGGTAAAACTGATGTGTTTGCTTCAAAAAGAATACTATAGTTTATATAAATAAGCTGCTGTGTAGCCATGGGGGCAGCCATTCAAGCACAGTATACACCATGGATAAGTTCTAAAGAATCCCATTGTATACTACAGAGCTTATCTGTTGATTTTCCTGTGCCTTTTCTCCTTTTTCAGCTTGAATGGCTGCCCCCATGACAACACAGCAGCTTGTTTATAAAAACTATAGTAGAGTTTCTGCAGCAAACACAGCAATCAGGGCATTATATTTTAAAATATTTTAATGCACTTTCATATTTTGGTGTTACTGTTCCTTTAACTTGTAAACTCCAAAAAAATGCTATGTCATTCAGTTATTTCCTTTTTAGTGGGACATTCACTGTAATGCTGCTGTGTGCCTTTCAGCAAACTAAAATCTTTCACTTAGGAAGGACACATAAACTGAATTTGCAAATCACAGACTGACATAGTGGTCAGAGTCTGGTACTAATGGAGAAATTTAACCTCCACCCAGGTGCAGCTGCACCATAGGCCTGGGCTTCCCACAAATCTGGGCCTGCCTGCACCTGAATTTAACTCACAAAACCTTAACCCACATCCAACCTAAAATATTGCCAGTGAATGACCTGCATACAACCCATACCCATGTCTGAGAGGGAATCTTCTGAAGCAGATGAGGAATGCACTACACCAGTCTGACCCACATTCAACAGTTACCTGCAATGGTCACCCAATTTGTAACCTGAACGAGCCTGAATCAAACCTGCGGGATCAGCAGATTTCAGGTCAACATGCACATCACTACCTGGTGCCTAGGGCATCCTATACATATAGAGCAGACTAACATTATGGTTGTAACCCAGAATTTCACACACATTATTAATACTAATATTTTCCGTTGTTGATCTGCTGATACAGTATGTTTGGTGCTACTGTGTAATTACAGATGAAGCCACTTTGGTCCATGTGTTTAACACAGAATATCTAAACCCATTTAACCCACTTATCCCATTGGACCCAGAATATTGCATCACAACATCCCATCTAATTAAAGCGTTCACCATTGTGAACAACGGTGCTTTGGTATACTAATGAAAAGGTAGCATCAAATAAGTTAAGATGAAACCGTTTCTTCAGTTAATCCCGAGTCATGACGCATTTAACACACAAACCCAAGTGGCTTCATCTGTATATGAAGAGGATGAAGTAATTAAAACAAAAGATCTTGCTTCTAGAAGTGAGGCAACATTTTCCCTAAGTGAATTTTAGCCACTTACACTTGACATGTTTCTTGTTTGGGTCCTGAGTTTTGAACTCAGGTATATTGTATACATGTCAGGAGTCATAGATCATATATCTTATTTGGTATTGTTAAGCAGCTACTGCCTATGGATGTGCTTCTGTAGCCCACAAATACTACAAGGTTGAAGTTGATCAGATACCAAACACATACACTGTTTATGGGGATTCAGTCCGGCCTATCCCTACATGGTACCCTACCCTAGCCTTGATAAATATGTAAATTACATGAAAACAATTGGGGCAATTACACCCTCCTTGCTCTGAATGGACAAGTAATTAATCAGTTTTAAAATACCAATGTTTAAAACATTAAAACACATCCACTACTGTATAAAACTCATAAAAGCGCAGAGTTTGGTAAAACAGCCAGGCCATGTCTGTTTCCCATGGAACAATCTCATGTCAGATTTCTACTGAGCAGGGCATGTTTTCATGTTTTCAAATGTAACACTGTAACATCAAAATACCTAGTAACTAGTGATGTGCGGGTCAGGGTTTTCCTGACCCGTACCCGACCCTAACCTGCCTTGCTGCAATGCCCGCCCGCAACCGCGCTTCCTGGTCCTTTTATAGACCTGCGCCGACCCGCCGATGACGTCACAAAAGGTGCGGGGCGAGCAGACGCGAGACTATAAAACCGGAACCCAGAAGTAGGATGCCGGCATTTGAAGGTGGTGGGCGGGGAGAGCAGGAGAAGAGCTCAACCCGCCCACCACCCACCAGGAGCAGTGCGAGGTCGACTGATCACGGGTATCGGGTGGGCCTGCACATCACTACTAGTAACCCACAGCAACCATTCAAATCTTTGTTTTAAACAGGTGACTAGTAAATGTCACATACTTATTGGTTGCTCTGAATTACTATACTAATAGGACACTTTGCAGCTTTTATTACATGTTTTCCTATGTTTCAATCAAATCGTCCTTATTTCACACCTACACACTAAATGAGTCATTATCCTATATGCATATCTCACTTGTTGCAGCTTGACAGATCCACTGTTCATTATCTAATTTTTCATCCACATTTGTTGTCTCAAATACGTGGCTTAATCATAACAAGTCACTACATTGTACATTGTGAGCTTATAAATACGTTTCATCACAGTGCCTGATGAAGAAACTTCTCTTTTAAGTAGAACAAAGATCCTAAAATGGTTGCGAAGTGACAGTAGTCAGCACTGAGGGCTCACTGCCTAGGAATTATCTTAGATTCTCATCTGTCTTTTTTACCCACTCATGCAAATACTCTCAAAATCTTGTTTTATTCAGCTGTGCAACATTATCCGAATATGACTGTATCTCAGATACCACCAAAACACTTATTCAGTCTCTTATCTCCCTCCTTGACTACTGTAACATACTCCTTGCAGGTATTCCAACAAGTCACCTTTCACAACTCCAATCTGTTCTAAATGCTGATGCTACTCATTCATCTATCTCACTGGTCAACATCAGCTGCTCCCATATGCATGTCCTTTCACTGGCTCCCAATCTCCTCTAGAATCAAATTCAAACTACTCACACTTACATTCAAGGCCCTTAACAGTGAAGCCCCTCCCTATATCTCATCTCTGGTCTCAAAATACACTCCTTTGCTTTGCTTCTGACCTTCGCCTTTCTTCTCCTCTCATCAATTCAGCCCATTCTCGTCTAAAAGACTGCTCTTGAGCTTCTATTTTCTCTGGAACTCTCTGCCTCAAGCTGTCTCTCTCCTTCCTTCCAAACTTTCAAACGCTCCCTTCAAACCCACTTGTTTAAAAATGTTTATTTAATGTATCTTAATTAATCAGTCATAAAGGTATTATGAATCACATATTTGTTTCCAAAATGCCTGTCTCAATTGTACCGTAACCCTTCCTCTAACCCTATTGTTCTCTTTAAACTCGTGTTTGTTATTTACTATTTGTTCCCTGTTTGTTATCTAATGTAAAGCACTGCATAACTTGTTGGCGCTATATAAATAAATAAATGATGATGATGATGTTATGTGACCTAATATGACTTTTGTGGTCTGAGTCACCTGCTGTCTCACTGATTCTCATGCAGGATGATCAGATGGATATAGGTGAGATGTCAAATTACTTTGATTGGACAAAAAAGACTGGATCATTTGGCCCAGTGTTCTTTGAGATTTGTCTGCTTGGTCCTGCAGAGGTTGATGAAACTGATGGTCAGATATGAATTCCTCTACAACAGTGATTGTCAGACTTCTCTTTTTAGTTAAGACCTCTTGGAGGTCCAGTCTTTGGTCAGGCCCCCCTTATCTCAAAACACGGTTAGAGATGTAGAAAAATGTATCAGTTAGGGAACTACTACTCTGGAATATACATATAATTGCTCTTACAATTCGTATGCTTAGGTGTAGTTGTTGGCCAGTGTTCAAGTATATTGTACTTCCAGCAGAGCATGGTTCAGCACTGGAACCAGGAATTTATAATCTGAATATCAGCCCCAGCTGCGGGCCTTACTGTTCCCTTTTCATTTGGTAGAAATCCCTAAACTGTTGTTTGTGAGCCCCCTCCTTCTGCAGCTGCTGATGTTAGTAGCCTTTGATATAATGGCATCTGTGTTCATAGCATAACATTTAACAATCAGTGAAAAACTATTTAAGAGTAAGGGATTTGTGTATCTTTAAAGATCTTCTACTTTATGACTGTGTTAAGTTAAATTACTATATGGGGAGTATTTTCGCCACTTAACAGTAAAAATCAGCACAGCTCAAAGATCCTAAATACATCTAACAATGAAAGCGCACAAAGAAAGCTTTGTATTAAGAGATCAGTGATTATTGTGTGTGTTTGCCAATGCTCATAAAAGGCTCAGTGGGATATATGCATACACAGCTATTCTGTGCAAGCAGATCTGTACTGCCTCCATTTAGTAACAGCACATACTCCATATTCATAAAGGTAACTCTAGAGTTATGGCACATTTCATTACAGGTATGGAACCTGTTATCCAGAATGCTCAGGACCTGGGGTTTTCCAGATAATGGATCTTTCGGTAATTTGGATTTTAGAAAATCATATAAACATTGAAAAAACCGGGGCGTGGTTACCAACCTGATGTGAGCGGTCGCATATCTGCCGTGCTCTGTCCTTCGTTCGTATAATTATTCTGATATAGGTTATTAGACCCAACACTAACCCAAAAAGTGGATCAAATCTGGGATCCTCTTCCACCACAACAACTAATGGGGCAGAATCAGGCACAAAAAAGGGCGTCGGAAGCAGCCGCAAAGCTGGAGAAGTATGCCCAGGAAGGCCGCGATCAGCAAAATGGCGCCTCCACTTCAGGGCCTAACTCTCCGCCTGCCAAAAGCGACCCGAGTTCCCAAGACTTAGCAGAACCATCGATACGGGACGTTTTATCAGAGATCCGTTCAACAAGAGACACCTGTGCCTCACTCATCAGCGCCAAATGGATGAAATTAAAGTTGATCTCTCCCTCATAAGGCACAACATGCAGAAAATGCGTGAGAGGGCAATGGCGGCTGAGTAACGGATAAGTACACTTGAGGATTCCTGCCTGCCTCTCCAGGGCAGTGTGCAAGATCTACAGAAATCCCTGCAATCGGCGCAACAAAAAGCGGATGACCTAGAAAATAGGCTCAGTAGAAATAACCTACGTTTTGTAGGCTTTCTGGAGAATGCTGAAGGTGAAGCCCCTGAACTTTTCTTAGAAAACTGGCTAAGAGACACCTTTGGGCAACAATCTCTCTCCCAGTCCTTTGCGATTGAACGTGCACAAAGGGTCCCCACTAGACGCGGACCGGTGTTGCTACCCTGATTGCTAAGCAGGTACCCTTCCAACTATTATCACTTAAATCAGACCCCAGGGGTAGATTTCTTTTTTTGCATGCAACCGTATACCATAAAGAATATGTGATAGCCAATTTATACATTCCTCCACCATATGATCCGACATGTGTTTCCCAACTTACACAATTTATAGCCCAATTTCCCCATGCAAGAGTGATAGCCACAGGGGACTTCAATACATTGATGGACCCTGCCTTAGACAGAATGCAAATTCACCCTAGTTACATTACAGATACACAATCCAACCTACCCTCACTTACTAGTAATGTAGGCCTTACAGAGGCCTGGAGATTCCTTCACCCTGATCTTAAACAATACTCATGCTTTTCAATGTCACACAGAGGGTGGAATACCTACCTAGGTGTATTACAGACCATGCCCCCCTAGAGATAATAGTTAATGTAACGAACGACCAGTCCAGACCTAGATGGTCTTTACATCCTTTGTGGCTTACAATCCTTAACAATGACAAGGAACATGTTGCCACAATGAAGGAATTTTTTCAGCTGAATCAGGGCTCTGCCAATGTCATCTGGGACTCATTTAAAGCTTACCTTAGAGCAGGGATCCCCAACCTTTATAACCTGTGAGCCACATTCTCATGTAAAAAGAGTTGGGGAGCGACACAAGCATAAAAAAGTTCTTGGGTGGTGCAAAATAAGGGTTGTGATTGGCTATTTGATAGCCCCTATGTGGAATGTCAGTTTCAAGGAGGCTCTGTTAATATACCTTTTTATGCAACTAAAACTTGTCTCCAAGCCTGGAATTCAAAAATAAGCACTTGCTTTGAATGAGAGCAACATCCAAGGGGTTGGGGAGCAACATGTTGCTCACGAGCTACTGGTTAGGGACCACTGCCTTAGAAGGTACATGAACAAGGAAATATCTTCATATAAAAAGCAATCCAGACAAGCCCAGCAGGCATTAGTGGTTGAAGTCACACATATAGAAAAGGTTCTCACAGATAACCCTTCACTAGAACTGGCTGCTCAATTAAAACAAGCTCAGGGGAAATATGCAAAGACTATGTGGGAAAGATCCCAGTATAAACATTTGTTTGCCAAAGCCTGCATTTTAGAACAAGGAGAGAGGGCAGGCAGAATGTTAGCTCTGCTAAGTAGGGCCCAATCTACTCCCCCCATGATAGTAAAACTTAAAAAGGCAGACTCAGCAGTCACCACAGACCCTAAAGAAATTAATCAAATTATGACAACCTTCTATACAGAACTGTATAGCTCTAAACTAGAACGTGGGGAAACAGCACTGGATAGATTCTTAGGTAGGTTGAGGTTCCCTACCTTAACTGAAGAATTTAAGCAGTTCTTTGAACAGCCCTTGTCAATAATTGAAATTCAGGAGGCAATTGACTCTTTTCCCTCTGGTAAAGCAGCGGGATCTGATGGTATTCCAATTGAATTAGCAACTCCTGAGGCTTATAGACCAATATCGCTTTTAACAACTGATGTAAAAATACTGGTGAAGGTGCTTGCGAGACGGCTAAATAAAGTAATAACCCAAATAATTACTGAAGACCAAACTAGCTTCATCCCTCAAAAAACCAACGCACACAATATTAGAAGGTTGTTGCTCAATTTATGTTTGGACCACTGTAATAAGGGTCAGAGAGCAGCTGCTACTTTGGACATAGCCAAAGCATTCGATACGGTTGAATGGGCATATCTATGGAGAGTAACTAATCCAACTTCTATACAAAGCCCCGGTGGCGTCCCTAAGACTCAATGCCTCACAAACTGAAAACTTTACTCTAGCAAGGGGAACCCGTCAGGGGTGCCCTTTGTCCCCTTTGTTGTTCACCATGGCCATTGAACCTCTAGCCTTAGCAATTAATTAAAATCTCTGTATTGTTGGCCTGCAGTTGGCGAATAGAGAAGAAAAAGTACAATGTATGCAGACGATACCCTAGTGTATTTGGGAGACATACAAAATTCACTGGCAGAACTTCTGGCAATAACAGCTGACTTTGGGTGAATTTTAAAAATGAATCCCTCCAAATCAGCACTTTTTCCAATTGAGCCCATAATTGGCCCACTGAATCCAGATTGTGCTAAACTGCAAATGGTTGACAAACTTACTTATTTGGGAATTCAAATTGCTATACCCATCTCTTCCTATTACACTCTTAACATTACGCCCCTACCTCAATGGACACAAGCCATATTTCTAGCACGGGATCTCTTTCCTTTGGGTCCCACTGGGCGTATACAACTTATAAAGATGGTGATTGCCCCAAAAATTCTTTACGTCCTGTGGCATGCGCCCATCAAGATACAGGTCCCCTTTTTTTAGTAGACTGTCCATAAAAACACTACAAAGACCCAAAACTGAAGGTGGCATGGCCCTCCCAGATATGCCCTTGTATTATGTCTCAGCCCAACTCTCACAAATCCATACTTTGAAAAGAGGATGCTCTAAAACAACTTTGGCAGTGACTACTAAAAACTGATCTCCCCCATTCTATGCTATTTTGGCCCTGAACCTGTATAAGAAAAAGCAGATGACAATTAATTTCCCAATAGTGGAATCTCAGAAACTCAGTTTAGAATGGTCTCTCCAGTTCGTATAACCTGCAATATTGGAACTGCAAACCCCCTTATGGTATAAAAGTAAACTGGGCCCCTCTGGATAAATTAATCCCTCCAAAAGAGTGGTTATAGGCTGGTGTGTGGTCCATAGGCCAGGTTTGGTCAGACCAGGGAATTATACCCTTTAATGAATTAAAACAAACATATTCATTGCCCACCTCACAGTGGCTAATATACCATAAAGTGAGAGCTGCGCCTTACAGGCTGAATAAGTCCACCTGCAGTTTGATACCTCCTCGATAATGGAATTATTGCAATCCGAGAACTCCAGGCACTCTATAACGCTCTTGTACAAAGAGCTACCAAACCTCTTACTACGGAAAAACACAATAAAAGTAAGGGCACAATGGGAACTCTCCATTGACTTTATAACTGATGACCAATGGGCCCAGGTGTTACTGACCCCATTGAATATTTCCCCCATATATAAATATAGAATATTGCAATTGTATTTGATACACAGGGCTTATTACACAAGATCTAGGTTGCACAAAATCAACCCTGGTATCCCAGCAACCTGTGTGAGATGCAATGCAGCGGAGGCAACGTTAATTCGGCCCTGTGCTCAAAGAATATTGGGCCGAAATACCAAAATCCTAGGCTTTGAGCTTCCACTTGACCCCAAAATTCTCACCTGAGTTAAAAAAAAAACATTGAAAAAACCCAATAGGCTGGTTTTGCTTCCAGTAAGTATTAACTATATCTTAGTTAGGCTCAAGTTCAGAATATTATTTTATTATTATTATAGAGATAAAGGAAATCATTCCTAAACATTCGGATTGTTTGGATAAAATGGTGTCTATGGGACATAGCCTTTCCATCATTTGGAACTTTCTGGATAATGGGTTTCCGGATAAAAAAATCTCATACCTGTACTATCATTGGAAAAGATTTGTTCTTTGCCCTTCTTGAATCTCTATATGAGTCTGCAAAGCAGGGGTAACCAAATACATTTCATGACAATTTCCACAATGAATAATTAAAGATTAATTTATGACTGAATCCAACTTTTTCCAAGTGATACTGACATTCTGAAAGTGGTCTTAGTGGGTTGCAAATATATGGTTTATACAGAGGTGCATTGTTTTAAAACACCCCAATAAATGCTGAGTATTGTATCAGTGCTGCATAATACAGGTATGAGACCTGTTATCCAGAATGCTTGGGACCTGGGGGTTTTCCGGATAACGGATCCTCTATAATTTGGATCCTCATACCTTAAGTCTACTAGAAGATCATGTAAACATTAAATAAACCCAATAGGCTTTATTTTGCTTCCAATAAGGATTAATTATATCTTAGTCTGGATCAAGTACAAGCTACTGTTTTATTATCACAGAAAAAGGAAATAATTTTTTCAAATTTGGATTATTTGGATAAATGTATGAAAGACAGCTTTTCCATAATTTGGAGCTTTCTGGATAACAGGTTTCTGAGTAATGGATCCCATACCTGTATACAGAAACTAGGGATCTCCAGTAAAAGTTGACAGGCTATTTTGTAACTTTTTATAGGAATTGGATGTATTAATATACTAATTATTGTACATTGTTACAGTTTGCAGTTACAGTATTTAACTATAGTTCAAACACTTAAAGCAGAAAAAGGTTTGCAATTACTTACATGTATCTTTATCAAAAAGCAGCAGTTCTGTTATCTTTAGTGGCTGGAATTCAAGCAGTGGTCACAGATCCTACTTGAAAGCTGACAGTTTGTATGACATAAGCTTTGTAAATCAGTCAAAAGAACAAAAGTAAATGGTATTTTATAAAACGTACATATTGTAATTAACAGGGCAGCACTAATTAGATGTAAATAAAATCGAAAAGGGAATACTGTCATTAAAAAGGTAAATAGTGGGTCTCAAGTTGTCTTTAACTGTGTAAGACATTTCAGCAATTACTTTTAGACCATGTTGTGAGTGCAAGGTGCATAGAGTGGGAATGTGTGTGCCCTTGGAACTTTAGATACTCAGGGGCACATTTACTAAGCTCGAGTGAAGAATTCGAATAATAAAAAATTCTAATTTTAAAGTATTTTTTTGGCTACTTTGACCATGGTATGGATCGAATTTGATCGAATCAAATGATTCGAACGATTCAAAGTGGAAATCGTTCGACTATTCGATAATCAATGTACTGTCTCTTTAAAAAAATACTTCGACTACATACTCCGCCACTTTAAACCTACCGAGATACAATGTTAGCCTATGGGGACCTTTCCCAGCACTTTTCTAACCTTTTTTTGATCGATCGCTTAAAATCGTTTGATTCAAAGGATTTTATCGTTCGATCAAACGATTTTTACTTTGATCGATCGAAGGATTTGCGCTAAATCCTTCGAATTCGATATTCGAATAGGAAGGATTTAAATTCGAGGGTCGAATTCAAGGGTTTATTAACCCTCGATATTCGACCCTTGATAAATGTGCCCCTCCGTTTGGATGACAAAAATACTCATCGCAATGAGTCAGTGTATATACGTCTTCAGTATTTAATTAAGCACCAATAAACTTGTTACCTAAAGCTATAAAAATGAGCAAAAGCTTTATCTCTTTATAACAAATTCTTTTAGGGCTCTTAAACAAGGCCGTTTTTGCCTGAGTTGCGCTTTCTTCCATTCAGCCGCAGGGGAGCGCAGGAGTAGACGCACTCAATTATTGTGAAGGGGGCTGTACTCACATAGACGCATGTATGTGCCAAGCACGGGTGAAATGCAACATGCTGCATCCCACCTGCGTTTGCCACTTACATGCGTCTGTGTGCGTACAGCCCCCTTCACTATAATTGAGTGCGTCTACTCCTGCGCTCCCCTGCGGCTGAACGGAAGAAAGTGCAACACAGGGGAACACAGGCAAGAACGGCCGTGTTTAAGAGCCCTAGACTGAGATGATTGATTTCTAAATGTTGTGCATCTGTGCTTATTTTCTTTTCATCAACAACTGTGTCTTATTAGATGCATTAAAGCTAACAAGGGAACAGATTTTCTTTTTACATAGGAATTATGTAAAACTGTTTAAAATGTTTATTTACTACAAAATAGTTTATCCCTCTTAAATTGGTAATTAGGAATATTAACCATTACCTCCCTTTTCAGTTCTATAAATCTCACCTATGGGCTAAAGACGGCAAAAGCATTAGGATCCTGTTGGAGAAGCAAACAATCAGGGCTCATGTGACCCAAGCAGCTTGCAGTGTTTAAACTGTAAATTGTGTAAATATGTGACACATGGATGGTTTTTAGCAAGGAAAATGAGATTGGAAAAGAGATGTAAATGCTAATGTAACACCCGCTTGGCGACCCTCCTGGTGCCAAGGTTGTACCAGCTTACCAACTCGGGTCCTGAGTCCCCTTTGCAAGGTGAAAGGTACTGGGAAAGCTCTTCTCTGGCAGTGCCTCCACCTAATGGGGTCCTGGAATACACCTGAGGATAGTCCCATTATGAAACAAATCAATCACACACTTTATTATATAACAAATATAACTTTATATAAAATAAGTGCATGTTTAAAGGCGAAGTAAAAGGTAACATTTCACACATAAATACATTTTAAAGCATGACCCACTACCCTAGAACATGTTGCAGCCCAGTCCTGGTGAGTCTATGCCAGGCAAAGTCCCGCACTACTCCTTTTGGCAGCCCAAGAGTTCCATCCCTTGTCCCCAAAAGAGTACAGTTCTAGGTAGCACTACCTGCCCACTTGCTTTCCCACAGGAAAGTGTTGCTCCCACATGGCAAGCACACAAACAGCCTGTTTCCATAAACAGGAGATCGCTGGATCCTTTCCTTCCCAAAGGTAACACTCACCCATGGGAGCCATACAGATGGTAGTCTCACACAGAGCTTATAGGCATCCACAGCGATGAAGATTCTTTATAAGCTCCAGACTCTCCCAGTCGAGCACACACAGAAACATCCTAGATCCTCTTCCTGTAAGGATCCGCTTCCACGTTCCTTCAGGCGCAGGCGCGCTCATCGGGGAACCGATGCGCGTCAGACGCCGGCGCGAAGGCCGCAGGGGCCGCAAGGCCGCAGGGGCGTCAGCGACGGACGCCGATGACGGACGCACTGACGTCAGCTGTGCGACGCCAGCGTGATGACGCCAGTTTGGCGCCAAATAAGCTCTATTTAGTCCTAACCAGTACTGTGACTCCTTGCCTGGTTATTAGGTTATTTGACTGAAACCCTAGCATTGTATTCTACTGATCTTCTGTGTTTGACCTCAGCTTGTTCCCGGATTGTCTATTGCCGCCTGCCCTGATCTTCTTGCCTGACCTCGTTTACGACTCTTCGCTGCCTGCCCCCGACCTCGGCCTGTCTGACTTCGCTTCTGCCTGAACCCTCTGTACTTCGCTTCGGTTAGTCTCATTGGCTACTCGTCACTTCACTTCTCCCTGTTCCACTCCAGGTGGGTTAGTGTTGTGCGAGGCGCTTGTGGGTTCGTGTTCTACAAGTTCCTGCTCCTTCTTCATTGGATCAGACGGTAAGCCTGACAGTATAACCAGGCCATGGATCCAACCGAAGGGGCTTCTCCATTTGCTGTCCTGACGCAACAACTGTCATCTCTGACTCAAGCCGTTCGGGAGCTGCAGAGCGGTTACGCTCAGCTACAGGAACACATCAGAACACATCCTCCGGCTGCAAACCCTTTTTCTGCTGCAGCATCCTCTTCCTCTGCTCCAGCCGAAGTACAAGTGATCACTTCCGAAATTTCGGAGCCGAAAGTCGCTTTCCCCGAAAAGTTTGCTGGAGACCGGAAGTTATTTCGCAACTTTAGAAGTAGCTGCAAGCTGCTATTTTCGCTTAAACCCCACACCTATCCAAATGAACAGACACGAGTGGGGGTTGTCATTTCTTTCCTGACTGGCGAGCCCCAGACGTGGGCCTTCCGTTTGTTGGATCGGCAAAGTCCTGTTTTGGCCACTGTGGACTCTTTCTTTGATGCCATGGCTGTGGTCTATGATGACCCACACAGAACCTCCACTGCCGAAGCCGCCCTGCATGCCTTGAGGCAAGGTACCCGTCCTGTCGAGGACTACACTCTGGAGTTTCGCCAGTGGGCCGAGGATACGGAATGGAATCCTGCAGCTCTAAAGAACCGCTATCGTCTGGGCCTTTCCGCTGAATTAAAGAATGAGTTGGCCCGTACAGGCATTCCTGACACCTTGGAGGAGCTTATCCATATATCCATTCAGTTGGATCAAAGACTGAGAGAACGTAGGGAGGAGGAAAAGGCTGAAAAAGCTGGTCTTGTGTCTCCTACTTGGCTCTTACCTTCTGCTCCACCTCCTATCCGTATGCCTCCTATGATGACATCTACGGTTCCTACAGCCACTAACAGTTCTGCCCCAGAGCCGATGCAGATTGGAGCCATTAAGCCTGCATTAACTCCTGAAGAACGCCTCAGACGCCGCAGGCTTAATCTTTGCCTGTACTGCGGTCAAGCAGGTCATCTTCTTCGGAATTGTCCGACCCGTCCCTCGGGTAAGGAGACTTATGAAAGAGACTTTAACGGTTGCAACTTCTCTGTGTCCTTACTCACAATTTCTCTATCCTTGCAGTGGGGAGACAAAGTGGTGGAACTCCAAGCAATACTTGATTCCGGGGCAAGTGGGTGCTTCTTGGACCGTGAAGTTGCTCTTCAGTTCCAAATTCCTCTCCAATCCAAGAAGAACCCTATAGCTCTTCGTGTGGCGGATGGTTCTCTAATTACCTCGGGTCCTGTGGTTCAAGAGACTGCTGCACTTTTTGTTGTGATTAATAAAATTCATGCTGAAGTAATGAATTTTGATGTGGTGACGTCTCCATTATTCCCTATCATTTTAGGGTTACCCTGGCTACAGAGACATAATCCTTCTATCAATTGGGCCACTGGCGGTGTAACATTTTCTTCTAAATTTTGCCTTTCTAAAGGTACATTAGAGAATTCGTCTTCTTCAATTAAAGTATGTTCCCTTTCTTCTTCTTCTGAAATTCATGATCTTCTTCCTCTGGCGTATTGGGAATTCGCTGATGTCTTCAACAAGAGAGGGGCCGACAGGCTACCTCCCCATCGTATTTATGATTGTCCCATTAATCTTCTTCCAGGAGCTCAAATTCCTTTTGGACGTATTTATCCTTTAACTGAGCCTGAACTCTTGGAATTGCGCACTTATTTGGATGAAAATCTAGCCAAGGGATTTATCCGACAATCTTCTTCTCCTGCCGGAGCTGGGATCTTCTTCGTCGAAAAGAAAGATCATTCTTTGAGACCGTGTATCGATTATAGAGACTTGAATAAGATCACGGTCAAAAATCGTTACCCTCTTCCTCTCATTCCAGAGCTGTTCCAACGATTTAAGGAAGCCAAGATTTTCTCTAAGCTTGATCTTCGAGGGGCCTACAACTTAGTTAGAATTCGGGAAGGGGATGAATGGAAGACAGCGTTCCGTACCCGTTATGGTCACTTTGAATATCTTGTCATGCCGTTTGGACTTTGTAATGCCCCCGCAACGTTTCAGCATTTTGTCAACGATGTTTTTCGAGACTTTCTCGATATTTTTGTCATCATTTATCTGGACGATATTTTAATTTTTTCTAGTTCTTTGGAAGAGCATAGAATACATGTGAAGAAAGTTCTTGCCCGCCTCCGTACTCACCAGCTCTATGCCAAGGTCGAGAAATGCGTTTTTGAACAGACATCTGTGGACTTTTTGGGGTTTTTTATCTCTCCTTTAGGAATTCAAATGGATTCTAAGAAAATCTCGGCAATTATTGATTGGCCTATTCCCTCTTCTAAGAAAGCTGTTCAACGCTTCATTGGATTCTCAAATTTCTATAGAAAATTCATTAAGAATTTTTCTCGAATTATTTTACCAATAACTGAACTCACACGTTGTAATCAAAAATTCTCTTGGTCACCACAGGCTCAGATGGCTTTTGAGAGATTGAAAAAACTCTTCACGTCGGCTCCAATTCTTCGTCATCCAGACTTGGCTCTTCCATTCACATTAGAGGTCGACGCCTCAGAAAGTGCTGTGGGCGCTGTTTTATCACAGAGGTCTGGGATTCAAGAAGAACTCCATCCAGTCGCTTTTTTTTCACGCAAATTGGCCAAGTGTGAATGTAACTATGATGTGGCGGATCGTGAATTACTTGCTATTAAACTGGCATTAGAAGAGTGGAGGTATCTCCTCGAAGGGTCCAAACATCCAATTCTCATTTTCGCTGACCATAGGAATTTGGAGTACCTGCGTTCCGCCAAGAGATTAAGACCTAGACAGGCAAGATGGGCCCTTTTCTTCATGCGATTTAACTTTCACCTTACCTACCGGCCCGGGTCAAAAAATATTAAGGCTGATGCTCTTTCCCGCATGTTCTCCTCTGAGGATGAGTCTCTCTCTTCTCCTGAGACAATTCTAAACTCTAATAACTTTCTTTTGTTACAATCTGTTCTTGTGGATCAAATTAAGGATGCCTCTAAAACTGTTTGTGAACCCTCTCTTGTGCCCAAAGAAGGGTTTCTTCTTCATGAAGGGAAAATCTTTGTTCCTGAACAGATGCGTTTGGAGGTTCTCAAGAACATTCATGATTCTAAACTGGCGGGTCATCCAGGTATAAAGAAAACTATTGTTTCTGCTAAAAGACTGTTTTGGTGGCCTGGGATGACTAAAGACTGTTCGAAATTTGTCTCTTCGTGTGAAGTCTGTACCAGGTCCAAGGATTCTCATGTTCGACCTATTGGCCTCCTGCAACCCCTTCCAGTTCCTTCTCGTCCTTGGGGCTCAGTGTCAATGGACTTTATTTCTGACTTACCACTCTCCTCTGATTGCTCCGCTATTGTTGTCTTTATTGACCGCCTGACCAAGATGGCTCATTTTAAATCCCTGCCTGGACTTCCTTCTGCCTCTGAGACGGCCGATTGTTTTATCAAGGAAGTAGTAAGACTTCATGGCCTTCCCGATGAAGTAGTATCTGATCGTGGTCCACAGTTTACGTCTCAATTCTGGAAAGCTTTATGTGGGGCTCTTAAGATTTCTGTGTCACTTTCATCGGCTTTTCATCCTCAAACCAATGGCCAGACGGAGCGAACTAATCAGACTCTTGAGCAGTATCTGAGATGTTACTCATCGTATCTCCAGGATGATTGGGTTAATCTCCTGCCTCTAGCGGAATTTGCCTATAATAATGCCCAACATTCTTCTATCAATCAGTCCCCCTTCTTTGCAAATTACGGTCTACATCCTGTCACCTTCCCTTCCTCCATTGTTTCTGATATTCTTGTTCCTGCAGTCAAGGATCGGTTAACCTTTTTGGCTGATAATTTTCTGAAGCTCCAGAGGAACATGAGGAGAGCGCAACAGAATTTCAAGATCTATGCAGACAAGAAACGAAGAAGTGATCCAGAGTTTAAGGTGGGGGACCGCGTTTGGTTATCTACTGTTAATCTCAAGTTGTCCTGCCCTAGTAAGAAGTTGGGTCAACGGTTCCTGGGTCCTTTTCTTATTACTCGACAGATTAATCCTGTGGCTTTTCAACTTAAGCTCCCGGCTACCTGGCGCATTCATCCAGTTTTTCATTCTGCTCTACTAAAACCAGCCTCCACATTCCACTTTCCTGGCCGTACAACTTCTCCTCCACTTCCTGTTGTTGTGGACGGTCAAGAAGAATTCGAGGTTGAGAAGATCCTGGATTCCCGTGTTAAGGGCAAGCATCTACAATATTTGGTCAGTTGGAAAGGCTTTGGTCCGGAAGAGAATTCTTGGGAACCTGTTTCGAACATCCATGCTGCTGAGCTATTGAAGAATTTTCACAAGAGCTACCCTGATAAACCTTCTGCCAGTTGCGTCCTGAGGCCGCTCCTTGACGGGGGGCAATGTAAGGATCCGCTTCCACGTTCCTTCCGGCGCAGGCGCGCTCATCGGGGAACCGATGCGCGTCAGCGCGCAGCGTTGGACGCCGGCGACGGACGCTGGCGCGAAGGCGCCGGCGCCGGTCGCCAACGCAGGGGCGTCAGCGACGGACGCCGATGACGGACGCACTGACGTCAGCTGTGCGACGCCAGCGTGATGACGCCAGTTTGGCGCCAAATAAGCTCTATTTAGTCCTAACCAGTACTGTGACTCCTTGCCTGGTTATTAGGTTATTTGACTGAAACCCTAGCATTGTATTCTACTGATCTTCTGTGTTTGACCTCAGCTTGTTCCCGGATTGTCTATTGCCGCCTGCCCTGATCTTCTTGCCTGACCTCGTTTACGACTCTTCGCTGCCTGCCCCCGACCTCGGCCTGTCTGACTTCGCTTCTGCCTGAACCCTCTGTACTTCGCTTCGGTTAGTCTCATTGGCTACTCGTCACTTCACTTCTCCCTGTTCCACTCCAGGTGGGTTAGTGTTGTGCGAGGCGCTTGTGGGTTCGTGTTCTACAAGTTCCTGCTCCTTCTTCGTTGGATCAGACGGTAAGCCTGACACTTCCTTTACCATTCCAGGCAGACTCACACAGAGATGAAGCAGGCATCCAGATTAATCCAGCTCCCAACGCGAGCTCTCACAACATCCATGCTGAACTGCATCTCTCACCTTCGCCAAAGGTGAATACAGAAATCCGGCGAATCCAAACTCCAAACCATCCTAGTTGAGTTATCAAGGCACTGGAGGATCCTGCCCAGCCTTTGGCAAGCCTATCGCACTCAACTGTAGCCTACATTTTGCCAGTGGTGTCACTATCCCCACAGTGAAACAAAGTTCTACAGCAGATAACAGCAATAACTGTAATTGTAATGGCTGACTGAGCACATGGCATCCCCTTTTATATGGTTTCACAGCACCACCTTGTGGTTCCTTTTGGGATCAGCCATGCTGCAACATCCAAAGGCTCTGCCCCTGGAAACTTCAGGCAGAAAACCCATATCTCAGGCCATGAGGCGCCGGGGAGGGGAATTAACACTTAGACCGTAGGATTAACTCTACTGGTCCCTACACTAACAATGGTCTAGAAGGGAAGCCAGAAGTTACTAGAGGAAAGTTTTAGAGGAAATCAAAACCAATCTGAATGGCAATTTGTATCATAATTTGTCACTGTGAGTGGAAGCAAAGCAGTGAGTGGATGCGTGACGGATAAGACTAGAAGGTATGAGATAACTGCTGATTGGGCTGACAAGAAAAGGCAATAGTTCAGAAGTAAACAGGTATTGCAACAATATGTATGATGAGTAATTTTGCAGGGAGTCTAGTAAAACAGTAAAAAGAGGGTTGTTCTACAAGGGTTCTAGAGGCATATATGCATAAAAAGAATATGAGCCAAGGTTTTAATAAAAAGACCAGGGATCATTTATGGCTCACAATTGCAGTGTGCAAATGCACACCATGCTTTTTACCCACAATAAATCTTTGTTCCCCATAATTCCAGTGTAATTGTTGATACACAGGGGAGATGTGTCTGATCCTGAATCTTGGCCATTGCATCAACATTTGCTCAACTAGGCTTATGTTTTTATGCAGATACTGCACGTATTGATGCAAGCTGCTGTGGCCAAAGGTGCCATTAGCTCCAGGGTTCCCTTGTGTCAATGGAAGCACTGCCCTTAATTTAGAACAGGAGGCAGGACAGCCAGAACAAAACTATGTGGAAGTGCTAGGAGCAGCATTTGACACAAGAACTTTTAATGAATATGATTTTTTAACACAACGACTGCAGGAAATTTAGCATAACCGAAATTGTACTTCCAATCTTAAATGACCCCCTACTGTCTTTCAAGGTGCAACTGCAGTCATTGTCCTAATTCAGCCTGTGCTGATGGCTCAAGGTCAGTTTCTACATATTTTGGTTGGTGTGTGTATAAGACAGAGAAAAAAAGAGTTTCTCAACAAATGCTGGAATCAGTTGTCAGAGAGTGAAACAGGGTAATATTGTGCATTCCAATTGCATGATAAATATATAAGGGTAATGCACTGGAGTTCCAAAGATCAAAGAGAGGTCACGTACTGTAATGGGGCAAATCTAATTTATCTAATAATGCACCATTTTCAGCTTTGTTTACAGGTCTGGAAAGTCCATTTTGTGCTCCAGACTTTTCCAGTTTCATGCTGGATGTACCTTGAACTTCTGAGACAATGTTTTTATCATATTTATCATACTGCAAACATGTCACATTCACACAGTTAAGAGTCACTTCCCTCACTGATTACTGGTTATAAATCAATCCCATTAGAAATGAATTCCTTAACAAATGGAACTAGATGCTTTCTGTCATTAGAATAGAACAATGATGTATTAGGGTGACTAAGCCATCCCATAAAATATATTGGCATATGATATAAAGCTGGAGTACATATACCTTGTACTACAAACACCACACAGTACCAATGGTTCAGCTTTGTTCCATTCTGCATTTATAATGCTGTGAAAACCCCCTCTTTACAGCTGTTTGGGGTATCTAAGGGCTCTAAATACAATGTCCCATGCTAACCACACCAACACCAAGCAGGATTTCTGTAAACATACTGTACGGATGTATGCCTTAGGCATGTTTTATTAGTTTGTGACTGCTAACTAGGATATCAGCAAATAACATATGCTGGCGTATAACAAACTGGCAATCTGGGTGGCTCTGTGGCAGATGAGATTCAATGTTGATAAATGTAAAGTCATGCACCTGGGATGTAAATATATCCAAGCCACTTATACCCTTAATGGGACTGCACTAGGCAAATCCATAATGGAAAATGAACTTGGAGTCCTTGTAGATGATAAACTTGGCTGTAGCAAGCAATGCCAGTCAGCAGCATCAAGGGAAAACAAAGTCTTGAGCTGTATTAAAAGGGGCATAGATGCACGGGACGAGGGGGTCATTGTTCCACTGTAAATATTACTAGTCTAGAATATACCGTACAGTTTTGGTCTCCAGTGCTCAAACAGGACATTATTGTATTAGAGAGGGTACAGAGAAGGGCAACTAAGCTGGTAAAAGGTATGGAAAATCTTAGCTATGAGGAAAGACTGGCCAAGCTGGGGATGTTCACGCTGGAGAAGAGGCGCTTAAGGGGTGATATGATAACTATGTACAAATATATAAGGGGATCATATAATAATCTCTCTAATGCTTTATTTACCAGTAGGTCTTTCCAGCTGACAAGAGGGCAACCATTACGATTAGAAGGAAGGAGGTTCCGACTAAATATTCGGAAGGGGTTTTTTACAGTGAGAGTTGTGAAGATGTGGAATTCTCTCCCTGAATCAGTTGTACAGGCTGATACATTAGATAGCTTTAAAAGGGGGTTGGATTACTTGTTTAGCAAATGAGGGAATACAAGATAATGGAAGATAGCTTATAGAACAAGTTGATTCAGGAACTGGTCCGACAGCCATCTTATAGTCAGAGAGGCATATTGGAGAGAGATTTTGCCTTCCTCTGGATCAACTAGCTTTAGGCAGGTTATTTATAGACTTAAAAGGTTGAACTTGATGTGTCTTTTTTCAACATAACTTACTATGTTAACTATGTTATCACTAGGTAATTACTAATAAAATGTATAATTCAGTTGATTAAGAGGAATTCTTTGAGGCTGTTTGGTAATCCACGTGTGTGACCAAAAATCAAACGGGTATTTTAAAATTTGTCCAAGTGGTTAGTGGCCATAGTGCTTAACCTTGCTTATACTTGCTTATAATGCCTTAACTGGAAGTTGTTATTTTTCAGTTCAATTTTTCTTGCATGTCAATTGCAGCTATTCCTTGTGGTGCATTGTGCTCAATAATGTTTAATTGAAAGAGTAAATTTCTTTTAATTAAGTTAAAGTGCTGCCTTAGTCAAGGGTCTGTAGAATCTCTTGGTCTCATCCCAACAAAGTCACACTTTAAAGTACGTGTGGGCCCTGGGCAAAGATTTATTTTGCGGGATCCATAACCTAAGGTGAAAAATCAGAGAGATCCCTATTTCTCTATAGAAAGACCAGATATATGGGCTGCACTAATTTAATATAATTAAAACTAGTTTAAGTGCAGCTCAACAAATTGCATTTATTTAATAGCATATAGATTATAAGTGATCTGTTAACCATATTGCATCCCATTCCCAGAAAATATGTACAGTTCAGCCATCACCCTACTTAATACAATTTAGTAATGTTTATGCTGGGAAAGGATGTTGTAATAAATTGGTTTTAATACTTTCTTTCTTGATATTATTATTATTATTATTTGTACAGTCCTGACAAACCTCTTGAATTCTTCATGAGTCACCTATATTTATACCACATTGTGGATGGTCAGTGCTCAGTTCAGGAGATGAACAGCTTTATCAATTTGTTGTCCCTTTCCCAGGCCAAAAACCATAATGTACTTTTACATTTGTTGTGAAGAGAATAGGAAATCCTTAATAAAAAAGTACAGTTCCCATACCCTGTAAATAGTTTGAGCTGTGTTCTTCAGGTTAGTCAGATGATACGTGTGTCTCAGTTTTCGAAACAAATTTAATTATATATGTACTTTCTTTCTTATAAATAAGTACTACTACTCTATAATCAAAATCTTTGGCAAAAGATCCAAGTCAGTTTTGGGTGAGATTAAAATATAGTTACTACTCTGTCACTTTGCAGAGAGATTTGACTACACTGGACACCTAGGCAGCAAACTGGCAAATGAGCTTCAGTGTTGATAACCTTGCAAGGTTATGCACTTTGGTATAAATAATATATATGTGAGTTCTACACTAAATGGAAGTGTGTTCAGAGCAGTCATTTTTAAGGATTTTTTTTAGAAGGATCTAGGTGTTATGTTTTGGTGGACGAGTAGAGTATAACAGTGCTTTATTAGCAGGCTCATGCAGCTCTAACACCACAAGCTGCATAGAAAGTATGCACAGTATAAGTCTTGAGCGCAGTGACATCTACAGGCCATTTGTATAAACACCACATATTCCCCCTATAGTAGGAAAGCATTTGGACAACTATAATAAACAGTAACAATTGAACAGTATGCATTTTAAAACAATATTATACATGCTTCACATAACATAGTCCTGGGTCCATGAAGGTAGTTTTCTGATTCTCTCAGTACACCTTATAGGTTCACTTTCTTCAGGCCTATTACAATTGACATCAGGAGTAGGAAAATGTCCTTTATCAATAGAGATGTCGCGAACTGTTCGCCGGCGAACTTGTTAGCGCGAACATCGGGTGTTCGCGCTCGCCGGAAGTTCGCGAACGTCGCGCGACGTTCGCCATTTTGGGTTCGCCATTGTTGGCGCTTTTTTTTGCCCTCTCACCCCAGACCAGCAGGTACATGGCAGCCAATCAGGAAGCTCTCCCCTGGACCACTCCCCTTCCCTATAAAAACCGAAGCCCTGCAGCGTTTTTTCACTCTGCCTGTGTGTGCTGAAGAGATAGTGTAGGGAGAGAGCTGCTGCCTGTTAGTGATTTCAGGGACAGTTGAAAGTTTGCTGGCTAGTAATCGTTTTGATACTGCTCTGTTATTGGAGGGACAGAAGTCTGCAGGGGTTTGAGGGACATTTTAGCTTAGGTAGCTTTGCTGGCTAGTAATCTGCCTTCTACTGCAGTGCTCTGTATGTAGCTGCAGTGGGCAGCTGTCCTGCTTCTGATCTCATCTGCTGACTGCTGCAATAACAGTAGTCCTTGTAAGGACTGCTTTTATTTATTTTTTTGTTGTTTTACTACTACTACTACTACTACTATAAGAGCCCAGTGCTATTAGTCTAGCAGTGTTGGGGAGTGGGACTGGTGTGCTAATCTGCTGCTCCTAGTAGTTCAGCAGCACCAACTTTAATTTTTTTTTTTTAATATTCATTTTTTTTTTATTTTACTTTTTTTTATTTTACTACCGCTGTAGTAGTGTATAAGTTGACCTTTTAGGCATTATTTGCCCTGTAGGCATTATTTGCACAGTGTTTTCTTCAACCCGCCATCTAGCTGTGTGACCTTGTTCACATTCTGTCTAAATATCCATAATATTACCGTCTCCAGAAAAAACACCGGAGTGACTTTTTTCAAGCAGCCATAATATATTTTACGTAATCCGTATCCACCGCTGTAGTAGTGTATACGTTGACCTTGTAGGCATTATTTGCACAGTGTTTTCTTCAACCCGCCATCTAGCTGTGTGACCTTGTTCACATTCTGTCTAAATATCCATAATATTACCGTCTCCAGAAAAAACACCGGAGTGACTTTTTTCAAGCAGCCATAATATATTTTACGTAATCCGTATCCACCGCTGTAGTAGTGTATACGTTGACCTTGTAGGCATTATTTGCACACTGTTTTCTTCAACCCGCCATCTAGCTGTGTGACCTTGTTCACATTCTGTCTAAATATCCATAATATTACCGTCTCCAGAAAAAACACCGGAGTGACTTTTTTCAAGCAGCCATAATATATTTTACGTAATCCGTATCCACCGCTGTAGTAGTGTATACGTTGACCTTGTAGGCATTATTTGCACAGTGTTTTCTTCAACCCGCCATCTAGCTGTGTGACCTTGTTCACATTCTGTCTAAATATCCATAATATTACCGTCTCCAGAAAAAACACCGGAGTGACTTTTTTCAAGCAGCCATAATATATTTTACGTAATCCGTATCCACCGCTGTAGTAGTGTATACGTTGACCTTGTAGGCATTATTTGCACAGTGTTTTCTTCAACCCGCCATCTAGCTGTGTGACCTTGTTCACATTCTGTCTAAATATCCATAATATTACCGTCTCCAGAAAAAACACCGGAGTGACTTTTTTCAAGCAGCCATAATATATTTTACGTAATCCGTATCCACCGCTGTAGTAGTGTATACGTTGACCTTGTAGGCATTATTTGCACACTGTTTTCTTCAACCCGCCATCTAGCTGTGTGACCTTGTTCACATTCTGTCTAAATATCCATAATATTACCGTCTCCAGAAAAAACACCGGAGTGACTTTTTTCAAGCAGCCATAATATATTTTACGTAATCCGTATCCACCGCTGTAGTAGTGTATACGTTGACCTTGTAGGCATTATTTGCACAGTGTTTTCTTCAACCCGCCATCTAGCTGTGTGACCTTGTTCACATTCTGTCTAAATATCCATAATATTACCGTCTCCAGAAAAAACACCGGAGTGACTTTTTTCAAGCAGCCATAATATATTTTACGTAATCCGTATCCACCGCTGTAGTAGTGTATACGTTGACCTTGTAGGCATTATTTGCACACTGTTTTCTTCAACCCGCCATCTAGCTGTGTGTATTATCGTTTCCAGAAAAACCAACTGAGTTTTTGTTGTTGTTGTTGTTTTTTAAAAAATAATGCCAGGCAAAGGCAGGCCGCCACGCAGAGGCCGTGCTAGGGGCCGTGCTGCTATGCAATCCTGTGGCCCTAGCAAATTGCCCAGTTTTAAAAAGCCAATGACCCTGAACTCCCAAAATGCTGAAGAGGTAGTTGACTGGCTTACACAGCACACCCCATCCTCTACCGTTTCTAACTTTACCACAACATCCTCCTCATCCTCCACTGCTATGGCCACCCCACGTAACACTTCCTCCACCACCGGTGCCCCTTCTTCACTGGGGTCAGAGGAGTTATTTTCCCATGAGTTTCTTGAACTGAGTAATGCGCAACCATTATTGCCAGAAGAAGATGAAGGAGATGAGGACCTTACACCAGATTTAATTCTGGCAGAGAACACGACAGAGATGGACATAATGAGTGATGAGGAGGAGGTCCCCGCTGCTGCTTCCTTCTGTGATGTGTCAGAAGAAATTGATGCATCTGAGGAGAATGATGATGAGGAGATTGATGTTTTGTGGGTGCCTAGTAGAAGAGAGCAAGAGGAGGGTAGTTCAGATGGAGAGACGGAGAGTCAGAGAGGCAGTAGGAGAATAAGACTTAGAAGAAGCAGGGAGGACAGCCCGCAGGGATCAGTAGGGCAACAACATGTATCGGCACCTGTGTTCAGCCGGCCAACGCACCCGCCATTGCCGCCAATGCCGCCAACTTCTACTGTTACCGCCAGATCGCACACTTCCAAAAAGTCAGCAGTGTGGGATTTTTTTAATGTGTGTGCCTCTGACAAAAGCATTGTAATTTGCAATGAGTGCAGTCAGAAACTGAGCCTTGGTAAGCCCAACAGCCACATAGGTACAACTTCTATGCGAAGGCACATGAGCGGCAAGCACAAAGCACTTTGGGAGCAACACCTCAAAGGCAACAGGCAAACTAAAAGCCACACTCCTTCTGGTCCAGCATCTTACTGCTCTACCTCTGCTCTCCTTGACCCGTCTGAACCACCCTCCACTCCGCCTTCCACCTTGACCACCTGTTCCCATTCCCAGTCATCTGCCACCAGCCAAGTTTCTGTGAAGGCCATGTTTGAGCGTAAGAAGCCAATGTCTGACTGTCACCCCCTTGCCCGGCGTCTGACAGCTGGCTTGTCTGCACTCTTAGCCCGCCAGCTTTTACCATACCAGCTGGTGGACTCTGAGGCCTTCCGCAAATTTGTAGCAATTGGGACACCGCAGTGGAAGGTACCCAGCCGCAATTTTTTTCTAAAAAGGGAATACCACACCTGTACCAACATGTGCAGAGCCAAGTTACCGCATCTCTGTCACTTAGTGTTGGGCCAAAGGTCCATATGACTACTGACGCATGGTCCTCCAAGCATGGTCAGGGCAGGTATGTCACCTACACTGCCCACTGGGTGAACTTGGTAATGGCTGGGAAGCAGGGAATGGGTAGCTCAACAACAACAGTGGAGTTGGTGTCACCGCCACGGATTGCACGCGGTTCTGCCACCACCTCTACTCCTCCATCGCTCTCTACCTCGTCTTCTTCTTCTTCTTACTCTGCTGCTGGGTCCTCCTTCTCCTCCTCCACACCTGTGCACCCCCAGCTCCCCCTAGGCTATTCGACGTGCCAGGTACGCCGTTGTCACGCTGTCTTGGGGATGACGTGCCTGGAAAGCAAAAACCATACCGGATCTGTACTCCTGTCATCTCTGCAGTCACAGGCCGATCGGTGGCTGACCCCACACCAACTGCAGATCGGAAAAGTGGTGTGTGACAATGGAAGCAATCTGTTGGCAGCGTTGAGACTAGGCAATTTAACACATGTGCCCTGCATGGCACATGTGTTAAATTTAATAGTCCAATGTTTTGTCTCCAAGTACCCAGGATTCCAGGACGTTCTCACCCAGTCCAGAAAGGTGTCGGCCCATTTCAGACGTTCCTACACAACCATGGCACGCCTTGCTGACATTCAGCAGCGCTACAACATGCCAGTCAGGCGTTTGATTTCTGACAGCCAGACTCGCTGGAATTCAACGCTCCTTATGTTGGAACGTCTGCTGCAACAACAAAGGGCCGTCAACGAGTACCTTTTTGAACTGGGTGGTAGGACTGGATCTGCACAGCTGGGGATTTTTTTCCCCCGTTACTGGGTGCTTATGCGTGATGCCTGCAGGCTCATGCGACCTTTTGAAGAGGTGACAAATATGGTCAGCCGCACCGAAGGCACCATCAGCGACCTAATACCCTTCGCTTTATTCCTGGAGCGTGCCGTGCGACGAGTGACAGATGAGGCTGTAGACCAGCGTGACGAGGAGCTGGAAGCGCACGATTTCTGGTCGGAATCACCAGAACGAACCCAGGCACCTGCTGCAACGCAGGGAGAGGTGCCAGAAGTGGAGTCAGAGGAGGAAGGTGGCTTTGTGGAGGAGGAGGAGGAGGACCAACAGGAGCAGGCTTCCCAGGGGGCTAGTGGTGACCTTTTGGGGACCCCTGGTCTTGTACGTGGCTGGGGGGAGGAGACCGTGGATGATGCAGTCCTTGATAATGAGGAAGCGGAGATGGATAGCTCTGCATCCAACCTTGTGAGAATGGGGTCTTTCATGCTGTCATGCCTGTTGAAGGACCCCCGTATCAAGAGGCTTAAGGAGAAGGACCTGTACTGGGTCGCAACGCTACTAGACCCTCGGTACAAGCATAAAGTGTCAGAAATGTTACCAACATACCACAAGTCCGAAAAGATGCGGCATTTACAAACCAGCCTGCAAAACATGTTGTACAATGCTTTTAAGGGTGATGTCACTTCAGGAACTCATCAACATTCCAGGGGCAGAGGTGCCAGTAATCCTGCCACGAGCACACCTGCAAGGACAAAGCCCTTTGGCCAGTCTGTAACGTCAGACATGCAAATGTTTTTCTGTCCAAGGCAGCGCCACAACCCTTCTGGATCCACCCTCAAAGAACGCCTCGACCGGCAGGTAGCGGACTACCTGGCATTAACTGCAGATATCGACACTCTGAGGAGCGATGAACCCCTGGACTACTGGGTGCGCAGGCTTGATCTGTGGCCAGAGCTGTCACAATTTGCCATGAACCTCTTGTCTTGCCCAGCCTCAAGTGTGCTCTCAGAAAGGACCTTCAGTGCAGCAGGAGGGATTGTAACTGAGAAGAGAACTCGCCTAGGTCACAAAAGTGTCGATTACCTGACCTTTATTAAAATGAATGAGGGGTGGATCTCGGAGGGTTACTGCACGCCGGAAGACTTGTTCTGACTTCTATGCAGCTGTCCTTCTCTTCAAGCCTCATGACTCCACACACAGCTGTCCTTTAGCGTCCTCCTCCTCCCTCCGCCACCGTTACAAACTAGGGTGCAAACCCTACTGGTTTAATTTTTTCTGGCCTTCTGTGCTTCAGTGGCTGCAACCAAAAAAACTGGGCAAACAATGTCTACAAGGTCAACGTAATGGCAAAAAATGACTATTTTCAGCATTTATATGGCATATTTTTTCTGGCAACTGTGCTTCAGTGGCTGCGTCCAAAAAAATGCATATTTTCTGCATTTATATGGCATAATTTTCTGGCCTCTGTGCTTCAGTGGCTGCAACCAAAAAAAATGCATATTTTCAGCATTTATATGGCATAATTTTTCTGGCCTCTGTGCTTCAGTGGCTGCAACCAAAAAAATTTATATTTTCAGCATTTATATGGCATAATTTTTCTGGCCTCTGTGCTTCAGTGGCTGCAACCAAAAAAATGCATATTTTCAGCATTTATAATGGCATAATTTTTCTGGCCTCTGTGCTTCAGTGGCTGCAAACCAAAAAAATGCATATTTTCAGCATTTATATGGCATAATTTTCTGGCAACTGTGCTTCAGTGGCTGCGACCAAAAAAATGACTATTTTCAGCATTTATATGGCATATTTTTTCTGGCCTCTGTGCTTCAGTGGCTGCGGCCAAAAAAACTGGGCAAACAATGCCTACAAGGTCAACGACGTTGACCTTGTAGGCATTGTTTGCCCAGTTTTTTTGGCCGCAGCCACTGAAGCACAGAGGCCAGAAAAATATGCCATATAAATGCTGAAAATAGTCATTTTTGCCATACGTTGACTCAACGTATATGGCAAAAAATGACTATTTTCAGCATTTATATGGCATATTTTTTCTGGCCTCTGTGCTTCAGTGGCTGCGACCAAAAAAACTGGGCAAACAATGCCTACAAGGTCAACGTATGGCAAAAAATGACTATTTTCAGCATTTATATGGCATATTTTTTCTGGCAACTGTGCTTCAGTGGCTGCAACCAAAAAAAACTGGGCAAACAATGTCTACAAGGTCAACGTATGGCGAAAAAATGACTATTTTCAGCATTTATATGGCATATTTTTTCTGGCAACTGTGCTTCAGTGGCTGCCAACCAAAAAAACTGGGCAAACAATGTCTACAAGGTCAACGTTATGGCGAAAAATGACTATTTTCAGCATTTATATGGCATATTTTTTCTGGCAACTGTGCTTCAGTGGCTGCGTCCAAAAAAACTGGGCAAACAATGCCTACAAGGTCAACGTATGGCAGTTGTTTAAAGAGAACAGTAGATTACTAGCCAGCAAAGCTACCTAAGCTAAAATGTCCCTCAAATCCCTGCAGACTTCTGTCCCTCCAATACAGAGCAGTATCAAGCAGATTACTAGCCAGCAAACTTACTATCATCTGTTCCTGAAATCACTAACAGCTCTCCCCCTACACTATCTCTTCCAAGCACACACAGGCAGATTTTTCAGATACATTTTTGCCCTTGATCCCCCTCTGGCATGCCACTGTCCAGGTCGTTGCACCCTTTAAACAACTTTAAAATCATTTTTCTGGCCAGAAATTTTTTTTTTAGATGTTAAAGTTCGCCTTCCCATTGAAGTCTATGGGGTTCGCGAACCGTTTCGTGAACCGCTCGCGTTTTTGCGCAAGTTCGCGAATATGTTCGCGAACTTTTTTTCCGACGTTCGCTACATCCCTATTTATCAAATGGAGCTTCTCCAAAGTCATATCTAAGGAGTAAGATGACTTGTATTCCATATGTGACCATCAGACAGTTCATATGTGTATGGTCCTTGCTGGCGTCTCACTTCAAGTGGTGTAGTATATTTAGATTGTCCTTGTTTCAGTATTCCTTGTTTCTTAATTCTGACTAAAGATCCAGGCTGAAAGTGTACTTCTCTGGCACCACGTTTTCTGTCAGTATAAGCCTTGCATTTGGCTTGGTGACGTTTCACAATGTCAGCAGTAGATGATTTTGTAGGCACATTATTTTGTGGAAGTTTGATGTCTGCAACATGTAACTTAGTGCACATCTGTCTGCCATGTAATAATTCAGATGGAGATGATTGGGTTGTTGCATGGCGTGTTGCTCTGTAGTTATGTAGGAACTCTGTTGTAAATACTTTCCAAAATTTCCCAGTAAGATTTGCTGTCTGTAGTGCTTCTTCCAGACTTCTATTGAATTGCTCGATTTCTCCATTTGCTTGTGGGTAATACACTGAAGATTTCCTATGCACAATATTCTTCTCTCTCAGAAAGGATTCAAACTCAGATGAGACAAACTGTGGTCCATTGTCTGATATTAACTCCTTTGGATTACCTTCTCTGCTGAAGACTGTAGACAGAAATGATATTACTGTAGCTGATGTTATATGAGAAACAAACGCAATTTCAGGCCATTTACTGTAATAGTCTATCAAGGTTATAGCAAATCTGCAGTCTATAGGAGCATCTGTAAAAGGACCGACAATATCAATAGCAAGTTTTTCCCATGCTGAATCAGGGAATGGTACTGGCTGAAGTGCTGGTGTATGTGTGATAGCTGTTTTGTCATGAATCTGACAAGTAACACAAGAATGAATGGCAGTTACCAACCACACTAGGCAGTATAACTCAGTGACTACTAAAGCAAATAAAGTTCTGTCTTGCATAAAAAGGGCATTAACTCAATGGATGAAAACATAATTTTGCTTCTTTATAGGTCCCAGGATAGGCCTCACCTGGAGTATGCAGTTCAGTTTTAGGCTCCAGTTGTTAAGAAGGATGTCATGATACAGGCCTGTAATAGTTAATAAAACAGGCCAAGGTATCATGAGAAATATTTCTGCCAACATCTAGATCAGACACACAACAGGCCTCTTTTCACTATGGTCAGAGGGGTCAGAGCTGTAATTCCCTCCTCCATGCCCTGGCTGATAAGAGCCATTCCATGGGGAGGGGGAAGCCCAAGGAGTGAGAACTTAAAGTTCCCAGCAAGACCCTCAAAGGTGAAGTAAAGGTTACATATAATGTATACTCCAATATATTTATCCTTACAGAACCCAGACCTGTTGTACCAACAGTATAAAAAACTGATGATGGGTTCAAGGCAATTTCATCTTTCCAACGAGTCCAAACATGACTAGGTTTGGTACTCTGTATATTAGATGTGAATATCTGGGCAGGGGCAGGTCACAAAGTATTGATGTTTAGTATCTATGGAATCCCTGAGAGAATTAATAACCAATGAATATAATATCATCTCTCTCCTATGTTCCAATAAGGAGTTATGGTCATTATATTCTTGGTCCAGTTCCTACTCACAGGAGGTCATAAAAACTCAATCTGTGTCCTGCTAGGCCACACCCCCTTACATTCCTGAGGGAGGGGGGAGTGTGCAGTTACCTGATGCCCTGAAATCACTAATAAATAGTCAGCTCTTCTGACTAAACTTTGATTTACTTTGGAGGACCAATTGCGATTGGAAGTTATCCTATTTGTTTCCCCTTGCCTCCAGGACCAGGAATTCTATATCTTTGGAGTTAAGTAGAGGTTTTCCATGTTTTCCCTTTTATTTTACAACTGTTTGTACTTGTATTATTGAATGTATGTCTCTTTTGTAACATCTTTTTTGTATTTTGCACTGTTATACCTTTTATAATATTAAAGAGAATTTAATAAGATTGTCTTTGATGCTCTAAACGAACCTAGCCTGAAAGAGTGTAACTGTGAGCCTTAACCCTCTGCATACTGAAGTACTTGTTGAATCAGTAGGTGTATTGTGAATTATTACCTGTAAGAGAGAACAGGGGAATAGTCACACTAGGTTTCTATCGCCTGTGAATGATAGATGGTGGCAGCGAATACGTTTTGTGGGTGTTGGTTGGTGTTTGGGGTGCTTTTGTGTTAGTCTAACCTGTGTGCAAGGTGGGTGAGAGACTGAGTGAGTGACCCCTGATAGCCACACCTAAAGTCACGTGCGGTTGGAAGTACCGTGTTCGTGACAGATTGGTGGCAGCGGTGGGATCTAGTGATGCAGGCTTAACCCCTAATAAACTGGGGGCATTTTTAGGTGGCCCTTGGTAGATAGGGGAAGATGGGCTTCCAGTGACCTTCCCTCCCTTCCAGCTGGGTAGAGAGGTTTTGCGTCCTTCTGGCGTCCGGCTAGCTGCATAAGTATCAGCAAGCTTGGCAGCCTGGTCTGCTGTTTTAGGCTCCCGGTCCATAACAAACTGCCGTACTTCCAATGGACATATGTGTAGAAACTGATCTTTGACCATCAAATCAGTTAAATCCTCAACTGTGGTAACATCCAGTCCAGAGACCCATTGCTTAAAGGTAGTTTTCAAACTACTTAGGATATCTGCATAGCTGTCAGCAGGGCCTTTTTGTAGGGAACGAAACCGTTTCCTATATCTTTCTGGAGTAAGATTGTAACGGTCAATTAAGGCTTGTCTGATAGCATCATAATCCCCATCGAGCTCTGGTGGTAAATCCACAAAGGCTTCTAGGGCTTTGCCTTTTAACCCTGGGGTAAGGTACTTTGCCCATTGTTCCCGGGGCAGTTGGTACTGTCTACAAGTCCTCTCAAACCCACGCAGGAAGGTGTCCATATCTCCATCTTTCTCCATGGTCGGGAATTTGTCATGGGAAATATGGAAAGGATAGGCCACCCTGGGTTCCATGGACGGTAGGTGTGAGTTTTGTTGCTGGAGCTTTGCTAACTCCAGTTGATGCTGTCGTTCTGCCTGTCTTTCAGCTGCTGCTGCATCTCTTTCTGCTGCTGCTGCTGCTGCTGCATCTCTTTCTGCTGCTGCTGCTGCTGCATCTCTTTCTGCTGCTGCTGCTGCTGCATCTCTTTCTGCTGCTGCTGCATCTCTTTCTGCCTGTTGATATTGCAGGATAAGTTGAAGACGCAGCTGGGGGTCATACCGTGTTCGTGACAAAGGATAATAAAACTAAACTGGTAAACAAATGGATGAATTTACCATTAAAAAAAGCAATGGACAAATTAAACTATAAGGAAAGAATGTCATGGTCGGGGTTATGTTCTCTGGTTAAAAGTCACTTGCGATGGGACATGCTAAATCTTTAAAAGTACAGAACCAGAGACCACCACTTTAGACTAGAGGAACAAAATTTCACTTGAAGCAGCTTAGGTGGTTCTTCATGGTGAGGGTTGTGGGATGCCCTGCTGGGTAATGTTGTGATGGCTGGTTTTGTTAATTGCTTTAATAGTGACTTTAAGGGGTACATTTACTAAGCTCAAGTGAAGGTAAAAAAACTTTGAATTTCGAATTTTTTTTGGGGTACTTCGACCATTGAATAGGCTACTTCGACCTTCGACTAGAACGATTCGAACTAAAAATCGTTCGACTATTCGACCATTCGATAGTCGAAGTACTAAAAAAAACTTCAACTACCTACTTCGCCACTTTAAACCTATTGAGCACCAATGTTAGCCTATGGGGACCTTCCCCATAAGGTTTCTAAGCAATTTCTTTTCGAAGGATCGATGAATTAAAATCCTTCGAATCGTTCGATTCGAAGGATTTAATAGATTTTTCCTTCGATCGATCGAAGTATTTGCGGTAAATCGTTCGACTTCAACATTCGAAGTCGAAGGGTTTTACTTTGATGGCCGAATATAAAGGGTTAATTAACCCTCGATATTCGACCCTTAGTAAATGTGCCCCATAGTCTTGGAATTTCTTTGCAAGTAATTTTATGTAGGTGTAACTGACATAACTTAAAATGACACAAATGTCAAATAGTGACCACTCTGAAGAATTTGGGTGAGTTTCTAAGTCTTTTTTTTTTCCAAATTAACTGGGGCCGTTAATTTGCACTTACAGGTTTCCAAATCTGGTGAATGAAAGTTCAGAGCAAACAGGATCCTGTCTGTAAAACGACTGTGACTTTGTTTATTTAAGACTAAATCAAAAGAACTGTCAAAGATTTCAGTTACTGCCAGGAGCTTTCATGCCTGAGGTCAGAAAACCCAGCAAGTTGTATAATGAAGGAAGCACCTGCTGCAGCATAAACTCAAAATGTCCTATAATATCCACATCTTAATTAGAGTAGGGCCTTTAGGCAAGGGCAACTGTGAGCCAGTCTGCCAAAGTAACATCACAAATGCATACTATGTAGAGTTCATTTCAAGTCCCTGAAGCTAAAAAAAAAAGAAGCTGTAATGGAAGTTTCAGGGACTTCCCTTTTAAGTGCAAGGAAGCTGCAGGAGGTGTTTGGTGGTGCTGGATGAAATGTGCCTGGCATGGAAGGTAGAAGGACATTCATCAAAGATACGAGAAGCTACTTCTGTCTAAATTTCATTCTGACGTGTCCATACCTGCTTACATTTCTAAAATGGAATATATGTACTACTTTTGGATCTAAAGACCTCATAGTAGCTGATTTACTAACATAGGTGCTAAGTTGTACTAGTTAATGTGGTTATACATAGGGTTGATAAAATCTGTGGATTGCGTCATCCATGTATTGGGGCCTGACGGATATTTGAATAAAAATCAACCAGTTGTCAGTTAGGCAGGTTTTATTTTCCTGGTTTGTTGATGCAGCCCTCTCCTGTGTTATCTTCATTATGATCGGATCATTGGACCAAAGGCTCGTTCCCAGATGCACTTCAGCTGACTGCTATGGCTAATTGAGTCACAAATCATCACGTATGTTATAGTATATATTGACATATTCCATTATCATTACCCCCATAAATTATGAAGCCACAGTGAAGTGCTCACTCACAGGTCCATAAACAGCTGGAAACATGCACCATTAAGGCAGGAAAGATTTTCTTCAGCTGCAGAGACCTATAACATTTTGAGAAGCTATGGGTAGTGATTAAAGCAGCTCCGGATAACTATAATTGTGCACTAATGAAATGTGTACCCTATTCATAAAGTGGCTTTATATGGCCCAGTGCTTAATTTCACATCATTAACCATGGCTCATGCTATAAAGCCGTAACATTGAAAATAATCCAGCAGTTTCAGGCATTTGTACTTTGGATACACAGTGCAATAAACACTCATTTATCTGAAGTCAGTTGAAAATTCACTTTGGCCTGTTCACTTAAGCTAAAGGCCGCCGCCACTGGGGAAAGCAAGTAATTGTTTAACAGACTCCTTATAACTTCACTGCTTTCACAATTGCTGTTTAAATGGCTAAATAAGCGTTAGTGATTGCAAATATGTTATTACACTAGGCCCTGGGACTGAAGCCAAACTGCAACACAGCATTAACTGGTGCACTGTTATGTATAGTGTGTGTGTGTTTTGTATAGATGGGAATGTTTTCTCCTTCAAATGTCATTTTACAAACTGAAACATTTGTCAGAAGGATTATACAAGTTCCTAGGACTGAAAGTCTTTGCTTCAGCATGCTCTGAGTAAGCTGTAATTATCAACAAACAAAAAGGTTAAAATACACCTAAATATGCAAAAATCAAGGTCTGCTTTTGTATAATCTCTTTGATTATAGGATTTGTTTACCAGAAATCCGTTATGCAATCTCTTACGCAGAAAGTTCAGAGTTATGGGAAGGCCATCTTCCACAGGCACCATTTTAATGAAATAATTCAAATTTTTGTACTTGTATTTTTGTACTTTTGTACTTGATCCCAACTAGGGATTGGTGGTAAATTGGGTGGTAACTTGTGTTTAAAGTTTAAATTATTTTTAGGAGATTTAAGGAATGGAACTGCAAATTACGGCAAGTCATGTAATCCAGAAAACCCCAGGTCCTTAAAATTTTGGACAACAGATTCCATACGTGTATTATGTTGATATACCTCTGGAAATATATTTTTATGGTGAAAACAGCAATGATCGGAAAAACGAACGCTCCTATTCTAAATATACCCTACAGTTCAAATAGGTAATTTCTACTGTGCAGCTCTGTGTGCACAAGTAGTGCTATATAAATAAAAAATATAAATACCTACATATCTGTGAACACTTATTGCCTTATATGACTATACTACTCTGTCAGTGGTTATAATGGATACATTAAGTAAATACCCCATATAAAACAATAAAATATTTAGATGCATTTATAAGATTGGTCTAGCCTATCTCTTTGAAAATTGGCTGCACCTTTTGCCCTGTACTGCTTGTTAGAGGCAATTATTTATTAAAGGACTTCTATGCTCCAGAGAACTTTGCACCGTGCATCTAATGCATCAATAGGTGCAACAGGCAAATCACAGAGAGGAGCACATTTAGACAAATATATGTCATTGGATGGCAGTTTGATGGGCATAATTCTTCACTAACTTTAGCACCCAATGATGCACTAAGGCGTCGCTGCTAGAAGTGCAGTGATCAAAACAGCTGATGATTGACAATTCCATTAGTTAGGAATCATAAAAAAGCAGGGAATCACAGGTCTTCCCATTCCTCTGTACTGGGATTTCTGATATAGTTTTGTAGCTGAGAGCACACACTGGTGATTCCCTTTTCATTTACTAGCAAACATCTGTACACATCATCACTACTACTATTACTACTACTAAGTTGCTTAGAAGATGGCATTTTATAACATCCTAAAAGTTAATGTCAAAGTGAACCCTCCTTTTAACAAAATGCTTTCTTTGAAGTACCCCATTGATTGGCACCCCATAAGAAATAATTGGATGCGTGTGCTAAAGAAGTGTAATCAAATATGATGCGCCACAAGTAAGGGGTTGATTAATGTGCCGCTTTGTTCAAATACACTCCCGCCTGTCAGAAAAATTCCCTGTACAATAATGAATTGTTAACATTTGAACTGCTCAGAATTCCTTGGGAATATGTATAAATCTGCAACCATTTATTGTAATTCTTCCATATATCAGTTTTTCTTTGCTGTATCCGTTGCTGTATACCACTACGTTATATTCTGTTGCTAAACACTACATAATCTCCTACATGGGACAGTTTCCAGTGACTGAATGGTATTTTATCATTCCCAGGAGCGCCGGAGTCATGCAGCTCACAGTGTGGAGAGAGACTGCAATCCTGTTCCTGTCACACAACATGTGAGAACCTGGGATCCTGCTGTACAGATTTCCACCAGTTCTGCGTCCGCATCAGCCCCCACTCTGGAACCTTAATGGGAGGCAAAGATTTCACCATTCTCAATGTGACGTTTAGCCCCAACTCTAGTGTGATCTGCAGGTTTGTTCCTTATTATGTGTTACAGTAATACGTAATAATGGTTGGCCGCAATCCTTGTGTAGAAAGTTATGGCACATACAGAGGAGGTTTATACTGTATCTCAAAGGCCAGTGTCGGACTGACCCACCGGGATACCAGGAAAACTCTGGTGGGCCCAGATGTCAGGGGGCCCTTGTGCTGATAAAGGTTTGGCCTATTTCATGACCATTTCCTATTTCTTTGAGAACAAAGAGGCTAAATAGATGGAATAATAGATTATAGTATGTAAAGAATAGAGACTAGGAGAATAGAGGTTGAGTGAGGTGAAGAATAATAGTACTGAGAGTGGGCCCCCTGGTCTATGGTTCTTTGGTGGCCCCTGGTCTAAGGTTTTGAGGTGGGCCCCTTGTGTCCCAGGCCGACACTGTCAAAGTCACATATTCCTGCTTCAGCAATAAAGGGATTGTTCACTTTGAGTTAACTTTTAGTATGGTGTAGAGAGTGATATTCTGAGCAATTGGTTTTCATTTTTTATTATTTGTGGTTTTTGAGTTATTTAACCTTGAATTCCGCAGTTTGAAACCTAGCAACCAGATTGCTGAAATTGCAATTGACACTAGCAACCATGCATTGATTTAAATAACTAGAATACGAATAGGAGAGGCCTGGATAGAAAGATGAGTAATAAAAAGAAGCAATAACAATACATTTGTAGCCTTACACAGGACCGGATTTCATTTTCGGCCGCACCCCTATTCCATGCAGTCCTAGCACCCCTGGTATCTGCATTCCTAGTGTCCGCACTGCACTCCTCCCTGCGAGCGCACACAAGCAAGCACATGAGCACTGGGGAGCAGCACAATCCCAGTGCTCCACAAGCCGCCCCTCACATTTTGCCACCCTAGGCCCGGGCCTTTGTGGCCTCACCACAAATCCAGGCCTACCCTTACAGAGCATTAGATTTTTAGATCGGGTCAGTGACTCCCATCTGAAACTTCAGAAGAAGTAGGCAAATCGTCCAAAAGCTATAAAGAAAAAATGAAGGCCAATTGAAAAGTTAACTGAAAGGTGAAACACCCCCTTTAACTTGTGTGAATATGCTCCTTATTTGCTGTTTGGTGGATGCTGAGAAAATGACTTGCTGTATGGTGGGAACTGACTCACACTCCCTTTGTAAAGTGAAACTTTAAAGTTACAAAGGGTGTGCTGGTCAGTTTTCTGTCTCTTTTTCTCAAGGTATTCATGTGAAACTGTATCATGAGTGTGTTTCTACAGGTCCTTATATGTTAGATTACAGAGTACATTATTGTTACCACATACAGATTTCTCATATAGCGATGTGTGGAGTGCAGAAGGCTTAAAGTGGGGGGAGCTTGAGGTCTTCAAGTGCCACGCCATTTGATAAATGTCATGCAGAAGTTAGTGCCCATTCTATGCCCATCAATGACCCGCTACATTGTTGAATGTGGACAGGCTATTGGCACTGTCCATCCATGTCTAATAGGCTATATTTAGATTACCCAAACATATTATTAAGTATTTCAGAGGCTACGGATGTAAGTTGGGTCCATGTGGTAGGGCTGTGTATCTGGAGGGAATATATCTGGAATTCTGATTGGCATGAATTGCTATCCACAGATTTAACAATGAGACAAATACAGAAGGTTACGTAAATGACGCAGGCATTGCTCACTGCATTTCCCCTTTGCTGCTGGAAACGGGGCGCATCTCCTTAGCTGTATCCCAGGATGGAGGCAACACTTTTACAAGATCAGGAACATGGCTAGCGGGTGAGTTAAACAGAACATAAGGATTCGACTTTTAAAGGCAGATGTTTCAGAGCTATCCATTCTAATGCTGCAGATTTTGGACAGGATATTATCCCTAGGTAACTAAGATAATTGCCTTTTCTCCGTTTACTATCATTTATTGGAGAAGGTAATACGATTTCCTGTGCTACCAGCTTAAATCATGTCTGATCTGGCCTGATATATATAAAAACCATCTAACCTCTGATACTATGGCTAATGTCAGAGGGAACATTCTGATCACTATTATACTCGCCTTGCACCACATGCTGTGTGTTGCTTCCCACAAACACCAACTGCAAGGACATGGGATTGTCTGGCATTATTGTTATTCTTATTATATGTGCAGGTGTGAGAATAGTGTTGATGATCTAGGTGACTTGTATGATGTTCTATAGCCCCAAAAGGATAATATATAATATTATCAATATAATATTATAAATAATGTCTGTAGGTTTGATTTAAAATGTTAAAAACTGATACATAGTAAAAACATGTACAGACAGCAGAAGCACAGCAAATATTATTTAGTCTCAAAGATATTGCTTGCACTAAAGAGCGCAGAAAGATAACATTGAAAGCATTTTCATTTTACATTTCCCCGTGCCTCCATGGTTCTTAAAAACCAGGTAATTATTTTCCCCTTTTACCACATAATAACCTGTATAATGAACTCCTTCCTTACCCTTAAACCTGAGCTATAGCCACTGGGAAAAGGCACAGAGCTCATTATATAATGAAGTAAGGGTATAAATAGAATAAATAATTATAACATTATAAAGAAAAATTAAAAGAAAAGCAAGACATATTTCTAATGCACTAAAAAAAAGTTTGAGAATTACAAACTGACCAGTGAGCACTGTACTACTTTTGCTTTTTTGGTTTTCTTTTCAGTTCATCACAGCAAAGCATCAGTGGCTGAAAAGAGTGTGCAACTTGAGCCCAAGAAATGGCAGTATTATGGAACGCCTGGATACAATGGAATCCTCACCTTGATCTGGAATGCTAAAACTCTTCCTTCTGAGAACATCAGCATAGAGATCTGGGGCTATAATGAAACAGGTGGGAAGACAATGCTGGCAATGTTGGAGTTAAGTCTGTGAGTACTATAGCCCCATTCCCAGGCATTCAGAAACATACCCCTTGGGCAAAAATGTTTTGCTCTCTCTTAAGAATTGGAATATGATTCTGTCTGCAGTTCCATTACATATCACATACGGCTATAATCATATTTAGAACTCCTTATCCATACATTGAGCCACTATGTAAAAGATCGGCCTCACTCTGTCTGCCTTTTTGCCCCCTACAAAGTGCACAGCCCACCAAGTGCACAGCATTCTGTTCCACCATTTGTGATGGAGAGAGGACGATAGTAAAAAAAAAACCTAAATCTTGCTTTATCCTTGCTTTAGGTTCTTCTTGGGGTGCTAGCCACATTATTACTATCTTATTTTGTTTTTGAATTTATTGCTCAGGAATTCCATATAGTGACACCTGGAGGGCTGACTGGACATATCTCTACACACTGATCTCCACTTACCCCAACAATGGCAGCTTCACATTCACCCCATCTCCTGCCACAGCACCATTTAACCAGTGGGACGTGGGGATGCTGAGGATCATTGCAAGTGATAAACTTCAAGGAAAGAGGTACTGACTTTACATTTACTTGGACCAACCCTTATATAAAAATACAAGGGTAGATGGTATGGTCTAAAAAATACAAGTGAAGTAGGCTAAAGTTCTATGGACTAGTAACATATTTACTTCTCACTGTTAAGTATACAGAATATAAAATTATTTGCATGTTATACTTATATTCTGCTTAAAGCGGACCAGTTACCCAGACATAAAAAGCTGTATAATGAAGTCCTTTTCAAATTAAACACGAATTCACATGAAATTCAAATTATTTTATTAAAGCATTCATAACTGTTGTAAACTCATTTAAAAATCTCAGCTGTCAATCAAATATTGCCTGCCCCTCTTCTATCCGCAGAGGAGGGGCAGACAATTACTTTCACTTTCCATTCAGCACGTACTAGATATCACTGCATTCCCCACATTCCCCTTTCTCTTTACCATTAAATTGTGTAGCCAGTGCACGGGGATGGACATCAGGACCCCCATTCTGGTGCACAAACAAGATTCGGAGATGATGCAAGGCTTGAATTAATAACAGTGTTATTAATTCAAGCCTTGTATCATCTCCGAATCTTGTTTGCTATAATTATGAACCTGCCTGCTATAATTATGAACCCAGACTGAATGAAATAAGATTGAAATAATTTATATAGTGTAATTAAAGTTTATTTTGCTTGACTGACATGATAAAATAGGATTTTTAATATTTTTTTTTCCGGGTAGCAGGTCCCATTTAATAAAACATAATTAGTAGACTTTTGATAATTTAGAGTCTATTTAAAGATATTCAAAAAAAAAATAAAGTTAATGGCTGGTATAGACCAGAAGAAGTAGCTGGTTTGCACAAATTCCATAAGTGTGGGATTTAAATATTTTATGTGGGATTTAAATATTTTATGTGGGATTTAAATATTTTGGATCCTGGATCTTGTTTTACTTGTAGTGCCACTTATTTTAGTGTTTTTGTACCAGGAATGTGCATGCCATCTGGAGTCCTGTACACGCCTTAGCCTGGCACCTAGAAGAGAGTTTCAGAAATGATTCTGCTGCCTGGGCAAATGACAAGTGTATAAGCTGGCGAGATGCTGAGATGAATGCCCTACCCAATTTCCTGAAAGAAACTCCAGATTGCCCCTGTACTCTGGATCAGGCCAGAGCGGATACTGGCAGATATCATGTAAGTGACTTGTATGAGCATTTGAGTATGTGGATTTTGCATTAAATGACTATAGAAAATACTTCCAGGACCATTATGTACAACGTTTCAAGTAAGTAGTCTGACCCAACTCTTTCTGAACACTTTTCTCCAATAATTAAACAGTAGCTCCAAATTTTGGAAAGAAGCCCTTTTTGTCTTCTAGTTTTCAAGATATTAGCATATAATTAATTATGTACCAACATCGACACCCACTGACCAGCTTGTCTGCTGTGACCCAGTTGTGGGAATGTGTAAGAAGATTAGAACAAACAGAACTATTCCAGTGTTGCCCTATTTAGGGAAGACATGAGAAGAGATTGTCTTATGTTTCCCAAACATAACAACATACAAACAGTTCTCTTTCCTTTGACACATTCTGGCAACTGGATCACAGTTGGAATACTGACCAGCAGTTGGTGCTGTTGGGGCATTAGCATTTTAGCATTTTAGCATTACATTAGCATTTTAATATCTGCTGATATATTGAAAAATAGCATATATTTTGCTAATATTGTGGAATTTGCAAAAAGAAAAAAAGGTTTACAGCTTTACATTTCCTTTCATTTTTTAAGGGCCTATAATTTATTTAGTTACGAGAAATTCTATTATTTGTCCTGTCCTTTGGTACCTTTGTCATCAGTTACAAACCAACAAAGTCTGCTCTATTTGTACGTCAACAGTACCACAATATGAGGCCTATTTTGTCCTATACATTGCCCTTGGATCTGTGATAACCTGTTTTTTTTATCTGTACTACACTGAAGTGGGCAGAGTTAGAACGAATCTGTAGTGATGAGCTGAAAGCAGAAAAATTATTGATACTATTACTAAAGTTTCTGAATTCTGATCCTTTCAGACGGATTATGGATGCGACATTGAAAAAGGCAGTGTGTGCACGTATCACCCAGGGGCAGTCCACTGTGTACGGAGCATCCAGGCAAGGTAAGGAACAGGCTTGTGCACTGCTTAGCAATATATTGATTCTTAGAAATATAAAAAGTATAACATTTTGATTGAATATTATGTTTCAGACCAGAATGTTATTAAACACAGGCCTACCAAACTCTAGTCATGGAAACTTTATGGATGAGTGTGTAGCGCTATAGTAAATTGTGTGTGTGGTACACTATTATTGAGATCCACTCCCAATAAATGTGCACCGGATGAGACCTGTAATCTTAGGGAGTGAGCCCTCGCAACGGTGTGGAGGCAGGGTGTAGAGTAACTGTAACTGGATTGCAGGGTAAAATAATTGGGCGCAGTGGTTCTTATAACTTAACCATGAACATATACAATCCTCAGTGGAGTATACAATAGAGCAGACAGGATTTTGTATCAACATTGGATAGGCAATACTCACAGCACCATTTGGTCAGTATTAGTCCTCACAGGCAAGAGGACGTGCTCAGCAGCAATAAAGGTACACCCAGCTTTCAGCCTTTTCCCTAAGTGGAACCTGAGGAGAACCTATCAACCCTAGTCCTATACACTTAGTCCCTACTTCTGGGCTATTAGTACCCTGGATCTTAATCCTCTGACTCTCCTCATCGGAGCCTTGAGCTGCTCCGCTAAATAACCTGTCTATCTGTCACTCCTAGAGTGACCTCTTAAGGGTGAGTAGCCTATCCTATACTAGACCTGACCTGTCTAGGTTCCACAGAGCTCTATCTGCCTGTTCAGGCTAGAGCCAGCACAAAATGAACACTGAAAGCATGGCTTCAGAGCCTTTTATATTCTAGCACAATGACATCTACTGGTCACTGTGAGAAACAACAATGGGCATAGCTTAGAGCAGGAGTAGGAAACAGTACCTCTCCCAACTGTTTTATAGGACCCAGTTAGGTGTCTATAACACTGAGGGACTGCCTGCTAATAATACTGGGGATGGCTATTCTACACATCCCTACAAGTGATATGAAATCAAAGTGTTGGTGATGCCCTTCCTTTCTGCCTTACAGTTTTTTGATTTCACTTATAAAATGCCAACATACTCATGTAATGCATGCAGTCCAAGGGTGTAGGGGTCTACAAGGAGGTGCTTGCAAAAGGAACTAACGTTTATGATTTCACTAGTAGGTTCATAAACAAAGAAAGGGGCTAATAATTGCTGCTGTCTGGATACAAAAAAAACAAGTTTATCAGTCAGAATGTGTACAGCTGGGCTGAAAGTGCTAGGAGACAGTATAAGAGAGATACAAGATCATTTAGTGGAATATTGCAGCTAAGAAGATGCTGGAGTACCCTTTCATTATGGTCATTAAGGGCAAGCTCTAACTGATTGTACACAGTTCTATATTGAGTGGTGTTCCTGATTGAGAGAGAGAATCCAGCTCAATTGAGCTTATCCAGCCAAGGTTCTTGTGTTGTTAAACAGCTTCCTTGCCCTTTACAATAGGGATATGCAGAACTCGGAACTACGGCTACATGCCACTTCCTATGTGAGACTGCCTAATGCATATATTTATATATGGTTAAAGGGGTTAATAATGATGTATCTATGGTATAGGGTATCCAGAGTAAAGCGGTTACTCACCACATAGGGGAAGTGGCCCAGGTGCACCGCCCTGAGCCCTCAGCAACCGAAAACGAATTAGGAGCAGGCACTCAATGAAGGGAAACTTCTACTAGGACAACAATTCAACGTGAAGAAAGTTTATTGTGTCCACAGCCTTATGTTTTTCACCTCATAAACACTTTAATCACAGGTTAAAGGGGTTGTTCACGTTCCAACATAGACACATGTACAGTATATGCCATTTAACAAGGAGGCCCAGGGCATGTCTGCTTAGAAACACAGGACTAACAGTGGACATTTTTTCCCCTGCTCTTCTTGCAGCCCTCAGTTTGCTTCAGGGCAGCAGTGCTGCTATGATTCTGCTGGAGCTCAGGTCCTCACCTTTGACTCTATAGGGGGCAGCACACCTGATCGTGGACATGACTGGGGTTCCCCACCATACAGAAAACCTCCCAGAGTACCAGGTTTTTCTCATTGGATGTATGATGTGATTACTTTCTATTACTGCTGCCTGTGGTCTGACAACTGTCAATACTACATGGATTTAAGACCGTCCAGTGACTGCCGCACATACAAACCTCCAAAGGCTGGTATGTCAGCATTTCAGTTTTCTATTAGTATCATTGGTGAATCTTTTCATATTTGCATAAAGGGCTTACATAATATCAGCAACATATTTTTTCGACCAACTCTTCCTAAACAGCCTCTGGTTTTGGTGATCCCCACTTTGCTACATTTGATGGTTCCACATACACATTCAATGGAAAAGGAGAGTACACACTGGTGTCTTCATCCCACAAGTCATTATCCATTCAGGTTCGGACAAAGGCATTTACAGGTAAATTAGTAATTGCTTTAAATAAATCATTTCTTTCTTCTGCTAGCTGATCAAGAGGAAGGTGAAAGAAAACACCCAAAATGTTTCCTCAGAGGGGGAAAAAATCCTGCCTGACTCCAAGATGTCAACTAGAATAGTGCCTGGACTCACTTCTACCATGTCAATTTCAGTAGCCCTTGTATTTGCTCCCTTCTCTTTCTTAAAGATATTTAATATATCTGCCAAGGCAAATTCCTTAACTTTTCAGCTTTAACTGTAAAAGGCCTTTCCTTAAAGAAACAGTAACACCACAAAATGAAAGTGTTTTAAAGTAATTAAAATATAATGTACTGTTGCCCTGCACTGGCTGGTGTGTTTGCTTCAAAAACACAGTATAGTTAAATAAATAGCCATGGGACAGCCATTCAAAGGAGAGAGTTTTAGGTTAAATAGCATAAAGCAGACAAGCTCTCTAGAAAGTAATGGTGTTCTACAGAGCAAAGCTTTTATCTGATATTTAACCTGTGCCATTTACAGTAGTCCTTTTTCAGTTGCCTCCATTACTACATAGTAGCTTGTAGTTTATTCAGTATAGTAGTGTTTCTAAAGCAAACGGATCAGTTTTACAAGTGCGAGGCAACAGTACATTATATTTTAATTACTTATCAGGCCCTTCCTGATGACGGCTCAAGAGCCGAAACGTTGAATAAACACTTTTTTTTTCACAAAAGACCTATGAGTGTGGATTTCTTTGCTCTGTATGTGTATATATATATATATATATATATATATATATATATATATATATATATATATATATATATATATAGCATAAAGCAGACAAGCTCTCTAGAAAGTAATGGTGTTCTACAGAGCAAAGCTTTTATCTGATATTTAACCTGTGCCATTTACAGTAGTCCTTTTTCAGTTGCCTCCATTACTACATAGTAGCTTGTAGTTTATTCAGTATAGTAGTGTTTCTAAAGCAAACGGATCAGTTTTACAAGTGCGAGGCAACAGTACATTATATTTTAATTACTTATCAGGCCCTTCCTGATGACGGCTCAAGAGCCGAAACGTTGAATAAATACTTTTTTTTTCACAAAAGACCTATGAGTGTGGATTTCTTTGCTCTGTATGTATGTATGTATGTGTATATATATATATATATATATATATATATATATATATATATATATATATATATATATATATATATATATATATATATACACAGTACTTATATTTTAAACACTTTTATTTTTTGAGATTTAAGATGGAATCTCCATTCTCCTAATGCCAAGTGTTTTTATCTCTGCTGGATTAATATACTGGTGAATAAAGCATCAAATAATTTATTTTATTATCCATCTATATATTTTTCACTGTTATCATATCTCCTCTTAGCGCCTCTACTCTTGTGTAAACAATCCCAACTTGGCCAGCCTTTCATCATTCTTTAAAACTTCCTATAGACAACTTAGTCTCTCTTGTTTGGACTTTTGTTTATTCATCACTGCATGAAAAGGTTTGGCAAAATTCAAGTCAATCACATTTACTGCAAACCCCTCTGCCTATATCAGATATTTAGATGATTTGGCAGCTTATCTGCCAGTGTATGGGGCTTCCGACGGGTCTCCCCAATTGTTATCGGGCCAATAATTGACCTGATATTGAACAGTCAGGTTTGATTTTTCCTGTGATCTAGGACTACATTGGCTAGTTGATGCCGTCCTACTTTCTTTTGTTATAATTCAAATGTTTGGCCCTGGGGCCAAACGAGCAGATTAACCAGATATCGGCCTGCCTTTAGTGGGCATATCGGGTTAAGATCCGCTCATTTGGCAACCTCACTAAACAAGCGGATCTTATCGTGTATGGCCACCTTTAGTTAAAAAAGCAATACAATAGTTTGAGATGATCTGACATTACTGGAACCATGCTGCTTTCTACTGATTAATCATTCTCCAGAACATAATCTTGAATGCAACCCCTAAACAAACTTTCAAATAACTTGCCCACTACAGATATCAATACTTTGGCTTAGAAACATTATAAATTCTGTCTTCAAGCCCACGTGCCGTTTATTGAAGAGAAATATTACCATTTGCACCCAAACTAGAAAGCCAAATTGTGAAATATATACTTTTTTAGAAGCTTACCAAGAAATGATTTCCTATTGATTTATCTTTCCTCTTCTCTATCAACATGGAATTTCTTTCAGTTACTAAATCAGCTACTGGTAACTTTGGGCAGATAAGCGTGGTTATTCATGATGACAGAGCAGCCAGTTCAGAGATAAATGTAGCCAGCATTTGTTCAGTGGCTATGCAAGAAGATAACTCAGATGTTATTGAGGTGCGTCTGAAAGATGGATCCACACATGAGCTGGAGACTCTGTTGAATCAAGAAGTGATTGGTTTTGAGGAGCAGAGCTGGATGGACCTAAGAGGTAAGTGGTCTAAACTGTTTTGGGTATGAATTTAAAAGGCTGAAAACACAAACCTCTTTCTGCTAGCCCTGCCTATAACTAGTAGCCATGGGCCACTTTCCTAACCTTTCTCCCAAAGTAGTTTCAATGATGTAGTGAAGAAATAATAGGCAAATGTACCTGGCAATCATTGTATATTTTAGAGGTGTGAAAGTAGTACTAAGATTCTTCATATATAAGTGATCAGAGAGCTTTAAGAGCAAGGACAGACACAACTAATCACAACTAGGTAGAGACAATTTAGGTAAATTAACATTTTATTCATTAGCTTATAAAACTAACGTTTGTTTGGGGGTAAGCATGCATTGTTGGCTAGATAGAAATAACTATCCTAAGGCATCACATTTATATTGTGAAGTTGTCAACGCAGAGCTCACTTCCACTCTCAGAACTAAATTGAGAAAACAGTCTGACATTCCTATTTTAAAGAAGCTAAAGAAGTTAATATACACAGTATGGCTGCCTTCCTATTGTTTCGATTGTTTGTACGGCTGCAGCACCTCTTTACTTCCTAATATGCTGGGGCACCGTGAATTGCTGAGCTAGTGCAGTTGAAAGATGTAATTTTCCTCCTGACCAACCTACTTCTGAAACTGACTAATAAACAGTACACAGATATCTGTTTGTTGGGGCACTATATCATTTCCATTAATCAATGGCTAAACAACTTTAGCCTGAAAGATCACATATTGCTGCTGGTGCAAGCTTACAGTACTACCTGTCAACAATAACATTCAAAGGTAACACACATGCACCCAGCATTGGTTGAATATTCCTGATTTGCACTGGTGCTCTGTCACAGGCAACCACAGGGTTAACTTCAATATATTGGGATAGCAAATCACGGAAAACAGCAAAGAGCAGAATACCTGCTATTCAATCTTTATTGTGCATTTCACACAACATGTTTCGGGCAGAAAGTGCCCTTTCTCAAGTGAGAAAGGGCACTTGCTGCCCGAAACATGTTGTGTGAAATGCACAATAAAGATTGAATAGCAGGTATTCTGCTCTTTGCTGTTTTCCGTGATTTGCTATCCCAATATATTGAAGTTAACCTGTCAACAATAGTTCCAACCTATTTTGAAACCCAAGCAACCCATGGATGCAATCAACTCAACAAGTCTTTTAGGAAGTGCAAACCAAAAGTTGCAAATTGCCTTTAGCCTAGATAGTGGCAGAAGAAAGATAGGTATTGGGATGACGAGCATCTAAGCCTGGGGGCTATAGACTATAGGTTGTCATGCAGGGGGAACACTATGTTCCTTTTCTATTTAGCTTTATGTAAGTACCAATTGTCTAATCGCCTTTATCTATCTATCTATCTATCTATCATCGTCTATCTAGTTTTTCCAACCACTACAGTAAGGGGCATGAAAATGTACCTCCAGCTAAAAGCCTTGATAATAAAGTGATCAAGGTTAAAGTAGTAAGGCATAAGGCACCGCACTATTTACACTATAACCCTGTTTGCATTTATTATAATTCATTCGGGGGGGGTTAAAATCTCTCATTTTGGTGTTTTGGCATTGCTGTGTGTAGCATGCACACAACTTGTGTTGTAGGAAGGCTTTCAGTATATACTGAATTTGAATGGTCAGACGTTTTGGCTCCTTATACTAACCTCTTTGGTTCTTCTGTTTTTTTTTCAAACTGTAGATTATTGGAAATGGGAGGGGTGGTGTTGTCTAAAAACTGATTTGATATTTTTCCAATTCAGGGGTTTTTGTATACTCTGCTATCAACTCAAATGTCACTGTAATGTTCCCCTCTGGAGCCGGAGTAGAAGTGAGAAGGCGAGAAGGTTTCCTGAGTGTAAATGTTCTTCTTCCTGATGATTTTATTAACCAAACACAAGGACTTCTGGGACGAATGAACAATGATCCAGAAGATGATTTCACTTTCAGGAATGGCACATCCTTACCACCTAATGCTACACCAGTGGAGCTATTCCAGTTGGGTGCTGACTGTAAGTGGACAATATGGCATGTTAACTGACTAATTTAAACATAAAGCAAAACAGAGCAGACAGTGTAGCTTTACAAACTAGAGCAACAAAAAAACTTAAAAACAGAAATTCCATTTCACACACAGATTCAGAATGCCAAAAGACTCATAGATGCAATTGCTGTAGGGAATGAGGCTATTTTTATAGGAAGCCAGTCTTCTGAGGATGCCAGGGTTGGGTGCTGCTACTACTGGTCACTGAAGCATGTGGGTTCAGTTGTGGTGGTTGCAGCTGGACAGTACCGAGGATCTTCCTTATGTTATGGCAAAGCCTGGTGTGGTGTACTTTGATTTTCTGTACCAAGATTTGGTACACTGCCACATTTATAAGCCAGAAAGGGATCAGCCCCAGTTGTAAATGCAGGGTTTAATTATTTATGCAAACCAGAAAAGCAACTTTCAGAGTGGACTAAATGTGACATTCTTGGTGATTCTTTACAGGATCATTCCAGCTGTGGTCTGTAATGTGGCCAATCAAAGCCAATACTGCTGGGCCAATGAGAAGCCATTTGGAGGCATTCCACGTTAGCATGTAGGATTGAGAGACAGCTCATACAATTACACTTGTGGCTAGCTATGTCTATTTACCTTACAGAGGGTCCTACATTTGTTTGCCCTCAAAGCTCAGTAGGAAGGCTGAATGCCGGCTCTCTGCAGTTTACATTATACATAAGGACCAAATGTTAGAATTTTCATACAATTTATGCAAAAGTTAAGTATTGTAGGTATAGTCTTAAGATGGTACCAATGTATAACATTTTCCTGCAGAGTAAACATGTTGTTTTATCACAATATTTTTTTTAATTTATCTCAAAAATGTAAGGAATGCTAGTGCTTGCTAGTCTTGGCTGCCAAAGAGCTGATGTTTGCTACATTATTGCACTGAGTGCAGAAAAGAACAGGCAGATATTGCTTTCAGGTTGTCTGTTAATTTGAAGGCCATTAATTGTATTCTCCATTCCATTCAATTATTTCTACAAAAGTCTGCCTCATTCAGTAACTGGTGCTCAAATCATTTATGTATTGAAAAAAATATATATTTGTTTTGTTTTGTTTCAGGGGCAGTAACAAATGAGAGCTCAGTCTTTACCTATGATTCACAGGAACTGATAAATAACTATGAGGTCAAGCATGACCATATGTTCCTGCCTACATTTTCATTTGAAGAACATCCCAGTGAGCCTCTTCTGGAATTGTGTGGTGATGATGAATTCTGCAGGTTTGATGGCCTTGCCACAAATGATCTCAATGTTGCAAATGCCACGAAAATATCTTCTCTCAGCCATTCAAGTTTGGTGAAGAGCCTTATACCAGGTAATAAAAATACAGGCAGGTGGCTTACATGGGTTCCTCCTGCAAAGTATTGCACATGATGCTATTTACCCTAAGGTCCTGCTTGTTAGATATCATAAATGCAGCCAACCCTATATTATTCTTTTTATTAGAGGTCTCATGTGGTTGGCTAGCTCCTCCAGAAAATGGGACAAAAATTGGCACCGCCTACCTGGCTGGGTCTGTCATCCAGTTTAACTGTAATGAAGGATTCATCATGAATGGAACTAGGCTGAGAACATGTCTGCCTGATGGGACTTGGTCGGGTGATGCAGTTCAGTGTCTTGAAGGTATGGAAGCCTTTTATTTATATTGTATCTTTGATATGTTTAATTAAAACAAAGAATGAGGATGTATGAGCCATATAAGCACTTCTGATCGATCAAATATGCTTGTTGAATTTCAATTGCTTGTACATGCTGGAGCTGATCTACTGACATACACTAGGTGCTAAATAGCAAACAATAACCATTTTTATAAGTCTTCTACAAGTTAGAAAATGCAAGCAAATATGGCATTGGTTGCTTCTGGTAACTGCACTGGAGCAATTTAATAAATCAGCCCACTGTCCTCTTATGCAGCTAATAACTGACATTCCACCGATGTTCACCAACATGCATATTGTATTCATCCAGGATCCAAGGAATCTTGTTCAAGTCAGTGTGGGGTGATCCTACAGGAATGTTCATGCCATGTGACCTGTGAGAATCTTGGAACTTGCTGTCCTGATTACCGCACCTTCTGTGTCCGCATTGCACCGGAGTCTGGCTTGCTAATGGGTGGCAGAGACTTTATGGTTTTAAATGTTACCTTTAACAGAAGTTCTGATGTACAATGCAGGTATGTCACATTACATTAAATCAGATTTAATAACCCTTTAGAGAATTGGTATTTTTGGATCTATTAATGATAACATGTAATAAATGAGTTTATAACTAAAACATGTGCAGTGAATCAGCTATGGTCATTGCATAAATCAAATATTGAATTTTTCTTCATGAATTCCAGCTTAATAATGAAAGTTATAAGGCTAGTGCCACACTGGGCTGATAATCTGCTGATCCTCTGGCCTCAGCCCGCTCACGGGCACCGTATTAGCCTGGGTGCCTACACATGGAGCAGATTTTAGTGTGAAAATGCATATGCATTTCTGTGCCGTATTCCACTCGCTGTGTCTATTACCAGGCCAACGCAGTGAGTGCAGGAGGAAAGATTCAGAAAGCAAGTAAATTCTGGTGGAAGCAAATCTCTATTTTCATAAAGCATTTTCTACTGTGCAGATTTGCTAAAACTGGTCTAAGCAGACTGGAAATCGGGGATGCCAAATTGCAGTGTAATGCTGGGGCCAGACGAGGCAGATCTTGGCCTGTGGAGAAACACAGGCTCAGAATCCGCTCCTCTGCTGTACCTAAGGTCAAATACATACATAGGCGTGAGGGCCTTTTTCTGTTGATAACTCTACAAAATTGAATTTCTTTATAACCTTGTGTTGTTTGAAGTTTGCTTTACAGATAATCAACATCAGAAAAAAACGTGTTTATGCTAGGGGCAGATAAGGAGAATCTGCTCCTCCTATGCTACTCTGTCTGCACCCAGAAACATTGCCTCCACTTGGGTGCAGACAGACGTGGCAGATTTCAATGTCGAAAAGCGAGATTTTGCATTTAGTGACAGAATCTGCCTGCATCCAAGTGGAGGCAATGTTTCCAGGTGCAGGCAGAGTAGCATAGGAGGAGCAGATTCTCCTAATCTGCCCCTAGCATAAACACGTTTTTTTCTGCTCTTGATTATCTGTAAAGCAAACTTCAAACAACACAAGGTTGTAAAGAAATTAGTAGCAATCTACTAATCTGCCCCTAGCATAAACAAGTTTTTTTCTGCTCTTTATTGTCCATAAAGCAAGCTTCAAACATCACAGGGTTATAAAGAAAAGTCAATTTTGTAGAGTTATCAACAAAAAAAGGCCCTCACGCCTATGTATGTATCTAACCTTAGATACAGCACTTTAGAGCCTAAAGGTGGCCATACATGGAGAGATCCGCTCGTTTGGCGATGTCGCCAAACGAGCGGATCTCCCTCCGATATGCCCACCTTGAGGTGGGCAATATCGGGCTGATCCGATCGTGGGCCCTAGGGCCCAACGATCGGATCCTAACGATGCCCAAACGGGCGGTCGGATCGCGGGACCGCATCAACGAATAGATGCGGCCGCGATCCGACGGGATTTTCTGTCCCATCCGATCGAGATCTGGCCGACTTTCGGCCAGATCTCGATCGGTGAAGCCCGTCGCGGGGCCCCATACACGGGCCAATAAGCTGCCGACACGGTCTGTCGGCAGCTTTTATCGGCCCGTGTATGGCCACCTTTAGCTCCTTTACTACTCAGCAGCCCTTCAGAAATACTTTCTCTCTATACAACCTATAAACAGACTGAGCAACAAGACATCCCCCAGTATGAGCCAGTTGAGGATAATTATGCCTAGCCTGGAGCCCCTTTGCCTTTCACTACCCAAGTCAATACCTTACACTATCCATTTACTGCTTTCAACATTTGATCTCCTCTTCTACCCCAGAAGATAGGGCTTCCCATGGCTGAGTACTGCCACAGAAGTTCACAATGAATGGTTTCTATCTCTAACACTAAACACTTTACTCTGCTATCCCAGGTTCAGAAGTGAAATAGTCACAGATGGGTATGTGGATGATGATGGGCATGCACACTGTATCTCACCGCTCCTGCTAGAGACTGGGCGTATTTCCTTTGAGATGTCTGAAGATGGAGGACACAGCTATCCATACTCTGGCACATGGCTTTCTGGTATTTTTAATCTGACATGTTCTGCTTGCACTGGACATTATCATTTCTTTATAGCATAATTGACAGTATTACTTGTGTGTAGTACTGCATGATTCATTTAATTGCGTGGTGAAATAAAGCTCAGTTCTAACCACACACATACAGCATAGCAATATTTGATTTCTTATAGAAATTTGCCTCCAGCTAAATCTAGGAGTCACAGCTCATTCACAATACTTGCACATATCATTGTGCCTATAAAAGTTTTCATTCATCCAGATCATGGTCTATCTAGTAGAAGTAACTCTAATGGTTTGGCAGTGCAGCTGCTGCAGTGGTGACAGAGGGAGGGTTGGTGCCACCCGGGTGGTAAGGCCTTGGAGTGAGGTTCTCCAGCGGCTCGAGGTACCCCAGTCAGATACTGTTTCTTTAGCATTTCACATGTATACTGCCATCATTGTTCTTTCTTCTCCCTTTTCAGAAAAGCTGATTCAATTTGCATTTGAGATACCTAATGTGTCATTGTTGTATACATTTTTAATATCTTCCTTAATTTGCTGATTTTTCATGAACTAACGAAATCCCGTACAATGTTCTGGCTTTATTTTTAACATAGTACACCCTGGAAAGGTGACAGAGTCTGAAAAATGTACCTTGGTGAATGAAACAAAATGGCAATATTATGGCACCCCACATACTGATGGCACATTGACTGTACAATGGGACCCAGACACTTTTGAAAATGATGCCCTCAACATTGAAGTCTGGGGATATGGAGAAAAAGGTAAAGCTGCCCACTTACACAATGAGTGGCATAACTACTGGGGGAGCAGGGGGTGCGATTGGGCCACTGATTTCCACAAGAGACATTTATACATGCACAGACAGAGTGCAAACTGCACCCAGTATACAGAGATGCAAAGTGCACCTGACATTTTTTTTTTCTTCCAGCCCCACCAGGCATATAAATCAATTGCCACAGGTCTCTGCACTTCCAACCCTAGAGCAGAGACCTGCATTTCATCCCACCCCTCCATGACAAGATATGGAGTCTTTATAGGACTGAGGCTTTCGGTAGTCCAATTCTTCATCAGGACATTTTGCCAGTGGACTGGGAGGGGGGAGATTTCAGTTGTCCATAAGTATTATATAGTTGGCAGCATATCAGTCAGTTATGTTCATTTGCAATAAATTTTCAATAAAAAACATATCTTATGCATCATAACCTCTAACTGGTAAGTGACCCCTATGTTTTTTGGAAGAAGTTTACTGTTGACTGCATACAGCAAGGGCAATATTATAAAAGGCTTGCTATGTTACACCAGTGAAAAATGTCCACATGAGAAAGAATGACAGTGGTTGCCAATGGAGACTGGCAGTTGACTGAATCTTTTCTTTAAACAATTCTTATAACAATTCTAACAATTTATAATTCATATAAAAAGCTGCTGTGTATATATGTATATATATATAGTAGTGTTTCTGAAGCAAACACACCAGTTTTACCAGTGCAGAGCAATAGTATATTATGTTTTAATTACTTTGATACCTTCGGTTTTTGGTGTTATTGTTCCTTTAACCTGGTGACACCCTGCCCAACATTTGCCACACTAGCAACTAATAATTTGAATGTAAAATTTATATTTCCACAATTTGTAGACAATCTGAGAGGAAAAGTTGCAGACTTAAGCAAAATAGTAATGTATATTCTTAGACAAAATATAGAGCACTATAGGAAATGTGCATACATTAATTCCCCTTTTGAAGACCACACCCAGCCTCATAGCTTCATAGTGACTCAAACATAATGGAACAGGTTTCTATAGTATTATTAGTGGCACTGTGATGCTTAGTTTAAGGACCCACAGCTTTAAAACGTTGACATCGAGAATAAAATTGAATTTTGCCCAATAAAAATTCATGGACCTTTTAAAATAATAGAACCTGAACCCACAGCTCCATCTATTCCAATTTCAATACAAATATACAGTTTTTCTTGAATGTTTAGAATTACACATTACGAAATGTTAAAGCATAAATTATAAGAGCTAATTATACTTTCAAATCTATTCACTATACCAGGAGAACCTTATTCTAGCTCCTGGAATGGCTCTTGGAAATATCTATACTCGCTAGCTCGGGGCTGCCCCAATAATGGATCCTTCACCTTCTACCCTCAGCCGGCCAAACCAGAACATAGTGTGTTTGAGTTTGGAAGCCTAAGACTTATACCAAGTCAGTATGAAGAAGGACAGTGGTAAGTTATGCACTTGCTTTCTACAGTCTTCATGAATAAACTGTAAAGGCTACTAGGAAGTGGAGGAAAATATAACAGGAGTTATAAAGATATTATAGGGAGACCAGTACACATGCATTCTTTAAGATCAATTTATATGAGATAAGCACACAGACTTCCACTTCTGTGTTTCATTCCCTGAACTTTACTTTTAATTTTCATATCAAAAGTGCAGTATACCCCACTTGTTCAACATGAGTTCAATAAGTAGGCCAGAGATATGGTTTATTTGTTATACAAATAATTTATATTTGCTGTTATTTCTTGATCTTAACAGCAATCCAGCTGGCTACTTTGCCCCCTCCCCGATGTAATGATGCGTGGGGAGGGGGGAGGAAGATCTCCGACAGAGTACACCGAAGAGTGCCAGTATGGTAACAAGGGTCCGGACCAGGGGTAGGTAAAAGAAGAGGTATGTGTTTGGTGCCCCCTACTTTGTTGCTCCCTAGGCACATGCCTCTTCTGCCTACCCATAGTTCCAACCCTGCTTAACAGGGCAAAAATGGAAAATGATGCTACTCCATGTTTGGTCCTTGTGAGGTGGATTATTAAATTGCCTGCCTAGTATAAAACCTCCTCCTACCCCATTTGTTGCTTTGGGAGTCTATTATGTTGAGGGAATATCGGTTGATAATCTAATAATCTGCCTCATAAGGACCAAACATGGAGTAGCTTTAGTCTTCCTGTTTGCCCTGTTTAGCGTAGGAAATTATTTAAAAAAAGGCAAAAAAAGTATGTTAAGCGCAAATCCTATTCATTGAACATTTGTGTAACAAAGGTGTATACTGTCCCTATTAAACCACTGTGCCCACTGAACAAATATTGTGATGACTGTGGGTGATGGAAAGGTTTGGCTGTACAGGCAAGCTTTATTACTACCTAACTTGCAAAATTATTTGGTTCCACTTAATTAATAATGATGGAGGCCTCAATAAATTCTGCTAGTTACAGTGTGTGTGTGTGTGTGCTGCTTGTCAATTTATGCTGCACAGTGCTTCCTTCTGACTAGGAATGTCCATTCCCTGTGGAGTGTGGACCATGCTATGGCCTGGCATCTGGACGAAGACTTCCGCAGGGACTCTGCTGCATGGGCAAAAGACAAGTGTATTAATTGGCACCAAAGTGAGAAGAAACTTCCTGATTTTCTCTCTGAGATTATCGATTGCCCCTGCACATTGGCACAATCCAGAGCAGACACCGGCAGATTCCATGTACGTTGGGTAGATGATTGGATAGATTCAGAGGCAGCATTCCAACCTAAGTGTGGCAACATCAAAATCCAGTCCAGGTGCTTGATATTGTCATGGGGGCGCCTTCATAAATAGCTTTAAATATACCCTGCTTTTTAAGGAGACCTAAAGATTAACTAAAGAAGTAGGCTCAAAATGGGGACCAACTCACAATATACAGTACACATAGAATATAATTGTCACTATATAAGGCTGATTAGTCATTAATACAGGTAATTACTGCATGGTAGCACAGAAACCAGTGCAACTAGCATAATTTTATAATCCGCCCTGTAGCATCATCTTATATGACAAGCCAATTTTGTTTTTATCTTGATAATTTGCAACAACCCCTAAGCTTAGCTTCTCAACAGCTGCTCAGAGCCCAGAGCATTTGAGTGTCGCAGGCACTTTACAAGATGGTGACCCCCTGTGACAAGTCCTGGATCATTGCTGCTATTTGCAAGCTGAAACTTTAAGCTGGTTCAATAAATTCAGTATATAAAATATGGCATTCTTAACCATATTCATTTTTAAGAATTAGTTCTCCTTTACATGAGCTCATTCAGTTGGGCTATGCTAACAAGATCCCTAAACACTTGCTGAAATTACCTTACTGAGCTGAACTGAGCAACAGATTTTTGATCCAACACTAATGGGTGTGTTCTTGCAGACCCCTCAAGTCTTAGGGGCACATTTACCTAGGGTCGAATATCGAGGGTTAATTAACCGTCGATATTCGACCGTCTAAGTAAAATCCTTTGACTTCGAATATCGAAGTCGAAGGACTTACCGCTATTCCTACGATCAAACGGTCGAATGAATAATCGTTGAACGATTCGAAGGATTTTAATCCATCGATCGAAGGATATTCCTTCGATCAGAAAATTGTTAGGAAGCCTATGGGGACCTTCCCCATAGGCTAACATTGGCCTCGGTAGGTTTTAAGTGGCGAACTAGGGGGTCGAAGAATTTTTTAAAGAGACAGTACTTCGACTATCAAATGGTCAAATAGTCGAACGATTTTTAGTTCGATTCGAAGTCGAAGGTCATAGTCGAAGGTCGAAGTAGCCCATTCGATGGTCGAAGTAGCCATATTCGACCATTCGAAATTCGAACTATTTTTCCTCTATTCCTTCACTCGAGCTAAGTAAATGGGCCCCTTAGAATCTGTCACTTCAAAATAGAACAAGATAAGGGAGGGGTTTGATTGTCCCACGTGTATGTGTGGGGGCGGGGGGATGAACTGCTCTGTAAGGTTTCAAATTTATTGTTATCACTAATTTTTATTAAAACTGCAAACTGGGGAGCTATTGAATAATAAGCTAAATAACTCAAAAACCACAAATAATTAAAAATGAAAACCAATTGCAAATTGACTCTACATCAACCAAAAGTTAAATCAAAGATGAGCAGTCTCTTAAAAAGAAAATCCATAATCATATTTATTTGTGAAAGTTCAGATAGTGTTTATGTACATTTTCAACATAAGCCCAACTGACTGAGCGCATGGTAATAGTGGGGTAAATTTTCCCTTTAAGTAGTGCTTGCATGAAAATGTCTAAAATGCCTATATTAACTTAACTATGTTAAACTAATGAGTATGCATATGTATTCATGTTATCTCAACCAAGTAAGAACATTCCAAACAAAAAATAACAAGAATAAAAAGTAGAGGAAATCTAAGCAAAATATTTCTTATTAATAAATCTATCAACTGTTGTTTATTATTTATACATCTCGTAGCACTGTTAGTAAGAACTGTACATACAGATACCCAGAGATATAAATGATACAACCTTGCCGTTCTTCAGTAGAGAAAATGGGTTTTCCTTGCACTACTCTAAATCATGTACACAAGCTGATGAACAGTTCTTAGAGGTAGCATGCTCGTGATTACTTCTGAAATGGAATTGCTTTATTTTAAAGGCTAACTTCAATGGAGTACAGAACACTGCTAAACTGATGGAAACTGTGCTTGCCATGAAACATCCAGTTGCCATTCACTAGACAGGACAGCAACTGCCAGCTGAGTCCTCCTCACGTGTGCAATAACCCATATGCTCTTCCCAGTCAGACCATGATTTGTCCAGCCAAGACGGCGAATAGCATTTGGCAGAGATACATATATTTGCCTCTAAAAAGTACATGTACTGTAACTCAGATACTATGCTGTACCATTTTATATAGGCTAATTTCAATAGTTGGAAGGAATGCTTGCTGGATAATCTGCATTTCCTATGGAACATCAATTAAGAAGTATACCAATGGGCAAATATAGAAGTAACAAAATAAACTTCAGGTTTAGTAAATTATGGCGACCAATAAAATGTTTAGGGGGTTATGTAATAAAATACACTATGTTTGCCCAGGAGCAGTAACCTATAGCAACCAATCAGCAGGTATAATTTACTGGTCACCTGTTTAAAGGAGAACCAAACCCTTTTTATTAATATCCCCTTTCCCCCTACTGTACACAGACCCCCCTCCCTGCCCCCCTCCCCCACATCCTAGGTGTTGCACCAGGTAAATGCCCCTGAGTCTTTACTTAACCCTCATTGCAGATTCAGGACATCAGAGTTCACGGGCGTCATCTTATTCTCTTTGGTAATCTTCTGAAAGAGAGCGGTGAAGTTAGCGTGATCTGGTCCTGAACAACTGCACATGCGCCGGAAGCCACAGAAAGAAGACCCAAAGATTACAAAGAAAAGAAGATGACGTCCGTGAACTCCTTTGCCCTGAATCTAGAAACTAGTAAAAACTTAGGGGCATTTACCCAGGTTAGCACTTAGGCTGGGGGGGGGAGCAGGGAGGGAGTCTATGTGGGGTATGGGATTTTAATAAAAAGGGTTTGGTTCTCCTTTAAAAGTAAACATCTTATGGGTTGCTATGGGTTACGGCTCTTGGACAAACTTAGTGCCTTTTATTACAGCTCGTTTCATACTGTTGACCGGTAAATGCTGCCTGCTAATTGGTTGCTATTGGTTACTAGAACTGGTGCCAAGTTTGTGATTCTTTATACATGACCCCATTGGGTATATTTATCAAAGAGTGAAGTTAGAGGTCACCGTAGTCCTTTAGAGTGAAATTCCGTCACTCTACATTCATTTCTATGGGATTTTTAAAAGAGTATTTATCAATGGGTGAAAATGAAAGTTCATCCTTTGATAAATACGCCTTTCAAAATCCCATGGAGAGTGGCAGAATTTCAGTCTAGAGGACTGTGGCGATCTCTAACTTCACTTTTTGCTAAACATAACCCCATGTGTTTTATTTTGCAGCCAGACTACGGATGTGATATTGCGTCGGGTAGCGTGTGCACTTACCATCCTGGAGCCGTTCATTGCGTGAGAGGGATCTATGGCAGGTAACACTCGCGTGTGCTAAAATGCAGAGACTCCTACTTCCTTTAGCCAAAGGTTATTTATCCAACTGTTTGTCAAACCTGTGAATTTGTATTTTGTCCCTGTGTTTATATCCCACAAGAAACCTATATAAATGTTATCGGGGGCCTTTAATTTATAGAGCTGATATTCTGGAACTAAACCCAGCCTTTCTTGTAGTTTGTTGCATGAGTGTAAGTCCCAAACATAATGAAATGTACTGAGAATTCCATCCCCCTGTTATTTTAATTAAATTCTACTTAAATGTCACAGAAGTGAGTGATCCATGAAAGAGACATTTAACAAGGTAAGCATTCTGTAAGAACAGCGTGTCCTCCTTGTGTAGGCTGGAATGTTAGTATACTCCTGGGTGAAAGGGTAAGACTTTGCTGTAGAGCTGCATTTATTGACAATAATGTATTAGTGGCATGTAATTACTCGGCCATGTACACTATCCACTTTGTGTTGTTACAATAGAAACATTGTGTTGATGATGTTAAAGGCTACATATGTTCATTACTGTTCTTTATAAGGTACATGATTGCCTGTAAGAGAAATGGGGTGTTTTAAATGCCAGCAGAGATTGCCACAAGTAGTTTACATTACTGGCACTCCCAGGAGCCCGCTGACCATTATTATTGGCCAGAATAATCCGTAGCCAAGGTTTCGTAGTTCTTTAATCAATGTTCGTGCTCTATAAATACATGTTAAAGGGATGGTTCACCTTTAAGTTAACTTTTGTTATGTTATCGAATGGCGATTCTAAGCAACTTGTCAATTGGTTTTCAATATTTATTTTTTATAATTTATGAGTTATTTGTCTCCATCCAGCTTTCAAATGGGGGCCACTGACTCCATCCAAAAATAAATGCTCTCTAAGACTACATACTTTTTGTTATTGCTACTTTTTATTACTCATTCTTCTATCAAAAAAATGCATGGTTGCTAGGTGAATATGGACCCTAGCAACAAGAATCCTGAAACTGCTGAATAAATAGTTCCTGGAGAGCTGCTGTATAAATAGCTACTTAACTGAAAAAACACAAATAATAAAAACCAATTGCAAATTGTCTCAGAATATCACTCTGTACACCTTTAATAACAATATTAATAATAATAATAATATGATCAAAGAGTGCAGTTGATTTTAGCGAGAAATCAGAATAGTGCGGGAGAATGCTGGCTGTTGTCTCTATGGCTTGGCGGCAGTAGATCAGCACCCTTGCTCTTATTTCTCTTGTGCCTGCTAGATACAAATATAACATGGTTTTGATAATGGAAGCACATTTTGGGCATAAAGTCTCAGTAATTGCTATTGCTGCTGAAAAATAATAAAATATTAAGAAGACAAGAGCTAGTCTGCATCACATATGTTTGTATTAAAGCTATACCTTTCCATCTCTCTACAGTCCTCTATATGCAGCAGGGCAACAGTGCTGTTATGATTCCAGAGGCTTTCAGGTCCTCACGAGTGATTCTGTAGGGGGCAGTACTCCTGACAGAGGCCATGACTGGGGATCTCCCCCATACAGAAAACCCCCCAGAGTGCCAGGCTTCTCCCATTGGCTGTATGATGTCATAAGCTTCTACTACTGCTGCTTGTGGTCAGATAATTGTCAGAAGTACCTAGAGCTCAGACCGTCCAGTGACTGCCGCACCTACAAGCCACCCAAAGTCGGTATGTATAATTTATAGAGGGTATTGGGTGCATACTGTATTAGTCTGGACTATTTAGTTGCGAAGAGTGATACCGGCCTGGAATCTATTATCCAAAATGCTTGGGACCTTGGTTTTTCCAAATAAAGGGATCTTTCTGTAGTTTGGTTCTTCATACATTAAGTCTGCTAAACATTCTTAAATAATCCCACCAGTATGGATTCATGCAGCTTAGTTTGGATTGGAGAACAAGGTACTGTTTTATTATTACAGAGAAAAAGGAAAGTGAAGCCTTCTGAAATAAGAAGGTATTTACTTATCTCATGCAATACACACAGCACTGCCTAGATACCAAAAATGAGAGTTTTAATTCTCCCATAAGGCATCATAGGCAGAGACATGCAAATCACTCCTTTATGTCCCTTTGGCCAACTATGTATCCAGAACCACTGCTTTAATAGCACAGATACAGCCATATATCCAAACTTGCAGACAGCCTGTTTCAATCTTGTTAGTTCTCATCAGTGCAAGATATTGGAACATGACTTCTGAGTGGGTAGGACTTGTGGAGTAGCAAAATGGGAAACAGAACCTGGTTAGGGTGAGAAGAACTAAAAGGAGCCAAAAAGCCCTTCACAATCATTACATGCAAATAAAAAAGCTAATTGATTGCTTTAAATTAACAACGTGACCTTCCCATAATTCTGTGCTTTATGGATAATGGGTTTCCAGATAAGGGATCCCATACCTGTACTTGCACGTTTCTGTAAACAATGATTACATGCAGCAGTGTATGGACATCACTGAGTCTATTGCTTTAATGTTATGTCCTCATACAGCCATTACAGTTGTGAAATAATGGAGCCAGATTTAGGGCATCAGAGGGGCACACGGGACACATTCTATTGTGTTGCAATTACTTCAATTTACATGACATAAATCATAGATATCTGAACTGTGTCCCTCCTCCTGATAATTTATTGTAATTCCCAGAATTCCTCTGGAAGCTGTCAGAGAAATCATAATATCTCCACTTCCTCATGGAGGGCGACAGGTTGGGTCACAGTATTCCTGCACTGCCACGGGCCTTCTGTGTACTGTCTCCAGCCTGGGCAATAAAGAGTATTTGTGTCTTTTACAATAAGCAATAGAGTAACAGAGCTGTATGAAATTCTATCTTATACTCAAAGATCTGCCAGTTCTAGGGTTTGCCTTCATGTAATAGATGCTATGGTGAAAGCTATGACTTTTTTCTGGGATTCTCTTAAATTTACAATGCAGACACTTGTGAATAATATATATTTACTCTGATCCATGAATATCAGAAACAACCTTACAGTCCATTTACTATACTCATGTTTTATTTCTCTGTGCACCAACTGCCTGCAGTTTGCAGTACAATAGTGTCATCTGGTGGAAATATGAAGAACTGTATTGTGATTTATTTTGTGCTTACATGTGCAGGTATGGGATCTGTAGCAGAATGCTTGGGACCTGGGGTTTTCTGGATAAGGGATCTGTCCGTAATTTGGATCTTCATGTCTTAAATCTGCTAAGAATTCAGCTGAACATTAAATAAACACAATAGGCTGGTTTTGCTTCCAATAAGGATTAATTATATCCTAGTTTGGATCAAGTACAAGGCACTGTTTTATTATTACAGAGAAAAAGGAAATCATTTTAAAGAATTTGGATTATTTGATTATAATCGAGTCTATGGGAGACGGCCTCTCTGTAATTTTGAGCTTTCTGGATAACGGGTTTCCAGATAACAGATCCCATAACTGTATAATAAAATATTTGATGCTGTTATTATAATTGTAGGCAATTATAACTAATTGATGGTGTTGATTTTACATGGTGCTAAAAATTAATATTACCCCCCTTTAATATATAATAATAGTTTTACACAGTGATGAAAAAATAAAACCTCTAAAAAGCTCCAAAAGTGTGAAAATGTTTTTTGTAACATTCAGAAATCTATTTGTAAAAGTTCCTATTGTATGTCACACTGGGGCAGATTCAATTGAGTGAGAAAAAGGTTTATCATCTGAAAACTCATGGACGAGATTCAATTTTGGGCTGTAATTCAATTCAGAAAAACATCTTGTGGTTTATCACGTGAAAACTCTATGAGAAAAAAACTGGAACTAAATTTGGAGAAAAGTTTTTCTGCTTGAATTGAATCCTTGATAAAGCAGGAGATAACCTTTTCTCACTCATTATCTTTCATATCTTGGGGCTCAGCACATTATCTCCTGTATCAGTCAGTATTTGTATATTGTCAGTATGTTTCATGTATACACCCTTCTGTTTCACAGCCCTGAAGAAGATATGCTGATGCTTTATGAATACTTTTAACTAATAATAAAACCAATAATGCATAAAACTGAACCCAAAATGTCAGGAGTGTATTTTGCTGAAATGCTTCTCTGTCTATTGGTTTGTCTCTATTTATAAAACTCCGATCTCTTGTTTGTGCCTTAATCCACTGGTCTAGCTTCTGCTTTTGGGGATCCCCATTTTATAACCTTTGACGGCGCCAATTTTACCTTTAAGGGAAGAGGAGAGTATACTCTGCTCACGTCTCCACACAACTCAATCAACATTCAGGGCCGAACACAGCCTGCATTGCTTTCAAATGGTGTGTATATCCACATAACATACATAACTTCTTAGCATAAGTGATGGGCGAATTTGTACTATTTCCCTTTGCCAAAAAAATGTGAGAATTTCCCATTAAATCTGCAAACAGAGGAAAATTTGCAAAAACGCGAATTTTGATGCCGGGGTAATTTTGCGGGCATCAAAATTGGTGCTGGCGACAACTTCGACGCCCAGTGACAATTTGACAAGCAGTCGATGGGCGTGCGTTTGACAGTCGCGTCAATTTGGAAACGACGAAACGCGGAAATTCGCCGCAAATTCGTGCCTGCCAAATAAATTCGCCCATCACTACTTAGCATTAAAATCTGCCTTGTCAACTTGTCAGTGTATTGTAACAAGTGTGGTTCTGGTTTAAGAATCACTGCACGCAATGCTCACTGCCATCTGGGCACTGCCGAGGTTTCTCTTCTGGGGAGAGACTGGATCCTTTAATGCAGTGATTTATTGCCTTCATCTCAGGTGGGTGTCAAAAGGGAATTATACCCTTGATAAAAATCACGCAATAATTGGTGTGTGGCATAAATAACGGCATTAGTGTCCAATGCAGTTGTAGCCATGAATACAAGTGGTTAAAGGAACCCTTAATTTACCACTAGGCTGCAGGTAATTCCAGGTTTGCCATGTATCCATGTGTGTATAGTGCAAAGGGTGTCCAGTTTTATGTTCATTTTAGTGTCTTATAATTACAAATGAGCCCAGATGCTGTCCTTAGACTTGTTATGGAAACATATAAAACTTCATGGGGGTTATTTATCAAAGTCCGAATTTATCTCTGCAACCTCAACAGGTCTGAGATGCCGGATTTTCAGATTCTGAATTTTCCATCCTTTGGGTTTAATAAATTCCGAAAAATTTGTGATTTTTTAAAAGCCCGCTTATATAAAAAGAAATCACACATTTCTCGTGATTTTTGCATTCGGAGGTTAGTAAATAACCCCCATATGTGTTCTTGGCCAACTCCACTATCTAACACATCCAAGCAGACCAGAATAATATCACCTTGAACCTGAGGGTGAGTGGGCATGAACCATTGATAATTACAGTTTGTTGCATCCATATCTACCTGTCAGTTGTGGGGCATCTGAATCTCCCTGCAAAAACCGTCCAGTCTTTATTACCCTAGTCATGTCGTTGTGCCTCACCAGTGCAAGTTGCAATGCTGTATCACACCGGGGCACACTCACAGTATCCGTGGGCATAGCTTCAGGGAGAAGTACTTATTAATATAAGCACTAATGAAAACTCTTTTTTCTTAAAGGATCTACTGTGCCAGTAACAGGGTTTTCCTCCATTGCCATGCGGGAGGGGGAGTCTGATGTGATCGAGGTGCGCCTAGCAGAATCTTCAGAAAAACTCGAGGTTCTTCTAAATAATGAAGTGGTCCACTTTGATCGAAGCTGGATAGATCTCAAAGGTGAGTTCTGCAACTGTGAGAATGTGCACAAGAGAAAACCAGTAAAAAGATTGCCATGTTATCCATCGTTCCAGTTGTGTGAAAGAGAACAATAGAAAAGAATCCCATCAAACCAAAGTAAAGTTATGTTGCTATTAACCATTCTCTTGTGTTAACGGTTCAGTTTATTAATTCTACTATTGTGGTACAGGTTACATTGGGTTATAGTGTGGATGTGTAGAGTTTGATTGTTTAACGCTCCACAATGGTGACAGGGTCCTATTTATCATGCTTTGTAAAACGTGTGAAACATTACCAGTGATGTTGCTCTTGTAACCAATCAGATCTTTGCTTTTATTTTCCAACTGTTGAAATCAAATTGCTCTGGGCAACATCACCAGTAATGCTTCACTCCGCTTTTACACAGCATGATAAATAGAACCCTTAGGGGGCATATTTATTATGTGGTGTAAAAAACAGTGGGATAATACACCACACATCACTATTCTTTGCCGTGTAAAAAAACAGCATACATTTTCACGCATTAAAGTGACTTCCGCTGGAAGCAATGTAAAATAACATCAGCAAGTCTGGCGTTTGCACGGCATAAAATAAAACACACCTTGATAAATTTGCCATTTATTTTACACAGCTTTTTACACAGTTTTTTTTTTGGCAGATTTTATTTTATACAGCATAATAAGTCTTAGTCTTTAACACATTTCTCACCGTAGAAGCATCTATGCTTCACGTGTTCTCTAAATCAACATTCAACTGTTCATGGCTCATATTATCCCCAGTGCTACCAGTACAAGTCCTTTGTCAGATGACTCCTGTTTCCTATAGCCTGCCACACCCTAACTGGCGCTTTTTTATGGCTTTTTATTTACACTGTAAGGACTTTGTTAACAACACAGACAGTTCCATGGGTATATAGGGATGTAATAATAAAAGGATCATAGCTAATATCAGGGATGCAGAGTTATACACCTGGGAAGTAGGGATATGAGTTCCTCTTTGCTAGACACTTAGTTCAAGCTAGAAACATACTTAAGTCCCCAAATTATACTCTTATGTAGTAGTTATGCACCCAAATACTTCTCTGTTCAGTAAAACTATTTTTTTAAATGGCTGCAAACAATTTTTTTATGCCATTTTGACTAAACCAATGTAGAAATTGGGGTAAACTTGTAACAATTGCCTTCAGAGAAGAAAGGCAAGGCAGTTTTCTTCTATCTTGTAGGGATGCACCAAATCTGGGATTAAGGCCTTTTTCAGCAGGATTGGGCCAAATCCAAGATCCTGGCTGAACTAATTTGCAGCCTGTGCATTGGCAATTTCCACCCACATTCCATCACTTTCCAGTTGTTTGGTATTTGCCGAATCTGGAGAAGAAGATTCAGCAGGGTTCAGTGCATCCCTAATATAGAGTATTAGCAATATCCCCCAATAATAATTGATAATAAGTTTGATGACAGTATTCAAGTACTAACATCAAATTTTCTGCATCAAAGTTCTGGTCTGTTTCAAATATATACTATGGGTATGTCTATACTATAGCTGCATTATTGCTCCTTGGGTGTGAGTAGTTCTCTGAAAGTAAAGAGCTCCATACTATACCAGAATAAGCATAGACTAGATAAATCAAGTAAATCACAAGGTAATACGATGCTGTTACCAACGAATGCTGTTTCTTTGATAACTTTGATTTGCATTGAGAACCTACCTGGCACAAAGGCATCGGCACCTCATAACCTTGTTCTTTATTTCATATTTAGGAGTCTTTATGTTTTCTGGAACAAGTCAGAACATAACAGTGATGTTTCCATCTGGTGCTGGAGTAGAAGTGAGAGGAAAGGGGGGCTTCCTCGGTGTCACTGTTCTCCTTCCTGATGAGTTCTTGAACCAAACCCAAGGTCTTCTGGGTGTGATGAACGGCAATCCCACAGATGATTTCTCCTTTAGGAATGGTACTGCACTACCCCCCAATGCTACCCCACAGGAGCTTTTCCAGCTTGGCACTGACTGTAAGTGACTTGTTATTGTTATAGGAATAGTAGTAATCATTAGGGGTCCTAACAGACATTAAAAAAAATACTTATCTGAAGTGATACTGGCCCTTTCTGCACTCTGGAGGCTGGAGCTGTTACAAGATTATGTACAGATAGAGCTTCTTGCTGCCATTTAAATTGCAATAGGATGAAAAGCACATCCAAGGAAGTCAAAAGAGTGTTGGGGTTCAGCACCAGAGACTTAATTCCAAACTGCAAGAAGGAGAAATAATTGATATTTAAGATATGACATTTATGCCAAATTACACATGAAAATTATCACTATTACTTGAGACAGATGCAACGAGAGTTTTTTTAACAAATACAAGTAAACATAAAAAAGTTCATATTAATGGCATTAATGAAACACCAGTCTGAACTTTTTACTTTCCAGTGCTCTGATGATATTACTGCCTCATTAGACACTTGCATTTCATATAACTGGTTATTTTATGTACTAATATGGAGAAACACAGGGGGTGCCAATAAGTACTGACCCAAGTGATGAAGCACATCCAAAGTAGAGTTTGGCCAGTCTCCCAATAGCACTTAACAAGGTCAAAGATAGCCTCCATTATCATAAAGATTTCTCTTCCCCATTATGGCTATTTGTTTGTTTGTTTTTTCCCCAGGGGCAATAACCAACAGTAGCTCTCTCTTCACCTATGACTCAAAGTTTTTGATTGAAAACTACCAAGAAAAACCATACGATCCAGATTTTGTGCCAATCTTTTCTGTAACCGAAGATCCCACTGATCCACTGAAAGTGCCAGTGGACAGTTTGTGTGGCTCTGATGCATTCTGCAGGTTTGACGCCCTCACTACAAGAGATCTCTCAGTTGGGAATGCTACCAAATTATCCCATGACAGTCACAGGGACTTTGTGAAAAGCCTGCAGGCAGGTGAGCCAAGAGCAGAGGTCAGGGTGTTTACAGCTGGCATGCGGTACATAAGAAAGTAATCCTTTGCCGATAGAGTCTTGTAGGTGACACAAACCATTAGCCTTATGTTTATATCATTATAGTGTATTTAAAAAACAACTCCTGGGTGCTAGCAAGCTTGTTCTTTGACATTAAAGGCTGGATTAATTTCAGACTTTATCCCGCAGTAAGAACATCCGCTGACATTTATTTACTCACAGTTGGCACATGAATGTTTGACCTCCAACTGTAACATAATAAAAAACAAGACACGGTGACATTGCTGCTTATTAGGTTTCTACTTGAGCCGTAGGGTAGAACAGGGATGCACACAAGGCCACCAAAAGCAAAGCTACATTGTAAGTGATATAGGAAACTAAACCTCCCTATGAACTGAAACACATTAAGATGTATTTCCTGGATGGGCTTTTAAAGAACAAGAAAGTTACAGTGCAAAACGATTCCGCTGCATTGGATAAAGTGGATTTTATTGCACTATTAGGCTGCTCAAAGTGCGGCTTTCAAGTGGCAATAGCAAATATTAATGGATTAAGTTGTACTTCAGTAAGGATGGGTTCAATTGTCTGTAAACCAAGCACTGTTCTGTGCCTTGTAATGTATAGAAATAATCAGCTTGCTATAGGAGTCATTACTGGATAAGTTATAGGGGTTGTATATCCTCTTCTCTTCTTCATTTTTGAGAGATTAGCTTTATGTCAACATCACTCTGTTGTGGCAAAGCACTATAATAATAATATATACTGTATAAGGGTCTTTTGTCTGCAATAACTTTTAGTTGAAGCATCTCCCAAACCATTTTTCTGGCAGAGCAGCTTTAAAACATAAAATACCTATTTTAGGAGAAAAATATCCCAGACAGTGTACCATTTAAGATGAATATGCTTTTATTTTATTGCAAGTGGTCTCTTGTGGCTGGATTGGACCTCCAGCAAATGGAAGGAAAGAAGGAACTAGTTACCTAGAAGGCTCAGAGGTGACGTTCTCCTGTAACAGAGGATATATGATATCTGGGTCATTGACAAGGACTTGCCAGCCAGATGGGACTTGGAGTGGGCAGCTCAGCCAATGTGTAGGAGGTATGTTTACTATTTCCCATCCTCTTTTCTCATTGCTTTTTCACTGCTAGTAAAAGGCTGCACTGCTACTGGTTCCTACTTTCTTGGCTAAATAAAAATGGCTACAGGTGATGAGCACATTGCAAACATACCTTTAATGCATATCTCTCCTACTTCATATGTGCAAAATATTTCATGCAATGGATGAGGACATATGCAGTAAAGCAAACAATGTAGTAATACCATGGCTAATTGTATTTCCTGGGAAACAACAAAGCAATTATCGCATATTACCATGGAAATCCTTTCCATGACAGAATGCATTCTATGGTACAAGCACTGAACTAGCACCATAACTCTTGTTTCTTATATACTTTTTTTTCATAATTCTTCTTCTTCATAAATAGTGCTGACATTTCTGGGAATCTGTTTTTCAAGCACTTCTGGGAATCTATGCAAATGATATCAATTCATAGTGGTGCACACTTGAACTATGGGCAGACACAGTGGTGGTTTGTTTACTGGTGTCAGTGGTGATGGAAAAAGGCATACCTCTCAGTAATAATATTCACCCAAGTATCCATTTTCCTAGCGCAGAGGGAAGCGTAAGTGGCATAGAGAAGCTGAACGAAAAGCAGGTAATTTGTCCATGAGTTCTGAAGTACGGACTGCAGGAGGAACTGTCCCAAACACAGAAACATAGAACTAACCCTGAGTTTGGTTATCAACCAGAGCATCAACTGGTGTGACCAACTACTACAGTGTTCTGTTTGTTTTGTGTCGTTTTGTATGAATTAATACATACAATTGTTTGCATTGCAAATTTTCTGATAAAACAACACCTGCAAATATGTTAAGGGTGGCCCTCCTGCAATGTTCACTTAAGACATTATTGTCAATAGTCAGTGAAAACTAAATTGGACTAAGGTACCACTATAGTATTCAGCAAATTATAACTGACCCAATTTGCTAGTAATATATTAGGTTGTATTTGTCTGTATTCTAAGAATATCTTATCCTAACTAAATCTTATGATGGAGACCTTGCCAAATGAACTTTCACCAATATGCTCACTTTTTTACTGAAAGTCATCCCTTTGCTCTGCCTAATTAATTCCATGCACCCCATGACTGCCATTTTTAGGAAAAATGGACATCACCTAAGCATACTAATTAAACAGATATATTATTAGCCTGAAACAAATAAAAAAATCCCATCACATAACAGGTCTTATTTATAAAGCACTAAAGTAAACATTACAATTTCAGTACATTTATTTGTTGTTGACAAGTCTTATTTCTAAAGTAGCTCCTGATCTTCTTTTCCTTCTTTTCTGCTGATTCACTGCACAAGTGCTGCTGTCACTTAGGGACCCACTCACAATATACAGTACACATAGAATAGAAATGTCACAGTATAAGGCTGATTACTGATAAGTAATTAATTATGGCAGCACAGAAACCAGTGCAATAGCATCAGAATTTAAAAATCAGCCTTGTAGCATCAGCTTATATTACAGGACAACCTCATTTTCTGCTTGATAATTAGTGACGACCCCTAAGCTTAGCTTCTCAACAGCTGCTCAGAGCCCACTGAGCATGTGAGTGTCGCAGACACTTTCCAAGATGGTGACCCCCCTGTGACAAGTTTGAAGTCCTGGATCATTGCTGCTATTGACAAGCTGAAACTTTAGGCTGATGCAATAAGTTCAATATCTAAAATTTCATTTTTAGCCATATTCATTTTTATGGTTTAGTTCTCCTTTAAGGAACATACTTTTTTCAGATATTATATTATAAAAAAATGTTAATGTTAAAAATGCGTGCACTGTCTTTGACCCAAAACACAGGAGTGGACTTTTCATTTATAATTAAAGGTGATCACCACCCTGGAAATGTCATTCTCATCAACTCTCCTGTATATTTACATAACTATTTGCATTTTCAGTGGTTTTTACATGTAACTGCAATTAAAGCAGTACATACATATATATGTAAGTGAGGCCCTTTGTTACATAGCCCTATACCCCAAGACCTGATCAAAAGTTCTTGGTATTAATGCAGGCACTTGATCTATTCTAACTCATACTATGATCACCATTTTATCATTAAAAGTGAATTGGTTCTTTTAAACCAACAAAAAACTAACTATAGAATATGACTGAATGACTTAACGTGATAGCAATAACTAATGTAGATGTATGCTGCATAGTTCAGCAATACAGTATAGTGTACCATTGCCATAGCCTCCCTATTATCACACTGTGTGCACTCAGACTGCTTGTGGTTTCCAGATAAGTCTCTGGCTGCTGATATATAGTTGCCAATTGGAGTGAGTGATTCTACCACTTTATTCTTTCTGGATGTAGACTTCCCTCTCTTTCCTTGTCTGCCTCCCTTCAATTTACCATTTTGAAGTGCTCCATCAGCAAAGGGGACAGACTGCAGAGCAATATTCTGAAACACAGTCTGTTCACTCAGCCCTGATATTCCCTTCCACTGGGGAAGTATTAATCAAAGCAAATTATTCTTGCCTGGTCTGCTACTTCTATGACACCAAAATGAAACAGTGTCTGTCCCTTTATAAAATCTGCAGCTGTCCACTTTGCTCAGTCAGTGGGTTTAGAAATAAGCCTGGCTTGGCTTCAGTTTAAAGGGCGGCTTGTGTCATTCATCTCTGCTTCCAGACACTGGAATAAGAGTTTATTTTTCTGGAGCTGCCCAGTCATAAAAGTTCCAAACTTGTTGCACGCCTTTGGATGCAAACAGGGATGGGAAACCCATGGTCTTCCAGTTTGTTTGGAAGTGCAGTTTCTAGTATTCTTAGCCAGCCAACATCAACCTCTACTTAATTGCAGGTCTCTGTAATTGGCAGTTCAGGAAAAGTCTATTACTGCTGGAAAACAGAGAGCTTTTGGGAAATAAAGCACAAAACAGTTGCCATTTTCCAAAGGAGCTGTGACCTTTAGAAGCCTATCAGGGTTTAGCTCAATGCAAAGCCACAAATGGTCTGTTAACCAAAAAAAAAATCCTTTCCTTATTACATTTTAATTTCATTTTCATACTAACAACAGTGGAGTGAATTTTAGTTTGTGTTTGATGAAAACCAGGGGGCAAAGAGTTCCACAGACAGGGAAGGGGAGTTCTCTGCCCAGGAGAAACAGGAACTGGGACAAGTCTGAGAGGCACATGCTAAGTGAGGTGTTGTGTGGAAACACTCCAAACCAATGCTGTTGTAAACAGATACAGTATAGCAAAGGGCTTGTTCACCTTCCAAACACTTTTTCAGTTCAGTTGTTTTCAGATTGTTCCCCAGAAATAAAGACTTTTTCCTATTGCTTTCCATTATTTATTTTTTACTGTTTTAAAGTTGAATGTTTGTGTCTCTGGTGTTTGAGTTTTTAATTCAGGTGCAGACTCTGAACTGTTACAATTTTGCAACAATAAGGGGCATATTTACCAAGGGTGGAATTTCGAATTGAAAAAAACTGCGAATTTCGAATTCAAAAAGACCATCCGAAATTAAGCTGAAGTTTTTTTGGGGGTTGAATAGGTCCACTTTCGAACGAATAGGTCTGTATTCGGCTGAATTCGAATAGTATGATTCGAAGGAATATCGCATACGAAAAAAATTAAAGTTTTCAAAGTCCACCAATTGACTCCAAATTCTAGTTCTAGGAGGTCCCCCATAGAATAAAACAGCAATTCGGCAGGTTTAAGATGGCGAATGGTCGAAGTCGAATTTTTAAAGAGACAGTACAGTACATGATAAATTTTGATATACGAATTTTCGAATTTGGACTATTCCCTAGTCCAAGTACACAAAAATAGCTCAAAATTTGAATTTTTTCAATTCGAAAATTCATCTCAACCTTTCATAAATCTGCCCCTTAGTTGATACATTTCTCAGCAGCATATGTGGTGTATTAGCAACTATTGTATCAATTCTAACAGCTGCCTGTTACGAAACCCATGGATTCTGCTCAGCAGGGACAAAGACAACAAATGTATCGACTAAATGTATAAATTTAGAACAGTTTACAGGATCGGCGACCCCCCCTCCCAGAGCTGTTTCAGAAGGTGAAAAATGACACTTTACACTTCAATATTAGAAAAACAGTGACACATAGAAAATAGAAAATAATAAGAAAAAGTTGTGTTTTCTGGTGATCTATCTGAAAACAACTAGTTGTTTGAAGGTGAACAACCCCTTTAAACCAACTACCCGAAATTTGGCTAAAACTTTGCTGCAAAGCGCAGGACCTGTGCGACCACAGTTAATGGTTGGTTAATGAACAAACTCTGTAAGTTACTATTACTTTTGTTACACAGTTTACAAGTTACTTTTCTCTTGAAATCTCTTTTATGAATAAAACATAATGATTTCTGTTCAATGTTACCTGAATGCTGCTACTTTGAGATGTTATTGCTAAGGCTAACATTTGCATGAATTCCCACAGTTTACATCAGGAAATTCCTAAACTTGGGTAATTCTACTCTGGAATAGTATCCAATAGCAACCAATAAACAGCTTCGACAGATCAGCTGCAGCAAAACAATGAAAGTAGAATTCTGATTGGTTGCTATTGGTTATACTCTTTTGAATTCAGTAAATTGGCGATGTTGAGGGGAATCTTCATTTTTGGTGAAACTACTCCTAATTTTTACTTTCATTGCCCCCATAAGAGAACTATAACAAGTTTCTTAGATTTAACATAGATTAAGCAATACTCATGGATTATGTTTTTCAGTCTCTAAAAAATCTATAATCCTGAATGTCACCCAGTAAGGGTAAAAATAAGTTTCATACCATTATATTACATACCACTTAAAAAACAAACTTATATATTAGGGGCAGATTTATCAAACTACGATTTCATGAAAATACGAAGGCAATACAAATATGAGTTTAAAAAAATGCATACAAAACTCATGCAACATTTTTTCTCAAAAAGTTTATTTAAAAAAAACTCTAAAAAAATATTCCTGCGGGGTTTTCATGGAAAAAAGTTGCATGCCAACAAGGAGTTTTTTCTGGTGACTTTTTTTTTTTTCCTTTAATAATTTCTGACTATAACGAGGTTTTGGAAAATACTCACGTGTCTGTGATTTTTTTTCCCTCTGCGTTTTCCTTGAATCGAGAAAAAACACCAACTCAATTTTTGATAAATCAGCCTCTTAGGGGGTGGTTATTTATCAAAGTCTGAATTTATCTCAATATTTTCTGCTACAAACTTCGATCAAATCTACTTATTTATTATTACATTTTACCGAAAATTTGCTTTGTGGGAAAAAATCAGATTTTCGTGAATTTTTCGTAATTTTCACCCAAAAACTTTGGGGTATCGCCAGAAACCCAGCGCACATCAAAAAATCATTGGAACTTCTCCCATTGACTTATATGCAACCTTGACAGGTCTGAGATGCCGGATTTTCAGATTCTGCCTTTTCCATCCTCAGGGTTTATTAAATTCTGAAAAATTCATGATTTTTTTTAAAAGTCAGATTTTATTTAAAAAATCACAAATTTTTCGTGATTTTTGCATTCGGAGTTTAGAAAATAACCCCCTTAGTGTTTTTGACTATAATTATACAGCTATAATTGCTATTAGAATAGCCAAATTTGTGTTACTACTTCCCAAAGTTTGCATGGAGGGTTGTGGGAGCACCCTAAGGTGCTATGCGGGTGATTTATCAAAGTTTGAATTTTTGGAGCAATTCAAAATTTTCTGCCTTATAACTCCTGAATTCAAAGTATGCTTTAAAGAACTTTTATGTACAATATTTATTAAGCACAAAAAAATCATAAAACTTGAATGTAAAATGTTGGCATCTAAAAGCTGCTGAGTTCATGTCGAAGTCAATCGGAGCTATCTATGACAATTTTAACTCGTTTTTTTTCAGGGTGAGTCTGTATATATACAGCTATATCACCACCACCAAGATGACTGCCAAATGGTTGCTAGGCAACAGTGTATAAAGACCGTACATGTGTTAGAAGTGTAATTATGCTATATATTTACAGGTGTCCCAATTGTGTCACATGCTGATGTTTATTGGTAGGAACAGACTTTCCTCATTCACTTTCATGCACCTCCACCTATGTTGTATACATCATAACCTGTACAATATTGGCATATTGGTGTAGTGCAGGGCGTTAAACCAGGACAATTTTAATAAAGGAAAATAATAGCTCTTTTAAAATTAACAAGATACTAGTCTACAGGGTAAATTTACTAACGGGCGAAATGGGCTTTTCTAGCGACAATTCGCCAAAATAACAATTCGCAGGGTCGTTGCCAATTTACTAAGAGATGAAGCGGACAATGCACTAGCGAAAAGGCTCAGCGCTAGAGAAGTTTTGTGCTTTTTCACCATTCAAATTATCGAACAATCGACTCCACAAGTTTATCAAATTCTAAACTTTCGAATACGTTCCCCTTTTTGCCAGAGTAATACCTGGTGAATTGATAAGATGAAGCTACACCCTTTTTCCCTTTAGTAAATCTGCCCCTTTGTCTATCCTAAACCTGCTTAAAAACAGAAATTGTAAACACTGAGCAGGTATTACCTAATCCTGGGATCCAGTTTTAGTTCTTGCTGGAAGATATAATCCAGAAACAGCTGAAAGAACCATATACTAAACATCTTAAAATAACCTTCCATGAAACGATGCGTCTTGAAAGGAACATTCCAAATACATTGATCCAGAAAGATCTGTATCAAGGCACATTTTGGAGGCTAATCCCTTTCCCACAGATTCAGTTGGGGGGGGGGGTAACCCCGCCATACCTAAAACTATGTGCAGAGCAGGTTACCAATTAAAATAATTAATCAAAGAGATACTGACACCAGAAATTAAGCTCTTTTTTACATCTATCATAATATTGCCTTGAAGGCAACTTATAACTTTGCCATAAAGTATTTGCAGGATACATTTACATTGGCTGTTTGAAGCCCCATGTTCCTGTAAGAGGGGGCTGCCATATTTGTGCAGCAGCAGTCCGTTAGCATTAGAAACTTTAACTGACAGGCTGAGATGGGACAGTCAGCAAAAAATGATCAACATGACCTATAGGTAACTTTTAATGTACATTCATATTTTATAGGTTAGGCTGAGAAGGGCTAAATGGAGCCAAAAAGCCGTTTTAAAGTTTACATATTCAAATGATATTCACGTGATGCTACACACATAGCACTACTTGAAAACCAAAAATAAGAGGCTTTACCTTTAAGGTGGCCATACACGGGCCAATAAAAGCTGCCGACAGACCGAGCTGGCATCTTATTGGCCCGTGTATGGGGCCCTCCGACGTTGGCAACCTCAAGGTGGGCATATCGGGGAGAGATCCGCTCGTTTGGCGACATCGCCAAACGAGCAGATCTCTCTGTGTATGGCCATCTTTACTTTAAAGAATTGTATAGAGAGACATGCAAATGAATCCTGTCTGTGTAGCTAACAATGCATCCAAACAAAATCACAGATATAGTGTAGTAAGTAATTGTGTCCAAAGCTGCTTCTTGTACTTCCATATAGTTGCGCTTGGTGCTGCTGACAGATGTCTGCTTAAATTGTCAGGATATCGTGTACCCAAGTCTTCCAATGTGTCCAATTTTCTGAAAATTACAGCGGAAATTTTTCCAATTTGCTTTGACACTAATGTGTAAATGCATGTATTTTAGGGCATCTACCTCAATTGCTCTGTTATAGAGGAATACTGAATTATAGGGTAAAAACAATGGCGACTTGAACTCAAAATGCACTTATGTTTGAAAATGAGCCCTTCTATTTTTACATGATTAAACTATTATTCCATATTAGCAAACCTAACAAATGTATTCTATTCAGCAGTATAAGATGTTACTGGAATCTCCTAAAGAACTGCTGAGGCCAATCTTGTGTTTTTTTTTACGAGCATCATGTAAAGTAGTGGGTTGCCAGGGGTACCACAAAGACATTGTCTAGAGCAGGGATCCCCAACCTTTTGAACCCGTGAGCAACATTCAGAAGTAAAAGGAGTTGCGGAGCAACACCAGCATGAAAAATGTTCTTGGGGAGCCAAATAAGTGCTGTGATTGGCCATTTAGTATGATTGTCACCCTACATTGAGGTTCTGTTTGGCAGTACATCTGGTTTTTATACAACCAAAACTCACCTCCAAGCTAAGAACTCAAAAATTAGTATCTGCTTTGAGGCCACTGGGAGCAACATCCAAGGGGCTGAAGAGCAACATGTTGCTCACGAGCTACTGGTTGGGGACCACTGGTCTAGAGAGTTTGGCTTTTCTTGCCTGTTGTTATAGGGGGACAGCTGTGGGATGAAAGATCTAACAGTAAATCCCCCCACAACAAAATAAAAGTGCAGGAGCAACCAGGGACGACAGATGCTTTGAAAATCTCACCAAAATCATCTGATTAGCTGTAAACATCTCAAAATAGCATTTGATGGCCAAGAAAGAAGATGCCATTAAGATCTGCACACGTACAGTATGTGGAGTATTGATATACAGAATGGATATGCAAGAAAAACCTCAAATAGTGATTGTATTTAGTTGGGAAAAAAGCTGATTCATTTTTGAGGATTTAAAATTTGTAATATTTTAATAAACTGGAAAAAAAACTCAAACATCAACTTGCTTGATTGCCTCAGATACACTCCACCATTGACTGCTGTAGAAACTGCAGTTTTTAGTTGCTAAAGTTTTCATTATCATTTTTGAGATTTTCTTTTTCATTTTGATAAATCTCAAAATTCAAGTTTGAAAATAAAAGAAATGTGTTCCACAAAGGATTTATAGTGGGGTTATAGTGTGAACCCTGCAGGGGAACCTAAGTGATCAGTAAACTTTCATGAAGGACCCATAGTAACAATGACTTGCATTCTTGTAACCATTGATCACAAACATGTTACTACAGATACTACTACACTATTATTATTATTATTATTTGACATAGCCTGTGCCTGTATAGTTAGCTAATAAATGTTAAGCAGATGTTAAAACTAAAAAGGTATTTTAAAGGAAGAAGGTGCTGAACAGAAAAGATAGTTCATGTATGCAGTCTGGGAGCAAATGTTCCAGCGAGCATTTACTTGCAAGATATACAAGTGAGTTTTCCCTCTTAGAATCTGAATTACAGAATCAAAGGGTGCAGCTTAAAGTATTAAGGGGGTGGATAGACTGCTCCCTGTGGACATTAGCAGAGGCCAGTGAAGTGAGGGGAAGCAAGGGACGGAAGAGCAGGGTGGCTGGTCCATGGCTTCCAACAGTTCACCTAGGGAAGATATTAGGTTGCACATCTTCCCGAAATGTGTGTGGGTTTGAAATGATGTCATGCCAAACCCCACATAATAAACCTTCACCGTTAATTGCAAGTGGAATTTTGCATGCTTTTTAATCACAACAATAGCCATTGGGTGAAGATGCTTTAGGACAGCTCTGACCTTGCATGTATGGAGCAAGATGACTCCCAGAGCAAACTATGGGCAGCCACTCTAGTATGGGCGGGGTGGGGGGACGAACAATTGGAAGGAAAGGCAGGTTGTAGTAATAGAGAATTAAATTATTATCATTTTGATTAAGGATCACCCTATATTGATGTAAAGAAAAGAAAGGATTTCAGAGGGGACAGATGCTCAACAGACCTATAAATACTACAACAAGTTTTGTAAAGCAGCAAACAGGAAGACAAAAATAAAAAATTAGGAACTGATCGCATCCCAAGCAACAACTAATCAAATTTTTTTAAAGGAGAAATAACCCCTCCGACAAAGCCATCAAATGAGCCCCCTCCCTGCAGAGTCTATTTCAATAAACAGTGCCTTTCTTAATAAAGCTGACCTCTACAGGCATAAATGTGCAGCAGAGCTAGCAGGTGCCATCTTCATGTTTTTTTCTGATCAGTTTGGCTACATGGAGCTTGCTAGTGCACAAACATTCGAAGGTGATCCCACAGTATCTTCAACTGTTCATGTGCCAGGAAGCTCTGTGTCACCGAACTGATTGGAAAAGAACAAGAAAGAAAGAAAGATAGAGAAGAAAAGAAAGAAAGAAATAGACTCTGTGGGGAGGAAGCAGAAAGGGGCCTCATTTGATGGCAGTGGATGGGGTATTTTGTCGGGGGGGGTTAGTTCTCCAAAAATATTAAACTTGAGGGTCGTGTGTCTTTTTTTCAACCTCATCTACTATGTAATAATAGACCACATAAGCACCATCCTTCACTTACATCTGCGAGGGCCCATCATAATTGCAACAGGTCTTAGGCAATCCATTCTTCTAGCCAGACATAGGGGATTTTGGGAGCCTCTAGCTAAAGACAGTGTCATAAAATACCCGTAGGGCATTTTACTTTTGTGTTTTTGTATAGCAGTGCGTTTTCTTACATGTGTTTGTATCTGAATAGTTGGAGGGGAAATTCAATAACAATGTATTTGAATTCTTAAAAGCTTCTGTTATTTCTAGGAAAGTTTTTGGAGCTTCCAAAGCAGACACATCGTTCAAAGCAAGAGGAGATTGAGGGGCAAATTCATCAAGGGTCGAATATCGAGGGTTAATTAACCCTCGATATTCGACTGGGGAATGAAAATCCTTCGACTTCGAAGGATTTTAATCCAACAATCGAAGGATTATACTTCAACCAAAAAAAGTTAGGCAAGCTCGGTAGATTTAGGTGGCGAACTAGGGGGTCCATGTTTCTTCTTAAAGAGACAGTACTTCGACTATCGAATGGTTGAATAGTCGAACGATTTTTAGTTCGAATCGCTCGATTCAAAGTCGTAGTCGAAGGTCGAAGTAGCCCATTCGATGGCCGAAGTAGCCAAAAAAACACTTCGAAATTCGAAGTTTTTTTTCTTCTATTCCTTCACTCGAAACTTAATGAATGGGCCCCTGAATGAAAATGTATAGAGAGCCCTTGCATTTGCTTAAAATAAATCAAAGAGAGCTGCTTTTAATGTACCTTTTTTATGTGATTTTATAGGCTTGGTTGGCAGATGTTTCCCCAATAAATACAGCTCAGCATTATAACATGTTGTTGCAACACAAATCTAAAACCAGTGTAGCATGGTCTCTATAATGCTGTAGCCAGTTTCATGGTGTCAATAAAAATGCTTTACCGTAGTATTAATTTGGGAACTTGTTTCCAAAGACACACAATGCCACTATTTATGCTAAAGGAATATTTTTTGGTCATTGAGCTTACTTACACTAAGCAGAGAAAAGGATTATAGATATTTTTTTGAATCTGCCCCCATGTGTTTTATTCTTCATATTGTTCATCAGATCTCTATCCCTGGGCAAATATTATTCACCCTAGCAAGCTTATCATTCATATGGATTGAAAGTCTATGGGACCAATTTATTAATGCTTAGTATTTTCATCCAGGAGTAACAATGATCAGTCACCTGTATAAAAAATATTGTGACTTTCAGATTTAATTATTAATGATAAATGATTCAGAGGGGTATTAGAGTCCATTACTGCACGTGATCTCTAACACCCCATAGAGTAGGATGGTGTTCAACTCAAACGTGAACACATTATGTTACATTATTTGTACTGATAAGACTTTCCTGACTGTCAGGTAAATGCTTCATAAATTGTCTAAAATATGACTTGCTGGATTACCCAGCTTGAATTTGAATAAACCATGCCCCTAAGCGCCTTTAAGTCTCATTTACAAATGCAAGTGCAAAGTACTAAACATTTTGTGCTTCATCTTGTGCAAGCAGAATTGGACTGGGAGTCCAGGGCCCACTGGGGCAGCGACCCCAGGGGCCCCCATACCCTCTCAGTGGTTTAACAGGCAATACCCAACACCACAACTCCCCAATCTCCTCCTCCTCATGTACCTTTCATTTCTGTCTTTAGCGGCCTCAATCAGGGGAGCAAAGTGAGCGCTGTGGGTATGGGTCAGCAGTCCTCGCGGGTTTTTCCCCGGTGCACCTCTGTTGAATTACGTGAAAGGGTAACCAATGACGCAAAGAAACCCTGGAATAATCTCCATTTTAAACTGGGCAGCAATTCCAGGGTTTCACTTGAGAGTTGTGTTACTACTGATTTCCACCAAGCAGATGGGTCACTTCTAGCACTTTAAACACAAATACTTTGGAAATTGTGCCCATTCGTAGTTGTTGTACTCTCATAAGTAAGTTAAAATGCAAATCTGGCGGAATATAAAAAAAGCCAATAGGTTCTAGTCATGTGGCAAGTAAATGAAAGATTCACAGTATCTTGTAAACATCATATCTAACTGTGATCTCTCAACAAATCTTCATGCATCTTCTAATCAGTATGTATATTGTATTTCAATATATATAGAGAGAGAGAGAGACAGAGAGAGGGAGAGAATACAGTAAATGATATGCGTCAGCACTGAAATTGACAAAGGGCTCTGGTCATGGGTAAAAAGCAGCTGAAAAGTGGAGAATGTTGTGGTGTTGTTTATTATCACTAAATCTGAAACAAGATAACCTGCCTGCGTCTTGTCAGATTAATGTGTTTGACTGCAACAGATGCCACTTGTTCTGCTTTCCACTTCTGCTGCATCTGCTTTCTGGGCAATGACAGACAGGATAATAAAGGGTCTTATTATTTCTCTCTGTGTTTGCACACACAGGAAAATAAAATTATCAATGCTGATTGGCTCAATGTATAAAATTGGTCTTGACCCATCTGTTCATTTTTCCCATGTAATCAGACACATAGGGAAATAAAAGAACCTTCATTGATCCTTTAGCTATATGCTGCCCAAAGGCCAGACACAATTGAAATTGATCAGTACATGATCAGCATAAAGACAGACATAAGTACACATGGTCACATGACACATCTAGATGCTCTTCGGTACCGTGTAGGCTTGGGACTATGGACAGGTGCATCTGTGTTTGATTTGGCATTAACATTTGGCAGTTTTTAAAGTATCTATAGAATGTACATCATAGATACCACCATTATATGGGTCTCAAAGGCTCCTGTTTACTTAGAAATTACTGTACATAGCTGTTATGAACATTGTTATTTATTGTTCCCTTTAGAAATGAGAGCAGAGCCCTGTTGTAATCTCAATTTTTTACTGTAATCCTTGTTTGTTGAATTATTTAAGAAGCCTGTTTGTTATGATTTTAATGTAAATAAGCACATTGCTGGAGCTTTATACATAAATGATTATGATGATGACGAATGTATGAATGAATGTTCTGATATCATGCATGGTTTGAGTCTGAATGATCTATTTTATAAATCGCAGCAAAGAAGGATCTAAAAGGCAGATACCACATGCATGTCCTGTTTGGCAAGCTTCAGACTGAGAATAAAAATCTTCCTTAGTTCAAGGTCTATGCACATTTAAAAGGAGAAGGAAAGGCATGGTGCACTTGGGGGTGTCAAATGTTAGGCACCCCAAGTGATTGTATTGACTTACCTGAAACCCTGGGCAGGTGCTCCTATCAGCAGCAAACTGCACCGGAAAAAGATCGCTCCTTGGTGCTCACTGGTATAACCCCGGGCCGGTGCCGTTTTCTGCTGATAGGAGCACCAGCCCGGGGTTTCAGGTAAGTCAATACAATCACTTGGAGTGCCTAACATTTTGCACCCCCATGTGCACCAAGCCTTTCCTTCTCCTTTAAATTCTCATACTTGGTTACTTCTCACAAGTGCATGATTTCTCTATGGTTTCTTTCAAATACAAATATGGATGAAGTGAGATTAGCACAAACCTTATTCATATGTGAGGAATGGATATTCCTTTGAGTTGGTGGATGAGGAGAGGGGGGCCGGTGGAAGGGTCTATGCATTCCTTAATTTATACAAGACAACTGTAGAGATGCATTGTGTGCTGCTGTCAGGCATATACCATGAATGTTATTTTCTCACATTAGTCAGGGATTTCTCTAGGCTTGATGAAGTTTCTAAAAGAATGCCAACAATGCCACTATGAAATCTCAAGTCTGTTTTGAGGGTCCACCTGTTTGAGCATTGGAAAAGTTACAAGAATCCAAAGGTGGTTCACTGTAACATTAAATTGTTATATAGTAAATAAGTGGGTGGACACAACACTTGGGGGCCCATTCACTTAGCTCGAGTGAAGGAATAGAGGAAAATAGAGGAAAAAATCTTCGAATTACGAATGTTTTTTTTGGCTACTTCGACCATCGAATGGGCTACTTCGACCTTCGACTTTGAATCGAACGAAAATCGTTCGACTATTCGACCATTCGATAGTTGAAGTACTGTCTCTTTAAAACAAGCTTCGACCCCCTAGTTCGCCACCTAAAACCTACCGAGGCCAATGTTAGCCTATGGGGAAATCTCCATAGGCTTCCTAACAATTTTCTGATCGAAGGATAATCCTTCGATTGATGGATTAAAATCCTTCGAACCGTTCGATTCAAAGGATTTAATCGTTTGATCGAACGGTTATTCCTTTGATCGTTCGATCGAACGAATTGCGCTAAATCCTTTGACTTCGATATTCGAAGTCGAAGGATTTCAATTCGGCAGTTGAATATCGAGGGTTAATTAACCCTTGATATTCGACCCTAGGTAAATTTGCCCCTTGGTTTCCATACATTTGCTGGCATATTACTCTCCAATAACGACAGATGACTTAAAGGAAAACTATACCCCCAAAATGAACACTTAAGCAACAGACAGTTCATATCATATTAAATGGCATATTAAAGAATCTTACCAAACTGGAATATATATTTAAGTAAATATTGCCCTTTTACATCTCTTGCCTTGAGCCACCATTTTGTGATGGTCTCTGTGCTGCCTCAGAGATCACCTGACCAGAAATATTTCAACTCTAACTGTAACAGGAAGAAGTGTGGAAGCAAAAGACACAACTCTCTCTGTTAATTGGCTCATGTGACCTAACATGTATGGTTTGTTGGTATGTTTGTGAGTACAGTGAATCCTACGATCCCAGGGGGCGGCCCTTATTTTTTAAAATGGCAATTTTCTATTTATGATTACCCAATGGCACATACTACTAGAAAAGTATATTATTATGAAAATGGTTTATTTACATGAAGCAGGATTTTACATATGAGCTGTTTTATGCAATATCTTTTTATAGAGACCTACATTGTTTGGGGGGTATAGTTTTCCTTAAATGGCAACAAAAAGCTTCCCTGGAGCATCTTAGATATGCTTTGTATAATTACATATAGAAGCTTTTAACCCAAAGGTTTGAGGTACACTCAAAGATAAATCAATATTCAAATCCATGTTATTTCATTCCATATTATTTTAAGACCATGCTCGTTTAATACCTAGGGGGTTATTTACTAAACTCTGAATGTAAAATTCCCAAAAAAATTGTGATTTTTTTTTTATAAAATCGGACTTTTAAAAAATCACCAATTTTTCTGAATTTATTAAACCCTGAGGATGGAAAAGTCAGAATCTGAAAATCCATCATCTCAGACCTGTCAAGGGTAAATATATGTCAATGGGAGAAGTTCCAATGATTTTTTGATGTGCGCTGGGTTTCTTGCAATACCCCAAAGTTTTTGGGTGAAAATCGGATGAAAAAGTCTGAAAAATTCATGAAAATCGGATTTTTTCCCACAAAGCAAATTTTCCAATGATTTTTGATGTGCGCTGGGATTTGTGCAATACCACAAAGTTTTCGGGCAAAAAAGCATTATAAATCGGAGTTTGAGTGAAAAATCCAAAAAAAAAACGTGAAAATATGATTTTTTTCCCACAAAGCACATTTTTGGGAAAATTTAATAAATAGGCGTAAAAAACCCGAGCTGATTTGATTGGATTTTGTAGCAGAAAATGTTGAGATGAAATTGGACTTTGATAAATAACCCCCTTAGTGCTTTATTGCTTCATGAAGAAATATTGAGTTATGTCCCCATTCTTCACTTCAAAAAACACCCCTTAAGCCTATGGAGTGCCTCTGCTGCACAATATGCTGAATTCCTTGAGTTATTGCACCCATGGGATAACAATATTTGAGTTGAAACCTACTGTGTAAAATCAGTCCTTCCAGCTATTGGGAAAATCTAAACATGCCCCAACATTTTGGTTTTTTTTCCATATTTTTAATTAAAATGGAAATATAAAAATATAAATTTGGGTCCAAGCAGCCTAAGGGCTCTTACTGACGAGCGGTTGTAGCTGCGCTCCCCTGCGTTCCGTTTTTCTGCGTTCAACTGCAGAGGAGCGCAGGAATAGACGGATTAAGTTTTTTCCAATGGGGCTGTACTAACACAGGCGCGCGTAGGCGCAGAACGCAGGTTGAGACGCAACATGCTGCATTTTTCCTGCGTTCGTCGCCTACACGCACCTGTGTGAGTACAGCCCCATTGGAAAAAATGTAATGCGTCTATTCCTGCACTCCCCTGCAGCTGAACGCAGAAAAACGGAACGCAGAGGAGCGCATCTACAACCGCTCGTCAGTAAGTGCCCTTAACTTGACAAAGGGGCATAAGCCTCGAAATGTTGCATGCATGTTTACAGTACAAATTCAGATACATAGCGGAGGGTGATTTTTTTGTTTGGATAGGCTGAGTCTAATGTTACGTCAATGGTTTCTTCACCTGTGATTTTCCACTGGCGGAGAAACAGCTGATTCAGTCTCATATTATACACATTGAGAAAAGTTGTAATTCACCTGTCTGAGCACATAGGGAGGATGTTTGTCTAAAAATGCACTACAATCTGAAATCTGTCCCATACAGATGCTGCATGGTTAAGTACAAAGTTATTTTCACTTGACATGGACAAAGCCCAGACTATTTTGAAAATAATATGCATAGCACTCTTTCATTGTCAAAATTATAGAAAAAATCCAGTTCATTCACATTACTGGAAATCAGGGATAATGATTGGGTTGTTTAACTTTAAAGCATGTGAATTGGTACACTTTCACAAAAACACAAGGGATATATCAGGGGCATAACTATTGAAGAAGCAGACCCTAAGGCTGCAGGGGGCCCAGAAGGTATAGGGGACCCCATAAGGCCCAAATAATGAGCGATTTCAGCAACATTTATTGGTAAAATAGGGGAATCTCTGGATATGTCGGGGGCCCCTAAAATTAATTTGCTGTGGCACAGTTACAACTAGTTACGCCACTGGATATATTAACTGTTATTTATGGGAGATCTTATACATAGAAAGTACATAATGCAGATATATTTAGGTCCCCTTGCAAAAAACAGGTGCCTTTTTACTGCAGTTTCAAAGTAACACAATATAATAGTAGATGAGGTTGAGAAAAAACTTGCATTGAACCATCAACACAAAATTTGTGTCTAAGTGAAAGTAGCCGATCTGATCTGTTAGCTGATCCAGAGGAAGTTGAATTGAATTGATAGTTGCTAGTGATGGGCGAATTTATTCGCCAGGCGCGAATTTGCGCGATTCGCCGCCAGCGCATAAATTCGCAAAACGCCCGCGAAAATTCGCGGCAAAAATTCGCCGGCGCCAAAAAAAAAATTTTTTTTCGAAAAAACGGACGTTTCGTGAATTTTTCACCGTTTCGCGAATTTTCCGGCGAAACGGCGCAAATTCGCCCATCACTAATAGTTGCTAATAGTCTCCATATGCTGCTCAGAGTTTTTTTACACAATAAAATAAATGCAGGATATTAACGCTAAGAAATATTTTAACTAATTGTATCAACTAAATGTAGCAAATTGTAACCGTTCTGAATGCTCCTGGATCAATGAGCTGCCAGACTGAAACCCCAGAGACACGAACATTAAACTTTAATTTTGGGAAAAAGTTAAAAAGTAAAAGAATGAAAGCAATTGAAAAAAGTCAGACCTTGCCCATCCCCCCAGAGAAGCTCATATAGACACATTGGTCAGTTAGAGGATTTTAATTTTTTTTAATTTTTTTAGGCAAAAAGGTTTGGGGAGGCTTAGTCTCCCCAAGCCTTAATGAAAATCCGCCTATGTTCTCATATATATATATATACACATATATATATATATATATATATATATATATATATATATATATATATATATATATATATATATATATATATATATAATACATATTTTTTCCTTCTGCTGTCCTCTCTTATGGTTATAAAGAAATAACCTACTGGGTAAGAATAAGAAATGAAAGGAATTGTAAATACTCAGCTTATATTTGCAAAACTGCTGCATAAGTTGGAAAAGCAAAGCATTTTCAACAAAAATGTTTATTGCTCATGTGTATTGTATACTCCTTCTCCTTTTAGATTGTAAGCATCTTGTATTGGTTATTAGTTTGTAATCTATGTGTTCAGTGTATACACCCATTTATTGTACAACACTGAGAAATATGTTTCAGTTTATAAATTTATAATAATCATCATAACTGCACACTTTATATTTTCTATCTTCCTTACATGGTTTCCTCAGCTGCCTCTTCAACTTGACAAAATGTTTATATATCATTTATTTTAGGTATAGGCTCTCTTATCTTTAAACCAGTTATTCAAAAAGCTCCGAATTGCAGGTCCCAGCTATTCAGTATAATAGATCCCATAGCTGTACTGCCAGCTAGTTATTCTGCAATAGTATTCTCATAAGCTAAAGTGCTTCAAATGAAGAGACCTTTGTAGGGACCCAATCATGCCCTGTTACACACCTAACCTGACCTAAATAACAAACAAGCAACTCAAAATAGTTTTAAGTTTTAGCTTCTTCCCATTTTAATTCAAAAATATTCTTCACAACTCTTTAATATTCTTGGTTAACTTATAAAACACATAAAATTCACAGTCGTTCCATAAAAAGGAAGTATAGTCAATTTTATAAAAAGCAATAACCAAGTTAATTAAAGAAAGGTACACTCGGTGAAAATGTCTATAAATATATCCGTTATAAATGAAATCAATGAACTCAGAGAGCAGTTTCTCATAAAGATCTAATAGTTCCAAATGTGGATTATGTGGTGTTACGAATAAGTATAAATCTAGACTATGACAGATTGGCTATGGTATAGGTCCTACCTTCTTGTCTGGTAGGGTCAATACTGCCTGTCTGTACTGACATGTAAGGACTACAAGAAATGGAATTTAGGAAAAGAAAGTAAGTGAAATTCTCATTTTTCCTTATATAAGAAAATAAAAACAAGATCTCGCAAAAATAGCTGCATTGAATTGCCATGTTAAAGGTCTTTGCGCCAAGGTATATCCTTGCACTTAGTGTGTCCATCCCACCCGCTGGGCAAATTTGCCCTTGGGCAATAACCCATGGCAACCAATCAGATTGTTGCATTCATTGTTCTACTTGCAGCTGGCTTTAAAAAACCAATCACTGATTGGTTGCTATGGGTAACTGCCCATGGGCATATTTGCCCAGTGTTAATAAATGAGCACTGTGAGATTCGGGGAGATTTAGTCGCCCGTTGACTAATCGCCTCTTCTCCCCAAACTGCTTCCCCCGTGTCTTCCGTCTGCTACAATGAAAAAACACCTGCAGCATGGCGCTCGCGGTATTTCGTTTTCCGAAGTCAACCGAACTTACCATGTGAGGCAAGCTCCAAAGAAGAGGCGATAAGTCACCAGGCAACTAAATGTCCCCGAAATGAATGACACATTTAAAGGACTCTACTACTGTGTTGAGCCATAAGGAACAAAGTGACCCCAACTCCCCCCCAAACCAGATTTCCTTGAGAGTAGATCAGAAGTAAACATGTGTTATTCCCAACTGGAAAGCCCCTGACAGGTTTATTTGCCATGAAATATCCATGCTTTCAATGTAATTTATGGGAATTTTGTCATTTCATCGCATAAAAGAATAAGGACTTCAATTGCCCATTTAAGAATTAAAAAAACATTTTTCCTTTATCCTTTAAAAAAAAATGCCAACCACAAACTGCTGGAAGGCTATTTGTCATTTTATTTCTTTTTTGTGAAGTTTTATTTAACTTAAGGAAAGTTTCCATGGAGCTTCTCTGTTGATGATTACTTATTATATGCTTCTAATTATAAGAGAAGTGGATTGGCATGTCTGTTAGAACTCTGAGCTTTCCTCTTGCTGAATCAAGTGTACAATAGTTTACATTCCAAGCAGCAGAGTTATAATGTATAAAGAAACAGACACATAAAGCCATGCTCATTCCACTAAAGGGATGCCAACCGTGCACAATAACAGTAATTATCATTTTACACAGCCTACTGCATGCATGCAAATTACTCCTATTATCCTCTGTATTTCAAAGTATGCGCTGACCTAAATGTTTGGTTTTTTCACATCTGTGATTTTTAGCCTCAGGTGGACATACCTATGCAGTATATTTTTTTAAAAAAAAACTATTATTAAGATATGATTTGTTGTATCTTAGAACAGTTGTTTTATTTTTTTGCCTTATGTTGCTGCCAACTGCAATATTTGTAAAGACATAACTGTATATGGGCTCACATAATTCTCAATACAATAGAGTAAGAGAAACACGGTGCTCCAGAATAAATTGTGAATGACTCACCAAATAGTGAGACCCCCAGCTTTAGGGAGAGGTACAGCAAAGGTTAGGAAGAAGAAACAGGGCCGACCGGCACTCAAACGGATCCACAGGACCAGAGAAAATCGGTTAAAAAAATGTATATAAAAAATGTATAATTGCATCTCCATCCACCCTACGCGTTTCGCACCCACTTAGGGCACTTAGTCATGGGCTCTGATGTCAGCCGCAGGATATGAGCATTTATACAAAAAACAACCAATCAAAAAACACATGAGAAAATAAAGGAAAACAAAACAATCCTTATAGAGAAGATGTCTCTTATATCTCTAGTAAACTAAATATCACAAAAAAATGTAGAAAAAATGTAACAAAACTGTGCAAAATATTTAGTAGAATTATACAATGAATATATCATAAAAAATAATATATGAACATGAATAATAAGTATAACAGCATGCTTATACACATTTGTACTTTATGTATTTATATCTGGTGCATTCTCTGCTGTTATTATTCATGTTTTTCGTATTATTCATATTCAGCCAAATCCGAATCCTGCTGGAAAAAGGCTGAATCCTGGATTCGGTGCATCCCTACTCCCTATTGCTGTTAGCAAGTTGAAATGAATTGCAGATTATGAAAGAGTAGTATAACCCCCCCCTCGGCTTGTCTATAATATAAAAGCCGATGTTCGATGAGATTGCCTTCTGTGACTGACTACAATTGACAAAAGTGGGAACCAGAATATCTGCTTTAACTTAAATAAAATATACCTACCTGTTATACCACAGTCCCTTCCCAGAGACTATTATCCCCACTGCTACTATAGACACCATCTCTTCCTACTATACCTGCTATCCCACAGCCACAGTCCCTTCCCAGAGACTATTATCCCACTGTTACTATAGGCACCATCTCTCCCTACTATACCTGCTATCCCACAGCCACAGTCCCTTCCCAGAGACTATTATCCCACTGTTACTATAGGCACCATCTCCCCCTACTATACCTGCTATCCCACAGCCACAGTCCCTTCCCAGAGACTATTATCCCACTGTTACTATAGGCACCATCTCTCCTTACTATACCTGCTATCCCACAGTCACACTCCCTTCCCAGAGACTATTATCCCACTGCGATTATAGGCACCATCTCTCCCTACTATACCTGCTATCCCACAGTCACACTCCCTTCCCAGAGACTATTATCCCACTGCGATTATAGGCACCATCTCTCCCTACTATACCTGCTATCCCACAGTGCCTTCACAGAAGCTATTATCATCACTGCTACTATAGACAGCATCTCTCCCTACTATACCTGCTCTGCCACAGTGCCCTCCCAGAGGTTATTATCATCACTACAACAGACACCATCTCCGGCCCTTTTTTTTTTTTGCAGACTTTGTTTGCACTTTGTACTGTTAAGTAAATCAGCCCCCTTGAGTAGCTTACCATTCTTTTTCTTTGTTTGTTGAGTGTGAAGGTTCAGATTTCCTTAAATTCCCGCATATAAAATATTCTATTCAACAATGTCTTTAAGAATTGTATGTATCCAGAAGGGGTAAGTCCAGCTGCTGATCACTTGCTTTGGCTTTTATTAAGTTATGAGTGGACACATTAAAAGGCTCATCCTTGTTTGAGAGAATCAGGATGTTCTGTCTGGTTTCCTTTCTTGCAAAACACACATTCAATGGAGGTAGATTGAGATAGAATTCCCCCATGTTGCAAAATAATATGAAATGTTCAAGTGTCCAGAGGCACTTTAGTTGCTTTTATAGGCTTTTAAATGGGCTTGAGCTAATGATTTGGGGTCCCTCTACCTGTAATCACACCAGTGCCACTAGAGAATTAATGGAGTATATAAAGATTGTCAGTGGGGAAAGGTTAAACTATTTGTATGCATCACTGATTATGGCCAACTTTGCACACAAGGTGACAGAAATATTGCAGTACTTGCCTGTGTAATTTATCACTCAGGACTGACATAATGGGAACACCTCTACCTCTTAACCAGCCCTTAACTCATGAACTCTGCACCTTCACATGTTTATGTAGCTTTGCTTCCCCCTAGGGCAAGCTACATCAGATATGGGCATGCTGAGTGACCCAGTTCACTTGCAATTATCTAGCCAAGCATATTCTCATTGTCAAGTAGCTGGTTCTTGTCCTATTGAATGACTACGTTTCAAAGATTTCGGAATTTGCTGGTAGGAGAATGAGATTAAAATGTAAACCTCTTCTCCTTCACTGACACAAGAAGTTGGATACAAATGATACACTTCTATTTATCCTTTCAAAAGATAAACACGTACTATATATAACCCATACCTGCTAATCAGCAGCTAGTCTTTACTTTTCAAAGCAAACATCTGATTGTTTCCTTTATGTTAGTAGATATTGAGCAAACAGGGTTTCTGCTAACTACATACTTATTTCCCATGCGGGCCAATAATGTTATCTGATTTGTCTACCTGGTTTGTCTGATACATGCTTAACCATGGACATCAGCAACCTGTAGCCTAGGACTGAAACATCAGACCCAAGCTGGGCTGAGTACCATAACTCTCTATGGAACATGTGTTTAAGTGATTCTTGCTATTTTCCTTAAAAAATATCATCTATGCTTCATTATAGATAATACCCTTGGCATTGTGCTTGGCAGTGTGTTTGGATTCCTGACTCTTTTGATCCTAATTGTATTGATCGCCCTACATGAGAAAAACCGCAGTAGGTAAGTGGATGGAGATGTTGGATGCAGCTGAGCACTTAATATCAATAATGGCTGAAGAGTACAATTATTGCAGGTGAAACACTTAAATAAATCATCAATACACATGTACAACTTTGGTGAACATAAAGAATTTCTAACACACTTTTTTATCTTACTATTTTGCAAGAGATTTTCATGAATTTCGTGACAATAAATATAGTTAGACTTTCTATTTCACCCATAATTATTGTACATGCTGGAGATCAGTGCCCTTTCTCTTTGTTATCTGCAGTTTGCAAGCAAAGGGCCTGGATATTGTCATATTTTCAAGGCATGTACAGGCAATGCCCTTACAATGGAGAGTCGGAAGCTTGTTGGCCAATTAAGCTTAATGGCCTGCCATACAAATATCTGGCAGGGGATCCCATCTGGTGAGGACGGCATCAGTCCCTTCTCAATGGGTATGCATACGCCCATAGTATGATCCAGCTGTTTTTCCAAGGGTCAAATCACCGTTTCAGCCCAAACTTGATCACAAACTGGGTGAACAATATAAGCAAAGACCCAATTTGGTGACCTGACCAACAATTAGATCTTCCTATCTTTGGCCAGCTTACATTTGGCTGTTCGTGTCTCAGTGATGTCAGACTATTCCTTCTGAAAAGAGCTACTTGTTAAGCAATCAAATAACAACTGGATAGACAGGAACCAAGTAGCAATTTAATTGTGATAAACATAACTAAGGAAAGTGTGTATCGAGCATAAAAGGTTTGGAGAAGTATATACAATCACAGACAAGGTTTCTTTCTTCTTTCTTCTTTTAAAAATTTAGATAAATACTCCTTGAGTGTCTGGAGAGTCTGGGTATTTTAATATTTTAAGAATTAACTCTTCTCTTCGTTAATAAAATTAGACTATTCCTTCTGGTCTTCTAGGTCATTCTGGTTTTTTGTTAATGGATTATAAAACATTAGGCAGTTATTGCAGATGGTAAAAGATGTTGTGGTCCACCAGTCAGAGACATTAACCACCTAACATTTCCATTTGACAAATTCAAAGGGAACAAAAAGAAAAATTTAGTACAGTTGCCCTTTAAATGATGGATACTGTTCCGAATATTCCACTCCTTCTAAGCAAATGTTTTTACCGTCCTTGAGTGCGTTACACGATAGACACCATTTTCTGTTTGTTTGTTTGCCTGCTGCAGTCAGTTGGCAGGAGCTGAATACATAACTATAAAAGGTGAGTTCAGTTTAACCTTGTATTGAACTGTAAGCTATTATTTTCAATTCCCAAGACTACCGTTTGAAAATATTGAAGCCAAACATTCTCAGTAAAGGCTAAGAGTTATTGACCAAGTCAAATAAGAAGAGCTTTGGCAGTAGACGTGTCCTTCCTTTGAAATACGTGTCCTGTTCTGGATAGTTTCCAGTCGTGTGCTGTAGGATTTATGCACCTGTATAGATATAAGTGGCACATACAGTGAAACCTGAAAGACTTAATTAATATTCTGTTTGTGTTGGAACCTTGATTGCCTGTCTCCTGTGGTTTACAGAACAAGACGTCTAGCTTCCAAATGGCTATAAATTGAATAATAAAAAGTGTGTAGTAAGTACTAGCTGTCAGTAGGCACAGATTAAGTCACTGGTGATTCTTTTCTTTTACATTTAGATATCACTCATTATACATTGGAAAACCAACACTGGGAAATTAATTTAGAATTTTGATTTATTAATTTTGAATATTAATAACCAGATACTTTTTATTTCTACAGGACGAAACAAGCAAGTATCCCTCCTGTGACATTCCAACTGTCCAATGAACCATAGGGAAAGCCATCCAATCAAAATGCTTTTGGGACTCACCTCCATATGTTTTTTCAGTTATTATTTAAATGTCCAACATTTCAGGGATTTTTCATGTTATAATAAAAGCTGCGGTCCAGTACGAAGTAATAACTTCAACAAATGAAGACAAATTTGAACTCAGGTATAAAGAAAACATAAATATCCATTCGTGTTATCCATTTATCCATATATGTATCCATTTGTATCCAATATCCAATTTTTTTCGATCTCCAAAATTGATGTACATAAAGAGGAAAATGGCCATCAATCAAATTAACAGTGGGCAAAAAGTAATAACTACTGACAGGGATTTTTTTAATTTTTTGTTTATTTTCTAATTTTAAGAAAATGTGCTTCTTAATATAAATAACTGTAAACTGTAAATAACTAGTGCCTAAAATTCTGTCTTGAAATCATAGATTTACAACAGGTATTACAGCAGATTTACAATGGCATTAGAAGAAAAATTTAGTGTAAATTCATGATTTACTGTATATGCTTCTCTTGTAGCAGCTACTGAGGGGGGGGGGAGCGAAAGCTGAGGATAAGGGGGCAGCCTATAGCCCAGTTTGGGGGAAAACGTCAATTTACTTTCTTAGATGCTCATGGAAGCCCATCTTGAAGGCCAGTTAGGATGAGAACCTGTCCCAGATGTTCTTGGAACTGAAACAGCAATGTTTTCCTTGTAATTGCAACTAAGGAGCTAAGGGGGCCTTGGCCAATCATTGGACCATGAAGGCTGGGGTGTAGGTTGAGTGGAAGTAGTTACTAACAGCATTGTAAGTAAAAGAAAATGTTTTGTACATGTTATAATGTAATAATTATTTCATATTATAGCCTGAATGACTGCAGTAATATACCTGCCATAATTTCCAGATCCCAAACTCAATGAACCCAAATCATTCCCCCCTCGTCCTCAAACACAGTGTTAACTTCATTGTTATAAATCCATCACATTAAGCACCACCACGTTTTGGTACAGATTCCTAACCTGGCAAAATCTTACCATATTTTCAATTTCCAGATTTGAAATTACAGAAATATTATCTCAACTTAAACTATTAAAGGGGTTCAATACCCAAACAATGAATTGCCCAGCATGCTTCTGAACACTTTTGCAATTTACATAGATTTTTAGTGATGAGTAGTGATGGAGAATCTGCAAAAATTCGGAAAAAAAAGTCAATGGGCGTCAAAATAATTTTGATGCACACCAATTTTTATGCGAGCAACAATTTTGACACGCAACATTTTTTTGTAATGGTGCATTTTTTGACGGCAAATTTTCGATACAGTTTTGCAAAAACATTTGCAGGTGGCAAACGCAGAAATTCGCATTACATTCCTGCTGAATTTATTCACCCATCACTAGTGATGAGCGAAATGTCAAAAAAATGCGAAACAAAGTAAGCTCAATAGGTGTCAAAAAATGTTTTATGCTCGACAATTTCTTACATGCGTGAACATTTTCTTGCTCCAAGTGTATTAAAGTTGATGTGAGTTTGTCTCTGCGACATTTTTGTCACGGCGAAAAAATTTGCAGATGGTGAAACTGCGCTCTTTCGTGTCCTTGGAGGCTACAGAGACACGTCGATGTTTATGCTGCTGCTTTCAAATCTACAAAAAAACAACAAGAGGATATAAAATCTGGAACATATATACAATATAGTATTTATTCTTCAAGGGATCAACTTCTTATCTTTGTAGGTGTTGAGGAATCTTTGCAGGTGTTTTCCCCAACCTGTGGCACTTGCTCCTCCCCAAGGTGAATGAAGTAGGGTTCAGCCACAGATTAAGGTGAGGGGCTATATGCTTTCCTAAATATATACTCCTGAAAGTCCAGCTTGATGGTCAGTTCAGTTGAGATTTGGGGATTCCTTGAGATTGATGAAACTATGACTGATACCAATATCTACATATCAGGCAATTAGGGGCCAATGACCAAAGTTGGACTTTCAGTGAAGCTGGTATTTCCAAAGTCTGGACATTCAAGACTTGACTTGAAAGACTTTGACAACCACTAGTCTAAGGACTATATTAATGTGCCTGTTCAGATTTTATACCTGTGCTTGTTTCCTACAGCATATCACAATGTGACATTTCCTTCAGCCTCTACCTTTCATACAATTACACCATTGCCCCCAAATGAAAAGCTTGAAACTTTCCTGTACGTTGTTCTAATTTGCAGGTGGCAAACGCAGAAATTCGCATTACATTCCTGCTGAATTTATTCACCCATCACTAGTGATGAGCGAAATGTCAAAAAAATGCGAAACAAAGTAAGCTCAATAGGTGTCAAAAAATGTTTTATGCTCGACAATTTCTTACATGCGTGAACATTTTCTTGCTCCAAGTGTATTAAAGTTGATGTGAGTTTGTCTCTGCGACATTTTTGTCACGGCGAAAAAATTTGCAGATGGTGAAATGCATAATTTCACTGCAAATCCATGGCTGGCCAGAAAATTTGCTCATCACTATTGATTTTCTATTTTTAGCAGTTTCTTTGATATTAGCATTTTAGACTGCTTATTCCAGGCTGTTAGCTTGATTGAATGTCAGCAACCCATGGGTTAAATGAATCCAGGAAGTGCATAGACGATGCATAGATAGATAGAGTTGCCATTCTAGGCTAGTGATTCCAAACCAGTGGCTTGTGAGAAACATGTTGCTCACCAACACTTTGGATGTTGCTCTCAGTGGCCGTAAAGCAGGTGCTTATTTTTGAATTCCAGGTTTGGAGACAAGCTTTGGTTGCATAAAAACCAGGTGTACTGCCAAACAGAGCCTCCTGTAGGGACTACTAAATAGCCAATCATATACTTTATTTGGCACTTCCAAGACCTTGTTATCATGTATTGCTTCCCAACTGATTTTACATTTGTCTAGCAGAATAAACAACTATGCTAATATCGAAAATCACCAAAGTGCACAGAGGACCACTCTGAATATGTTTATAGTAATTTATTTTTGGGTTTAGGTTCCCTTTAGCACGAATACAACTAATATCAATATGTCTTTGTGTCAGAGTAATGTTCCAATTTATTCTACAAATTGCCACCTGCTTACCATGTTTTAAACCACGTGGTTCCACATTTAATAATAGAATTCTTCCAATAATCACATGGTATTAACATTGACATGTTGAGTCTTCAGTATTTGTAGCATGCGTTCTGTGAGCAAAGAGTAATTCCGCAGCATAATTTGCACTCACTTACCTATTGCGTAAACTCTGGGATATTTTCAGCAAATTATTTAAACATGTTGGGTCACGGTCACTATTTAGAAAAAAGTGAGTAATTTATTTTCTGTAATATATAAAATCTTTTTGGCTGATATTTCCATCCACAGACCAATATATGAACACATATTTAATGTAAATCATAAAGGTGCATTCTTTAATATTATGAAGATTATGTTAAAGAATAAATGAAGGCTTAAAAGCACTATACATTTCAGAATTTAACTTCTATATGTATAACTCTTTAAATGCTGGATTCAGTAGTATGTAAGGATAATGAATAGATGGTATTAGCCACGGGATCCCAGCATTTTGGGGACATAAGGATATAGATAATATAAATTGGTGATGATCAGCCTGCAGGCTTCCAGCCTCTGTTCCACTGCAATACATACACAGGATGCAGGGAGTTATAGCTGTAGATCAGAAACAGCTGAAGCTTTGCAGATTGGTCATTGCTGATACATGCCATTTTGCTCCATATTAGATGGGACTTCCTCATTGTGGGGCCACAGCTTTCCTAATTCAGTCCCTGTATCTGTTATTGAAAGACATGGCCAAGAGTGCAAAGAAGAGTCCAGTGACTTTATATGGAGTACCTCTGTCTGGAACTATCTGGCTGACTGCAAAGAATGTCTGCTTTGAGGTGCACTTACTCTAAAACCCACCTCCCTACTTTGCCTTTGTCTCCATCCATATCTGCATGTCACCCTCTGAATCCATGTTCTGCATTGGTGACAGGGCTGGACTATTGCCAGAGCAGAGAAGCCCCAATGATTTTTTGATGTGCACTGGGTTTTGTGCAATACGCCAAAGTTATCAGAGTTTTTTGGCAAAAAAGCATACAAAATACCCGAGTTTTCGGGTGAAAAATCCAAAAAAATCGTGAAGATTAGATTTTTTCCCACAAAGCAAATTTTCTGCAAAATTTAATAATATATAAGCGTAAGAAAGCCCGAGCAGATTTGGAGTGACCCCCCCAAGTGTCAGGACTAAACATCAGGCTCACACCAAAAACTATGGTAAATCCTGACTCCATTAGCCTGACCCCTGATCCATTCAGATTAAGATTGTATTTGTGAAGGTAAATGATCATTCTGAGATCAATGAATGCAGCTCAACCTACTTATGCCAAACAACCAAATATGGAACATATTGTCTAAGACTCTAAGGAAGTGATCCCCAACCAGTGGCTCATGTTGCTCCCAAATTTCTTGAATGTTGCTCCCAGTGGTCTTAAAGCAGGTGCTTATTTTTTCATAATTGGTGGTTAGAGGCAAGTTTTGGTTGCATAAAAAGCAGGTGTACTGCCTCCTATATGCTGCCAGTCCACATAGGGGCTACCAATAGCCAACCACAGCCCTTATTTGGCACCACCCATGAACTTTTTTCATGCTTTTGTTGCTCCCATACTCTTTTTACTTTTAAATGTGACTCATGGGTATAAAAAGTTGGGGAGCCCTGGTCTAAGGTGTAGAACTGTAACCCTATACATTAGCTCTGCTATATTTTCTACTCACAGCCTTACATTCGTATTTCCCTTGGTCCCATATCTATCACTTTATAAAATATGGCTGAGTGGAGATATAACAAATTTTTTGCAAACTAATATAATATACCAAAGTTATAGCTACTGGTCGATTTAAAGAAAATGCCAAATTCCCAATCTCCAATACCATAAATGATCAGCAATTATATACAGGTTTGAGATCAGTTACCCGGAAATCCATTATCCAGAAAGTTCTGAATTACAGAAAGGCCATCTCCCATAAACTACATTTTACCCAAATAATCCAGATTTTTTTTTAAAAAACAATGTCTTTTCTCCCTTTAATAATAAAACAATACCTTGTACTTGATCCTAACCAAGATATAATTAATCCTCATTGGAAGTAAAACCAGCGCTATCATGCGGTAGGAAGCATGCTGATTTGAAACTAATCGAAGAACCTTTCCATATAATTATGTTTCAATTCATTTCTTCTTTTTGCTTATAATTAAAAGTTCTGCATCAGGGTTCTGCAAATGGTCCCAGTTCTGCCCAAGAGTTCTTAGACTTTTTCAAGCTAGATTTCATCATCTGGCTACTAAAAGCATGGATTTTCTAAATGAGAAAAGATGGACAGCAGAGTATTATGGCACTGTATTCTAACATATACATTTTATGATTGACCTGCATTTTCTCATGTCCTGTATTCATTGGATTTTTTTGGATGGCCACCTTTATATGGCAGGTTAGTCTGCAGAAATAACTCCATCTCCTGCCTTTGAGTCATCAAAAGTGAAGTGTATGCTTACTAAATAAAGGAAGGACACAGTCCCAAAACATACAAACCTCCCTTATACATGCAGGCACCAAGACTTTTCTAAATATTAAGCAGAGTAACCCAAAGGTCCTTTAAACTCAAGTATAAGTATTCTCCTGAGAACTCCCAAAGATGCAGCATGAGACAATATTGATCTGACTGTAAATGAAACATAAACGGGGGCACTGTACAGAACAGTATTGACAGAACTTATATGCTCATCACTGAAATATAATTTGTTTGCTCAGTGTTCTTCTAGGTACAGGAAAAGTCATGACTAACCTGCGTTTATAAATTCTCTCATTTCTAAGAAATGCCAACTAGATCATCAAATGAAGAATGAGGTCTAAGAACTCTTGGGCAGGTCTGGGACCACAGACATCATGTGACCGAATTTTAACAGGGAACATTGCATACTTATTTTAGCTGCAAGACATGTTGGTTAGTGGATTTTGTTGCAGTGGTTACTGGAGGCTGCACAATGTTTATTATATTGCTGGAGGATCAGTCAATTTACTGATGGAACAAAACATTTTATTCCAATATCCCCTGAAATCAGAACACAATGAAATTCCATTTAAGTTATTTTAAATGAAACCTTCATGTGTGAATATTTCAGCATGTGTGTATTTTGACTATGACAATTAATTTATATACCTATATGTATAAATATAAGTGGAATGGTGCAAGGTTGGTAATAACAAGTTTATTGTACTAATGATTACACATCTACAGATGTAGTTTGAGTTATTGTACACAAAGACCCATTTGCTGCTAAGGCCACCAGAGCAAATCATTTACAATCAAATGTTACCATTTTCATCTGGCTCCAGAAAACATCATTATTTTCCTGGCCCAGAGAACCAGGCTCAGACAGCGCTAATATAAAACACCTCAGTGATGACATCACTGCGCTCTTTCGTGTCCTTGGAGGCTACAGAGACACGTCGATGTTTATGCTGCTGCTTTCAAATCTACAAAAAAACAACAAGAGGATATAAAATCTGGAACATATTTACAATATAGTATTTATTCTTCAAGGGATCAACTTCCTATCTTTGTAGGTGTTGAGGAATCTTTGCAGGTGTTTTCCCCAACCTGTGGCACTTGCTCCTCCCCAAGGTGAATGAAGTAGGGTTCAGCCACAGATTAAGGTGAGGGGCTAATATGCTTTCCTAAATATATACTCCTGAAAGTCCAGCTTGATGGTCAGTTCAGTTGAGATTTGGGGAATCCTAGAGATTGATGAAACTATGACTGATACCAATATCTACATATCAAGCAATTGGGGGCCAATGACCAAAGTTGGACTTTCAGTGGGGGGTATGTCCAAAGTCTGGACCTTCAAGAGTGGTTTGACTTGAAATAATGTGACAACCACTAGTCTAAGGAATATATTAATGTGCCTGTTCAGATTTTATACCTGTGCTTGTTTCTTACGGCATATCACAATGCGACATTTCCTTCAGCCTCTACCTTTCATATAGTTACACCATTGCCCCCAAATGAATAGCTTGAAACTTTCCTGTACGTTGTTCTAATTACAGCAGGATTCTCCTTCTCAACCATGGTAACCTGAGCTGGCTTTCTCCTTATAACCTTATTGCTCTCCACTTGCAGAGGATCTAGCTTAATGGTTTGCAATTATTTGTGCAACATCTGTAAGCTGTATAAGACAACTGAAGTGCTGAGCAAGGGATTTGGTATTTTGCCTTTAAAATATGTGTGAAGCCAATTTTTCTTCCTACAGAATCCTCGTGGTGGTTGTTTCCCAGTTCTGAAGTATGTAATTTCTTAAACAGGGGTTGGTGTCTGAACTCTATTTTCTGTAATATGACTACATTGATTGGAAAATGTGTGAGTAATTTTCTTTATCCGCCTACAGCCTGCTCCCAGTTCTAGTGAAAAGGTGGCTTTGGCTATCTGTCAAGAAGAGCATTGTAATTCCATGCAGTGTATGTCAATCATCACGTTGGAGTTAAGTCATTGCAATACAGTCACATCAAGCCTTACAAACAACCACAAATCCAAAATTAAACACATTTTGCTTGCACAGATAAACAGGCTAAAGCAGCTGAATGTGCGGCCAATGATACTATTAAAACATAAAAGGAGATGTCAGAGTCAGTATTTTACAGTACAGTGAGTTGGTGATGGATTGCACACGCTTAATTGCCATGTAGGAATTTTTTAACCATTTAATAGATTTAGATTTTTCTGAACCTCATTTAGGACAGAGTATTTCTTTATCAGCTTTAAGCTCAGGAATGTCACATCATTGCTGCAAAACTAGCTGCATATCCTTATTTTTAACTAGTCTTATTGGTGTAATTATTCATTTGACCAGATCTCCAGTAACTTTCTTCTGCATTTTGTAACTGTAAAAGAAATCAAATAATTGTAATCCCATTGGGGAGTGAGAATAGCATGGAGCAAGAAAATTGTTTTGGTTAGCATATTTCGCAGGCTTTACATAGCTATTTGCACTTTGTTCTTGCTTAAAAATAGCTGCTGCCTAGTACAGCAATTGTTATCTTTATGTTCTGCACTAGCCATTATTTCTTGTATAAATAAATACGCATAAGATCCCAAGTCTTGTTAAAGAGGTACTGTGATTCCAAAACCTACCCATCTGAAATCCTTCTGCTTTAATACTAAGCTAAGGGCTCAAAATCCGGCACAATGTAAAAAATTATAGCGTCTCTGACCACTGCAGTCTATTTCCCGTTGATTGTTTCCTTAAAGAGTACAAGGAACCAGTTGAAGGGGAGAATTTACTATCTGTGTGTAATTTCCCTTGCCATACCCATCAAAGCAAAGAAAAACTGACAGAGGAAATAGACATACCACAAAGCAAATTGAATTGTTTTTCAAAATAAAACACCATGTCCTTGGCAAAGTTTGCGTGGATTTATTTGGGCTTGTACACTGTGATGGTTTCCATGGATGCCCCACACTACGTCCAATGAGATTTACAACGTTTTAGCATTTAATGTAAATAAGCAGAATGCCTTGGAATCAAAGAACCTACCCCAAATCTGCAAAAGTCAGTAACCGCCTAATCATACTGTTGGGATAAATAAGAGAGTTTGCATAAGAGAAGCAACTGAGAAAAACATGTGATTGTTACTGGCCACACCCCACCAATAAACATAGTAAAATAATAAACAACTTACAAAGGAACATTTTTAAGGGTTAGGCTTAAAAGTAGGCATAGCGTGTAACTAAATGGATCACTTCTCTTTCTGCCCCTTGGCTGTGGAACACATTTCCCAAAGGTGGTGCTGTAAGACAATAATACAGTTTATACGCCAACATTAGCTGTGAGAAGCTCTTAGCCATGTCCTTTGTTTCAGTCATCATTCATCTGAAAGTTTGGAGTGTGACTAAATATCATTTAATTCTGATCAACAGTTTAATCTATGCACTTTCACCCCTTGTAATGTATGTGACATTAGGGGGCACATTTACTATTAGTAGAATATCGAGGCTTAATTAACCCTCGATATTCGACCCTCAAAGTAAAATCCTTCGACTTCGAATATCGAAGTCAAAGGATTTACGGCAATTGCTTCGATCGAACGATCGAAAGAAAAATCGTTAGAACGAACGATTAAATCCTTCGAATCGAGCAATTCGAAGGATTTTAATCCATCAATCGAAGGATTTTCAAAAAAAGCTTACAAAGCTTATGGGGAAGGTCCCCATAGGCTAACATTGGTGCTCGGTAGGTTTTAGGTAGCGAAGTAGGTAGTCAAAGTTCTTTTTTAAAGAGACAGTACTTCAAATATCGAATGGTAGAATAGTTGAACGATTTTTAGTTCGAATCATTCGAATTGAAGTCGTAGATAAAGGTCGAAGTAGCCAAAAAAAAACTTCGAAATTCGAAGTATTTTTCATTCTAATCCTTCACTCGAGCTAAGTAAATATGCGCCCTAGGTGTATATTAGTATTCATATCCAAAATGACAGGGGCAATTAACAAACTCCTGGGCAGTGGGAAAATGCATATCATGGGTGCAATGCGTATTTTTTTTGCACACTGCCTTCCTGAATTGTCTATGGCTTCCCCAAAGGCTATATTGTGCTGGAAATGCCCCGGCTGCTGGCAAAGCATGCAGGGAGGGGGTTATGACTGGGTGAGGAAGGGGGAGCAGGTTCGTGCCACGTTGGCTGTGTCTCTGCACCATTTTCTTTACAGCACCATAGAGTCCCTCCCACCGTCACTTTAGGGGGCAAATTTACTTATGGTCGAATATCGAGGGAATATCAGGTGCTGTGTGCCTTTTTGCAAATTCCCCTCACAGTGTTTGTCTGTTTACAAGATATTTATTTCCAGTCCAGAATGTGCTTTCTGTAGCACAGGGTTAGATACAATTTATGTCTAGACTGCAGTTCTAGAAGGTAGTAACCAATCTGTCATTGTCATGGTAAAAAACATTTTTTTCAAAATGAATCGGTTAATAGTGCTGCTCCAGCTGAATTTTGCGCTGAAATCCATTTCTCAAAAGGGCAAACAGATTTTTTTATATTCAATTTTGAAATCTGACATGGGGCTAGACATATTGTTTAGACAATTTCCCAGCTGCCCCAAGTCATGTGACTTGTGCTCTGATAAACTTCAATCACTCTTTACTGCTGTACTGCAAGTTGGAGTGATATCACCCCCTCCCTTCCCCCCCCAGCAGCCAAACAAAAGAACAATGGGAAGGTAACCAGATAACAGCTCCCTAACACAAGATAACAGCTGTCTGGTAGATCTAAGAACAACACTCAATAGTAAAAACCCATGTCCCACTGAGACACATTCAGTTACATTGATAAGGAGAAACCGCAGCCTGCCAGAAAGCATTTCTCTCCTAAAGTGCAGGCACAAGTCACATGACCAGGGGCAGCTGGGAAATTGACAAAATGTCTAGCCCCGTGTCAGATTTCAAAATTGAATATAAACAAATCTGTTTGCTCTTTTGAGAAATGGATTTCAGTGCAGAATTCTGCTGGAGTAGCACCATTAACTGATGTGTTTTGAAAAAAACATGTTTTCCGATGACAGGATCCCTTTAAATTGTGCTAGACGCTTCCATTCACTGGGGGTAGGTGTGTGTGGGACAGGAAGACAACTCCATCAGAGTAAGTTAAAGGGGTTGTTCACCTTCAAACACTTTTTTCAGATTATTTGGTTTCAGACTGTTCACCAGAAATAAAGACTTTTTTCCAATTGCTTTCTATTTTCTATTTGTGATACTTTTTCTAAAGCAGCTCTGGGAACTGTTCTAAACATTTAGTTGATACATTTGCTATCTTTGTCCCTGCTGAGCAGAATCCCAGAGTTTCATTAAAGGCAGCTGTTATAATTGATAGTTGCTAATATTCCACAGATACTGCTGAGAAATGTATCAACTAATTGTATCAACTAAATGTAGCAAATTGTAACAGTACGAGGATATGTTCGATTTTTGGACCGTGTGTGGAGAGTCCCAACGTTTTTTTTGCGGGCGGCGATCGGTCGTTTGGTCAATCGGACAGGATAAAAAATTTCTGTCGGCTGCCGATAATATCTCTGCATGTATTGCCGATCGTACGAGTTTCAGAGGGAGACTGTCACTAGCTTTGTCGGATATAACTTTCGTACGATTGCTGTCAGGGGCAGAACATCGGCTGATCTGTTCTTTTCTACTTTATTTGATCGGAATGGTTAGTGGCAGGTCGGAAGATGGGGAAATCCGATTGTTTGAGGATTCGAACAATCGGATCTTTGCATCTATGGCCAGCTTAAGTATGCAAGTATAGGGAAGAGCTTGACTGTTTTTTTTATGAGACTGTGAGTAGAAGCCTAACACCCACTACAAGCAATGACATAGGTGGTCACTGGTAGGGAGTAGGGTAGTGGCAGGAAAGGATCTGGTCAGGTTGGGTCACACACCTGTAGTACAGCTTTCATGGGAGGGATCTGTCTATAAGGTGGTGAAACTCAGTAGTGAAATATCAGTACTAATCAGCATATCAAGCTATTGTAGATGAATGTATTAATTGTAGAAGAGAACTGAGAACTGAACTACACCAGACACAAACTGAAGGTCAAAACACCAATGGGCTATTGAGTCAAAGTCATGTTTTCAGTTTGATAATTCCTGGGAGTTAAAGAACATTAAAGAAACTTATAGAACATGAAGAATGGCCGAGGCAAGCTCATATGAAGAATGAAGAGTAGAGGATATGCAAATAAGTGTTTTTAGGGTTGTCACATATATGGAATGCCATTTTATTGCTTGAATTGCAAATGGCGAATTGATCGATGCATGTATTTTGCTAACTAAGGCTTGAGTGCTCAAGATCAGCACTTTCATTGGAAAAAGAAGTGAAAGGTCAAGAGGAACTGCAGGAATAATGATAACATCTTATTGTAATTACTGTATGAGTACTTACTCCTGTAAGTCAATACATTGTAGCAATGACAGCTCTGTGGCTTTTTGGATTACTTTCCACCAGCTCTGGACAAAAACAGGGCAGTTTTGGTCCTTCTTTAAGAATCTTGCCCAAGCCTAGTCAAGTTGCTTGTACGGTAAATTCTTCATAGGCTGTAATTCCGTCCCTGCCACAGATTTTCTTTGGATTTAAGTCAGTGGGCCACTCAAGATCATTCATTTTCTTCCCGTCAGGCAGTTTGAGTGTGGCTTCTGCTTTGTACTTGGAGGCATTTTGTCTTGTTTCACCACAAAACCCTTTACCACATGTTTGCAGTACAGCTAAACACTTTGTGGCTAGCGCCATTAGGAATTTTTTTAAATTATTGCCTTCCTACTTGCCAAGCCTTCCGCACAGGCCAAACTTATAGTGTAACTTATACTGTATGTAGCACGTAATGGACATTCATCATCATCCCAAATGTATCATTCTTTCCATTTGTCATTATCATCCGTATTCTGGCAAATTTCTTCCTTTTGCCAGTGATCAGTGTGAATGGACAGCGGGGCCTTGGCTTATTTTCTATACCTTCATGTGGAGTATTTGTTTTAAAATGCATGACTACTCATGCAAACAAATGTGCTGTACACTGTAATATTGTAATATTATAGTTTTTTTGAAATCAGAAACAGATGACTATAAAAATATAATGTGCGATCAATTATCTTATCCTGAAGGAAAAAAAAAAAGACTGCACACAATAAAACTGTTTACAGACTTGTCATACATGGCAGCATGTTTATTTGGGCAAAAACTTCACTGCCAGATTTCACCTTATATTTATAAAACTGCAAATAGGGATGTTTTCATCATATTTTCTGCCAGCAGGATGTAATTCACAACACTCCATTAGAAATCCCTCACACACTGATGGGTATTCAAATATCTTTTTGCCTGCTTATCCTATTCTGGAACTGTAGTAGTTTATAATGTTGATAAAGCAGTACATTCTTACCAAAGGACCTATTAAACATTTTGTAGAGTGTTTTTAGAACATATACATTATAAATGTATATGTCACCAGAGATCAATTGATCTATCTATCTGCCAGGGGAGCAACTAGAGCGAGCCAGGCCCCGCGCCAGTAAAATTTCGGAGGGCCCAGTGCACACAGGCTCTCCTCCTCGAGCTCTTCTGCAACCCCCCTCCCTGTGTGCTCATTCATACCCGAGCATGTCTATCATCAATCTACAGTATAAATCATCAGAGGAACAAGAGGTACAATTTTAAAGGATCTTATTAAGTAAAATGCTTTCCTTTCCACACTCCTGATATGTGTGTATCTGCAAATGTTGCACAATGCTCTTTTTTTTAGTAGACATTCACAGTCAGTGGAGATGAGAATGCAGCCACAAAGATGTGGTTGCCCAATACTCTTTGATAACAGCCTGAGGAATTTCTAATTATAGGGTAACAGAGTCTGAACTATTCAGGCCACATAAATAGTTGCTATGCCTTTGTATCAAGACCAAATATTTTGAGGCAAGAAAAAGATTACTAACCAATTTTCTCTTTGGTTTTCTTTTTCTCCCTTGCATTTGATGAACACAATTATTTTTGTTATGTTTACAAAACTCAGTATTTCAGCTGAGCATCCACACCCCATGTCCTTTTTTAAACTCATGTGATATAAAAAAAATACACATACCGGTATGTATATATACAAAATATTGATACACATATAACACCACTGTTATGGAGAACAAGATTCTTTACATTTTTCAAGGCACTTTCCTTAATCCTACCTATTGACTAATACAAATATATGAGTCAAACTGTCTTTACCTATCAGCTTTACTGGATGTGCCAGAATATATAATTATAATTATGTTTTTCAGATTCAGCATCAAGTCTGCCAGTTGTTCCCAGATGTTTCCCATCAAGTAACTATTGGCACCAAGGGATGGTCGTGCCACGAGGTAAAATTAGTATGGTGCCCCATACAAGCAGTTCTTCACTCAACAGAGGGGCAGAATTTGCCCCATGAAAAGCAACCTGTCCCAGAGTTAAAAAAAAAACACTTTAGGGGTCATTTACTAACACAACTGAAGTGCAGTTGTACTAATATGGATTGTTGTGTATGTAGTGACAGTATTTATTAATACAGTCTTGTGCTTCTGCAAAGCTACACATCTGGCATGATAGCAGTGAACACAACTCCCTATGTTAGTTCAATTATGATATATTAATGCAGAAAATGCTGCATTGTGGGTAAAACAATAACAATTTGCATCTAAATTAACAATTTACTCACTGTACTTGCTATTGTATGCGGCTCTTTTGTCTGGATTTAAATGAAATGTTCATTTCCAACTATTTTGTATGCTCTAAATAAGGACCAATCAAATGTAATGGAACTTATGATACCAAGGGCTTGTTTAGCAAGTATTTTTTGTTCAGATGGCAAAACGGCTAGGACCCACAATGCAGGATATACAAAAAGGGTAAATACTAATTCTGTATAACCATCTCTAACCCATACCTAGGAAAATTATGGTTTGACCAGTACATTTTTCTTACCCCAGTCCATCAAATGCTGCAAAGCATTTGTAAATACAGCATATGATGAAATATAGTTATATTTCCAATAAAAACTGTAAGGAATATGAATGCAAGATGATCAATTTTATTATTTAAAACAACACATTTTTACTTATATTTTAATATCTTTCTGGAAGTTGAAGAATTTTTCCATAGGAGGGTAAATAGTGTCATAGCTGTCGTATTTTTTTTTTTTTGCCTTGTTATTTAATTAGCAGCTTTTGGGACCAGGTAAGTAGAAGTAGATCATGTTTTTATACAGTCGTTTTAAACCTAAAACTGTTTCATACTATATAATTATCTTATTGATAATGGTGCATTCAATTATGTTTTACTTAGTGGCAAGAATGTACAAATGTACAGGAGCAAGAGTCAAGTTTGTCTCAAAGTCTAGTTACTATCAACAGGTATGATCAAGTCCTGCATATGCCCCTTATTATAAATCCCATATATTAAGTGCAAATCGGCAAGAAATCTTGGAGTTTGGCTATCTGTCAGCTGCCATGTTTAGTCTGAGAGCATTATGGATGCAGTTGATACCAATAAGTTAGAATTAACAAACATCAGATGTATAAAGAAAATAACATTTCTATGCACTTTATATCCTACTCCACTCTTCAAATAAAAGGAAACAGGCAATCCTGTTTCATACAGCATCAATCTAAATTCATGGATACTTACCAATATGTGTTGTAAAAAAACCCCTATTTAGCATACTTGACAATCTTAGAATAAATTTTACTTAAAGGAACAGTAACATCAAAAAATAAGGGGCCCATTCATTAAGTTCGAGTGAAGGAATAGAAGAAAAAAAAGAATTTCGAAGTGTTTTTTGGCTACTTCGACCATCAAATGGGCTACTTCGACCTTCGACTACGACTTCGACTTCGAATCGAAGGATTCAAACTAAAAGTCGTTTGACTATTCGACCATTCGATAGTCGAAGTACTGTCTCTTTAAGAAAAAACTTCGACCCCCTAGTTCGCCACCTAAAAGCTACCGAACCCAATGTTAGCCTATGGGGAAGGTCCCCATAGGCTTGCCTAACTTTTTTTGGTCGAAGGATAATCCTTCGATCGTTGGATTAAAATCCAACTTCGATATTCGATATTCGAAGTCGAAGGATTTTCATTCCCCAGTTGAATATCGAGGGTTAATTAACCCTCGATATTTGACCCTTGATGAGTTTGCCCCTAAGTGTTTTAAAGTGATAAAAATATTATTGTACTGTTGCCTTGTACTGGTAAAACTGCTGTGTTTGCTTCTGAAAAACGACTATTGTTTATATAAATAAGCTGCTGTTTAGCAATGGGGGCAGACATTCAAAGGAGGAACAGTTTATACAGCAGATTGCAGATAAGCTCTGTAGAACATAATGGTGTTATCCACTATTTAACCGGTGCCATATAGCCTTTTTTCAATTTCCGCCATTGCTACACAGCAGCTTGTTTATATGAACTATAGTAGTGTTTCTGAAACAAACACATCAGTTTTACCAGTGCAGGGCAACACTACATGATATTTTCATTACTTTAAAACACTTTCATTTTTTAGTGCCACTGTTCCTTTAATTTACCCAATTTTTTTGTCATATTGAATTAGAAAAAACGAAAACTCTGCTTAGACTAAGCCCACATACCTTATTAGACAGCGTGACAAATGAGCAAGAATTTGTTGTTAAAGGCAAAATAAAAATCACTTATTGCTTGCAACCATCCATAGACAAAATTTTGAAACATTTAAAATTATTTTTTTTTTTATAAAGAATGGCAGAACTCAGCATGTCCCAACATAGTTGTCATAGTATTTAAAGTAAATGTTAGACCGTAGTAAATGATCATTCAGGATATATAGAACATTCCAGACAGAGATGTTTGATGGAATGCCCTGCTGGAGCATGTATAGCATGTGTGTGTATATCTTGCAAACTTTATCACAGTCAGTGTTATACTGTAATATAATTTATTAGGCATAAAGTCTGTTATGGGACAAAATCAAAATATCAGTATTATATAAAATATAACATCACCCGTTGGTTAAATTAAACTGCCCCACTGAATTATCCAGTAATTAACTTTTGCCAGTGGATGTTTCAGTGGAGTCTCCTTCACTCTCCTGCGAGAGAGTAAGAAATGAGGAGCATGGTGGCACGAGGATACTACTGGAACTATCACTCATACCATGCTATAGGGGCATGGAGCAACTGCCCCCAAATTCCTTCCATCATTCCTTCAAAACTGGTTAAAATGTACCTTTAATGAATGGCCTTAATACGCTCAACAACTATGTCGATCGGCTTCAACTGAAGCTGTTCTCTAGTAAAGCTATGGAACCTGTTATCCAGAACGCTCAAGACCTGGGGTTTTCCGGATAAGTGATCTTTTTGTAGTTTGGATCTCTAAACCTTAGGTCTGCTAAAAAATCATGTATTCATTAATTAATGTTTTGATCCAATAAAGATAAATGATATCTTAGTTAGGATCTGTAGGAACGAGAAATCACTTTTAAAATTTGAATGACTTGATTAAAATGAAGCATATGGTGCCAATTTATTAAGCCATGACTTTTTTGAGTCGGGCTTTGTGACGCTTAAAATCCAAAAAAGTCATGGAAGTGAGACTTTTTGGGGATTTATTATGCGACAAAACTGTGACAATTCCAAATATGAAAATACTCCAGCTAAAACCTGTCCAAAACACAGTCATTGGCAGATGTCCCTTTTGCAACTGTAAGATCTTTCTTTGATTCGTGGTTTTTGGATATTTTTGTCTTTTACTTTTGTGCACCAAGGCGAAAAAGTTGTACATTTTGTGCAACAACTTGAAAAAGTTGCGGTTTTCGCTACTTTTCTGCGACTTTTCCCATTCATACTTTTTTTATTCGGATTTTTAATTAATTTCATGACATCGGAAGATTTATAGAAAGTTATTTTAGTCGTGCTTTCAAAAATCTGACCTTTGATAAATAGGCCTGCAGGGTAGATAGCCATCCTGTAATTCTGAGCTTTCCAGATAACGGATCTCTGAATAATTGATCCCATAACTGTATATACATTTGTCTGAAGGATTTGAACAAAAAACCTTTATGTTTCTCCATATCAAGTCTTATTTCCAGCTTAAAAAAATGCGGTCTGAGTTTCAGGGTCACTGACCCTAGCATCCAAAAACATAAACTGCAATTGTTATTATATTTCTTATTGATTACATTTTTCTGTATCCTTAACAGGAATTCAGAAATTGTGAGTTCACTTTTTAATGCTACTTCAATGAAGCAACTCTAAGAGGGTTATTTACTAAACTCCGAATGCAAAAATCACGAAAAATTAGTTTTTTTTTTATAAAATCGGATCATAAATAAATTTTTCAGAATTTATTAAACCCTGAGGATGGAAAAACTGAATTACAAGTTGTTCCTTATTATGTCTAAATGTTATGTCATTTCATTTCCTATTTAGTCCCCTGGGTTCGTTTAGTACGGTAACACATCACTGACATGGGCAGGTCAAATATTCCTCTTGTGTATCAGGTATCAGGCTAAGATTGTAAGCTTAGTGGGACCAGATAAGATTTTTGCAGCATCATTCTCTGTGCAGCAGAGTGTCTAATATTTAATTCTGCATAACTAAAATGATAAATACAGTAAGTAGTTCAAGTTTCTTTGGGATGCCTAAAAGACTTCCCAATATCTGCCTATGACTGTGACACACATGCACTCAACTACAAAGGCTAATTTGAACTCTAGTGCTATATATATATATATATATAGGTTTGGGACCTGTTATCCAGAATGCTTGGGACATGGGGTTTTCAGGATAACGGATCTTTCTGTGATGTGGATCTTCATACCTTGAGTCTACTAGAACATCATTTAAACATTAAATAATCCCAGTAGGCTGCTTTTGCTTCCAATAAGGATTAATTATATCTTCGTTGGGATCAAGTACAATATACTGTTTTTTTATTACAGAGAAACAAGTATTAAAATATTTTTTTGGATTATTTGGATAAAATGGAGTCAAAGGGAAAATACTTCAGAGCTTTCTGGATAATGGGTTTCTGGGTAACAGATCTCATTCAGGTATAAACAAAGAAAAGGTGGCCTGTCAAAGCGAGTTTGCATTTATATAACGGGACAGCAATCCACTAACATACGACTACAGCCATTAGAAGGGCACACCACAGATTAGCACAAACATGTATTAGGGAACCCACAAACAACTCCCATGGTTTATTAGACATTCTAATTAAGGCAGATGAGAAGTTCATCACTGAGACTACACTGCTGTGTAAATTATCATGATTCATATGATATCTACATCACTATTAACTAATAGTTAAATTAATTCCAAACTGTGCTGAAAAGAAGCGACACTATTAAATCATGCCTCAAATTGATACTCGAGTTCAGAAGCTGTAATTAACTAAAGGAACGTTTGTGCCATCTTCTTAATCAAAACAAATTATAGAGGGAAGGAGCTCACGCAGTTTAACTGTTAAGTGTCTGATGCTGTTTTATTTTACAATTATAAGTTCTAAAATATGTTGGTTGTTAAATAGAGACAAAAAAGACTGAAACACAAATTCTCCCCTGAACTTGAGAACAAGTCTAGGAATATGTTATGAATAAATTGATAATTACTGATCCTACCTTCCAAAACTATTTGGACATATTGTAATGCTTCTCACATTATTGTTTGCTCAGAGGGGCTTCTGGTTTCAGACATGCATGGGCTTGTTTCCTGGTAACACTGTTCATAGGGTGTAAAAAATAACCTCATATGTCTTTCTGCTCCTGTAAGCCAAGTATAACAAAACAAAGGAATAGCAGGGAAGAGTTAAGGAGCTACTGGTCACAAGCAGAAAAATAGGGTGGGAGGATGTGTAACGAAGCAGCAATGATCTATTTTAGACAACTAGTGATGGGCGAATTTGTGGCGTTTCGCCGAAAAATTCGCGAATTTCCAGCGAAATTCGCAAAATGGCAAAAAATTTGCGAAATAGTGACGGCGTCCGTTTTTTTGCATCAGTTTTTTTTACACCAGCATCCGTTTTTTGACGAAAATTCGCAAATTCATTCGCTGGTGGCGAATCACGGGAATTTGCCGCAATTTCGCGCATGGTGAATAAATTCGCCCATCACTATAGACAACATGAATACCATACAGAGGTTTTATTTTGGGCATGTGACCTTTGACATTGTCTTCTGACTGGTGTTTGTCTAAGAGGTGAGCAGGTTATGAGCCTAAATGAAGTGATCACTAAACTGAAGAGACTGCTCAGGTCACAGAGTGAGCTGATTTTTATTAAAATGAACCTACTCTCTGACATGTAATTGTCCTGGCAGACAGGATATAGAGTAAAAGTCAGCACAAACAAGTAGTAAGAAGTGACTGAAGCAAGACAAGTATCTGATGGGAGAATGTATAGAAAACCTGCAGAGAGAGAGACCGAGAGAGTAGTAATTTTGGAAGCATATACAAAAGATGGAGATAATGAAAGACTGGCTGTAGTGACAGCCTTGTCTGAGAACTTTTGACACAAGCTGGCCCTGAGAATCTCAAATATAAACCATAGAATTTTAATTGTAAAAAAATTTTCTTTATTTTAGGGATTTTTAACCTATAGGTCACGACTCATATATGTGTACTTATGCTCTTTAACACGGCTCACCGTGAATACACAGTGACATTTACTACTATGAAAGCAAACAGTACCTTCTAACATAATATCATGTCCATTTTACATAATTTAACAGGTTATGAAAGTTTGAACACATTTCTGGGTGTTTTAGTGTAAAGTTTTATGTGTTATAACAGTTTTGCTAATGAAAGTGAATTGCCCTTTAAGCTGCTAGTCTCAGTTCTCCCAAGAGACCTGCTGATCTTAAATAGTTACATGTATCTTGTACTTGTATATTTTCTTATCTTAAATTGTTACAAAAGTATCCAAGTGCAGCTGTTGACTGTTCTGGGCTCGCGGCCAAAAAGCCTCTTATTTTAATTAAGTTTCAGAAACTTTGTATCTTTCTCTGTCATCAGTGCAGGAGATCAAAGAGAAAGTTGGCACATTTCAGTAAGAAGCCCTGGGCTGAGTTGTCAAAATCGTGTCCCAAAGAAAACGGGACAGTTGGGAGGTATGCGATAAAATATAGTAATCACAATGACGTACATAACAGTTTTTGGGTCACAAAGCTGACTTTCTGATCTAATATGTGGACCCTGAAAAAACAGTTAAAGGGATGGTTTACTTTCAACTTTTAGTATTTTATAGAATGGCTAATTCTAAGCAATTTTTCAAATGCCCTTCATTTGTACTTTTTTTTACACTTTTTGAATTATTTGTTTTCTTCTGACTCTTCGGGGCAAATTCACTAAGCGCCGAAGCGACTAACGCTAGCGTCAATTTGCTAGCGTTGGTCATTTTCGTTACTTCGCAAATTCACTAACGAACGCCGGCGTAAATTCGCTAGTGTTACTTCACACCCTTAAGCCTGGGGAATTTTCGCAACGGACGTAACTACAAAAATTCACTAACGCGAGCATTGTACTGAACGCTACCTTTTACGCTAGACTTCCTTCGCCACCTCAGACCAGGCGAAGCGCAATAGAGTAGATAGGGATTGCTTCAAAAAAAGTTCACATTTTTTCTAAGTCCCAAAAAACGCTGGCGTTTTTTCTATATTATGGGTGATAGGCTGAAAAAGATCGAAAAAATTTTTGGGGCTCCCCTCCTTCCCCCCTACATTTCCTGACTCATGGCAACTTAACTATACAGTGGGCACATGTGTAGGGCAAAAAAAAAAATGTATTTGATGTTTTGAAGGTTTCCCAGGCATTTGTAGTGATTGTATGTATTCCTCCATTGAAATTTGAATTTGGCGCCGTATGCAAATTAACCATCGCTAGCGTAACTTCGCTTCGCTTGGCAAATCAATGCTAGCGCAACTTCCCAACCTTACGCTACCCCTGAGCGCAACTTTGGATTTTAGTGAATTTGCGGATCGCTGGCGAAACTACGCCTGGCAAGTGTAGCGAAGTGTGGCGAAGTTACGCCTGGCGCAACTACGAATCTTAGTGAATTTGCCCCTTCAGCTTTCATATGGGGGTCACTAACCCCATCTATTGCTACATTTAAATTACTTGTCTTTCTAATCAGGCCCTCTCCTATTCATATCCCAGTCCCTCATTCAACCACGATAAACTGTGAGAAATGCTTTTGAATTGAATAACATCTCAAATTGAATCTTGTCAATGAGTTTTCATGTGATAAACCCTTTTCTCACTGAATGATCTTGCACTGGCGTTATGAACACCAGTGCAAAGTGCTAAAAAAGACATACAATCAAATATGCATTGACACTATTCAGAAATATACTTGTATGCATTTACAGTTTGAAACTTACAATATGCTCCTTAAGCCTGCTACGATATATAACAGGACATCATTTACAGTGGACACAATTTACAGTGGACACAATTTAGCAGGTCCCAGCTATTCTGACTTGCCTATGATCCCCTGGATTTCCAGTCTCTCACCCTCATAACTTGAAGCTTTCCCAAGCTGACACCTTGCATATACTGGAATGTAATCCTGCATGGATTGAGCCAAGAAAGGGTTACATATCTATATGTCAAATCTTCACATGCAGATGTTCTGAAATAAGATGAAAAATGCTTTTGCAGCATCCATTGTAATGTATAGGGCCATTTTGTAATTGCTTCTCACATACTATAATTTGCTGAGTCTGGAACCTAAATACATTACAGATCACTACATCCATTCAGTAATATTCCAACTGCTGGTGCAACATTCAGGGGGTTAGATACTAAAACTGAAATTTATCTCATATTTTGTATTAAACCAAGGTCAACCGAACTCCTTTACATGATTTTATCTTATTTATCAATAAAATAACTCGAAAAAGTTGGGTTGGGAAAAAATTTGATATCTGCTTATGACTTCTACATGACCTCGGCAGGTTTGAGATGGCGGATTTTTCGGATTCTGACTTTTGCTGCTTCGGGGTATAAAAAGGGGGTTATTTATTAAACTCAATTTTTTCTGGTCAGCCTTTTTGGCTGCTTTTCTGGCATCTCAAACCTGTCAAGTGATTTTAATGATAAATAAGGTGAAATCGTGGATGGGAGTTTGGTCGAGCTTTCTTTATTAAGAAAAAATTGATAAAATCAGATTTTAGTAAACCCCCCTAAATCTTGAAAATCAAGTTTTTGCCCAAAAAACCTTGACCAGAAAAAATCGAGGTTTAGTAAATGAACCCTAATTGTTGCTGGTAGTTCATCCATTTTCTTTCCGTCATCAAAATTATAAATAGCTAGAAAAAGACTGACTTTTATTTATTTTCATTTATATACATATATAACATATGCAAATACATAGTAATGTACTTTTATAATGTCTAGTTTGTATAATTAATTATAATGAAGTGTGCAGGGTAAGAGTAAAAGCAGCCAGGGGGCAATGGAAGTAGTAGGCGTTAAAAATTTAGATTTTGTGGTAGAGTGCCCCTATCACAACACCATATGGAACTTGTGATAGAGCATACATACCTTAGGAAGGGAAGCTTAAATCTAGGGCCACATGACACAGATTCTCCGCAGATGGAGAATCCACTGCCTCCCTGTTCTCCTTCTCTTTTGCATACATGGGGAGAAATGCAAAATTTGCCTGCACCCCAGCAAAGGTAATGATTCTGGGTGCAGGCAGCACAGTAGAATGGAAGCAGCAGGGCAAAGGTTTCGTCGACCTGCATTTCTCTACTGGACAAGATCTGTGTCATGTGGCCCTAGCCTCAATGAGGAAAAAGGGAAAGGGCTCGCACTGGGTATCAGTTTTTAAGATTGGCAATGTAAAGGAATAGCAGCAGGGGAAGGATGCTTACCAGAAGATCAATGAACACTAGAAGATAAGAAGACACCTAAAAAGAAGCCAAGGAATGAGGGTAATGTAAAGCCATTGAAATCAAGGAATCAGTTACTTTTGACAGCTCTTGCAGGAGCAGACCTACACAAGAAAGAAAGTTCTTCCATGTTTCATGTTAGTAAATACACTGTCAACCTCTGAAGTCAGGCGAGACCAGACAGGAGTAAAATAAACAACGGGCCAGCTGTGTAATTATGTAGTTCCCTTAAAAAGATTATCAGAGCCCATGTGTCACCAGCAGTGGCAACTGGGATCTTTGGAGCAGTGAACTGAACAACAGTGATGGGACAACCTTTCATTTTATAGATAAAAGAGCAATTCATTTACAGGAAATGTAAACCTTAATGTGAAAATGCTCAGAGTGTCATGATAAGCACTTCACATTGCCTTGAACTTAGCCTGTATGAATGTGAATGAACTTTTTAACAAGGTTACATCAGTGATGTACAGGTGTATAACTCCAGAAAAAAGGTCACACGACTTGTTCTACAGTATGAGTCCTATCCTAGTTATATTTGTGTTACAAATAGTTTGCTGGACAGCCTAGAGCAGGGGTCCCCAACCTTTCTTGCGCTTGAGCAACATTCAGATGTAAAAAGAGTTGGGTAGCAACACAAGCATAAAAAAGTCCCTTGCAGTCCCTTATTTGAGGCCACTGGGAGCAACATCCAAGCAGTTGTGAGCAAAATGTTGTTCACAAGCTACTGGTTGGGGATCACTGGCCTAGAGCATGGAGACCCCAGGACTAGATATGTTTATTTTTTGACCAAAAGCATTTCTATGCCATGCTACCTATTTTGTATTGCATCAATGACCCCATCCACATTTATAAACACTTGCTTTGCAGGCAGTTATAGAGACAACTCTGGCCTCTTTCTGGAATGCTGCCAACAATGACAGATGCCAAACTGCCAAATGGAGCTGCTGTTTCCATTGTAGACCTACCTCAAAGGATTAATAAACTCTTGGGACTTGTGTTTACTTAAATTGAGCTGTTACTGTGCATTGACCTGCTATTGACAAATGGTGAACTACAGAGACCTTCCACATAGATACATTGAATAGGACGAGTTACCTACATAACTTCTTTGGATAGGAATGAGCTTTTAATTGTCTCTAAAAAGGTTTTGGTTATCACTTACACTATAGTGTAGAGAAATACACCTCCACTAAAAAGGCAATGAGAGGCACTCAAGCGCCCCCCTCTTGAGCTCAATATTCTGCACTCTCCCATCACTCCCCAGTTTGGGAACTACTGACTTACAGTGTGTTTTGTGCATGTTTCCCAATGCAAATCACCAGGATTTTCTGAATACCCAGCAAAGACAAAATGCAAACATGTTGCTAGAAAGAGAGTTAGTATGCCTTTTTTTGTATATTTGTAAGAGTTACAAAAAAATTCACAACAGTGCTCCAGACAGTTACTCCCCAGCTCTCAATTCTATTGAGCATTGATAAGTATGCCTCCTTAATCCAACTCAGAGTATGCAAAAAAGGCAAACCCTTGCCCCATATGCCCTATTTAATGAAAAATGTAATTATGCTTTTTCCTATCCATGTGGCTCATGTTAAAAATAAATGCATACTTGCTTGCTGATCATTCGCACCTTTGTTTCCGATTTTTTCCAACTGACTCTCTGGAGTATTTTATACTTGTGGGAGCTTTTATCTCTTAGAGAGTTTCCTGTACTACAACCCTGTTATCTTCTCTTTCCATGTGCTGTTTTTCACACTTCTGTGTCTCTCATTGGTTCCGATATCCCTCTTTTGTTTTTCATCCGGAACATACCCATCGCCTCAATCATACCGCACATGACCTTTTAGCTTTTCTCTGAGGAAGTATTGTTGTTCATAGTGATGATATATCATCACATCAAATGCTTCACAGACCTGCTATGGTCCTTTACACACACCTCTTTAACCTTACTCATTTACTCCTGTAGCTAAGGATACTCATCCTCCTACCCCACATCCACTCTTTTAAATCCATTCAATCTGCACATTTTAACCAGAACACAATTACCTTTCTTTGCTATAGTTTCCTATAAAACGTAAGCTTGTATTGCAACTTCCATCACAGGAAACTTTCTCTAATGATCACCCTATCTCACTCCTCCATGCAGACAGGAACAATTTGTGCTCCATCACTTCCTTCACCGTCTGTCATCTAATTGTCACTTCTTACAATTTGGCTTCAGCTCAGAGACTACAGCTCCACATCTTGCCAGTACTGTTATACAAGCTTATACATTTTTTGCTATACTGATCTTTGTTATACTTTTTGCTGTTGCTTTACAAGTTTATGTTTCTGCTGAACCATATCAACATAATATAGTTGACACCAATATAGTGTAGGGAGAGATACCTGTAAATAAAACTGAATTTGCAGTGGTAGAATTCTGTGCATGTTCTATCTCTTTCTATACTACATTGTTGTTTAGTTGCTGCATGTGACCAGAAGCAAGGGAAAACTATACTGAAAATAAAGATCACAAAAAGTAATAGGAGACAAATAGCCTATAAATATAGCGCCAGTAGCATCAATATTCTGTGTCAGCACCAAGACATAGATACCTAACCAATGCAACTCCTGTTTATATAGTTTGCTCCTGGCAGGTCTTGTATTTGGAAAATCAGGCTTAGATGTAGAAACTATGACAGCAGTTTATATTGTTTTCTTCCTTTATAAAGTAAGCTGTACACAGAAACACTGTGTATGTTTCATTTCTTCAGCACAACAAAACAAAGGAAAGACATGTTTAAGTTCAGTGCTGGTGTAATGGCAGAACATTTTTCTCCCTTCTTTCTGCACCTCCTGTTGTCTCTTGCCAGAGGGCACTGCAGTGTTTGTCATGAGTAGGAAAGAGCGTGTGTATAGGTTTCCTTCCACCAAGTCTCCCAACAGAATAAGCAATTGCAGTGGATTTTACTCATAATGAAAGATGCTACCTGTAAACATTCATTCTCTGGACTGCCAGACACATGGCATTGCCTGAGCAAATCTGAGTCTCTGGTGAATACCATTGAGACTTCTATATAAATATTTTGGATTTATGAAGTGTTTTGGGGTGACATGAGTGTTTATGTATTTGTTGCTGCAATTCCACCTAACTATGGATATACAAGGGGGCATGGTTTAAAAATAGTGTGTGCCAGTGTAAAGCATACTCAATGAATGTCAATGTGTGCGAGTGTAAGATTATATAATAAATTTACATGTTGGTATAAATATGGAAATTTTAATTGTAGAACTAAAAGGTGTGAATTTTTTAAGGCTTAGTCTTAAAGGGGAAGTAAAGTCTAAAATAGAATAATGCTGTATTTTGTATACTAAACATGAACTTACTGCATCACAAGCCTAATCAAACAAATGATTTCAAAGTTGGCCACAGCGGTCACCATCTTGTAACTATGTTAAACATCTTTGCAAGACCAAGACTGTGCATATGCTCAGTGTGGTCTGGGTTGCTTAGGGATCATCATAAATTATCAAAACAGCACAAGTCAAATAATATCGGGCAGAAGCCGATACAGCAAGACTGATTAATAATCAGAATATACAGACTGCACTGGGCCCTGTGTTGTCATGTAATCTAATGTGGATTTTATACTTTTAGTATTGTTTAATACAAACTTTCTCCAATTCTGCAGAACCAGTGGCTGCAGCAAAATAATCCTCCAAATAGAATTCCCAGTTTAGCTGTTTAAATCTGGCTCCATGATCTTTGTCCCTGCAGCTGGAGTTGGAAACAGTAAAGGGGATGTAAAGGCAAAAATAAAATCCAATACAAATCTCTACACAGTCGCCGACTGCTCTACAGGGAAAAAACAAAGCTGCTTGAGTTCTGCATGGCTGGGAAATAAGTCGGGGCCCCCCCTGCTGTTCATAAGTATGATTGTTTCCAGACAGAGCAGTTGGGGACCGTCTGACAATTCCTATCCACAGCAGTAAGGGAGAATTTCACTGCATACAGTCAGGTTTCTTATAAAAAACTTACACGTTATAATTAAAATATATTGGAGATAGGTTTCTTTTTCCTTAAAGAAAATAAAAATGGGATTTTATTTTTTGCCTTTACATGCCCTTTAAGAAAACTTTAAGTATTAATGATCTGGGTGTGGTGGGTATTTGCTTGCATTGGAATCAAAATGAACTGGTTTCATGAAAAAGCACATTATGTTGAGGGATATTTGGCCAGTCTTGTCCCATTTATAGTATTACAAAAAATGTCTATTTGATATCAGAGAGCTGCAATATTTGAACAGAACATTGCTTAGTTGCCTTTTTTTGGGTATTGGTCACTTTTTTGTTGCAAATTTTTCCATGATGATTATTGGCAACAAAACACTTGTAATCATTTAGGATGATGATGTGTTGCCTGCAAATAGAACTACCCTAAGCATGGCACATCTGAGCAACTGTCTCTTGATAATGCAGTCTGGCAATGATTGCCTTTTCTGGAGAGTAGTTTGGACGCATATGACTGTCGGTATTCTGCAGTGTTGCATTAGATTTTATAACTGACATACTGCATTACAGTGTTATATTGTTTGCTATTCTGTAAATCCCAATATGTATCATAATATATACCTGTAACAGCAATAAGATAAGATTTCTTTGGGTAACTGGGGCCTATGTGTGACATGTTTCGTTCTGAGAAAAACGCACTATTACAAAAACAACATTGAATGTGAATTTACTGGAAACATCTGTACAACCAGTACATTTTTATATAATAACAATTGGACTCCCAATGTAACAAACAACTTATCATCTGCTTTACATAAAAATGGAAGCCTCATTATAAAGTGTTTCTTAACAAAACATCGGAATTCATTTAATAGTGTCCTATTAACATGAGGAGATGCCATTTCCCTGGGCAGTGCGTAGTAGCCCTTCAGTGTTTAATTAACACACCAAAAATAAAATATCAAGTTGAAGGCAGATGTACTTATTCAGCACTGATATTTGCTGTTATGTGATGCTGTCTTGACCAAAAACCCCACCATTCAGCCATGTACCTGGATAAAGTGATATTATGTTCTACCATATTGAAAGCCGCATTTATCAAAGGATGAACTTTCACTTTCACCCATTAATAAATACTCATTTGAAAATCCGATAGAAATGAATGGAGAGTGTCAGAATTTCACCACTAACTTGACTCTTTGATTAATATACCCCTATGGCTTTCCATAATTCAGAGCTTTCTGGATAACAGGTTTCTGGATAATTAATCTAAAGAAAGGACCCATTACCAGAAAATATATGGTATAATATTATCACATATTAACCTATACAGTGATATTGACACCCCTATGCTCTGCCCAGGAGGCAGAAGGGAACTTCCCTTAAATGTGTTGTCCAAATTCATTGTCCACTTCATCCTTGTTTTGTTTATAATACATCTAGACAACAATCACATTAAGTTGACCTATATCATTGATCTTTCAAGCTTATCTTTCAAAATAGATGTGCCTCGCAAATGATGCCAGTAATTATATTTTATATTGACAACTGGTAAACACTGGATCTTGCTTTTGGCAATTTTATATTGGCCATTGGCAAGCACTGGATCTTGTATCTTTCAAACAAACATCTTTAGAAATCTTCCCAGGATATCAGAATAATTCCCCTTGTTTTTTGCAACTGCCGCATGGATAGTGTTTTACCAACCTCAAGTCAGTAAAAATGTTGCCTTGTCAATTTTAATAATTGGGAAAAAATCTGAAAAAAGGAGAAGGTTTATACTTTTCTATTAGAAAAGGTGGAAGCCCTAGCTGAAACTATCAGTATTTTGTGTCATTTTTTCCAATACTTCTTGCTTGTTTTCCTTGTTTGCTTTGTTTTTATTTACAAGGTTTTATCTCTTCCATATTGCTGAGTTGCTGCTCAACGAAATGGTTTATTTGGCAGCTGTTAAATAAACAGAATGTCTGCATGTTTCCGTCAGGGATACATTTCAAAAACTGACATTGACATTCATATTTTTCCACTGGCACAGATCAGACATGAAACCCACTCTGCTGCTTTTGGTCAGTGGGTTAGGGTCCAAACACATGAATAGCACTAGGTGCATTTTAATTTAAATGTACTATCCTATCTATATCTATGTTGGCTGGCCTTCCCTTAATTAGGCATTGTATTGCAGTGCTTTAGGTTCCTGCATTTTTATTAAAATCTAAAGTTACAGAAATGCAAATAGAGGGTTGTTTCTTTTTAATAGTCTGTCTGCAGTCCGTAGAAGCACAGTGGCCACACAGAGAATTATTATGACTTTCTTCCCCTCCCTCTTCTTTATGCAGCACTGTACATTTTTACTATACAATAATAACAAACTGACAGGACAAATAGTGCAATAAATAAATATACACTATTACAAAGATTAAAAGAAAACGATACCCCTGAACAATGTAGGTCTTTATAAAAAAAATACATTGTATAAGATAACTCATAATCTAAAACATAAGGAACCCACAGCGCTTATATTCAATTTAACCCACAAACTGAAAATTCAAAGTTAATTGAAAAAAATACAGAATTTGTCTGGCCGGGATATATACTGGAAGGAATTGAGTAGCCATTTAATTTTTTTCCTTGATAAATCGCACATGCAGGAAACACAAAGGAATTGAGGAGAATTGCACAATTGAGACTTTTACTTGAACTGGTGTGCGGAGCATTGGTGGGGAAACAGAGTGAGTACCTCAAACTGGGAAAGCCGTGTCTTTGACGCCAGTGAAGGAAACTAAACTGTGACAATTCATAAGTTGCTTAATCTTGACGGGATATATACTATTTCATTGTGGCTGGCTATCATATTTTCCTTTCCTCTATTTGAGAGTTTTGAGTTTTAATTTTATAGCATCTGAATTTGAAGTTTTTGCGTTTTTATTGCTCTGTCTTTTGTTTATGTTGTATGAGTTCTTGTTCTTTTAGATTTTATGTACTTTCGTGCTCATGTGATCAGCTTTGGACCAATTTTTGATTTGTTAAATCGATCAAGCTTCCCTTTCATATTAATTGGATTAATATCTGGATGGTGTCCTGTTATTGCGTTGCACTTCCTGCGAGTTGTACTAATTTCTATATATTAATAAACTGATTCTTAACAAATTCTGTATTTTTTCAATTAACTTTGAATTTTTACTTTGTGGCTTAAATTGATTATATGTGCTGTTCCTTATGTTTTAGATTATTGCTCTTTATCATTCCTCTTCTTTGGTTTTCAAATAAGGTTCTCAGCAGCTTTGTACGTAATAAGTATTATATTGCACTGTGTCCACTAGCGCACATTAGTATTGTTTGGTAAAATAACCCATATGTAAAATCCTGCTTCATGTAAATAAACCATTTTCAAAGTAATATACTTTTTTTAGTAGTATGTGCCATTGGGTAATCATAAATAGAAAAATGCCATTTTAGAAAATAAGGGCCGCCCCCTGTGATCCTACGATTCATGGTGCATGCAAACAAACCATAGATGAGCAATTAACAGACAAAGTTTTGAAAGCTGCAGGGAAGCTCCAGCTAATACAAATAATCATTAGCAGATTAGTATTTCTCTGGCTGTTTGTTGTGAATAAGTGAAATGAATCCGACTGAAAAATATATATAGAAATGTTGTCCCTCTAAGTAACTTTTGGAGGCAGTGGTTGACCAGATAATTTCATCTTCCTGTTTGGCACACATTGTATATTTAATTTCAATAGAAATTGTGATATTTTCACGTAAATAATTTAAACTATTGTAATTTAGCTTGTCGTGCTAGAATAGATTAAACAACCCACTAGTGTTCCTTATATATCTCCAGCAATTCTGTAGGGTTTCTGCTCATTCCATTCCAAACTGTGTTTGTCTCTGTCCTCTTAACAGTCTACTAAAGGCAGGAATAGATTAATCTACTTTATAATGCAGCAAACATGTTAAGACTCTCAAAATACCATCAAACGTCCTTTAATACAATTTTATTTGTCTGTCTCTATGGTGAGGATTATACTGCACACGCATTTGGTCCTTCAGTTTTGTAGTGTGGAACTGGAACAGCTGGAGTGGCCCTAGGCCTGTTGGCTCTCGTTCCCTGTTCCTGCAAAGAAAGCAAGCAGAAGCATATGGACATAAGGGAGGATACAGACAAGACTCATCTGAGTGGAAATATATGGCATGCTATCAGTATCTTTGTATACAGTTTGATAAACTGTATACAAAGAGCTTTTTGAAAAGTTTCAGTTGAAACAGTTTTAGTGCAATTTAGCCAAAAGCAGCATCATGACATCACTGCATAGCTAATGCATCATAACTCATGGACCATTACAGAAATTAAATCCAATGTTACTTATAAATAGTCTATGATAATACAATATAAAATATTGTTACAATTCTAGGAAACATTGCAGTGAACATAGATTGTAATATTTTTCTCTATACTATTTAGAATTACCTTTATCCATTAAAATATTTTTATTTTATCCAACCAATAATAGATGTGCCATTTAAGGAGGGGCATGCAGTATGAGCAACATTTCCATGGAAAATGGCATTACTTATTTATCTCTTAAATAGCGGAAATTTTAACACTCATAGCAGGCCGAAATTTTTTATTTTTGAATTCCTGGCTTGGAGACAAGTTTTGGTTACAGTACATACATGCACCAGATTCAATGCCAAACAGAGCCTCTTGGTGTCTGCCAGTCCACATAGAGGCTGTTAAATAGCCAACATTAAGCCCTTATTTGGCACCCCTGGAACTACTTTCATGCTTTTGTTGCTCCCAGACTCATTTTACATTTAAATGTGGCTCACGGAAAAAAAAGGTTGGGGATCCCCAGGTTAGATCATAGGAGTGGCAAATGATGACCTCCTACTTTCTCCTGCCCGGAAGTTTTGTGAGAATAAATTGTGTCTGTATAGTTTAAAATGATCATGAGTCTGTAGAAAGTAACAATGCTTGAAATGCACAATTTGGACAGAAAATAAGACCACACTTCTCCAAGTGCCTGCAAATGAGTCAATATTTGGCTGCAATTTTCAAACGGAGAGTAAAATATATACAGAACTCCTCCCCGTCGGCCAAAGGCATATTATTAAGTAAACATTTGAGGTTTTGGTTCATAATAAGTCTGAGAAGTGCTGCCTTATATTCTGTGTAATGGCTCAAACCTATCACACATGCCAGAATCATGTTAATTTCCTGCCCTTTATTATTATTGCATGCAGGGAACAAAATACATATACATATTTAATATGTAATCATTCTGGTGACACCCTCTATTTTGGGATTGTTTTATACAGCCCGATAAACTTCTGGACCTGGGAGAGCCATACTGTGGGTTCCTGCAGTTTATGCTTTGATGCTTTTATATGGCATGATGCTTCTTGCAGGTTTCTCTTACATGTATGTTTAGCTCTGCTGCCCCAGGCTAAGCCATAGCTCCTGCTGCTATGCACATTCCTCCTACTTGAACAATGCACCAAGTCTTCCTAATGGAGCCATTTGCCACTCTGCCTTCCCAAACATTTAATGCGAGAAGGCTCTGCTGTGTCTACCAGAGATCTCCAAGGAATTCCCCTTTACCAAAGAATGTGCTATGCATGCCCATTTCTCAAAACAATTCTATTGATACCCAAAGAGTAGAGTATATCAACTAAAAGTATTAAGATACCACTGGGATTAGGAGATCTTTAGCTATAATTGAATGCCTAAAACTTTTTAACATACAGCTTTTCTATGATTTGTAATGTTAAAGCTGTTGTGTGCAATCATTTCCAGGTCTTCCCAGTTGGCCCAATTTAAAAAAAGGTCTCTGTGATTTGTTTTTTTCATAGCACTGAATTGACTAAATTAAAAAAGAACTAAAACTAAGATTCGGCTGAATCTTTCACAAAGGATTCGAGATTCGTCCGTATACCAAACCAAATCCGAACACTAGTTTGCATATGTAAATTAGGGAAACAAGGGAATGAGAAGCAAGAACACACAGTTAAAAAAAATTGACTTGTCTGTGTGATGAAAAGTCACATAATTTTTGGGATTTGGATTCAATCCTGCTGAAAAAGGCTGAATCACGAACTGAATCCTGGATTCGGGGCATCCATAGTAATATATCTGCTAATTATATCTGAACCAGGAAACTAAATCTATTTGTTTCCTGTAATAACATAAAAATGCAGAGACATTTCTATACCTTCCCAAAGGTCATATTCTGTTCTATTCTTTTACCACAGTATTTTAACCTGTATTTATAGAATGTCTCATCCAAGGCAAAAGCAATGATGTTAATATGCAAACTATGACAGGTGCAACACTTATTTTACTAACAAATAGGCCTGAAATGTTTCCTTCCTGCTATAAATGCCTGTACCCAATAGATCCTATACAACCTACAGGAAAGGAAAATGACAGGTCTTAATCTTTTATTAGAGCCATATGGGACAATGAGTGCAAAGCAGAAGTAAATAAAGTGTCCTTTAATGCCGATGAAGAAGTTGCACGAACTGACATTATTTTTGTAAGCATTTGCTACAATTCCGCAAGACATGTAAAGCTATTTTTAGTAGTTCTTGCTGCTATCTTAGCAAAGCAAATGTTCATGTCAGTTCAGAGATCTCTGCAATAACTTGGGAGTCAATGGCTTTTAAAACTGTAACTAGAATTTATAACAAGAGAAAAAGACTCTTCACTTATTGCCAAATACATTTTTATCATCAGTGAATGATAAATGATAAATATAGCAGTTGGCCATGGTAAATGATTCCCACAATTTCCAGTCCCAGTGTACCATCTTTCACAGCAAGTATTGCAGCAAGTGTCACCTGGGGAACTAGCAACACACAACCCCTCCTCATGAACACAAAACTGGTCTGCCTTACACTCCTAGTGGGGATAGTCTCAAAAATACTGGGGTCCCACTCCAAAGGCCGGATTTAGTGGGAAGGCGCCCTGAGGCAATGTGGTCCTGGCGCTCTGCCGCACGGTCCTAGCACCCGCCCGTATGCCCCCTCACATGTGCGCCTGCACCGGAGCATTTGCTAAGTGGCTGGGCGGCATGCCGTCCCTATTATTCTGGAGAATAATAATTATTATTCTGCCGTCCAAGGCCCGGCCTTGCCACAAATCTGGGCCTGCCCTCTTCATGAACAAGATGCTCTCCTGCCCTTGCCTCAAGTTCCCTGTAATGATCAATTCGCCTTTAAGCTTTGGGCCAAAGAGATCAAGGCTTGGTATCCACTAACTTTTATACACTAGGGAGCACTACATGACTTCCACAGGCCATGTCTGCATCTTTCTCTGCCTTGTCCTCCCTCTCAGGCTATCCTGTCCCCTTTCTGGCTATCCTGTCCCCTTTCCGGCTATCCCGTCCTCTCCTGTTATCTGCTCTAGTCTCCTATTGCACTCTATTCTCAGTCTGATCCAGTCTACGCCCGCACCACTCTGTACTATCCTTTGACTCTGTTCCCGATCTATGCCCACACCGTCCTGTTCCATCCTTTCAGTCTGCTCCTGATCTACGCCTGCACCATCCTGTCCCATCCACTCTGTTCCACTCCTGCTCCATCCTGTTCCTATCCAGTATGTTCCTGTCCTGACTCATCACCCTCTTCATCCTGTCTAGTCTAGTCCTGATCTTCGTCCTCTCCGTCCTGTTCCACTCTGCACCTGTTCCAGTCGGACTCATTGCCCTCGTCAACCTGTTCCTTCCCTTTTCTTGTCTGTGTCCTGTGGGTTCAGCCAGCTCTTGCCTAAATGACTCGGCTTCCTCCTGCCGCCTCCACAGTGCCCCCTACCTAATCCTTGACAAACAGTCAGTTAATGAGGGGGACAGATTATGGTAATATTTGTTGGCAGCGTTTAAATCTGCATAACCGGGGGCAACAAATCTCCGGAAAAGGTTATCCCCTTCACTAACATTTGAATCGGTGAAAGTAAATTACATTATAAGCAACAATTTGGCTTCATTGCAGGAAACGTAAAATATTTTTCTAATTCTAATATTAGCGAATAGTGAAGGGGGGTGGCATTTCTACCACTGGAGGGAAATCTCCCTATGTGCAATTGTCCTAAGTAATATATATTTATTTAATATGAGCATTTCTATATTTACTGGTATTCTGGGAAAGGCCCATCCAGTTAATGCACCTGGGAGGTAATGCTAATTGTGACATGAAATGTGTTCTTTTTATGTGGGGTTTCCCTTCAGAAGATTATTTTGTCAGTGCAGTTATACTAGTCCTGTCTTGTTTTCTAAATATTCCATCATCATGTCAACTATTTAATACTAGATTGTTCAATCATGGAAATCCAGTTGCACATCAGGGGCAGTGTTAGACATGGGTCAAAGGTGGCATGCACACATATCCCCATGTTTGCAATAATATGGATTTGCTATCCATAGAAAGGAGTGTGTGTGAATGTAAACTACTACAATATATATACTATTATGAACATTCAATTAAGGGGCTCATTTATCAGCATTCATGGGTTTTCTTGCTCTCACAAACTTAAAGGGGAACTCTGACTCCAAACCAAAATTTTATAAAGAAGCCCAAATAACACAGAAACCCCTAATATTTTCTTCAAAAAGTATGAATAAATGCCATAAATTCTGGAATCCAGCTGTTTTAACTCTCTTCTCTTTCTGCATCATTTGAAATCCTGGCAGGGAAGGAGGGACTAGACACTGATGTTACAAATTGTAACAACTTCTCCACAGCTTACAGACAGCATGCAGGAACTACATAACCCACAATGCATTGCACTGTGATGTTCTGTTCCTTAATAAAAAATCTTGTGTGCATGGAATTGTGGGGTTTGGAGGATGCAGGCTAAGGACAGATGGCTGTTGATACAAAGTAACAGTAGTCAGACAGCTCAGCAAAGTAGTCAGACAGATCAACTGGAGAGCAGGGGACTAGGCTTAGGGACTGTTCCAAACAATTAAAAATCATGAAAAGTCTGCATATTTTTTCATTGATGTATATTGCAAAGTTGCTTGAAATTGTGTTTACTTTTTGGAAATCTTAAGTTTTATTTGTGTGGAGTTCCCCTTTAAATTAGAGTTACTCAAACTCACATTTTTGATATTTATTAAGTGCAAAACACTTGTTTTGTTGTTGTTTGAAATGTGGTATCCAAAAGCTGCTGAGTTTGGATAGAAGTCAACAGAAGTTGTTACAGGCAACATTTTTTAAATTCTTTCATTTAGAGTTTTAGAAGTGGCTAGACCCATAGAACATGACAAGTAGAATGTATTAAAGTATTTTCATACATAAGCTCACATTTGAGTTTGGTGAGTTTTCAGGGGGTTTTTTTACTGAAAAAACTGACATATTTGAATTTTGATAGTTAGACCTCTTTAGAATTAGAAGATATGATTTTATTTGTAGATCACTAAAGTGTGGGTTAGATCTCTACAGTTTAACCTCTTGTTTAGTTTGCTGTTGCCAAGTTTTACCCAGAGATTTATGCTACCTAAGATCTATTGAAGAGTTTCCTAGTCCTGACTTCTCTTCTGATGAATAAATGCGTAATGTAAAAAATATCCAAAATGCACTGAAAGTACCAAAATATGGCAATTCCATTCCCCACTGTGTGCTGTTTAAATCAACAATTATTTGTTTTCAATTGATTTGCTTAATAAGCAAATGTAATAAGGTAATACCTTGTACTTGATGTTAATGAAGTTTCATGGCCACAGCTAGACCCCTAGGGGCAAATTCACTATGCGCCGAAGTGCCTAATGCTAGCGCAACTTCGCAACCTTACGCTACCCCTGAGTGCAACTTCGGATTTTAGTGAATTTGCGAAGCGCTGGCGAAACTACGCCTGGCGAAGTGCGGCGAAGTTACGCCTGGCGCAACTACGAATCTTAGTGAATTTGCCCCCTAGACAATCCCAATTCCAAAGTAAGATAGTAGATCTCATATCAGATCTCAGAACTGTATGTAGTGACTGCACATTTTTAGTATTTGTTGATGTACAGTATATGAGACCAAAAGCTACATTCCAACTCCACTCCAGGCAGGTTATATAAAGTATAATAATTGTGTATTAATATTCCATTACAAAATGCAAATTTCCGTTTTTAGATTTGCATTTTTATTGGGCTTATAACTTTTAGTAGATTCTCTCACTAACTTACTGGCACTTTTACTTAGCCCCACAGAAATTATATTATTGTGTGCTCATTTCTAGCCGATGTTGTGAATATTTTGAGGAATACAGAAGTCTACAATTCAGCATTCCTAGGTTCATTAATGTTCCACTTGGAAACCAATTGACATTTTATTATATTATAGAATGTCCTATACTTAATTTATATGTTTTTTTTTTTTTGTTTTTTTTTAGTTATTGAAATATTTGCGTCCTTCTTCTCTTTCCAGCTCTCCAATGGGGGGTCAACCGACCCCTATAGCCAAATAATTATTAGTCTGTGAGGCTACAATTTTATTGTTATTGTTACTTTTCATTACTTATTTTTCTACTCAGGCAGGCACGTTTCAGGGGCTGCTGCCGCCTGAGGCAGCAGACCCAATGCCGCCCCTCCTCCTGCTCCGCTCTTCTAACTACCAGCGTCGGAGCGGGTGGAGGAGGGGCCGCATCGCTAGTGCAGTGAGCGCTATTGCGCTCGCTGCGCTAGAAGAGCCGAATTTCCGTTTTAAAAAATGGAAATTCGGCTCTTAAAGTTACCAGAGGCGGCTTTTTGCCGCCCCTGGTAACTGGCCGCTCCGTGCCGCCTGAGGCAAGATTCTCACCTTGCCTCATGGCCGGAGCGGCCCTGTACTCAGGCCCTCTGCTATTACCTTCCAGTCTCTCATTCACACCACAGTCTGGTTAGTAGGGTAAATTAGACCCTAGCAACCAGACTGCTGCTGAAATTCCAAACTGGAATAAAAAACTAAATAATTTTAAAACTACAAAACATTTAAATGTCTCCATATATTGCTGGCTACATCATACAAAAAGTTAATATAAAGGTGAACTTTTAGGTAACCGTGTATTTATTGTTTTACTTTGACACAATCCTTTTATATATATATATATATATATATATATATATATATATATATATATATATATATATATATATATATATATATATATATATATATATATGAGTTTGCAATATTTCATTAACAAATAAGAATAATTATATATATATAAAAAAATTTCCAACTGTCCCTATAACATCAATTTAAGATCTGAAACATTAAAAAGGCCTTTAATGTCTTTATGAAATTAAAAAAATTCATACCTGAACCTGGTTATATTATAACAGCAATACTTATGAAGTCACCATTCTCAAGAAACAAACTATGGACATAGACCACACAGAATAAATGGACAAGAGCACAGTATCTTTTGATAATGGATTTTCAGCATGTGCAGGGCCTCTGGTGTGTTCCTTGACTGCTTCAAAGATAAAGAAAGACAATGCTTCAAGGGAAACCCCTAAGGCTAAGCAAGTGGCACATGAAAACAAATAAAATGGGAGTTTAATTGATTGCAGATAGAATCAGCAATACTATTCCTTTGTGCAACAGTTTATGTGAATCTTATTACGCCCAGAGATGTCTTTAATCAACTCCATAACCCAGCCTGTACCCCAGAGTACACAATCTTCCAAACTTCACAAAGCAGGGTTTTCTGCAGAATGTCTTATAAATAAATACACAAACCACAAATGATCAAAAGAAAAGAATATAATAATCAGTAATGTTTCTCTTGCTGCCTCCTACCATACCTAGGGTATTTAAACAGCTTCATAACTAGGACTTTCTCAGAGGCAAGGGATTAGAAAAGAAGTGGAAACATTTTGACCACTATAAGGTTTTTTTTACTCAGGCTACTTTAATTTGTGTGTGGCAGTACTGTCTTCTTCTCTATACCTGATCATATTATTCTTCATACCATGACTGTATTTGGCCCGGAGAAGCTGGGGCTCCCTGGATCAGTTCTGAAATATAATCACATAATTACATACTGAAAATTAAGCTTGTTCTTTATTAAAGGGCCACTATATTTTCATTGGCTTCCTTGTATTCATCCAATTCAACTATTAATGGGCTAATATATATTTTTCCCCTTGCTCTTACTTCTATTAATAATAATAATAATAATAATATAAACTTAAACCTTCTTCATTGTGATGGTGCAAATTATTATCATCAGGATTTGCAATTGTATAGGGTAGTTGGGATTAACTGGGTCATAAAAGTTCAGGGCATTTTTTGGTTAAACAATGGAGCTGATTTACTATCTATAGTTAACTTTTTATCAGGGATATCACTGCATACCTCTCAACAGTTTTAAGATATGGTATAACCATTTATTTTCTGTGCTGGAATGATTTGCATCTGACATGAACAATCAGAGTAGGTGTTAGTGCACAACACGATGTACTTTGATCTGAATGGGCTGAAGGAATGACCAGCTTTACAGAAATATCAAATGTTTCTGTCTGGTCATATAATTGACATAATCTGCTGTACCTGGCCTTTCAGGTCTTTCTTTAATGTTCCCTCGAATCTGTGAGTACAATCAGTGGGGAGTACAAGATAGCATTGTATTTACAAATCATCTTTCATCTGCCCCAGTTTAGCGGTTTATATACACCATACCTCTCAACATTTGAAAAATAGAAAGAGGGACAAAAGGGTCTGCTAAGTGTATCACAGGAAATTTTTTTGACCACGCCCATTTTTATGTTCACATCCCCTAAATACCACATTCATTTTACAAAATTTGGGCAGGTTATGGAAAGTTTGTGCACATTTCTGTGGGTTTTAGCATCAGGTTTTATGTGTTATAAAAGTTTTGCTAATGAAGGTGAATTGCCCTTTAAGCTGCAAGTCTCATTTCTCCCAAGAAACTTGCTTATCTTAAATAGTTATACTTGTATCTAAGTGCAGGCACTGAGTATTCTGGGCTCTCTGCATTTCAGAAACATTTTATCTTTCTCTGGCTGTTCAGTGCAGGAGATCAAAGAGAAACTCAGAACATTTCTGTAGCAATCTGGGACTATGGGCTGAGCTGTCAAAATCGCGAAAAACGGACAGGAAGTATGTATACACGCAGAAGCAGCAACAAATATTTAAAAAGTTTGCAATTATATGTGTAACGTTATATAACTGTATAACAGTTATATTATATATATATATATATATATATATATATATATATATATATATATATATATATATATACTGTATATATTTTAACAACAATATAGCTGTAAGAACAGTGATTTAGGGGCTGATTCACTAAGGGTTAATTAACCCTCGATATTCGACTGGGAATTGAAATACTTCGACTTCGAATATCGAAGTCGAAGGATTTAACGCAGATCGAAGGATTATTCCTTCGATCGAATGATTAAATCTTTCGAATCCAACGATTAAATCTTTCGAATCGAACGATTCAAAGGATTTAAATCCAACGATCGAAGGAATATCCTTCGATCAAAAAAAGTTAGCCAAGCCTATAGGGACCTTCCCCATAGGCTAACATTGACTTCAGTAGCTTTTAGATGGCGAACTAGGGGGTTGAAGTTTTTTTTAAAGAGACAGTACTTCGACTATCGAATGGTCGAATAGTCGAATGATTTTTACTACGAATCCTTCGATTCGAAGTCGTAGTCGAAGGTCGAAGTAGCCCATTCGATGGTCGAAGTAGCCCAAAAAAAACTTCAAAATTCGAAGTTTTTTACCTTCGAATCCTTCACTCGAAGTTAGTGAATCGGCCCCTTAGTGTCCTATAGAGCTTACATTATAGGGGCTATTTATCAAAGGTTGAGTTTTAAAGGTTTGTGAGGTTTCTCTATACCTCGAATGAACACACAACTCGAATGACTTTCAATTTAAGAAAAAACTTGAATGGAAAAAAATGGAATCAGTGAATTCGGGGTGAACAACCCAAAAACGCAAGTTAAACAAGTTTTCTCCAACAAAAACATGAATCGCTTAAATTAATCGAATTTTAACTGAAAAAAACTCGAAACGCTCAAATTAATCAAATTGAACATCATGAAGGCTACAAATATCTTCAAATGGTTTAAAGGACCTTTGCCATTAACTTCTACATGACCTCAACAGGTTTTAGATGGTTTATTTTCAGGTTCGAGTTATTTCCAGCTTCGGGTATAATACTTTTTTTTTACCAGAAAAGTCAAGTTTTGACTGAAAAAATACCCTTGAAAACTCAAATTTTTTGGGTTAAATACAACTTGAACTTTAATAAATCTGCCACTATAAGTATGTATCCAGAAGGTTAAGGAACTGTCTAAGGTCAAGATCGCTGGCACTTGTAGCCAATTTCTACCCACAGACAATAGCTAGAACTTTGAAATTAAAGGGATTCTGTCATGATTTTTATGATGTATTTTTTATTTCTAAAATACACTGTTTACACTGCAAATAATTCACTCTACAATATAAAATTTCATTGAGTATGGTTATGAAATATACCAGGCAGCTGTTATCTTGTGTTAAGGAGCTGCTATCTGGTTACCTTCCCATTGTTCTGTTGTTAGGCTGCTGGGAGGGATGGTGATATCACTCCAACTTGCAGTACAGCAGTAAAGAGTGACTGAAGTTTATCAGAGCACAAGTCACATGACTGGGGGCAGCTGGAAAACTGACAATATGTCAAGCCCCATGTCAGATTTCAAAATAAAATATAAATAAATCTGTTTGCTCTTTTGAGAAACATATCTCAGGCAGAAGTCTGCTGGAACAGCACTATTAACTGATGCATTTTGAAAAAAAAAATGTTTGCATGACAGTATCCCTTTAATAAGAAGTGCTGCAGCTTATCCTATGAGGCTACTTATCTCCCATACCAGCACATTTGCAGGCAATAAACACCTCTGCAGAGCAACTTGTGTCACTTCCCATTTATGTCAACAGATAAGTGATAGCGACAGGTAACAGGTATTTTAATTGCCACTTTAAAATGCCTTGTGTGCAAGAGTCCAAAGCCACAGCTCAGTGATATAACTCCCAGTCTTCCCAAGCATGGTGCCATTCACTGCAGTCACAAAACAGTGCAGCTATACATTTATATAAAGTAGAACGATGTTGCACCATTTCCTTGGGGTAAATAAATATTAAACCCTTCACATTCAACTAAATACTTTTTTTATAGCAATGCATTTAAATTAAGGTGAAAATGTAATCAATACCTCACTAATACAGAAAATATTTATGGCCCTAACAAAACCCCAAATCACTGAAAAACAATTCTACAAATCTAATCTTTTAACAGCATTTCAGTGGATTTATCAACATAATAAACAAGAGATTAAAAATAACGTCTTCTGTTACCATTTTAACCCTTTGCATGTCAAGGGTGTTTGTTTTATAAACTGTTCCTTTAATACACTTAAAATTACATTAATTTTAACTTAATTTAAAAAAAAAAAGGCAAGGCTCTAAAAAATGCTGTTTAAGATATTTGTACAGGTATGAGACCTGTTCTCCAGAATGCTCAGGACCTGGGGTTTTCCGGATAACGGATCTTTCCGTAATTTGGGTCTTCATGCCTTAAGTCTACTAGAAATTAATTTAAACATTAAATAAACACAATAGGCTGGTTTTGCTTCCAATAAGGATTAATTATATCTTAGTTGGGATCAAGTACAAGCTACTGTTTTATTATTACAGAGAAAAAGGAAATCATTTTTAAAAATTTGGATTATTTGGATAAAATGGAGTCTATGGGAGACTCCATTCCTTAATTCGGAGCTTTCTGGATATCGGGTTTCTGGATAAGGGATCCTATACTTGTATATGTAATTGTAGTTGACAGCAGTATATGTTTATCCTCAGCTGGCTTGCAACACTGTTAACAGCCATGAAGATACAGCTTTTAATAGCAATTAGAAATAAAAACCATTGACATTTAGAAATAATGTATATTGGAAAAAAAAAGTTGCATGAAACTATATTATAAATTATAAAAGAACAGGTGGAGATCCCCATCGGGGGAATGTAAAAAAACAGACAATGGAAAAAATATTTGCATACCTTTATAAATGCTTATTTATATGCGCCACTACTCTCACTTTTACAACAAGGTAAATTCTTATTACAAATGCACTTTGATTTACAGGTATAGGATCACTTATCCGGAAGCCCGATATCCAGAAAGCTCCGAATTACGGAATGGCTGTCTCCCGTAGACTCCATTTTATCCACATAATCCAAATTTTTAAAAATGATTTCCTTTTTCTCTGTAATAATAAAACAGTAGCTTTTACTTGATCCAAACTAAGATATAATTAGTCCTTATTGAAAGCAAACCCAGCCTATTGGGTTTATTTAATATTTAAATGAATTTCTAGTAGACTTAAGGCATGAAGACTCAAATTACGGAAAGATCTGTTATTCGGAAAATCCCAGGTCATGAGCATTCTGGATAACAGGTCCCATACCTGTATAAGAAATTTGTGAAATGTCACTCGGCTAGTTTCTTCTCTGTCATGTAACATAGCAGGGATATTTTTCTATATATTATGTGCATAAAGTCACATTTGAATGTAAATATTTGCATTGACTGGCCTGTTTGTGATTAGCTAGGTTTCAGTCTCTAATACATTTTGGGGGAACCATATATGGTTATACATTACCTGAAAATGTGACATTGTGTATGAAGAATGTAGTAGTTTTGTAAGGCTTGGGTATTTGTTAAATCCCAGTTCATTACATAGGGAATGAGATGAATAAACAGCCATAGAATATTGGTATGAGCCTGGGCCTTATTAGGTCTACTAAATTAATACTACTAATGTAGAAGCACTTTAACTGTCATTTTTCCATTTCAAAGAAAACATACCATTTGCTTAAACCAATGCCAGACAACTACATAATTGCTTTGCATACCTTTATAAATGCTCATTCCTATGTCTTAGCTTATTTCATGGTAGCTTAGGGATTCCCTTTGCCCTAGGCAATATTGTAGGTGCTTGTTCTTTTAGCTTTAAAATCCAGGAGGATTTGTATATAGAATAGCCATGCGCCAAAACATAATACTCTGGTTCCTTTCTGAATTTGAGATTAAGGTTTATAAAAAGAGCTATCATTTTTGCCATTTTATATAAAGGGCAAGACAGAAACAAATGAATAGAGATGTGATCTAAGAAAAGATAGCAACAGGCACATCACACCTGCTCAAAACCATTATATTCAAAGAAAGCTATTGGAAAAAGCTATTGTATTCAAATAAAAACACTTAGTAGGAAATCAGAGGAACTTTATGCCCACCCTGAAAGCCCTCCAGACATCTTCCAGAACTTTTCCCCACTTGGTTCCGAAACAGAGGGAGGTCCCCTGGAGGCTACAAGGGGCTCTATTCAGCAACTACAAGACAGAGAGCTTGTCCATGAGAGAAAAGAGTGAGTATGCCTTATTGACATCTTCTGAGAGCATGCTCAGATTATATCTCCATTAGAATGATGTTGGTAGAATTGTAAATTTGCAGTCCCCATCTGAGAACAGGTATTGTGTTTGTGCCTACTACATAGGAGTAGCTGCCTTTTGTCCAAGGGGAGGTACTTTGGTAAAGGTTGCATTACCTGGGGTATTAAAGGAGAACTAAAGTCTAAACCTTTCATAGTCAACCAAAGCCACAAAGAGTTAATCCTTACTTAATGTGAACTGCTTTATTTATATTTATGCAACGATATTTTTCTGGGATATTAGCCACTCAAGTGCATTTTATACCTCCCCAGCTGTGGTAATGATTCCAGCCAACTGACTTATGCTTCTCTATCTTGAACAGCGCATGTGCAGAGAATTGACGGATCCCCAACAACTGCAAAGAAAAGGAAGAAGAGTGAACTCAAGGCACCCATGACTTAGAAAGAAAGCGACAGTATCAGTAAATGCAGGCAACAGCATGATTTTATACAGGTATCAACTGAGCAAATACCCTTAAGTAATGGGGATTAAAGTTGAATTTCTCCTTTAAGAACTCTTGGGAAGGGACCTTCTGCGAGAAACTGAACTGTGCCTTTGTCCAAACTGGATTCAGTTGTGGGACTGTCACTGTATCAGTTAGTTAGTTAGCCTGTCCTTTCTATATGAAGTTTATTGTGGTAGCTGTGTTATAATATTTTATTTCCTAGAAGTATTCCCTGAGGTGTATTCCTTGGCATCCATTACATGAAGGCACATGCAATTAAGTACCTGGTTTCTGGATTGTATCTGTCTACTGATTTCACCAGCAGGTAGGTGCTCTGTGTCTTTTGAAGTCTAATCCTGCCTTAATCCTGCTTATTAAAGCATTTTTACATTACTATAATGTTTTTCACATTACCTGAATGAATATCCAGCATGCACTAACCTTTTAGTAATCTAATGGTAACTGGTATGGCTCTTGCAATCCCCACCTGATAGCCTGAGGGCAGGGCTTGTAATTCAGCTTCCTCTGAATTATACCTCAGAGAAAAGTTATTTGTTAGGGCTCTTACTCATTAGCGTTTTTACCTGCGCTCCCCTGCGTTCCGTTTTTCGGCGTTCAGCCGCAGGGGAGCACAGGAATAGACGCATTTCATTATTTCAAATGGGGCTGTACTCACACAGGCGCATGTAGGCGTCGAACGCAGGTTGAGACGCAACATGCTGCATTTTTCCTGCGTTCGGCGCCTACACGCGCCTGTGTGAGTACAGCCCCATTTGAAATAATGAAATGCATCTATTCCTGCGCTCCCCTGCGGCTGAACGCCGACAAACGGAACGCAGAGGAGCGCAGGTAAAAATGCTCATGAGTAAGAGCCCTAAGAGTATAATGAACTATAAATATTACAAGTGCAATCAAGAATGTAAAAATAGAAACAATTGATTGCTAGAAAAATTTTACCCAATTCCATTTCCGTTTTAAAATTTCCTTATATTCTGTAATATTAAAAAATTACCTTGCATTTATTGGGTTAAATTAATGTTTACATGATTTTTTAGTAGACTTAACGTATGGAGATCTAAACTACAGAAAGATCCCTTATCCAAAAAAACTCAGGTCTGGAGCATTCTGGATAACAGGTCCCTGCTTATATTAAAAGATGGGAGATGAATGTGTGGGTCCATTAGAAATGGAAATAATTTGGTTACAGGTGACACCGGAAAGGTAATAAAGTTAATGATTTGTATTCCTAATATTTTCTGACTTCTTGTTAAGTAAGGCACATATGGATAGAAGGAAATCGAATGTAATTCCAGTATTGTAAATGTTTTTTTTACCTAAGCCTTGTAATTACAAAGCTGTATGTTTGATCCACTTTTTACTAAGAAACATGTATTATACATTGCATATATAACCCTTTTATAGAATTTATAAAAATGTTATTTATGCAGTGCTACACTAGTTTTGGTTCCTGGGTTTCACGCTTAATTTTCAAGGATCACCAATTATATTGCTAAGAGAAATATTAAAGAGGATAATGTTTGTAACAGGAAAATTGGTGACTGTGCAAGAATACTCTGAGATTAAAATAACTTGTAATGTAAGATGACATAGATTTATTGATTGGGTCAAAAGCCAACCACAACAAACATTTGAGTAGCTTTTCCATTATGTAGTGCGCGTTCTGTATACATTTTCAGAACTTCATGTATTAGATTATGGATTGGAGAGGTAAAATGTGAAATACAGGTTTCTGTATTTGGAAGGATAGTCTACTTGACAATGAAAACACCACGTTGTATACATTGTCCCTATGGGCATTAGGGCAGGTATTACAATGGGCTCCCACATATGATTTGGTAACTTTCTGCTATGCCGCACTGCAGCCACAGCCCCAGTGCTTTAATTTACACTAGTGCTAATGAGCAATGCATGACTAGTAGGGTTTACTTTCCACTGCTCTGTGCCCTGCAAGCTGCAGATTTATATGACTCACATCAGTGCAGAATTGGATATAGCCTTTGAACTTTGGGCTTACAATTATTGCCTGTGTGATCTGCTTAGTTAAAAACCATGTTTAAGATAGCCTCTACAGACTCTCTACACTCTACAGAGTGCGCTGAACAATATATTAATTTCATACCACTGCTTTCCTTATTGATCTTACACTGAAGTGGATTAAATTAATGGCATATTTAAAACACAAGGCCTATTGATTTAAGACTTTCTTTCAAGTTGGTTTAAAGGTTCCCTAGCTCTACAAGAGTATGATGCATGTCATCACAAATGTCCTCAGCATCTCCTCATCTTTGATCTTGGCACTTTAATACCCGATTTTCCCTTATTTATTATTAAAAAAGCTCAATTTAATCGGTTTGGGTAAAAACGCAACAAAATCGAGTGAAAACCCAAACTGTATGATTTTTCAGAGGCTTTTTCAAAATCACTCCATTTTTTCTGGCTTTTTCACCTAGCCTAGCTAGATTTTTGCCTGAAAAGCCAGAAAAGGTTGGATTTTTGGGCTTATTCAAATGAAGACCACAGAAATTTCAAAATAGGATAGGGACCTCTACCATTGACTTATTCACAACCTTGCCAGGTCTGAGATGGTGGATTTTCAGATTTGGGCTTTTTGCTTCATTGTGCTTTAATAAATCTTGAAATATGAGTTTTAAAAAAAAAAACTTTGAGTTTTTCCCCAAAAAACCCGACCGTGGTTTAGTAAATAACCTTTTAAAAAAAGGGAGAGAAAAAAGAAAGAAACCTTGTTGTGGCTGAGTAATGCCTTCTATCAAAGTAAAACTCCACTTGAGAGCTGATTTGTAGATTTATATTAGATAATTTTCTCCTTCTGTTCAATTACTTCACCGCTTATTCCTCATCAATGCACTGTAACCTCTACAACTGGATCATGAATTCAATTATTTAACACCTTCAATTAATTGATAATGAATATTCCTAAACATTTTATTGGATTTAAGTGATTTATAACTTAGCCATACACTTGTGCAACAATTAAATATAAAGTGCCCGTGCTTGTATAAAAAACAATAAATTCCTTTGATTCCAATGCCAACACTGTGTGTTTAAAACAATCATATTTATACAAATTAATTATCACATTAACTCACTAAAGTGCCTGTGTTTCATAATTCATTGATTATAATCAATTACTACAATTAATTGGTAAAGTGCCTGTGCTTCGTAACTAATAATAATCAACCTTTAAAGTTGTTAATTAATCAGTTGTGCTAAAAAATATTATAAAGTGTCCAGTGCTAATAGTTTATCAATTATTAAAAATATAATTGATGCCTCCCCATTGGGGGTTCCCCCAGTTGCTCCTTGAGGATAAGTAGGGAAAACAGAAAATAGAGAGTTGGTGGAGTTGCTCCCAAGATTTCTAGTTCATTTTCTATGTCCCTTGGAGCACCAAAAAGTGGAAGAAGGCAGAGACTGAAGGGCTGCGGTCTCATTATTTAACTTTTCGATCTTGTTATTTTTCTATATTGTTATGAGAGGCTATTTAACCCTAAAAAACTGCAAGCCCTCCAGAACACAGATTTAAGATAAAGTTAGGAAAGGTATCCATTTAAAAATTGCAATCTCAATTCACCGAGGTGAATAATAAGCTAAAATCAAATAGAGTCAAATCTCGCCAATAAAGAAAGTTCATTTATTCCTATTCATTTAGTAAATAACCCTCTAACAATAAAGGAATCTATGAAACAATAAGGAATTAATGACATTTGCCTATAAATGTATTGGTACCAGGAAATGAGACAAATACATGTTTGCTGACAGACATGGTAAATCTCTTTTTGGTCCTAACAATAAGTACACTATTAACCAAGACATCTCAAAGACCAGCCTCTTGAAATGCATGCATTATAAATAAATATACATGTAATTCAGTCATGATAGGCAGAAGTATCCTGCTCAATGGAAGGGACAGAGGTTCTGTATGGGGAACAAAATGCTGGCTTGCACTGTAAATAAACTGTTTTATCCTTTTATTAATATGCAAGTGCTGATAGTTATTCCTTTATATGGGAATTTGTGCAGTCGTTAATACAACTTTGTACCATTGAAGAATTATACATTGTTCAACAAAATGTAAGATTTTTCCCTTTGAAGAAGGAAAGAAAACATGTCTTTTGAGTTTAGTTGACTTATAAGTTCAAAGAATGGTTGGAGTTTGTTATGCTTTGAATTGTTTTGACTATGATTCAAACACTAAACAAAGAGCTAAAGTAAAAAAGCACATTGAGCCCATGGCCATTGTCTAACATAGGCACAACAAAGTATGATAGTTTTGTCATTAGCAAAATGTCTTATTTTAACCCAGACACAGCATCATCCTGATGCCATGAAATACACAATAGGTGTCAAGCATTAGATGACAAATAAATAAAGGCTCAAATTCTGAAGACTTTCCAGACTGGTTGCAATATAGTTGTAGTTGTAATAAAGTACAGCAATTAAACACATAAAAGAACATATTAAAATCACACACTATGCTAAACAGGGTTGGATTCCTCCACTCTAGAGGTATCTCACTTGAAGAAATCTGCTTCTAACCCATCATTTCATGCTAGCCTCTTAAAGAAGAATTTCACCTTTAGCTAAACTTTTAGTATGTTAAGTTAAAGGTTGCCATTTTTTAACAACTTTTCACAAGGTCTTTATTTTTAATTTGTTTTTATCATTTTTCAATAATTTGCTTTTTCTGGCTCTTTTTAGCTTTTTATATGTGGTTGACTGACCCCAGCAGTTAAAAAACAATTGCTCCATGAAGTTACAATGTATTGTTATAGTTACTTTTTTTATTGCTTATCTTTCTATCCAGTCCCTCTCTTAATCATATTAATCTCTCATTCAAACCACTGCCTGGTTTTTAGGGCAATGTGGACCCTAGCAATCAGATAGCTGCTGAAATTGCACACTGGAGAACTGCTGAACAAAAGGCTAAAAAAGAAAAAATGTAGACCAACTGCAAATAGTTTCAGAATATCACTCTACATTATTCTAAAAGTTAATTTAAAGATGGACCTCACCTTTAATCTTCTGTTGGTTCAGCCTCGTTCATCCTTTTTTTCTGACATCTTTTAACACGGTCATATTTTTGGTATCAATGAAAGAATTACAATACAGCGTAAGCTCCTGTGATGTTAGGCACAAGCCCCTGTATCAGACTGTTCCTTTGTCATCAACTATTTAGGGGGTTATTTATCAAAGTCCGAATTTATCTCAATATTTTCTGCTACAAACTCCGATCGTATTATTACATTTTCCCGGAAATTTGCTTTGTGGGAAAAAAAATATATATAAGATTTTCACTAATTTTTCTGACTTTTTCATCGATTTTCGCGTAATTTTTATCCAAAAACTCAGAAAACTTCGGGGTATTGCCCGAAACCCAGTGCACATCAAAAAATCATTGGGACTTCTCCCATTGACTTATATGCAACCTCGACAGGTCTGAGATGCCGGATTTTCAGATTCTGACTTTTCCATCCTCTGTGTTTAATAAAGTCAGAAAAATTTGTGATTTCAGATTTTATAAGAAAAAATCACAAATTTTTCGTGATTTTTGCATTCGGAATTTAGTAAATAACCCCTTAGTCAAATAAGTCAGGGGTTTCAGCAAACAAACAGGAAGACGAAAACCATAATTTGCTGTTAGAAGCATCTTCACAATAAATGCGATGAACTAAAACACTTTTATTGTTATAATAGCGTGCAGGGAAACAGCTTACAGTTCTGACCAGGGCTCTGGTTGCCGACAAAGATCTTAATCACACAATACTTGTTACTCACACACCACAGCATTCTCCCTTCCAAAGCCTCCAGGGCCCTTGTCCTGTAGGGCCCTTGTCCTGTAGGATACACTGAGGGTAGTGTCATTAGCAGTACCTTTTGCCTAGAAGATGTATTAGAGCTCACTCACTCTATTAAAATCACCAGAAATACTGTCTCTACATGCAGAATTTATGCAAAAGGCAGTTATTTTGTTAGATTTTGTTTGTACTGGAATCAGTTATTTGACTGATCTCCAATACATCTGCTAGGAAAGGAGCCCCCCTATAAAATATATTGGATCATTCACCTGACATCCAACTGCTGCAGAATGAAGAGAAACAGATGCTTAGAGAGGAATAGTGAATATAAACTTGATTATTTCAGAAACAATGTAGAATATTTAAAGGAAAACTATACCCCCCAAACAATGTAGGTCTCTATAAAAAGATATTGCATAAAACAGCTCATATGTAAAATCCTGCTTCATGTAAATAAACCATTTTCATAATAATATACTTTTCTAGTAGTATGTGCCATTGGGTAATCATAAATAGAAAATTGCCCTTTTAAAAAATAAGGGCCGCCCCCCTGGGATCATAGTATTCACCGTACTCTCAAACATACCAACAAACCATACATGTTAGGTCACATGAGCCAATTAACAGACAGAGTTGTGTCTTTTGCTTCCACACTTCTTCCTGTTACAGTTAGGGGCCGATTCACTAAGGGTCGAATATCGAGGGTTAATTAACCCTCGATATTCGACTAGGAATTAAAATCCTTCGACTTCGAATATCGAAGTCGAAGGATTTATCACAGATAATTCGATCGAAGGATAATTCCTTCGATCTAAACGATTCGAAGGATTTAAATCCAACCATCGAAGGAATATCCTTCGATCAAAAAAATGTAGCCAAGCCTATGGGGACCTTCCCCATAGGCTAACATTGACTTCGGTAGCTTTTAGATGGCGAACTAGGGGGTCGAAGTTTTTTTTAAAGAGGCAGTACTTCGACTATCGAATGGTAGAATAGTCTAACGATTTTTACTTCAAATCCTTCGATTCGAAGTCGTAGTCGAAGGTCGAAGTAGCCCATTCGATGGTCGAAGTAGCCCAAAAAAAAACTTCAAAATTCGAAGTTTTTTAACTTCGAATCCTTCACTCGAAGTTAGTGACCTCATGTTTTTGTGTAATTTTAATCAAAACTGTAGTTACAACTGCTGCATTAAATACTATACAGAAAAGTATATACAATACAATTATTTTTTAATTTTTTTTAAAACTAAACAGGTTTTTAAAATCAGTAAATAAACATGCAGTAAAGTGAGCAACAAAATTAAAGATTTCTCTGCTGTTTGTCTTTCTATCTTTTGATCCTGACCACTCTTACGGCTCTGTGTAAGTGTGAGATATATCTGATTATTTGTTTATGGGAAGAGTGGTTCATGGTGTGCAACGCCAGACGGATTTTTACAGTTTGCTTCATTTTTAAATAAATTCTGTTTTAACGCTTAAATGCAGGTGATGCTTGGAAACAAATAGTTGTGTTATACAGGGATATAAAATCGGCAACTCTCTAGCTATTTTAAAATGACTTTTCCCTAAATCCAAAGAAGACAAAAATCATGAATGTAGGTAAATTCAAGAAAAGAACTCATAATTTTTTTTCAACTATTTGTAGTGATAAAAAAAATCATAGACATTAGCTGAGTTATTCATCCAACATATTATTCACAAGCTTCCCCATTGCACCCTGTGGCTCCTTAAACTATGGGCACACAGGCTGTTGTCAGTGGCTGTTGTCAGCCTGAGTATTTGTGCAGGCTGAGGGAAGCAGATCTGCTCAGTGCCCCTGCATTGATTTGAATGCGATCAGCCTGTGTGCGCTTCCACACTGACTTCAGCTTCAGCTCCAGGCTGAATTCAAATCAATGGTGCAGGGGCACTGAGCAGATCTGCTTCTCTCAGCCTGCAAAAATACACAGGCTGACAACAGCCACTGACAACAGCCTGTGTGCCCATAGCCTTAGGGCAAGGTCAGATGTGGCTTTTTCGCAGCATTTTTACGTTGCGTTTTTAAAAAAGAACAGCCAGGCGTAAATACGCATAAACTGCACCACCACTGAAACTAATGGAAAACGCACTATGGCAATTCACACAGGGCGCTTGCAAGCTGAAATCTGCCACCGGACGCCAGGATTGGCGTTTTTTAGCAGAAATGCAAACACGTTTGAAACCACACTTTGCGTAAATACGCAGTGTATTTTAAATATGGCGTCCAAATTCTCAACAAGAACAATGAAGAGTGCATGTTGGGAAAAGAATCCTACGCAAGAAAAACTCATGTTGACGGTCGCATTTGGTTTCAGTGGCGTATTTACGCCCGGCTGCAAAAACGCCACGTCTGGCCTTGCCCTTAGATTATGTGGCTCAAACTTGTCAAATTAAATGACCTCCCTCATAGTTATGTCAGACACTTGCTATTATTGAGCATAGGTAGAAGACTGTACAGTTTTGGCTTGCCAGCACAGGTAAATGATCTCTAATCTGAATCCCATACAGAGTGCCTCTTGTCCCAGATACATTCTGTATACAAAAATATCCCCAGTACACAGAAGGAATGTCTTTCTGGGTACATAAGTATTTGTGACCATATATCCCATTATCCACAAAGAAATACAAAGAGTCTACTAAAGAGTCCAAACAAATAATGCAATGTTTTTTAATACTTTGCAAGACGGCTTCCTAACGATTCAGCAGACCAAACAGAGTTGGAAGTGAAATTAGCAATTCATTTAAATAATGGTATAACAAATTAATTTATATGGCCAAATGCTGCAAAATATTGAGGTGCGGGCTGACCAGAAACCCGCGAGACCCACGGGCGGGTTCGGGCCGAATCCTGCACAAAATCTTCGGGCCGCGGCCTAGTATTGACGGCTTCCGGTGCCGGAATTTATAGACTTCCGTCCCTTTTGTGATGTCAGTGCGGGGCAGGGCGGGTCCATAAAAAGAGGGCAGGAGCGGGCCTGGACATTTCGGGAGGGGGCGGGTTAGGGTCGGTTGTGGGTCGAGAAATTCTCGACCCGCACATCACTATTGCAAAATATTTCCTCTATTCAGCCAATAATTTGAAAACTCTGTTGTGCCTATTACACCTATACAGTAAATATGCTGCTATGTCTACAATATTGGTCTGGACACATTTTGTGTATCATCTGTTACTGTGCACACATACACATTTTTCCTTATGGTTACAGCAGCTCACCAGTCGCTCAAGAAACATGATGGATTTTGAAAGGAAAACGAGTATTGTCAAAACCCTCTTGCACGTTACCTAACATGGGAAATCATCTGAAATATCAGGGCATAAAAGATCAATACAGAGTAGGTAAAGAAGGTAAAGCTTTAATGTGTGAGATAAAACACACTTGCTTCTTGCACATGAAAGCTTTACGGCAAGGTCATTCTCATCATTCCAAGTACATTATCATATAAAAGATAAACTAGGTCAGTTCAGCAAAGCTCCCTAATAAACAAATTAGGCCTTACATAGCACAGCCTGAGAACTGAGCCAAATGATCTGAAAATGCAGTACATTTCAGCCTAAAATAAATTTATGTACAATTAGGCTTGTCAAGGCTAGTTAGCGCATGGAAAGGGAAAATGTGTGAAGCCAGTGTTATAATAAAATGCCTGCATGAGTCATTTATGGCTGTTTTGGAAAATTGTAATTGTTGTAATTTGAAACAAATCAAAAACTCCAAGAATGCTGTATTATCAGCGAGACCAGATGTGTATATATTAGATTGTCGCTGGAGCATGTCATAAAGTTAACTATTGTTTGCCACAGATTGGCTTTTATGTTTTTTGTACTTTATGAGCAGGACATAAGGAAGAGTCAACATAATGGGGAAGTTTAGTTTCAGCAAATACCTTTTTAATAGCAGGTGGACATTGTGCTGATGATAGTGTAGCGAGTTTTATCAGTTGAGGCTGTAAGACAGTATGGGAAAGTGTTTAAGGTGGCTGTTTGCTAAAGTGCAATAGACTTGTGCCACAACAGATTTACTAATGTGCAAACACTTCTGTCATTGCAGATTGTCTGATGCAAACAAATATCATTGCTAATTATCACCTCCACGCTACGTTATCTTTATAATATATTAATAATACTAATAATGTGCAAGGTTTACTAAAGACTAGTGACAGCAGAAATACAGGTATGGGATCTATTATCCAGAATGCTCCAGGGCTTTCCAGATAAGGGGTCTTTCTGTAATTTGGATCTTCATACTATAAGTATACTAAATAATCATTTAAACATGAAACAATTAAAACATTTAAACATTTAAACAAAACGTGCGTCATTTCGTATCATGCAATTTTATCAAATTTTCACTGAGAAAATTCAACTTTTTTAGATTTTGGAAAAAACTTTTCCAATTATGCAGCGCAGATCACAATGTCAAGAAACAACTTCAGGGACATCTGCTATTGACTTCTACATGACCTTGACAGGTTGGAGATGGAGTATTTTCAGATTCGGATTTTTAGCAGCTTTGTGGTTTGATAAATCTCTAAAAATTCCATGAAAAATTTGAGCTTTCCCCCCTAAAAACCTTGGCCAGAAAAAATCAAGGTTTTATGAATGGGTCCCTAAATAAACCCAGCAGGACTGTTTTGCTTCCAATAAGAATTAATTATATATTTTTGCGATCAAGTACAAGCTACTGTTTAATTATTACAGAGCAAAAAAAATAATTTAAAAAAAATTGATGGCCTTCTCATAATTCAGAGCTTTCTTTGGGCATGCACTTTTTTTTCTCATTCCAAATGCATTAAAGGCAAATTAAAGTGTTTTTTCTTGTGCTGACTTTTTTGTTTTGGCAACTTTTTGTCCAAATGCCAATGAGCGTTTTTTCTTGCATCAACATTTTTTTGTCTCATCGACTTTTTTGTTGCGGCAAATTTTTTTCAGTAAATTCTCATGAAAAAATTTGCAGATGGAGAAATGAGGAATTTTGCCATGAATCCATTTTTGCCGAAAAAATTTGCTCATCACTATACCAACCATCTGTGCTATTCAGTCTTGGGCAGACAGTGATGGTTATTGGTAGGAAGGAACCTATTATAGTGAATGAAGCAGCTCATAACTGATCAAGATGGTCATGGATGTGTCTTACCCAGGCAACAGCAAATGATCTGCAATGTATACCACTCAAGCATAGGAATAAGCTCAGTATTCCAGCATTTGCCCAGTGATGACTGCTACTTGAATAGAACACATAGCAGCCGTGACCATAGACCAAGAGATCTCAAAGTATACCGGCACTACCCCACTAAACACCTCATTCATAGAATTGTCTTCTGCTAATTAGGGGGAATACAACAAACATGGGCAAGGATTGCCCTAACATGTAAAGCTATGTTGGCCATCGACAAGATTCTTGTACGAAACAAAGGTTTGTATGATTTTCGGACTGTGTGTAGTTCTTCCAAACATTTTTTGTATCATGGCGACCAGTCGATCAGAAAGGTTAGATTTCTGTCGACTAATGATAATATCTCTGCATGTATTGCCTATCTAACCATATCAATGGGTGACTGTCACTACTATTTGTTGTGTAAAAGAAACGGATCCGCAGGTGTGCGGTAGGATAATTACATTGTACTACTATTTGTTGGACATAGCTTCCATACGATTGCTGTCTTGTCTTGTTACTATTCTAGTTTATTTAATCTGAATCGTTAGTTGTAGGTCAGAAGATTGCAACACATGATCGCTCATCGGAAATATGGGTAAAATCTGTACTTCTATGGCCAGTTCTACCCACAGAGGCCAATCTGTAATTCGCTTTTACCAGGCAGTGCAGTGCAGTAACAACAATCAAAGAATGCCAACTGGACCTAAAAAAATTAAAGTTTAATGTTTTTGTTGTTGCGTGCTCATTCATGTGGAAGCTCCCACTCATTAGAATGATTTGTCACACATGTCTCTGACAATCACTACGTGTGATCCCATTAGATTGCAGTCATTCTCTCTTGACTATAAAAGGGATCTGCAAATGTCTCAGCATGGGAATGGGGCATCATCAGATCTGTTCAGATCCACTTCTTCAAGCAATTGGCCAGATTAATAGATTAATGCTATATGATCATCTGTGTGTTCTGAATCTTTATTCCTAAAGCTGATTGGTAACATAAGCCCACTGGTGTATGGCATATATATCTATATATACAGTATATATCTATATATATATCTATATATATATATATATACATATGTATATATATATATATATATATATATATATATATATATATATATATAGATATATATATATATAGATATATATACACTTCATATATTTACTGTGTGTCTGGTAAAAAAAAAGATAATTGTGAAGTATAAATGATTTCAGTATATGGACTGAAGAGTGCGGCAACTAAGAGTGATGAATGACGTACATGAGTGTGGCAGGTGCTTTCCTTCTGGCTTGGAGTGGGGAGAACATTTCGGGAGCAAGGCCAGCTACAAGGGAGCTAATGAGTAAAGGGAGCCAAGTGTCATACACTCAAACCTTTCAGTCTCTGATCCTCTTTAGAAAGGAATGTATAAAGTGGCCGTAGTGCAAACAATGTCAGCTATGTTAGCAATTGCATTTGCCCCTTCAGTTATGTTCTGTTAGTATTGCCAGGACCTCCACATTTATCTTAAGGGTTTTTTGGACGCTATTATTTTTTTACTAATGAGGCAAAGCATACAAATGTAATAACAGATACATGCTATTTATAATGCAGAGTTAAGTAATTTATTTTCTTAACATTAAAAGGATCAGACAGCAAACATCTGTTAATGCAGAAATGTAAACATTTGCAGATACATGAAATAGGTTCACGAAATAGCAGCATTTGTTTTGCAGATACAGAGGCAAGCCTCTCTTTTGTTGCAGTTGCCCAAGGCAAAAGAGATATTGGGAGGCAACAACAATTGATTTCTGTACTAGTGATGCCACCTATCCTTAGTACCACCATATTGCCCTATTGCACCTATAATAACTGTGCTCTGCACAATTACCCCTCTAATGGTTCCCAAAAAACAAGTCTGTATTGAACTATTTTTATCAGATTACATATTTTCTCCGTCTAGCATGTTCCATGGCATTTTTTGAGAGAAGGGCTACGGAGGCAAAGTTGTCAGAATATTGTGGGGATTGTGCCCTAATGTTTTGGTCCCCCAATACTTTGGCAATTTAAAAAGCATACCCTATTTTTGACATGAGTTTATTCAGTTGAGATTATGTAAAAATGGTCATAACACTGTATTCTGTAACTTCAATTCCCTCAGAATTTGTGCAACACCCACTATGGAAAGCAGAAGGACTTCAAAGAAACCGTAACATCAAAAAATGAAAGTGTTTTAAAGTAATACAAATGTGATGCAGTGTTGTCCTGCACTGGTAAAACTGCTGTGTTTGCTTCAGAAACACTACTATTGCTTATATAAATAAACTGCTGTGAAGCAATGGTGAGAAAGGAGAAAAGGCACAGTTTAAAGGAGAAGGAAACCCCCTGGGTGCAAAACCCCTACCCCCTCCCTCCTCCCCCTGGTACTGCGCATGTGCCAGAAGACGCTGGTCAAAGCAGGAAGAAGACGCGCGTGGGAGAAGATGGGGACTGTGAACTCCGTGGACAGGACCTGCGCAGAGGGGTGAGTAACAAGTTAGGGGCATTTGCCCAGGGGGACAGGTAGACCAGGGGGGAGGGGGGAGGGGGGAGGGGTTTTCCGCCCAGGGGGTTTCCTTCTCCTTTAAACAGTAGATAGCAGATAAACTCTGTAGAACATAATAGTGTTATCTGTTATCCAATATTTAACCTGTGCCATATAAACTTTTTTGAATTTCTACCATTGCTACACAGCAGCTTGTTTAAATAAACTATAGTACTGTTTCTGAAGCAAACACATCAGTTTTACCAGGGCAACAGTTTATGAAATTTACTTTAGATACTTTCATTTTTTGGTGTTACTGTTCCTTTAATTTCGTAATCCATCACTTTACAATGGAAGAAGAGGAGGTCAGGGTTGCAATAAACTGTGAGCCTTAGAAGGGGGTTGGGAAATGGTTTATTTGAGTATCATGGTTTCCTTTCAATCTATCTGTGGAGTCAGGCATGTGTGTGTACTTCTAATTTTTTTTTGATCTCTCATCCTACTATGGTTCTAAGAATATCTAGGACAGCAAAACAATGTTTATAATTCTAAACATTTACACCAAATATCTCCTTAACTAGCCTTAAGCCAAGTCCCCCTGACAACCTACTCCACACTCTTGTTGTGTATGTACCAAACTAGCTAGTTAACTTGTTAACTGGGGCAAGTGTTCATTCAGATTGATCATATTTTGCTATGTGTATACCAATGGTCTCAAAATATGAAATGATGATCATGTATATACAGCACTGACAAATGGGCTATCTGGATCAACACCGAATTCAAACACAAACTGAGACAAAGGACAACCCTTTGCATCACTGCATTTTGGCCGTTACGTAGCTTTAATCAGGTAAGAATTTGTTGACCATGCAATGCAATTTTTCCGTAAAGGGCACTTTTATTCAGAATTAGCAAGCATTCTTTCTCCATACTGATCAAGCAGGTACCAATCTTTGACTTGCAAGTGTGAGACCTTTTTGAGCTCACTTCAAAATGAAATGCAGGCATAGCTGCCCTTTTATTGTAGGTAAAGGAATGAGCTAAATAAAATGTTGTAATTGAAGAGTTCAAAGAAATGATGCAAACCTTCAAGAGGTAATTTTTCATCCATTAAGCACCCAGTACAGCCTTTTCTCCCACTGTGGAACTTGGTTGATCTAGGCAGATAAACCTGTTCCCAAGTAGCAGTGAGAAAAGCACCTTCCGTTAAGTTCTAATTGGCTGACAATAGGTGACACAAGAGCGTGTAACCCTGGAATTTGGTCACTAATTACGCTGGGCGCCACCCAAAACCTTCATGTAGTATTACAGTCATTATTCTCTACAGTACTGGGAAGTTCTGGAGTAACATGTTCATTACTGGATGGGTGTGTGAAATAATTGTCAGTTAGAAAGAAATAAAATTACCAATGGTGAATTATAACCTTTTAGATTGGAATAACTATTCCAACACTTTTTCAGTAACAAAGCATATATCACACCCATTGCTCTTAATTATCTTGTTCTAACAGAACATATAGTAATGGGAAAATAGCTACTGTACCAACATGAAAGGTTTCAAAGGCTTATTCACTAATCTGTTGACAGCATGTAAATGGTGTTCCCTGCAATGTACAAATGTCAAGCCCACAAAAGTTCTAATGATGAAGATATCAAAGGGTGTCTGTGAGGAAACTACATATGTGCTTATGGAAATTAAATACACCATTTTTATGAATATTATTACTTTTCTCTCTGTTACACATTATTGTTATGACGTTGTTTTTATTATTATATATATTTTACACAAAAGCCATGAATATCTTGTAAATGATATCCTAATAAACGGTGAGTACTGATGTCATCAGTTATAAATGGTGAGTAGTGATGTCATTTCTGTCACATGACTCACTGAAACTTTGGTATTATAATAAATAAAGTACCCCCTTTTGCAAAATATGAGGATATTATAAGTTACCTCGGAGTTCCATTGAAAAAATCCAGTAGCACTCTGGTAGTGTTGCAAAACTCTTCAGTGATTTATTAGCCCATATACAAACACACAAAGGGCAACGTTTCGGGCCCTACTGGACCCTTTATCAAGCCTAATGTGATTACTTTCTTTCAAAACATTTATAGTGTTACAGAGGTGTGGTTACATCAGTCTCCTCCCTTCAGTGATTCCATTGGTTAATCAAATTTATTCATCAATTAACCCTTAGTGCGTTCACAGTCCCAAAAATTAGTCCATATTCAGTCTGTTAACAGTGTTTAAAAGTGAATATAATAATAAATATTGATCTTATATTACCTGAGACGCTGTCACGATTTATATTGCACTGGGTACCCAGTCCAATCTTGAGACTCATACCTTTGTGCACATTACGCAACCAGCACTCAGTATTCATTGTAGAGCAGTTAATAACCTTAAAGGGGAAAGAGATAAAAATAGAGATAAATAGAGAGATAAAACATTTGTGAGTAACATAGACAATATAATAGCAATGAAACATTAAAAACATTGTGTGTATAAATTCCCCCTTAAGCTGGCCATAGATGTTGAGATTTTTAAAAGATCAGATCCTGATCGTGAGACCACGATCTTCTCAGAACGATCGTACGATCGTACGAATTTACCATCAACTAAAAAGACCAATTTGCCAGGAAAACAAAGGGTAGCTGCCTGCTTGGCCCTGCAAACATAGATAGATTGCACTGGGACAGACAAAGATTTTTTGACCTGGCCGATCAATTTCCCGACAGATGTCGTCCGAAAAATCGTAAGATGTACGATCGTTCGAATACCACTAACCGCACGATAATTTCGAAGGATTGGTCGGACTTCCCTAAAATCGGTCGTTCGGCAAGAAGAATCGTCGCGTCTATGGGGAGCTTTACTTAAAAATGAACATTGCTGGGGTTTAATCTCTATTCAACCCCCGTGGCCATATAGTGTCCAAAGTATGTATCCAGTACATTTCGCGATGCAAAATATGAGGATATTATAAGTTACCTCGGAGTTCCATGACCTGTTTAAAAACACGAGGCCACTCCTCAGTAACTTATAATATCCTTATAATTTACAAGAGGGGGTACTTTATTCACTATATAAATGTTCTTTAAGGATCGCACTCAAAGGACTTATACAGAATATAGTTGCTTTATTAAAAATGCCTAACGTTTCGGCTGTAACACCAGCCTTTTTCAAAGTGCAAAATGAAAATTAAACAATGTTTAAAAACATTGTTTGGCGCGAACACGCTGCAACGAGTGTCTGACCAGTGATACTATGCTCAGAGGAAGACTATAGGGCTCATTTACATCTGCATGTGCAGTAAGCAAAGTGCAAGTTCAAGCACTATCACCATGTTTTTTCCCATAATGCAGCATTTCCCCCCAGAATTACTCCCCCATTGCAGTTGCAAGGGGGTGTTGCACCTGGCACAATTGTGACTAATGTATCGGAATAAAAAGAATGGCATTTCCACGTTGCTGTAAATCTAACTAAATTTTGCTGAAAGTTTTTAAAGTCCAGTGGACGTAATTTCCGGTATTTACAGTGATAGTGACAAGTGTGCCTGATCCCCGACCTTTTGAACCCATGAGCAACATTCAGAAGTAAAAGGAGTTGGGGAGCAACACTAGCATGAAAAATGGTCTTGGGGTGCCAAATAAGTGCTGTGATTGGCCATTTGGTAGCCCCTATGTAGAGGCTCTGTTTGGCAATACACCTGTTTTTTATACAACCAAAACTTGCCTCCAAGATTGGAATTCAAAGAAAAGCTCCTGCTTTGAGGCCACTAGGAGCAACATCAAAGGGGTTGGAGAGCAACATGTTGCTCATGAGCTACTGGTTTGGGATCACTGCTTTAACCTATTGATTCATGGCACTGGAGCTACAGCCTGGTCTGAAGGTGGTGGTAGCTCCAAGCTTCCTCTGCATCAATAGGTGCAACTGCACTTGATTCTGTACAGGTCACAGGAAGGACTGACCAGTGCCTAGAGCAGTGATCCCCAACCAGTAGCTCGTGAGCAACATGTTGCTCTCCAACCCCATGGATGTTGCTCCCAGTGGCCTCAAAGAAGGAGCTTATTTTTGAATTCCAGGTTTGGAGGCAAGTTTTGATTGTAAAAAAAACAGGTTTCCTGCCAAACAGAGCCTCAATGTATGTTGACAAACCTCATAGGGGCTTCTAAATGGCCAATCACAGCACTTATTTGGAACTCTAAGAATATATTTCGTGCTATCGTTGCTCCCCAATTCCTTTAACTACTTGATGTTGCTCACGGATTCAAAAGGTTGGGGATCCCTGGCCTAGAGCAACTATATAGAAGTGCAAATGTTGAACCAAGTAACTTTGCTGAATGGGGTTTAATTTTGTTGTAGCAGATGTCAATTAAATGTATCATTTTGAAAGTAAATGCTTGTATATGTACACATAATAGATGCTAATGCAAATATATTATCCGCTATGAAGTAGAGTCCTGCACGGAACCAATTTCTAAGACCCGGACCCGACCACGCAGCCCGCGGCGCGAACCGCAACCCCCATATTTACCCACTTTGATCCGCTACCCGACCCGGACCCGCAACTGCCTTATCCGCAACCCGACCCGCAACCCACCGCCCACCATCAAACAGGAAGTGATGTTGCTGAAAACCAAAGAAACATCATCAAAACTGGGTGGGGACAGAAACAAGTTTTGTAAAACTTTAAAAGGAGTAAAATATAGACGATATTACATAAAATAAGAAATTTAGATGAGACCTGCATCTCAACCCTCATCTATACTCGCACCTGAAAATCCTCCCCTCATTCCGCAGGGTGACCGCTTTTTTTGCGGGTACCCGGCCTGCTGTAGGACTCTACTTTGAAGCATTTCACTGCTCCAATATTGATGGCAACATGTATCAAATGCTATAAAATCCTGCACCATCTCTTTGGAGAAATGCTGGAGTAAACGCTTGTATTATTCGCGTTACATTGTATTGGACTATGGGATTGGACACAATAATCTGTGTATGAAGCCTGGTATGTCTGTTACTTGTAGAAGAAATCTACATATAAAAGCAAATATCCCCACATGGCAGTCAGTGGGAGCATTGCTGGGATCTCAAATAAAACTGTACTTTGCTGAGTCAGAGCCATTTTGGGAATATTTGGCCTGATGTGTGTCAGCAGATACAATCATAAATGCCTGACTCGTGAATCTAAATTAGGGATGCACCTAGGGTTGCCACCTTTTCCCCCAAAAAATTCCGGCTGGTGGGGGGCGGGCACAAAAAGGGGGTGTGACGTGATGTCAAAGGGGGCAGGGCTATGCCATAATGGGGCGGGACACGGCGCGAGCAGGAGAAGAACCGAAGGACAAGGTAAGTTTAAAGGGGATTGGGGGCTGGCCGAGGGGGTCTTTTTAAGGGTATTACAAATTTACCGGCAGCTACATTGCCGGTAAATTTGTAATACCGGTTCCGGCCTTGGCAGGTATTTTACCGGCTAGGCCGGTAAAATACCGGCCGGGTGGCAACCCTAGATGCACCGAATCCAGGATTCGGCCTTTTTCAGCAGAATTCAGATTCGGCCAAATCCTTCTGCCCGGCCGAACTGAATACTAATTTGCATATACAAATTAGGGGCGGGGAGGGAAATTGTGTGACATTTTGTCAGAAAACAAGGAAGTAAAAAATGGTTTCCTCATTCGGATTTCCTTTCACAAAGGATTCCGAATCCAAAAAAGTGGATTTGATGGATCCCTAATCTAAATATCCTGATATGTGAGGTGAGAGACTTCCTGGTTCATTTGTGTCACTAGGGCAGAGCCACAGAAGTGTATTGTTTAATAAACTTTACACAATAATAATCTTACACACGCGGACACGCCGCTTATTAGTTTTATTTGAGTTTCGGCCGTTTGCGTGGATGGAACCGGCGGTCAGTCACACAGAGCGGCGCTTTTCCCGCACATTCCTGTGACACGACTCTCTGCCGCCTTCTGTCAGTTCAGTCAGTGATATCGCTCCTTACTACAAGTCATTTTAAAAAAAAAAAAAAAAGAACGTGTCTCGCTTGTATGTATCCTGTCACATGATCGTGGTAATAGGATCCCTAACCCAGTCCCTTCAAGCCCGTCTGGTTATTTGGAAGTGACTGCAGTTGCCGTGAAACGTCTGTAGGGTTCCCCTTATCCTATACCCTCACTCTCATACAGCCCAGAATATAAGGCATCCCCGAAGCCCAGCCAGTCCCTCGTAGGAGCTGAGGAAATGAACAACCTGCTACATCCAGGGGGATCCTGTGCCTAAACCTGTCACTCCCCTCTTGCAGCCACATCTCCAGCTCAGCCCAGCCGGGGTGATGGATATTTGGACAATTTCAATGAGAATTCTGCTGCTCCCCTCAGCACTGGTGCTCTGCTCTGATCCCTTCCATTCTGGTGAGTGAAGCAGCAGCAGCAGCAACAGGGGAGTGGAGGGGTAACTAACTGACCGGCACAAGCTGTCTCCTGTCTGTCATTGGTGCAGCCGGATTTTAGGGGTAGAAGAGTATTAGACGGCACTATGCTTCGGGACTGCTGACTGGATTGGGGATAAGGGTAACTCAGGTTACTGTTTAGCAGAAAGACAAATGATAGGGATTCGTTTAATACGTGTTTGCCCTTAGCCGCCTCACGCTGCCCACAGGTTATATAATTGCGCGCAACTGCCACACTGCCTATTGGGGGTAACAATGCGCGACTGGCACCTCATTCAGGATCAGCCGACTGCTGACTTTTAACTGCTTGTATGTCCTCTCCTCATAACATTACTCTGAATTTAGAACTTAGAAAATGACAGAAATGGCAAGCTTATGGTGAAGTGGAATATTCCTTTCCAGGGTCCTACTGTACCTGTCTATAAAATAATATAATAGATCACGTGACGCCTGTGTGATCAACTCATGAAATACATGGCTCCTGGTATTTATTATGTTCTACTGCTCTGCTTTCCGCTGGATCATACCATAGAGGAAACTAAAATAATAGCCAACATGTCGTTTTAGTAGTACAGGTATGGGATCTGTTATCCGGAAACCCGTTATCCAGAGAGCTGCGAATAACGGAAAGGCAGTCTCCCCTAGACTCCATTATGATCATATAATCCACATTTTTTTAATATTTTTTGTAATAATAAAAAAGTAGCTTGTACCTGATCCCAACTCAAATATAAATGATCCTTATTGGAGTCAAAACCAGGGTTAATCTAATGTTTATATGATTTTCTAGTAGACGAATATGAAGATCTAAATTATGGAAAGATCCATTATCCGGAAAACCCCAGGTCCCAAGCATTCTGGATAACAGGTCCCTTACCTGTACATATATACATACATAAGTTATAACAGGTTGGACTTTTTTTCAGCCTCAGTTACAATGTTGTTGTGTTATCATATCCTGAAAGTGAAGTAACATTTATTTCTGCTGTTCTTGGGAAGTTTCCATATGCATGCTGTTTATATTTTCAATGCATATACAGGTGTGTGTTGTTGAGCTGCTCCCAGATGTCCCACAGATACAAGTGTCTGCATCAGAGTTGTGTGGGGCCATTATTGCTGCATTCCCAGGCTGGCCAGTGTCAGAGCTATGCTAGGTAAAGGTATACGGAATCTCCTTGTTTGTAGTATCATATCTTAGCTACACGGTGAGGACTACAAACAGAAAGGCTGCATTGCTGGGAGGATCGTGGGTCATTCTGCTCAAGCTTTTGCCCATTGAGTGCTGGTATTCTGGCATGCAGAATATGGGTTATTCATTTTGCAGTTCTTTTGCATAATTCAAATGATTTACATTCTGCTGACATGGAAAATACACCTGAGAACAGGAATAATGATTTATGTTCTAGAACAGGAATATTGGCTGTAATCTGATTTTTGCAACTGACAGCTGAGTAGTAGCAACAAATATACATCATCTTTATCGTTGTATGATGCCAATTATATATATCGCAGGATTTATCCGGTTTCCATTCACTGAGCAGCCCCCCCCATGCTTGTTATGTAACCCTTTGAATACCTGCAGTGTTATTACCTTCCCTGGCATCCACAAAGTGCAGAATATTATCAGCAATTGTGCGTTGATTGGTTAATGAACATGATATTAATGGAACTGGAGCAGTGATGGATTCAATTAAACGGATTGATCTGCTTTTAATTCTGAACTTTCATGTTGTATATGCAAATCTTAACCTTATTTATACAGGGTGAATTCTGCACGTGCCTGCGCCAGATTCTCCTTGTGCCTAGATTAAACCCAATGTCAGTAAAACACACATTTGCAATTAGCGCTGTACTTAGTAGTGATGGGTTAATCGCCAACATGTTTGTGGGTTTAGGGATGCTGGTTGGAGATTCCTGATTTATATACTAAAAAATATAATTTTGTATTTTATCAATATGCCTTCCCAGGGCAAAAGCTCTCTTTGCCCTACCCCTTTGGTGCTGGGTACGATCAGCATTTGCTGGGACTTTGCCCCATATTAGAATAGATATAAATGGTGTAATAATGTGCCACAAATACAATTTATAACATGTTTAATGGTGACGATCAACACCCCTTTTAAATATCTCTATGCTGAGAGCGAGCACATTAAGCTGATTACTGGCAGGTAGGCGATACAGGTATGGGATCTATTATCCAGAGTGCTTGGGACCTGGGTTTTTCCGGATAACAGATATTTATGTAATTTGGATATTCATACCTTAAATCTACTAGAAAATAATGAAAACATTTAATAAACCCAATAGGCTGGTTTTGCCTTCAATAAGGATTCATAATATATTAGTTTGGATCAAGTACAAGCTGCTATATTATTACTACAGAGAAAAAGGAAATTTGGATTATTTGGACATTCAATTCAATTTGGAGCTTTCTGGATAACAGGTTTTCTGGATGATGGATCCCATACCTGTACTCTTCTGTGCAGTAGGTCAGCTTTAAAAAAAAAAACCAAGACAAAACTTACTAAAGACAGGAAAGTTGAAATTAGGGACAGTTGTCAGTTATACAGCTTTTTATTTTTAGGTAAAAATCTACTATTGTGGTGTGGGTTGTAATTGGTTATAATTGATGCAGGATTATTTTTTTACAGTAGATATGATGCTTGAACAGAACAGAGCGTTGTTCTAATTACTTCCCAGTTATCAGTTGAAGTAATGTTCCTGTCTAGGCCGCATTCTTCTACTCGTGTGTAGTCTGACCACTTCATTCATTCTCTCTCACTTCATGAAGTGTGACAGCAAAACATTCTGACAGGACAGAGAAATATTTTGCTTGCAGCAAAGGGAGTGGAGAGGGTTTGTGTACAGAGGCGGATCTGGAGAATCTTTTCATTTTGCGCCAGCATTTGGCATTCTCTGCTCCATATTTTTCCACATTTGTCGAGGGTCAGGAAAGGGGGTTAAGCAAAGAGTTACAGCTGAGGAGTTTGATATGTTTAGCCTGCTTCTATAATCATGATCATTTATTCTTGTAATCTGCTTTCTATATACTAAAGTGACGTGATGCTCCCTTTTTCATTTTGTGCAGTTCATGCTTTTCAATAAGTGTGCAGTGCAGATGGTATAGGGGACAAGTCGCACCAGTAGGTCCTATTAGGTGAATGGTATGCACCTGTAACTTCAGGACATTGCTGCTCAGGACCAGACTTGCAATCTGTGGATTCTGGCAAATGCCAGATGGGCTGCAGTAAGATCCCATAGACAGTCACTATTCATTGGGCTAGTGAAGGCTTGTTTGGGCTTCTGTACTTAAAATGCCAAGGCCTGTATTGAATCCCAGTCCAGGCCTGTTGCTATTCCCTGTTGATACAGTTGATGCAAAATAGTTGTCCACAAATAGGTGAGTTAATATGGTAACCAAGGCAGGTGGTGCACCATGCATAGATCAAATTAGCTACCATATTTCCTATGACGTTACCTTCCCTATGATGATAACTTCTTAGTACCATTTGTGTATAGCAAATCCCACAGATGTGTCTTTGAGTATTCAGAATAAGACCCAGAACAGACGTGTCGGGTTTCCCCACCTCCTGAACATCAAATGTCCACTGGTATAACGTCTGATGGAAAACAGAAATAGAAAATCACCCTTGCATATACACCTGTACTGAGCACTGGCATGCAGCGTATACCATCTGGCATGCTGGGGAAAATGGTAATTAGCTTTCTGCTCAAAAACAGAATCTACAATGATCAAGGTTTTATACACAAATATAATAGAGATAATGGCAGCATAAGTAAGTCATCTTTCTTTATCTAGAAGTTTATTCTTCAAGTGCTTGTAGGCTGTTTAGATGGCCTCCATACATATATGTTTTCTTGGGAAACTATGCTTTTTTATCCAGAGGAAAAACAATTGCAAAATTGTTTTATGGTCTCTCTATAACCAAACTTCTGCAGAAGTTTCTTCTTTAAAGAAAACAATACACTTTGCATTTCAGAGTAATATGATATTAAAAAGACTTTATTTACTTCATAATATAAAAAAGAACAAAGCCTTAAAGTGGCCATACATCCATAGATCTGCTTATTTGATAAGGTCAAGAATGATCCACTGGGGCCAAACGATCGGGTCACTATGTCAGGGGTAAAGGACATTGGGAAGAGAAGAGTCCTTGCCTCAGCGGGATTTGAACCTGCCAAATCTTCCAGTAAGCCCATCAAAGGTCCCCATACCTGGGCCAGTAAGTTGCCAACCTGGGTCATTTGCGATTGTAGGCTGGCAAAAAAACGGACTTCACTCCAAAGTATGATGTGTCCATTGGCAGCTGTTATCAGCCCATGCCAATCTTTAGCCTTACGCATTTCAGGCCTAACAAACTAGAACAAGCTGATTGTTCCACCCACACTCTAGGTCCTCAAGGATATGCATCAGATGGGCTAAACACCACCTAGCATCACTAAAGCACTGTCATTTCTGGGATCTTATTGTCTCATATGTGTGAGATGCTCAAACAGTAGAATTTCATGGGGACAGCCCTTTGACTGGAGAGGTCTACTTGAAGGAATGAGATGTAAAATCTATGACTTATTTGTAGTAGTAAAATTACATTCAAATTAATAGGACATTGTAGGAGCAGCTGGGCTTATAAATCAATCCAACTGCACCCCATTTACATAATGTCTAACAGAGAACCAATATTTAACTCTGCACCTGCCCTCTTCTTCTTATAAAGAGCCCTGGCGTTACCCAAGGACTCACGGCTGTTTAGCTTGTTTGCCCATAGGGAAAAAATATCAGCTGGGTAACTTTGGTTAAGATATTTTGAAGGTTGTTTAGTGTTTAGTTGAAGGCCCTTATTTAGTATGGACCAGTCTTCTGTTTAACACACATATGTCATTATGGCAAGGGAACAAATCAGTGTTGTGAGGATCTCTTTAAAGGGGTGTTTGACCTTTAAGTTAACTTTTTGTATTTTATAGAATGGCTAATTCTAATCAGCTTTTCAACTGGTCTTAATTTTTTATTTTAGTTGTTGAATGATATGCCTTTTCTTATGACTCTTTCCAGCTTTCAAATGGGGGTCACTGACCTCATCTAAAAACAAATGCTGTTTAAGGCCACACATATATTGTTATTGGTACTTTTGATTATTAATCGTTCTCTTCAGTCCCTCTTCTTTTCATATTCCAATCTCTCATTCATATCAATGTATGGTACTTTGGACACTAGCAACCAGATTGGTGAAACTGCTGCTGCACAAAAAGCTAAATAACTCAAAAACCAAAGATGATAAAAAATTAAAACCAATTGCAAATTGTATCAGCATACCATCTACATCATACTAAAAGTTCATTTAAAGGTAAACACCCTCTTTAACTGTGACAGGGGACCAACAGCCTCTTCTTCTTCTAATTTACTGTAAGTTTCCTCAGAAACAAGTTCAGTTTAAGTTCTTTGTTGACTGCTTTAGCAATGTAGTACTCTGGGCGTTTTTTAGTCTATTGTTGTGCGCTGTGACATCATAAATGATTTGTACATTTCTCCGTTTTTTCCCTTTTTATCTTCCACCATTATAAACTTAACTAGGAATTCACTATCTAGTGTATCAATGGATGGCAAAGGCAGATTTGGTTTGCTAAAAACTGGATAACTGCGAATATTTTTTATTCACTCTGTTATTATCATCATTTATTTTATTTTTTATTATTACAAATCTTTAATTATGATAATCATCACTGGGTCTGCTAGAGTTTTGAATAATGTTTATTTGCTGGTGATACAGTTGCCAAAAGTTCAGGCAATGACTATATTTTTGTTTTCATAACCTCTGTTGGTAACGTGGTCACTACCTTGTTTTCCTAAGGTTTGTTTGTGTTGCACAAGAACTACTTTTCACTGGAGGACAATTACTTGTGGAATGTATCTGACACAAATCCAGATACTAAATATAAAAATGACAAGGTTGCAGTTCAGAGCCAAAAACCCAAAGAGGATGGACCCAAATGTTATGGAATGTTTTCTCCTAGATAGGAAAGGGACACTTGTTTAATTTGTACTGATGATGTAATAATGGCTGTGTCCAGAGGAATCACATAGAGCTGATACGGTAATAGTTGGCAGCTATCAATGAACAAGATTGAGCAGAAATCAGTCATCAGGTTTTGCTGCAACTATTCTTCCCAAACAGACTTGTGATCCACAACAATAGTTAAAATACTTGTTGCCCAGATGGGAAATATATAAGAAAACCATTACAGTAAAAATATGTGACATGATTGTTAGTTTATAAATAAATGTAAGATTATGAGTTTTTCATGGGAAATGTTTGCAGAAGGGAAAGTATGTTTCCTTTATATTCCAGTTTGTAACTAAAAACAGTGCATGGTTACTAGGGTAAGTGCAACCCAAGCAACCAGATAATAGTTTCAATCGTAAACCTTAAAAGAAAAAGTAAATAATAAATAACAAGAATAATGTTTTTCATATCGAGCACTGCATTTCTTTCACAGATTTATACGGTGTTTGACTGAAGGAAGATATTGGATATGTGACCTGCTTATTGACATGAATTTGTTTTTACATTGAATCCCAAGGAAGAATTGGAACCCTCCAATAGTGTTTGTGTTTGGAGGCATCCAAGGCAATGGATAAAAAAATGCTATTGCCCTCATTATGTCCTGGAAGTGATGATAACATCTAAATAATGTTTTAAAAGGTGGTGCCACCATAGTGATGTTAATTAAAGGTAATAGAGGAATGTGCCTGGGAGATGATTAATTCGTAACATTTTGACCATTAGGTGGCTCTGTTTCATTATAGTTTATAGCCAAAATGCTTTACTGAACACATTAAGAAATATAAACTAAAAAGCTCAAGTTATAATAAAGGATATACTTCCCCTTTAAAAATCTACACTTCTGTATTTCAGAAAAGTGACAGAAAAGGCAACAATTCTAGGCCATCATCAAATTTTTATATGACACTAATGATATGCTTTATGCAGTGTACTCACAGGCAGATTACATGCCCTTTGGTAATTATTCTGCCCTAACAAACACAGCACTGGTCATACACTCATGTACACATTAATTGGAAATGCATGGGAAATGTTTGGCTGTGTGAATTTGTTAAGTGATTAGTGTGAATTAGCAGCAAACAAGCTTACAGTAGAATGTGGTTGGGCTCAGATCTCTTCTCCCAGACACAGTAGAGCATAGAACAGATTCTCTTTCACTTTATTTGCGTGTCTATGAGTGATAGGCCCCTGTAGCAGAAGCTTTTTAGTCTAATTTCACTTGTGATTCTCCATTGGTGAAAAAAAACCTCTAGCTCCCATTGACTTACACGAGAAAACTGCAAATGTAAGTGCTTTATTTTTTGGTGAGTGTTTCAGACAGAAGAACATAAACTGGGGCCTGTTTATCAAAGGTTGGATTTTAGTGGCATGACATTCATAGTTTAAGGGCTGAACTCCGCGGGCGTCTTTTATTGGTTCGTGTCTGAACGACATAGCGCAGATGATAAATCGGATGTAGGCGCATGCGTGAAAATATAATGGGACTGAACGAAAAGCAGCAAGTAAAAATAACACGATAAGACATTAGATGAAGACACAGCTTTCTGCGTTCACAACCGACAGTCGTGTAGTGTTGGATAGAATGAAGGTTTTACCTGTGTTTTTCGTTCATTATATATTCACGTGTGCGACTACATCAGATTTGTGACGACAGACGTCCGTGGAGTTCAGCCCTTAAACTACGAATGTCATGACATATGTTAATAAATCCAAATAAAAAATGTATGAACGGAAAATTCCACTGAACGACGTGCCAAAAAATTACGAAAACCTCTAAAAATTCGAGTTTTCGGACAATCCGAAAACCTCTAAAAGTCTGAATTGATTTTAAATGGTCCAATAGGATCAGTGCAGCTCCCGTTGACTTCAATAGGACCTCAACAACTTTTATGTCGTGAAATTTTGTATTGGCGGTTTTCGTGGTTTTTTCACTTAATAAATCTCAAAATGGCAGAGTTTTTTTTTAAAAAGAGAAACAACAATTTTTTGAGATTTGTAGAAAAAAAATTAAAATTCATTCGTTAGTAAATGGTCCCCCAAGTGTGTCAACAGCCTTAAGGAACACACTTACATTAAGATAATGTTTATAAGTATATTATACAATGTTAAGGTTCCACATGACACTCTATACCCCTGCCCCGCCAGCAGCTACCTTATCTGCTGTCATTCCTGCTACAAAGTGAACTGGAATTTCTATATTTCCCAGCAATATCAGTGTTAGGAATACTGTCCCATGAGACGGTTGTAACTGACACTGCTCTAAATAGTAAGATGGAGTTGAACCTCCTGTAAAAGTAATAAGCAGGGGATATTTTTATTACATATCGCTGACCAGAATACAAGTACAGCAGAGGACTCTTGGGCTTACAGCTTGTCTCATAGTTAGTCAACTCTCATTATATTACATCATATTTTTAGCAGGTTCATCTCCAAGCTTGTGAGTATGAAAACACCTCAACCCATCGGTGAAGATTTAGCACCATAATAGTGAAATGATGTAATTTTTGTCTATTATGCTTCATCCGTGGCTGATTGCATCTGTTGGCCCATCAGGTGCTAATCTCTCGATGCTGCAGACTGTGAAATATCACGGAATCTGAGGTTTCCAAGAAACAGAACATTTGTTAGGTGCCTTGCAGATCTGCCTTCATCTGCAGGTGCTCTACTAAGAGGCTGCTGGGACATTGGCCAAAGGAATGTTGTTGTTTTTATTGACAGTGTCACGGGCAAAGTATCAAGGGGAAGGTATCGGACAGGAAAAAACAAACATAATTACACGCTCTTGGATAGCGGTGGTTTTATATAAATATATCCAGATCTACAGTATATATGCGTTTACACATTATATACAGACCATCGTCGTGCTGTATAAACGGATCTGTACTTATGTATACAACGTCATAAACTCCTCCAATATATACAGCGCTGGTTGCATCTGTTTTTATTGGTCCCCTTTGAAAAAAGATCATTACTTTTAAGAACTAAAAATAAAATATTTGATTCGAAGGATATCTTTACAATTATATACTTGGGAAATAGTGACTATGATAATCAATAGTCTCTTTCCACTCCCTAAAATGCCATGGCATTAAGTTGTTCTGTGAACTTAATATTTTGTATTCGACCCGCAAACAAGAAATATTTGTGTCAAGATGTGAAGGTTTCTTTTTATTCAGTTATTCCATCTGAGAAAGAAGGCTGTATAAGATGATTCTATTGATTATTTTTGTTGTTATGATGGGTCCATCTTTAAAGGTGCTGCATCATAAAATGATGTTACACGTTTGATCAGAAAGACCCGAGATGTGAAATGAGTGGGTCTTGTCGAGCTTAAAGTGGCCACAGGACATTGTTGCACTAATTGTTAGTGTTTGTATGTAACCACACTAATTTAATTATATAAAACAAAACAGATAGACTATTATCATTCTGATTCTGATGAATATTTCATACAAATAGAGAAAGGGCAACTCCAGGACATAATTACTGTATTAGACTGATAAAACAGTAGCAATGATACATGTTAATTTCATTTTAAATCAGATTTTAAAATTTTATCGGGCATCTCAAAGTATGTGAATGTACATCAAAGGTATCTGAAAAGCATGCATTCCCCTAAATACAAACGGCTGTATTTATGTTCATTGTGGTCTTTATTAATTTGTTTAATTTTTATGAACTTTTACATGGGACTCTGAATTGTACACACTGATGGTGTGCCAGAAGTCATTTTCAATGTAGATCAGTTTCCCAACTTGACGCCGTATCTCTAAACTTTATATAGGACAACTAGAGCTGATGATGTACAGGGAGAAACACAATCTTAGTGCAGTTGACTAAGCAATGGGCACAGTATTTATATTCGGCTTATTTACCAGATCGTTGATTCTGTTATTATTATCCTTTATCTATGTAGCACCAACACATTTTATGCAGTATTTTACAGTGATTGTTTATCCCATCAGTCCTTGCCTCTTGCAGCTTGCACTAAGGTCCATATTTGTTATTCGCAACCCACCTATTCTTAATCTGCCCCAATGTTTCCCCACCATTTTAGTAAACACTCCCAACCCCCTAGTGATATCAGAGATGGGCAGATGGGTGCATCTCCGACCTGCACATTTAGTAGTTTGGTTCTGTAGCTTTTAGTTTGGCCTGCTCCCTACTAGTCCTTATCACATTCCCTCAATGGGGGTCAGTTTCATCAGGTGCCAGTGACTCTGCTTGTATATTTTTGGAGTGTTGGATTAAACCAGAGTACCAGCAAGCCCTCTGTGCATCCTACTTATGTGTATTTTCTGGAACCAAACCAGTACATATCAACAATTACATGTAGTAACAAGAAACATATAAATGTCCATTACATATTTTCCAGCAGCTAAACCTCTTAAAACACATAGATACTTTATGGATATTTAATATCAGCATCTAGTATGAGTGTTATGTCTGATTACATCATGCCAGAGGATGCAAATAACAGACAAACAGGTGTCATTAGTGCCGGAAGAAACAGATTGGAAGCCTAAAGAAACAGATTGTTAAGAATTATAAGAGCAGAATGAATCTGACTATAAATCACTGTGTTTTGGCACATCTTAGGAAGATAAATAAAGCTATTGGCTAGGGCGGATCTACTATATTGCAGCTTGGTGCAAAGATTTCTTGGTGCAGGTATAACAGACTCAATGACCTTTACGGTGTCCTTAATTCTTGCCTTTTTAATGTTGGCTTATGATTCAGATCAAGGCTGCACCCTCTTTCATGCACAACCATTCCTTTAAAGGAGATGTCCTCCCAAAAAGTATATATTGCATAGTGAATGAAATTGTAATTCTGAACAACATTCGTTCATTACAGATATTCAGTGGTTTCAAAGTTATTGTAAATGTAATTGCAAGTAACATCAGTATTTGTTTATTCCTTTCTCATCTTTGCATCTGACTCTTCGAGCAACAGACCTTTCTCCACCAGGTCTGTTAATCAGCTGGCTTTTCCTACATGGTTTCAGGAGCCAGAATTAGCAACAGCCAGATACTTTCAATAGCAAATATATTTACAAATAATTTTGAAAACATTGAAAACGACCTCCTTGTTAATTGTTATCTCACTAATTGTTATGAGAACAGGCGGATATTTTAGGACCTGAGCCTTGGTTTTGAAAAATATTTATATTCATCCTTAATCGATTAAATTAAGTGAAAAAAAGCCTAAGGACATTGGGTTACACTGTAGATGTGTATGAAAATAGGAAAGGCAGTAAAAAACATTTTATATCCAATATAAGAGCTGCAAATTAGCTGATAATGTGCTATTTAGTGCTACCCATACTTAGGATCTGGTTTCCAGAGACATCCAGTATTTAAATAGCTGCTGTATTGTGCATATGAGAAGAAGCACTTACTATAACCAAAGAGTTTGTCGAAAATGGAGCAATTTCATTTATGTGCTGTTCCATTGTGGGTTTTAATTTCCATATACAGCCAATATAGCCTCTTTGGGTTGTTGCAGAAATACACAGACACAGATTAGAATAGAAATGCTACTATAAGGCTTTTTTATTTTAAGTGTTTCCTACAATATGATATAATACCATTTGTTTGAACCTAGTGATAGACATTATTCAATCAACGTACAGGTGTGGGACTTGTTATCCAGAATGCTCGGGACCTATGGTTTCGGATCTTTCAGTAATTCGGATCTTTATACCTCAAGTCTACTAGAAAATCATGTAAACATTAAATAAACTCAATAGACTGGTTTTGCTTCCAATGAGGATTAATTATATCTTAGTTTGGATCAAGTACAAGATACTGTTTTATTATTACAGATAAAGGAAAATAATAATAATATGGGGTCTATGGGAGACTGCCTTTCCGTAATTCGGAGACTTTCCATAATAACAGATCCCATATCTGTAATACACAAAATGTAAATGTTTAATTAAGATGGGATGATATTGGGACCAACCCCAATATAAAGGGAACATTACTATTTGGTCCATCAGAGAACAAGGCTATGCATACCTCGACTTGAATGAAGGCGGCTTAATCTTCAGGGGGAAAAAATGTGTTTTTGTTTTGCTAATAGTGATGTGACCTATAAGTGGTTTGGGCTGACAGATAGTATAGACGGTTTCAAAATAAGTGTTAGGTGTCCTAGTCTATAAGAAAACACAAGGTTCACTTTCCATTCTGTAGCTGAGTATTCAAATTTTCCCCTTTTACTCGTCTGTGGCAAACAGTACGTAGCTTTAGATTCAGAGTTTTATTTTATACTTACATACAAGTTATATATCTAAATAAAACACTGGCATATGTAATATTAAATGTGCTGTTGGTTTATCAATCTGGAGAAAATCAATCATACTTGACCTTGCTCGTATTGAGTTCTATTGTCTTTTAGCAAAACGGTCTACATTCCCCTAACCAGGTATGAAAACAAAGATACTGTGGCTGCAACTTTTTTGCGTATGTCTCTAATTGTTCCATCATGATGTTTAATTTCATGAGAGCATGTATTATACTTTTACTGTCCCTTTGAGGCAGTTGAGCTAAGGAGGGATTTCAACCTCAACATCAAACAGAGCTACATTTTCATTGGGAAAATAGGTGAATTCTGATCTCTTTGATGGCTTTGTTGTGCATACTCTTAACAAAATTCTTGCCTGATTAAATTTCAATGTTTCGTGAATTGTAAAAGAAAGAGCAAACCTGTTTGGCTGGTTATGTTGGGTATGCATGAAATGGAGGGGCAAGGTTTAGGCCAGTGTAAGACAGGAAGGTATTGTAAGAATACATTCCCCTGGGCATGCCGGTAAAGCTGCATATAGCCTGTCATGTCTGTGGCTAGCTGACTAATCCAAATAAACCAGTTAGAGAAATCCTGGAGGCTGTGGGTCTGAAGGATGCAGAAGGAAAATAATCAAAAAGAGAAGCTACAATTTGCTGTAGATGTTTGTTTCAAAACAGAAAGCAGTTTATACAATTGTAATAGCACTGAGACAAGTGAAAATAATCTTGTATCTATGTCTTGAGATCCCCCAGGTTGTCCTTATTTTATGTAAATTCTTTCCATTTCTCAGTTTTCATAAAATTATAGGTTTTATAGCTGCCATGTATTTGGCTCACATGCCCTTGCTTGGATTTCATATCTTAACCACTCTGCTGTATTTCCAGTCTGCAGTGGTGTAACCCATAAACCCTTAAGCTGGCTGCACTTGTCATAGTGTCATAGTAGGCTAGTTAAAGGAAGATATTAGGCACTTTTTATGAAGGGTTAGGCACATGTTCTGGGGTTGTATGGACTGAAAAAGTGTGTCTTCTAGCGCCACATGCTTGGTCCCAACCAATCCGCCAGCTGCAGTGCTGGATGTGGTAAGAGCTTGCTGAGGTACACCCAAAAATGTGTGTTCTGTATGTATCTGTTACGTTAAAGGGGTTGCTCACCTTCTTTTTCAATTGAGTTGTTTTCAGATTGTTCACTAGAAATAAAGACTTTTTCCACTTGCTTTCCATTTTGAATTTTTTACCATTTTTCCAAAATCTTAGTTTAAATTAAATAAGGTTCCTGTCTCTGTTGTTTGAATCTGGCAGCTCAGTAATTCAGGTGCAGATTATAAACTGTTCCAATTTTGTAACATTTAGTTGATACATTTCTCAGCAGCATCTCTGGAGTATTAGCAACTATTGTATAAGTTCAAACAGCTGCCTTTAATGAAACTCAGGGTAGAGTCCTGCACGGGTCCATTTTTTGGGACCCAAACCCGACCCTTACCCGCAACCTGCAATCCGCAACCCAGACCCGCAACCTGCAATCTTACCCGCTTGGACCCACTACTGGACCCGCAAGTACCTTATCTGCAACCCGCGACCCACTGACCATCAAGAATCAGGAAGTGCTGTCATTGTAAACCGGAAGTGACATCATCAGAAGTAGACGTGATCAGAAAAAAAAGGAGTAAAACAGGAAGTGCTGTCATTGGAAACCGGAAGTGACGTCATCAGAAGTAGACGTGACCGAAAAAAATTAGTAAATATCGATATTGAGAAGACCCGCGCCCCACAAACCCGCAGAACCGCCGACCCGCAACTATACACGCACCTAACTTCTACATGCAACCCGCAGGTTTTTGCGGGACCCCGAGCCGCTGCAGGACTCTAACCCAGGGATTGTGCTCAGCAGTGACAGAATGTTTCAATTTAGAACAGTTTAGAGGGTCGGCGACCCCCTGCCCAGAGCAGCTTTGGAAAGGTGAAAAATAAGATCTACACTTCAATATTAGAAAAAATGGTCACACATAGAAAATAGAAAGTAATTGAAAAAAAGTCTTCTGGTGAACAATCTGAAACCAACGGAACTGAAAAAAAGTGTTAGAAGGCGAACAACCACTTTAATGTGATTTTATTTAACATTCACATTATTTTTGTGCACTGCCAACTGTTCTAAGCACCGTTGTGAGTCAGCTGCAAAATTATGTATTTTCATTCTTTGCTTAGTAGACACCATCCTGTAAAGCAAAAAAGGCTAGACTGTGATCAGACAGCCAAAATAGAAGTAAAAGGTGAATTAAAGGGGTGGTTCACCTTGTTATAGAATTGGTCTTCATTATTTATTTTTTATAGTTTTCTAATTATTTGCCTTCTTCTTCTGACCCTTTCCAGCTTTTAAATGGGGGTCACTGACCCCATCTAAAAAAACAAATGCTCTGTAAAGCTACAAATTTATTGTTATTGCTACTTTTGATTACTCGTCTTTCTATCCACGCCCTCTCTCAGTGAAGTCTATTATTCAAATCACTACATGGATGCTAGATTCATTTGGACCCTAGCAACCAGATTGCTGAAAATACAAACCGGAGAGCTGCTGAATAAAAAGCTAAATTACTGAAAAAACACAAATAAAAAAAAATTAAAACCAATACCAAATTGTTTCAGAATATTGTTCTCTGTATCATACTAAAAGTTAGCTCAAAGGAGAACAACCCCTGTAATACATTTCTAATATATTCTATTCCATCTGATTAATATATAGCTTTACACATTTATGTAATGGGCAAGAGTGTTGTAGGCAACCCCTGTAACTATTCTGTTTGTTTGAAATTGGAAATTAATTAGAACATTCATTAGTAAAGAAAGGTTTTTCGAACGCATAAACTCTGTTGAACTAAAGTCCATTAACATAAAATGTAGGTGGAAATGAATCAGAATGTCTGAGCAAAAGGAAACATGCAAATCATCTGTGTGCTTTCGCTTCTCGGCGATCATCCCAAAGGTGATTCCTCTGCACCCGCCAAAACAGCAGTTCTTGGCTCGTCCTCCTCAGTTAAACATAAGTATAGCAATCTGGCTGGTTCATAGCTACTAAATTAGCACTTTTCTTCCCACGTGGCAAAAGGTATTTGGAAGCTAAATAGAATGAATACAATCTGATGTTCCCCATAATTTAGCTGGAAATGGATACAGTGGCCAAAGAGGTAGAAGGTATTCATTACTGCAAATAAGGCCATTCATACTGTGAGTGATTTGGCTTCATGCTGTGACGGTATATCACTTGCCGTTCAGCTATTTTCTGGAACAAAAAGAGAATCAGAAAAGTAAGACAGATGCTGTAAGGCTGCAAACCATTACATGAAAGAATATGCTGGATCTTTTACATATATATATATATATAGTAAAGTCTTCATTCTTAAAGAATATTAGAGGTATGGGACCTGATATCTAGTATGCACGGGATCTGGGGTTTTCCGGATAACCAATATTTTTGTAATTTGGATCTTCATACCTTAAAGGAGGAGGAAACCCTAAAAATGAATAGGACTAAAAATGTCATATTTTATATACTGCATTTATTGCACAAGCCTAAAGTTTCAGCTTGTCAATAGCAGCAATGATCCAGGACTTCAAACTTGTCACAGGGGGTCACCATCTTGGAAAGTGTCTGTGACACTCACATGCTCAGTGGGCTCTGAGCAGCTGTTGAGAAGCTAAGCTTAGGGGTCTTACGAGCTGATGCTACAGGGCTGATTATTAAATTCTAATGCTAGCTGCACTGGTTTCTGAGCTGTCATGTAGAAATGTGTGCAGTGAATCAGTAGAAAGGAAGATGGGGAGCTGCTGGGGCATCTTTGGAGACACAGATCTTTACTGCTAATGGGCTGTGGTTGCCTGGGGTTGGTACTGAAGCCCAAAACATAACGTACAACATTTCTAGCTAATTCTTTAGTAAAACTTTCCTTGTCCTTTAAGTCTATTAAAAAAATATATAAACAAACCAATAGGCTGTTTTTTCTTCCAATAAGTATTAATTATATCTTAGTTTGGATCAAGTACAATGTACTGTTTTATGATTACAGAGAAAAGGGAAATTATTTGTAAAAATGTGGGCAAAACGAGTCTTTCCATAATTTCCATATTTTTGGATAACAGGTTTCCAGATAACTGATCCCATACCTATATGTAGGAATAATGTTTTTTTAGGATATTAAACCACTGAGATCCATAACCATATAAAGGCACAGCCACTGCTTTGATTTATAATCCTTATACAGTATGTTACAAGGGTGGGATATTATTTCTTATAATATGCAAGTGTTAGTGAGTCATGTGACAATCTTAGATTGTAAACTTCACTGGGGCAGAGACTGATTCATGTATAATCTCAGTAAAGTGCTTTGAAACATATCAAAGCTATAGATACTAGAAAGAATAACATCACTAAATAAAGTGTATAGGGATATAAGTAGCTGTTATATAGTATATGTAATTCTAAGGTGTTGTTCTGGCAAACTGTGGCATTTCAGTTGCAGTTGAGCCACAGGTTCCCCATCATAAGTATATTGCATGGATGGCTTGGGAGAACTACAAGACCCAGCATTTCCTGCCAATAGGAGCATTTATGGGCTCCTTACTAACTACTGGATAAAAAAATCTGCTTGGGCTGTATTACGATGTGGCCTTGGGTTTAAATAGGTAGAAAATCATCATATCATAAACATTAAAGGGGACCCGTCACCCAAAAAACTATTCCAAATCCTATTTTATCACATTAGTCAAGCAAAATGAACTTTAATTACACTGTTTAAATGATTTGAATCTGGTTTCCTTCAGTCTGGGAATTCAAAATGATAGCAAGCAGGCAGCAGCCATTTTGTGGACACTGTTTTTAAGGAAAGCCTTGCGTCATCTCAGAATCTTGTTTGTGCACCAGAATGGGGGACCCGATGTCCATTCCCATGCCCTGGTTACACAATTAAATGGTAAAGAGAACTGGGGGAATGTGTGGAGAGCAGTGACATCTAGGAAGTGCTGAATGGAAAGTGAAAGTAATTGTTTGCCCCGCCTCTATGCCCATGGCATAGAGGAGGGGCAGACAATATTTGATTGACATCTGAGATATTTAAATGAGCTTACAGCAGCTATGAATGCTTTAATAAAAAAAAAAAATTGGGTTTCATGTTTAATTTGAAAAGGACTTTTATTATACAGATTTTTGTGTCTGGGTGACAGGTCCACTTTAATTAAACCCAATAGGCTGGTTTTGCTTCCAATAAGGATTAATTATATCTTAGTTTGGATCAAGTACAAGGTACTGTTTTATTATTACAGAGAAAAATGAAATTATTTTTAAAAGTTTGGACAAAATAGATACTATGGGAGACAGCCTTTCCATAATTTGGAATTTTCTGGAAAATGGGTTTCCAGATAACGGATCCCATACCTGTACTATAAATTATTTATATTGAGGATGAGAAATCAAATGTTTTTTTTTAATTTCACAAGATATAGAACATAAAAAGCCAAAAAAAACTTGAGCAGTACTGCTGATCCCCCAAAATGTAGCCATGTGTATCTTTAACTAAATCAAATAAACAGAAAACAAATTATATGTATTTACATTTATTCTCCTCTGGGATACTGCATGTGTTTTTAATGAAAGGTTGAGAATTTACAGTGATACATTATCACAATGTTCAACTTTTCTATTACTTGGTCATCACGCGTTTATCATAATCCAAACCTGGTCCTTACTGCATAAAGGAGGAATGCTCATCAATGTAAATGAACTCATAAATAAAAGAAATAATGGTCTGCCTATTGCTGAACTTAACTCCCCAAGCATACATGCATGAGTGAATTCCATCAATATTAACTATAATAACCATCTTTTTTCAGTACTTAGACAAACCCTTTGACACACTGGCTGTTTCGCTAGCTTGCTTTTTTCTGTTTTTGGTTGCATTTTTTCTATGACCTTGAAAGATTTTTTCTTTTGCTCAGATATCAATGGTTTCTTCAGTTTCTGTATTTCATGGAGTACGTTAAGTTTCTCATGTGGTTCTCTCAGTGAGCCATTCTTTCCAAAGGGAAAAAGGTGGCAGCGTTTGGCAGAAATGTATACAAGGAGGAGCATATAAGATTCACCTGAATCTTGTCACCATCAAAACTTGAATCGAATTCGATTTAAATTTCATCACATTTTTTTTCATTGAAAAAACACCAATTTCAGGAAGGCTGCAAACATCACCAAATACCAGTTGCCTCAAAATGCTTGTGCAAAGTTATTTTCAGGCGCAACCTTACAGTTTGTAAACAATCAATCTAGTGATCACCATCTACATGGGGAGGCACATTTATTAAGGGTCGAATTTCGAATTCATGTGAGTTTTTTTTACTCCCATAAATTCGAATTTTTTAAACCCGGACTAATTTAAATAACCCGGAAACTCGAATCGAATTCGATTTGAATTTAATCAAACTCTATTCGAGTTTTTTCTTCGAAACAAACTCAAATTTCAGGAAGGCTGCAAACATCTCCAAATACCAGTTGCCTCAAAGTGCTTGTGCAAAGTTATTTTCAGACACAACCTTACAGTTTCTAAACAATTCATCTAGTGATCACCATCTACATGGGGAGGCACATTTATCAAGGGTCGAATTTCGAATTCATGTGTTTTTTTTTAACTCCTATGAACACCCATAAATTAGAATTTTTTAAATTCGGGCGAATTTAAACAACCCGAAAACTCAAATTGAACTAGATTCGGATTCGATAAAAATCGATTCAAGTTTTTTCTCCGAAAAAAATGTGAATGTCAGGAAGGCTGTAAACGACCATAATTTTTTTTTTAAAATTCGAAATTCTCTATTCAACTGTTAATAAATCTGCCCCATAAAGTAATAGATCACAGTCTACATTTTGGACATCCCTGAGTAACACACTGCTGAGTAACAGACATCAAATAGGTTCTAATGCTGATGGTAAATCAGTACTACAACTCTAGTAAATCATAATATCTTTCAACAGAGACAAATAGCTGTCTTTGAACTTACTGTTTCCTTTGGCTGAAGGGCTGCTTCTACTTAATCTTATTTATAGAACACCACACAGCCTATATTGTTTTTGTTAAGTCGTTAATGCACATTAGCACTCCTGTATTTCACGTGTATTTTTGATTCATGGTGTGAGCACACAAGTAATGAGAGTTGCTAAGAGGTTGCTAGCAGGTTCATGAGTTAACAGATGATCCCTCCTATGACTGGCCTCGTAAAAGAGAAATTTTAACAGTTCTTTAAATATAATCCGATTACACTTATTATAAATTTAACAGTTGCAGTACTGTCTGTGGTCAATAGTCTCCAGGTCATCAGCTCAAGTTCTGTCCCTCATTACAATCTACATTTTGGGTACCACTGGTCTACAGGACATGTTTGGATTTACAGGTGACATTGGCACATTTCTTTTTATATTTCCATACTGCATGTAACCTTCCTCAGACAGCAAAGGTGAGGTCCAGTATCATTTACTGTTGTTCTATGACTGGAATCTTCTTCGTATGAAGTGCATGTCAAGTTATTTAAGTAAGATTTATTTCTGTACACTATGCATAGGTATATGGTGGGTATTTAGGGATACGTGTCCTTTAGACAAAGGCAACATGCTCACTTAAGTAAAGGGTTTTTAAACTGTGGATCTAGTCCCACTAGCAGGGCCCATGGCAGTGGCAGGGGATTAAAGTAAAGCCTGAAACCCAGATAGGTTGAAATCTGGAGATTAGTATTGGGTGTCCGATATTACTGTTAGTATAGCATGGAGACTGTTGCAACCATGTATTTATGTAGTGAATAAAGTACCCCCTCTTGTAAAATATTTAGTGAATAAAGTACCCCCTCTTATAAATTATAAGGATACTATAAGTTACCGAGGAGTTTAATGACCATATAAAAACACAAGGCCGAAGCCCGAGTGTTTTTATACAGGTCATGGAACTCCGAGGTTACTTCTAATAATATTTTGCAACTGGGGGTACTTTATTTATTATAATACACAAGTTTCAGTGAGTCATGTAACGGAAATGACATCAGAACTCACCGTTTATAACTGATGACATCAAAACTCACCGTTTATAAGGATATAATTTACAAGATACTCATGGCTTTTGTGTATTATAAGGTACCGAGGATTTCCATGACCATATAAACACACAACTGCCGAAGGCCAATGTTTCTCATATTTTGCAACAGGGGATACTTTATTTATTATAATACACAAGTTTCAGTGAGTCATGTGACAGAAATGACATCACTAAGCTCCAATTATAACTGTTGACATTGCCATTTATATAGTGGATAATGTACCCCCTACTGTAATTCATAAAGATATTATGTCACCGAGGAGTTATGTGACCATATAAAAACACGAGGCCGAAGGCCAAGTGCTTTTATACAGGTCACATTACTCTGAGGTGACTTCTAATATCTTTATAAATTTCAGTAGGGGGTACATTATGCATTATAATCTACATTTTGTGTGAAATGTCGGGAGGGGAGTGGGGGGGTTGGCGTCCAATTCTGGTCACCGGCGTCCAATTTGGGCGAGCCGGCATTCAATTAGAATGCGGCAGCGTCCAATTCGGACGTGCAGCGTCAAATTCGGTGGCCAGGGACCCCTGTTATAAACGGCACGTTCTGACGTCAGAACTCATCGTTTATAAGGATATAATTTACAGTCTGGTCCCATAGGGAAATCACCAGACTGTAGATTATAAGGAAATAATTTACAGGATATTTGTGGCTTGTGTATTACATATATATACGGTATATAATCTTGTGTAGTGTAGTGAACAGGGACCTAACCTGCTAACAAATCCAAAAGGTCTGAAAGCCTCTGCAGGAATGGCATGACTTCATCCCTCCAATGGATGCCATTGACGCTTTTTTTAAAAAAAGAAAAAGTGCATGTGGCACATCCAAGTTTTATAACTTTACTGTTCACAGTGATTCCATATTAGAAAGTTAAAAATGGTACCTTGACACAGAGCTTGACACTTTCTAAAAACGTTTCTTAAACAAATTGTGCATTGGTAAATGTACTGTACTCCATTTACCTAATAGCAAATAAAATGAACACCATAAAAATATCTGGGCATCGCAAGAGGCAGATAGACATAGTAAAATAAATATACATACAGGCAAATGATTTTATATAGGAAGTGACACTTGCTCAGGAAAGAGTAAGAGAATGGATCTGCTGTGGTGGCTGGTAATAGCACTACTTATTGACTTAACATTTGATACGCAAGAGTGTGCATTCCTTCTATAACAGTAACCACAGTGTCCTGGCAGGGGCACCACAAACCATAGGTTCCTTCCATGTGATGGATGGCTCGGCATTGTCATTACAGGGAGGATTCAGTTACTGTATGGAAGGAGATAAATAGTATATCTGTCAACCAGCTGATTCAATACTGAGAGAGACCACTGGCTATTAAAGTTGCCAGACCCCATGGCTGATCAGCGTTAAAGCAGGCACAGATTTAACTGGGGATGGACTCCAAGTGACAGAGATACTTATCTAATGTATGCTAGCATTTACCATTTGGTTAGGATAAACTTTATTGTATATGAGTTATTATCGTGGTCTCTTGTCTTAGGACTAATTGGGACAATTCTTTTGACTCGGGATATTCGGATAGATTTCCCACAGCTATAGGCAAAAACAAGGGATAAAGAATTTAAGTACACAAATCCTGCTAAACAAGCTAGATTATGTTTGGCCTTTTTTGTTAATTAAAGGGGAAGTATCGCGAAAATGTAAATTTAATATTAGCTTCAGCATACTGAAATAAGAAACTTTCTAAATACAATCAAAAACGCTGTACCTTTTCTGAAATAATCAAGTTTATCTTTACTATTCCTCTCTCAGCATCTGTTTTTCCTCATTCTGTCTTCATCCAGGAGTTGGGTCTCAGATGAATGATCCAGTATATCTTATAGGGGGGCTCCTTTTGCCTAGAATATGTATTAGAGCTCCCTCTATTAAAATCATCTGAAATCCTGTCTCTCTACACGCAGAATCTGTGCAAAAGGCAGGTATTTTGTTAGATTGTGTTTGTACTGGAATCAGTTATTTGAGTGAGCTCTAATTCATCTGCTAGCAGGGTCGGGCTGGGCCAGCGTGGCACCGGGAAAAAACACGGTGGGCCCCCGACTCATGTGGGCCCAGGTCCGTACCCGCATCTTCTTCTTAATGCCGCAACCCCCTTTGTCGAATGTTGCGGAAAAAATGTTTTTGTGTGCGCATGCGCAGAACCGTGGTGCACAAGCGCAAAGCACATCGCACTGGGGCAGTAGTCCCCCAGTCCGACCCTGTCTGCTAGGAAATGGAGCCCCCTGTAAGATATATTGGATCTAACTGTCAATGACACCCAACTGCTGCATGAAGACAGAATGAAGAGAAACCGATGCTGTGAGAGGAATAGTGAATATAAACTTGATTAATTCAGAAAAAAAAGTCTCTATGAAGAATATGTCCAGTCATTAGGATCAGGTCCTTTTATTCAGAGTTATCCCTGGGAAACCTCATTGAAATACAGTTCTCTTTAATTATATGCTGTCAGTGTACAGACCGTTGAGAGGTCATATGGATATGGTCTAAGCCTTTTGTTAGGGTTATGTTATTTGTATAGGTGTTTGTTACCTTGACTGCACGGTCCATTTCACTTTGCAGTACAACTATCCTTAATGACCTCTAAGTGATATCTCATTATGGAATTCAGCAATGTCTGAAGTTTGTGCTTTGAGATGGAGGGCTGTATACATTCTCCTTTCTTTCTTTTAGCTTGTAATTATGTTTCAGCCTACAAATTGCAGGGGTTGGGACTACAGTCTAAATTGGTTCAGTACATGAGTTGGAAGCTGAAGGCAAGCTGGCATTGTTAAAGGAGAATGTTGAAAAGGAGAAGGGATGGCTGCGGAAACCAGAGTTTTTTGCAGACAATGCAAAAATCTGTAACATTAGACCTTTGTACAGTTGGGGGGGGGCTATTCATTAAAGTCCAAATGCCAAAAACTCGAACGATTCAAGTTTTTTTTACTATAAAATCTGAATTTTTAGTGAAAAAAAACTCACATTTTTCAGGATTTATTATACCCAGAGGATGGGAAAAGTCAGAATCCGAAAATCTGGCATCTCAGACCTAACAAGTTTGTATATAAGTCAATGGGAGAAGTCCTGGAGACATCCTGATCTGTGCTGGGTTTCATGCAAGAATCCAAAGATTTCATGGTTTTCGGGCAAAAATCCGAAAAATTTGTACGATTCAAATTTTCAGACGTTTTTTTTCGAGTTTTTTCCAAACTGGAATTTTTCGGGAAAATGTATTGATAAATAATGGGAAAGAACCCGTGCGGATTTGATCAGAGTATATTTAAGAAAATAATGGGATATCTTCAGATTTTGATAAATAACCCCCTTAGTGTCATCAAATCATTAGAACATTTAGATTTTGCGTTACTGTTTCTGTAATTAAGTGCAAAGTGCAATTTTTACAACTATTTTTAACCAGTCTGTGACGGCTTCAGCTGGCAACGTCTTGCTGTTTCTAAACTGAAGTTACAACTGAGAGTTGTAGTTCAGCATCAGCTGTACGGGTTAAATGCGCCTGCTCTGTAGGTTTAACAGACGCCAGGCTCTACTGCAGAGTGCAGCTCTTGCTTACTCCTTTCATTTTAGACTTTCTGCCTGCTAATTATATGCCTTGAACTAAATTAGAGACTTTGCATCTGGCTACAGTGTCTATATAACCAATCCCATCTGCAGCGGTTTGGAATAAACTCCTCTCACTTAAACAGGATTCCGTTTTTTTTCCAAAGAAATAAGGGAGGGGCAGTTTGCTACCATAGTTAAGGTGGTTTTACTGACCCTTTTATCTCATTTAACTCCTTTAGTCTTGTATTACTCTCATAGTTAATGTCACATCTTCCTAAAATAACATTGGGAGAAAATAGCATATGACCTCAGCTAGAGAGGCACTCAATTTAATGCATAAGAGGTGCTGTGAAAATCCATTTATAGCAGCCCATAAGCTTTCCCTAAGTGAGGTAATCCAGGTTAGCTAAGGTCAACAGGCTGGTGCCTTTAATGTTTTCTGCAGCAAACACCTTTACATTAAATACCCTAATTGTTCTGCTTCAGCAAAATCCCTTTGCCTGGATCACATTGTGCTACTGTAGTAGTGCCTGTATACAGTAGCCCAGTTTTAATGATGAGTCAGTAGCCACATAACTTATTAAAATAATTTTATGGAATACTTTTATTGGCATATATTATACAGGTTTCACAAGATGCTACTACTGGTACTGACCCCAGATTTCCATCTCATATTCAGTGACCTACTCAATATTGCACAGGCTTAGTGTACAGACTGCATCCAAAAATAGGCCTTTTCCTAGAATGTAATTAGACAATTACCAAGTGGCCTCAATGAATAGGAACTGCTTCATATACTGGCACTTTATTACACTTACACATTTATATTTGACACCAGCAGAGCAGTAACAATATGCAATTACAAAAAAGAGCAGCGTTGTAAGTAGGAAGAGGGCTGGAAAGCTCAATATATCCACTAGGTACAGGTATGGGATCTGTTTTCTGGAAACTCGTAAACCAGAAAGCCCTGAATTACGGAAAGGCTGCCTCCCATAAACTCCTTTTATTCAAATAATGCACATTTTTAAAAATGATTTCACTTTTTCTCTTTAATTATAAAACAGATATAATTAATTAGGGATGCACCGAATCCACTACTTTGGATTCGGCCGGACCCCCAAATCCTTCACGAAAGATTCGCCCGAATACCGAACCGAATCCTAATTTGCATATGCAAATTAGGGGTGGGAAGGGGAAAAGTTTTTTACTTCCTTGTTTTGTGACAAAAAGTCACAAAGGAGAGATTTCCCTCCCTGCATATGCAAATTAGGATTTGGATTCTGTTCGGCCGGACAGAAGGATTCAGCCGAATCTGAATCCTGCTGAAAAAGGCCGAATCCTGAACCAAATACTGGATTTGGTGCATCCCTATAATTAATCCTTATTGGAAGCAAAACAGGCGATTGGGTTTAGTTAGAGTTTACATGATTTTCTAGTAGACATAAGTTATGAAGATCCAAATGACAGGAAGATCCCTTATCTGGAGAACCCCAGGTCCGGAGCATTCTGGATAACAGGTCCCATACCTGTACCTCTCTTTCTTACACATTAGTTCAATGAGCTACAGAGTAGCCACATGTCTGAAAGAGATATAGCTACTGATGCATACATAACTTGTAAGAACAGCTAATAAATATGTCTGGATTAAAAGTGGATGGCTTGCTTATCCTAGCATCAGTCCTCATCTACTCTATGTACGTCATTTGATGATTCTGTAACCTTTAGTCTCTACAGGTTTCGTCTGCTTATTTTGTCTGGGCTGAAGGACCTATAGAGATCATGTAATGAGATCACGTCACCCATACCAAGTAATAAGCAGGTCTTTTGTATGACTTTTTGTGCCTCAAAGACTGTTAAATAAGAGGTGAATGTGTGCATGATACAGTAAAGAGTAAGATGTCAGGATGGGTATAGTGACTCAGGCTATAATAGAAAGCAGATGGTATCAGACATCAGAGTGTCATATAACCTAAGGGGAAGATGTATCAGCAGGAAGTTCAGTAACAGTGAGGCACTAAATGGGAACAGGTGTTCTGCAGGGGTATCACAACTCACAAATACAGTTGTAGCTTTCATCAGTAGGAATGCAGAGCAGTTGGGGAGGATGAGTGCTTAACACAGCAATGACACATTACTACCAATAAATAATTAGCTTTTACGACTTTAGTGCATTTACAGTAAAGAAGTTATCTGATTGGTTGCTATAAATGTATTGACAAATCATAGGTTAATTCATAATGTATTGTTTGGCCCACTTCATAGGCGTAGTAGTAGTATAACACCTTTCTTAGACCAGCATAGTGTACCACACAGGTTTTTTGTACATACCATGCCCCTAAAAGACATTCATGTCTTAAAGTAAGCTTCTTCAAATTCCTCTGGCCTTACGTGATGCCACTTTTTGGTTGATAATGATGATGATGACACTCCTGTTCTATGATAATGTCAGTTTGAGTTTTATAGTGGCCCAACGGGGTGTAGGTCAGATTGGTGGTAAAGCACTTGCGGGTCAGATTAAGTAGTGCATAACACTTTGTAATGATACAAGTCCTGTCCAGGTTTTAGGTCTACCTGTAACATCTTCCCGATTAGACCTGTGCAGCTTTCTGTCACCTCTACAATTATCATTTATGATTGTTCAATGATTCACATTAGTGTGTAGCTTATTGTGAAGCTTTTGCTTTATTCATAAATTCGGGAAGCAAGCAGTGACAGCCCCGTATATTGATTCCATCCATCATTCAAGATAAAAATTGCCACTTCATCTCTTTAGAGATGAAAGGTGTTTTAAAAATTTTTAAAAAAAGGATAGATACTATAAAGTATTAGATTTTATTGTTTATGATACTTCAGTTCAAAAGAAAAAATGAACCAAAAAATCTACATGCTGCAGAACAATTTTGCATACAATTCTGCAATGTTACATCAAGTGTCTGATTTTGAAGGAATACAGTGGCTGCTATACTGCAGTGATTGCCACATATGTGGGCCGAGTGAGTCCGAGATGCCTTTTTGGTTCTCACGGGGCCCTCCCTGAACAATAGTCCCAGATTTTATTCACAATTAATAGAAAAAAGCACCCTGTACTTGTTGCCGTGTGACAGACACATTCTAATAAATACACTCCAAGAAGAGTCGAGAACGATGAAGCAGTGTTAATATTTTATTGCTTTGCCCCCAGGGTCCCTCAAACAAACCCTACAGTGTATTACCAAAAGCATTGTTGTGTGGATTCTGTCAAATGTATCAAAAGAAGTTAAAGAGCTTCTTTTGTATTGTGCCTTGGCTCTATGCCTGGGACAAAACATCAAACAAAGTATGAATGAAAACAACTTCCAGCTTGCAGATGACCAAGGGGAGTGGTTCCCACCACCAATAATCAAGGACCACCAACACTGTAGGTTTTTAGGATATCCACAAATAAGCAAAACTGATTGTCACAACCACTTACTACATTTACCCACAATGTCAGAACTGGTGCTGAAATCCTGCACTGCTTGTGTAGTCACATATATATATATATTTATACAGGTATGGGATACCATACCAGAATGCTTGGGACTTTTCCTAGCTAAGGGATCTTTCTGTAATCTGGATCACCATACCTTATGTCTGTTAAATAATTTAAACATGAAAAAACCCAGTATTATTGTTTTGCAACCATCTTTTATTACAGAGAAAAAAAGGAACAAATTAGAATTACTGTATTTGCTTATTATGGATTCTATGAGTCAAATTTACTAAAGGGCTAATTTTCGCCTCGGAAGGCTTCGCCATACTTCGCACAACTTCTTCAGACGTTAATTCGCAGCAAATATGCGTATTTATCCAAATGCGGAGTTTCATCTTGGCAGATGATCGCTGGTGAAACATCAACAGCAAAAAATTCATCAGCGCAGACATTTCTAAGAGAATTTTCACTAGTGTTACTTTCTTCCTAGTGAAACTTTGTTAAGGTACTTACGCTTACATCAATTTAAATATGGCGGGTACATACAGGTCATATATATGTCTTTATTATTGATTGTTGGTGAAATTGCTGGAAGTGGCCACTTGTTTGTGAAGATTCTCATTCATCCAGGTCATGGTATATCTATAGAAATAAGTCAAATCAACTGGACTTGTGTTTTTTTCCTTGAAGAGGAAATGCAACTGGCTTTCTCAATTTAAGGTCCCCATAGACGCAAAGATTTCTCTTGCTGAACGACCGATTTTAGCGAAGTCCGACCAATCCTTCGAAATTATTGTGCGGATAGTGGGATTCAAACGATCGAACATCTTACGATTTTTTGGCTGACATCTGTCATGAAATTGATCGGCCAGGTTAAAAAATCTTTGTTGGTCCCAGTGCAATCTATCTTTGTTTGCAGGGACAAGCAGGCAGTTCCCCTTTGTTTTCCTGGCAAATTGGTCTTTTTAGTTGATGGACAGATCGTACGATTGTTCCGAGATAATCGTGGTCTTACGATGACTATCGGATCTTTTAAAAATCTCAACATCTATGGCCAGTTTTAGAATAATTTGTAAATCTTCCTTTGAGAATATATATCCTCAGGAATGTTGCTCCAATCAGCATAATCTGTTTATCATAATCCACAATGATGTCATTAAATTAGGTGTTGATTGTTTTAGTATGATTGGAGCTTTGATGTGTTATTAAACCTTCCAGGGAGAGGTGCCAAAACAGCATTGTATGTGGCAGACAATAGAGGTCCCCCCCTCCAGTAAGGGTATCATATTGGAAAGTTCGCACTTTGATAAATTTGTGGAGTAATGATTGTTCACCTGAGCGAAAATTTGCCTGTTGAAATGGTGCGAAACTTCTCTAGCGCTAAGTTTTTTTTGCTAGTGAATTTTAGTAAATTGGCAATGTCCCTGCAAATTATCTTTTTGGCAAATTTTCATTACAAAAGCCCCATTCGCCCTTTAGTAAATCTGCCCCTGTGAGAGAGGGCCTTCCCATAATTCTGAGCTTTCTGAATAACAGGTTTCAGGGCTGAGTTGTGCTCACTGCTAATTTTTAAACCATTAAGCGGGGTGTAATGAGGCTGTGACTACAAAATTCATACAAACAGAAGAGGTCCTCTGCACTCAACCCATTATCAATTAATTGAGACATTGATTGAGACATTTTGTGCCTTGAGCTACTAAAAATGTCTTCCCCTTTAAACAAAACAGTGTTGTACATCTATATATATATCTGTCTCTATATACCACCTAAGTCATGGAGGGCACACGAAAAAATCCTCCATATGGATGGCAAGCACATCCACAGAATTGACTCAGTACTCGGACTTGCTTAAAAATGAAAAAAATCTTTTATTGTGCAAAATCAATGTGTTAATCACATATTTAGACCTTTATCAACTATGGTAAACAGATGTATATACTAACAGGATGAGGGTGTATCTTATGTACTAACAGTATTATTTATCCCCCTGACTCCTGAAATACCGGTAATGTTGCTAGCATGTTGAGTAACAGTCCTGGAGAAGGTTGAAAAACCAGTGCCTGATACATTGATTTAAGAGAACAGAAGGAAAAACAAATACTGTGTTCTATTGCAACTGTATTGACAAATAACCAAGACAATAAAAAAAATCTATTTTTGACCACACCCCTTTCTGTGGCCACACCCCCTAATTACCATGTTTGTTTTACAAAATTTGGCAGGTTATGAAAGTTTGAAAATATTTCTCCTTATCTAAACTGTGTTTTTGTGTCTCAAAATTGTTGCAAAGTATCTTATTTGCACCTGTTAGTTGTTCTGGGCTCTCTGCTAAAAGCCAATTAAGTGAGAAACTTTGTTTCTTTTTCTGGCTGTTCAGTGCAGAGAAAAGAGGGACTTTCCAGTACAAATGAAGGACTGCGGGTTGAGCTGTCAAAAGAGGGACTGTCCCTCCGAAAAAGGGACAGTTGGGAGGTATGATCAAAGCTTGGCATTGTGTAACTAAAACACAGGCAGAGGAAAACGTTCCTGGTTTCATGATCCCTTATCCCTTTAGCCTTTGAAGTTCTATGAGTAACTGGGTTGTTTCTCAGATTTCACATTTCTCAACCAGATACATGATTAGGAAAGAAAACATGAGGGACGAATGCAACATGTCAAAACAATGTACATGCACAATAAAAAAACAGTAATAACCAAATGAACCGTGAGGCACAAACAGTGAATCAGACCTTTTATAACCCAGAGGAAAGTTTATCCTGGATGCATTGAACTTCCCAGAAACAGATGGAAGCAATTCATGCTGACAGGTTTAAAACAAACACCACAGTCTGCTTTGATAGTTTGCTAGGAGAAGGACTATAGAGAGGAGTCTTTAAAAGGTGGTTGATTTTATCATTGAGAAAAACTCAATTGAATCTTCAGACTAAGTTGGCAGTTTATTGACTGTGTATGGGGCCTACTCAATGTCTTTCCCAAACCCATATTTGATGGAAAATCTGCTAGAAATATATCAGGCAGATTTTTAGCCGGATATTGGTTGGCAAGCCAATAGACAGTCTGTTCCTAGTAAAATAAGTTGCCAACTAATTGCCAGATCCATTTGTTTAGCAAGATTTAAATGAGTGAAACTTGGCCAGATTTGGCCACTGACATTTTTTGCCAAATTGAGCTGATCTGATCTTTGGCCCTAAAAGTGCTGATGCACTTGTCGTCCGACAGGATTCCAAAACCTGGCCAATTGAAATCTGGCCAATGAAGGGGCCGAAACTGGCAGCATTAATCTGCCCGTGTATGGCCACCTTTAATCTGAAGAGGCTTTTATTGGCCCGTGTATGGTCACTTTTACACACATTAGGGCCTATATAGCTGCCATTGTTCTTCACTGTCTTCAAAGCTTTCAAATGTACAGATAACATTGGGAGGACAGTAATAAAATAAGTATAAATATACAGAAGTGCGATGGTAAGAGACACAGTAGGAAGGAAGTCCCTGTAACATAGAACTTACAGTCTTCTATGAAGATGCAAACACAGATACATTCCTTTAGACATTAGACTGAAGTTGAAGATGCCTTGACATTGTTTTAAAATATACTTACATGGCTATTTAAATTCAAGTTAATAGGACAGCTAATTCCTTCTGCATGGTTTGAGGGACCATAAAATACTTTGCTGCAGAAACCAGTATCTTCTAGTTACACTGATGCTGGTTTGTGGCAGATATTTCCTTTCTATTAAACAGCTGGGTGCTGCCACCATGGAGTCTTATTTTTATGGTATGTACAACTAATCAGCCCTCTCCCTAAATAGCACTGGGTTCAACAGGGGAGGTTTTTAGTTATCCAGAGTTTTTGTGGGAACTTCTAGTAAAAAGCAGTACTTGTTCTCAGTAATGAGTCTTCACCACAATGCAACAATGTCTCTTTGTAAAGTCACAACATTGTTTTGAAAAAGCTGAGACCAATATTTTGTCAACAATAAAATTATAGGGTTTTTCCATAAAATACCAACTTGCTGCAGCTGTCAAACAGCTCTTTAGGACAAAACATAATCTGATATATACATAATACCACTAAAGTAGATCTGTCCTAGTAATATATGTTATAAGTAATATAATATGATCTATACAGTATATATATATATATATGCTAAAAATTTAAATTGTATGTTCATGTAACTTTTGAAGCAAATCACACTAAGGCCTTACATGCTTTTCGCAGTCAACACCTAGGCTTCATCTGAAATATCAGTACCAAAATCACAATAATAGTTACGGGTGTGTGCACATGTTGCATTCAGTTTTTTGGAGAGCAAGTTGAAACCAGAGCAATTGGAATGCAGGGTTCTAAGAAATATAAAATCTTCTGGGCTCACATTGCAGCGCAGAGGGTCTGGCACCATACATAGATTCTACATAGCATTAGTAGTAGTAGGTTTTGCCATGTATGGGAAACAAGAAGCTGAATGCAATGGACTGACAAATAACATCACTACAAACAGCACCCATAATATTTTCTTTGTGGTGGGGATAGAGGTGCAAGTTGACTGATTTTTTTTTTACCATTTCTGGAGTTAAAAAGCTATTATTACTTTGAAATACTTTTGTTTATGAGTTATTTAGCTTTTTATTCAGCAGCTCTCCAGTTAGTAATTTTAGCAATCTACTGTAGTTAGATTGGGTTGAAAAAAGACCAAAATCCATCAAGTTGCTAGGTCCCAAATAATCCTAACAACCGTGCATTGGCTTGAATAAGAGACTGGAATAGGAATAGAAGAGGCCTGAATAAAAAATGAGTAATAAAAAGTAGCAATAACAATACATTTGTATCCTTACAGAGACAAACATTGGGAATCTGGAAAGTGTCAGAAGAAGAAGGCAAATAATTCAATAAATATAAAAAAGAAAGTTGCTTAAAATGATACATTTTAATCTATAACGTACTAAAAGTTAACTAAAAAGTTAAAGGTGAACCATCCCTTTAATTATCTTAGCAACTAGGCAGAAGATTAGAAATCATAATGGAAGTAGAATAAAAAAAGGAACAAAAAATAAGAAATACAATAAAAGTAAAGCCTCATAGTCTGTTTTTGTTTGTAAGGGTCAGTGTCCATGACAACCAGACAGCATTTGCAGTTGCAGGAGGCTTGAAACTGACAGAACAAGAAGTCTAATAGTTCCAGACACGCACACAATAAATAATAAAAAAGCCATTTGAAAAGTTGCTTTAAATAGGTTCATTTATAACATACTAACAGTAATCTAATGCTTTGATTGCCATGCAGCGCATCTGCTCCAGAGCTGCACATTGCCTAGCAACGTCTTTTTTCCATTTATTGGAATGGATTCCAGAAACTTAGACTCAAATATTAGCCGTCTTCACTCCCTTAGTTTTGGACATAGTCCTAATATATGGTAGTAGCTGCTGCTACTTGAACTATTTGCTATTTTTTGTACGCAAATATTTTCCAATTTTAAATTGTAACAGTGCACTGAATTTGGATACATGCATTTATCTTTGGGCCAATGTAAAAACCTTGTAAGCAGTTATGTTTCATATGACTGAGACCTGGAACTAGTCATTGGCTGCTGAGTTATAATACTGTTTCATTTTTAAAGGTGCAGACCCCTTGATGTTTTGTCCAACACAACAGATTCAATAGACATGGCAATAAAACCATGTGGGAATTACACTAGTCCAGTGTCAGACTGGCCCACTGGGATACCAGGAAAACTCCCTGTGGGCCCAGGTATCAGTGGGACCTCATGCTGCTAAACATTTGACCTATTTTATGGCTAGTCCTTATTTCTATGAGAACACAGAGGCTAAATAAATGGAATGATAGATTATAGTATGTAATGAAAGAGACTAGGAGAACAGAGGTTGAGTGAGGAGAGGAAGAAAATAATACTGAGAGTGGGCCCCTGGTCTAAGGTTTTTTGGTGGGCCCCTGGTGTCCCAGTCCAACACTACACTGGTCAGAGCCCATGAAGAAATGTGGGTGCATATGCTGCATTACCACACCCTCTCCAGCTGACATTTTTTCATGTAAGCATTTGAACTCCCCGTCCTGCAGAGTATTGGCAACTGTCAATAACATTGTAACATGCTTTAAATGAAAAGCAACTGCAACAGTAATTGCATAACAAAAATCATTGCATACATTGCAGCTATCCAGTTCCAAATGTTATCCTTAAAGTGGGTGGGATTTACTGGAAAATGTAGCTTGAGAGGCGTGACCCTTTAATTACCTGACTGTGTTTGAAGGTGTATCATTGTACCCTTAAATGTTGCTCCAAGTAAATAATATTAACCTAAACTTGTGTGGCATTTTTAATGCTTGGAATGTGCTAAAAATGCAGACTATATTTGTAGTAGCTGATATAGAACCAAGACAAGCTTCACCAGTGGCGGAACTACTGAGGGAGCTGGGGGTGCTATTGGGCCAGGGCCGGCACCCCCTCAGGGCCCCCTGGCAGCTCGCGCACCGCTGATTCTTGCTGAAAAACCGCGTACGGAGGGGGGGCCCGGTTGCATGTCCCGCACCAGGGCCTGCCCCCCTCTAGTTACGTTACTGAGCTTGACATGTGATTTATTTAAGTAATTTGAAGCAGTGTCTGTTTTTTTGAGTAGGAATAAATAGTATAAATGTTGCTCCGGGCTTCTTGAAATTTTTTTTTATTGTAAAAATATACTTTATTTGAAACGTTTGAATAAGTATAAAAATGCAATGTATGGCAATATAACAACATAAAATACCTTTTTGTAGCATGTGAGGAAGAGCAATGACACAGCCTTGTGTGTAAACCGGTCTCCAAAGCTTCTGCAAACATTGCCGTTTGCACAAGAATGTTTGAAATCTGAAACACAAAAAAAATGTGAGACAGAAAGAATAAAAAGGAGAATTTATCTCAAACAGACGCACCCTGAACAGGTATGAAAAACAAAAAGGGAGAACCTGTCCCTTCCAACGTTCTTAACTACAAAGGAAGTTTTACAATACACCTATAATAATACAGTCGTTCATTGCAGATGTGCCTGTAGGCTGAAAATTCATTAACAAGGGCTCCTTGCTTTTCTTGAATGAGTTCAGACCAAAAGATGGACTAATTACATGTCCAGAGTATATACGTATTTTAACATTCAGGTAAAAAATGGCTTTTACATGAGACCAGTCACAATGGTCTCTATAATGCTGATAGAAGGATTAAGGTATTTTCATTGTGGCAGAATCATGGCTGTCAAAATGAATTGCAGAATATTTAATAACGGATTTAGTGACATTTTGCATGAGGCTTATTTTAGACAGGGAGTTTAATAACTGCTACTAGAAATACGTGTCAGTGTTATCTATTTGGCCGTAATAAACCACTTGCAATATAAAACTCAGTGAAAATTTGTTCTATGTATCTTGAAAAATTGTTCTATGTTTCTTGAAAAATGTAACCAGTTTGCATGATCAGTAAAAATTATACATTTTCCCAATAAGTGCCCTGTTTAATACTAAAGGCAATGTCTGAAACCAAAATGATTTTTTTTTTTTTGCACAAAGGACATTGTCACCAACAAGAAAAGCTAGTATATTATCATGTGATTTTCAGTTTGAAAGTCAATTGCTGAAACAAAACAAAATATGGTAAGAAGAGAGGGAACAGTCACTAACAAAAAGGAAACAAATACTTCTTGAAACAGGTCTGTATGGAGCACTGGAATGGGTGTAAGGGCGTTGGTGTAGTGACTCAATTCAAGCATAGAGATCATTATGTACAGTACAGGAATATTGTGTATTTACCTTACAAATGTATAATCTGTTTTATAGAGTGCATTAGTAACAGCTTTGACAGTTAGAAGGAGTCATAAACATCTCTTGGCAGATACAGTGATAAGAGGTTTATTTGTTGCACACAAAGTTAAACAGACATTATTAATTATCTATGAGCTTATGTCTATAGTTCACTGCGCCTAACTGCAAAGACCAGCAGAGGAGTAGTGGCAGATGTGTTCTTAACCCTAAATCCAGCGAATTTACTAAATAATTTGTCATCCTAATTAATACCGACTGAGGTGAGCCCTGGGGACTGAGTAGAGTAGTATCAGTGCTGTGTGCCAGATCTCTGACCGTTCCCCCTCCCCATATGTTTGGCAACTGGCACATGTGCAGTACAGTTTGCATACTGTACACATGCCAAAAGCAAAATAAGAGGTACCAACTCCCTCTCAGCTCTGGTGGGAGATATATTTTTAATATATAGTCATTCGTGTACCACTGCTCTAAGATGCCGGCCTAGACACAGGCCACATGTAACTGTATACAGAGCATTCTTGGGAAAACCTGATCCTGAGGGTTCCTGCTAGAAGGTGAGCATTTGGACTAGGTTGGTACCAGCAATCTTTATTGCCTAATATTCTATTAACAGCTCCTGTCCCTAGTTTGCGCTAAGTTAAAACCTATTATTCCACTTTTTTGTATCACCAATTCTGCCTAAGACATTGAACTGCCCTCTTTAGCTTCCCTCCTTCCTCTTCTCAAATGGCTCTAGATTGGCTTGTAGCACCAGATTTACAATAAGTGCATCTGTAGGCTGGCCCCCTTACACTGCTCGCCCCTGCATGCATGCACAGTTCTCTCTTCTCTCCCTAGACACCCCCTTCTCCCTTGCCTGTGCATGCACAGGTGCTCCTTCTCGGGTCCCATAGCACTTTAGCATTGGTGTGTTGGAAATGTAAATTGGCAAATTTCCTGCTTGCCCATTCCCCATAGCTTCCGAAAAAAAGCAAATGCAGCAGAGTGGACTTCTGACCATAAAATCTCCCTGTCCTAGACCCGAGCCTTTGTGGTCCTCACACCAATCCAGACCAATTGGCAAAACTGAACAATGAACCCCTTTGCTGGCTCATGTACTGGGGAGTGGGGACCAGTTAATGCATCAATTACATACTCTAGTTTGTAGTTTCCCTTATGCCAGAGTCTTACAGGGATAATAGTTTTATCTGCACTGTCTGAGGACACCAGACTTTATTAGTGCCTTTTCCTTTCTAAACACTACTATTAACCACTGCTGTTCTCATCTCAATGCTGAAACCTGCTACCTTTTGTAAAATTGGTCCTGTAGAAACCCAGTTATTTATGACCCAATATTTACTACTGTATGCCCTCTTGTAAGAAAGTAAACTAACAGGTATTTTGTTTTTTTAATATACATTTGGTTTCCATGATATTAATTGGGTGCTGTACCTTACTATATGATACAAAAAAGCCCCACATGTTTCCCAAGATTCTTGCTCTGCCAAAAGTTATAGCAAATAAGGTTCATTTCCAGAGTTAGTTGGTTAATTTGTTATGTGCTTCAAATTGTCACATTGTTGCAATTAAGAGTAGAGATTTCCACTACAAAGCAAAATTACTTAGAATAAGTATATGTTAGGCAAACTATTGTGAAATTGCTTAAAAATTAGTATGTATTAGTATGTAATTAATTAATGTATTATGAATTTTAATTTCTGTTTTCTGCATTTGGTCTGAAATAGGCAATCTGCCATTCTGTGTTTTATTTATGGTGTTGTGTAGAGTATCACAGTATGACAATATTCAAAATCTTCACACAATACTGTGAATATTAATAGCTAATGCCCTGCCTAGGCAAAAGTAAAAAGTTAATTACTCATTTTTTTTGGAAAATAAATACATTTTCATACTGAATATATGACACCTAACACGGTGGTATAACTATCCACCATCAGACCTGGGTGTGCACCCCGGATGACTTGTGTCATACTGGGCCAAATTGGGCAGATTCGATTGTTTGGCTCCTGGGCCACATATCAGATCATAACAGAGGACAATACAGGACCATTGGTAGAGGAAAACATCAACGTGCCCATGCAGTTCTCAACATGACAGGATTTTCACAATAGCCCAATAGACATTTGACTGATTTTCAGCAATATATCTGTCAAGGAGGAAGTTGGGGAGTTCAAATTGGAAGTGGTCAAATTGCCCATGGATGACCAGCTTTAGTTAGAGGTGGTATAATAATAATGGGAGTTTATGAGTGAGGTTGTGGACAGGCAGCCAAATAAATACAACAATGTATTCTGTTGTCCAGATGCTACAAAACATGTAATAAGGGGGTTTTGAAAATGTTCTTTCTCCAGCACCCTGGACAGCTCATGTAGTTTGACTTCACTTGAGGGAGCCCCAAGACTCCACTTCAGAACTAGCCAGCAGCATACAGCCAACAGATACGTCCCAGCAGTACACGTTTCAAAGCATATTGCTTAATCTCTTAATTTTAGGTATTACGTTCCCATTTCAGTGGTGGCTAAATTAGCTGTGAGTTTATTTTATATAGGATTTGAGGAGAAAAGGACAACACTTAGACTGCTAAGCCTCTAGAAAATCAAGCTCTATGAATGCATTCTAACATGAACTATAGACCAATAAAGCATGACCTGATTGTGATTGCAAAGTGTTTTGAAAATGGAAGAGTAACATTTCAGTTATTAGTATAAAAATAATATCTATGTTGGCAATCAAGATTAAATCAGGCCCCTAAGTGTGCCTAGCATGAGGCGAGAAACAATCACAGCTCCTTCCATCTGTGGGAAAGAGCCAGGAAAGAATCCTTAGCTTTGGTGCTATTTTGGTATGCAGAAATGATTTACAGATGCCGCAGCATTTTTTAATAAGATAATTATGAATCATGTTGTAAATTGCTTGCAGAGGAATGTTCCCCAGACGAGTGTGCGACCAGGGACTGCAGAATAACGTTTCTTTACAAAAGTTACTTTCTAATGCATGCCAGTATACACATTGTTAATATATGGTCATTTTGACTTAATAAAGGGCATAGTAATTATTTTTTGTTATTAAATGTAAACATAAATTAAATGTTTATAATTCATGGTGGCATTAATAGAGTTGGACAGGCTTTGTATATTTTCTGCAGTGGTAATACCTGTTCTATCAGCTCAGTGTCACCTGCTGTGCATCAATTCTGTGGTTTGTTATGGAATTTCATTCATTTTTATATAAAGCACAATTTTTTCATTTATGTAGATAATCAGGCTTGTCAAATGACCAGTAAGAAACTTGGATGAAGCTTCTGCTCACATTTAAATTGGCCGCGCAGGCCGGGCTAAGGTGGAATTGTGAGGTTGCATATTTTTGTGTGCTTATTTCACTCAAGATAATATATGTGTGTTTGTATACAGATGCTTTGAGAGCTTTTTTAAGGTAGCCATGCATGGCCATGGTGAATGCTTGGGTATTCAGACACACACAAAGATGTTTACATAGCTTACAAAAACAAGCTGAATAACACATAATTGGCATGCTGTTGTTAATTAGTCTGATAATGCTCCACACAAGAATCTACAGGAGTCATCAACACACTAGAACTTTTTTTCTGGTCAGACCAAATTGCTTTTTGATGGGACATGCATGCACTGATGGTTGGGCTGCAAGGTTCAAAGTAGCTAAACTCTGTGCTGATAATGCTGTGTGTGGCCTCCTTGGGAACTGATCAGTGGTACTGCAAAGTACCAGGTCACCAATGTATTAACAAGAACCAGTGTGTGCTTACTCACAGTGAGAAATTAAAAGGTTCCAGGGAGTTTAATTCCGCATGAAAATAATAATACATACAAGAACATCTGGTTTATATGAAAATGGGTTTTCCCACAAACTGCTTTATTTTCAGCTTAAACACAAGAAAAATGTACAATGTTAATTAAACTCAGTTAAATAGTTTACACACAATGATATCTAGTAGGTAAAAGACCCAATTGTTAAAGTTGAATTTAGAGGGGCAAAGAGGGAGACTATGCACCGATCTCTGTTTATTTATTCTGTCAAGAATAAATTAATGCCATGATTATCCTTGCAGGCAACACAAGGGTGTATATAAACACAAACACACAATAACTGTTTTAACTTGAAGGACTGGCACAGATTATGGTGGAATGTGAATCCTTTTTCCTTCAATCTCTGCTTGGGTTGTTTAACCATAAACACATCTGGACACCATATCTGATCCAGAAGTTTGAACAGGGCTTCACTGAGGGCATGCAGACTATGAAGATAATATATACTGCTGGGTCTTCTTTGTTGTGCGTGTGGTCTTGGTTGTAAAAGGTCCATGTCACTTTCTAAAGGCATGAAGAAAAGGGTGGCATACGTTACTCACTCCCAAATGTACATCCTCAGTATGTTGCTGTGCATGTAAAACATTGCGTACAAGTAAAATTGTTCCTTTAGTAACAGACCTGATAGGACCTGTATGCCTTTGAAGAGCTTTTTTTGGGAGGTAAGACGGGTGACTTAGGTTTTAATATGGGAGAGCACTTGAGGCTTCAGCCTCCTATAGATCAAAGCCACTACAGATAGACTTGTAATTAGTGGTGGCAGGTCAGAGTAAAAAAATCATGTATTGCCTTATTTATAACCCAACCTGCAGTTTTATAGGTATTATTTGTAGTTGTACTTTAGTACCAAGGGTCACTGGCACCATATACACTGTCCACAGTAACCACAACTCTCCGCAAACCCTTTGCATTCTTCCCGCTTCCAATGCACATAGTTAGTGATGAACCAATTTTTCGTCAGGCATGGATTCACTGCGAAATTACACACTTTGCCATCTGCTATTTTTTTGTGAAATTGTGGCAAAAAGAAATTCACTGTGACAAAAAAGCCGCCAAGACAAAAAAGTCGCCATAAGAAAAAATGTCCAATGCATTTGGACAAAAAAGTCACTAAGACAAAAAAGTCGCCATAAGAAAAAAAGTCATCACAAGAAAAAAACGGCCATTGAGTTTGGAATGACAAAAAATTGTTGGGTCTGCATCCCCCTTAACACCATTTTTGTTTAATCCGGCCTTTAGTATGGGTGTGGAGGGGCACTTTATTAGAATGTGGGAACATACTAATGTTTTTCAAATATATAAGCTGTTTGATTCCAAAACTAACAAATTTCTGGGGAAAACTGAGTTGATACAGGCCTATCAGCTGCAGGGCATGAGGGATTACATGTATTATAGGCTGCGGCACTATGTAAGCTCCTTATGCCCGATTCTTACGAAACAAACCCCATTGTACTTTGAAAATCTCTGTATGCATATGGTAACGAGAAAAAAGTTGATTTCGACTTTATATAATATTCTTAATGAGTGGCAAGTGGAGGAGACACCACACCCCTACATGATCCATTGGGAATCAGAAATAGGCACTCCCATCTCCATAGAACAATGGGGGAAAATCTGGGAGAATGCAACTAAATCATCAATATGTACCAGCATGAAGGAGAATATATATAACATTTTATTTGAGTGGTACCATACTCCTGCTTTGTTGCATAAACTTTTCCCAGACACTTCAGCTAATTGTTGGCGTTGTCATCAAAGCCCAGCGATGCTATTTCATATTTATTGGACTTGCCCAATTATAACACCGCTATGGGACACAACGACCGATATATTATCAAGGATCACTTGCCTAACAATAGCGAAAGATTCTCTAACCCATCTACTGGGGCTACCGCTTGGGAATGTCGGCAAGCGTATTCAAAAAGTCGCACGGAATATATTGATGGGTACACGGTGCTTGATTGCGGCCCATTGGAAGGTGCAAACGGCTCCAACTACGTTAGCTCTAGTGAACAAAATACAGCAAATAAGGAGAATGGAATATTTAACCGCCCTGTTACACGATAACTCAATGTCCTTTATGGAGGACTGGTATCTTTGGGATTCATATCATGACCAAATTCCACAGTAAACCATGGATTCTCATGGGGGGGTGTGGTGTCACTCTGCAACTATGGTGCGAGGTTCTTTTCTTTTCTTTTACATACTTGATTATTGTGTAAAAGAGTAGTTTACATGTATATATTATTCTTGATTGTCTTGCATATCTAGGGTTGTACTGGATGTGCGTGGGACTATGATGCTCCCCTTCTCTAGTGGCATCTATTTATGGAGGTGTAACAGATGCACAGTGTATCTTTTGTTATTTGTCACAGATTGTAACATTGGGATTCATTTTTGTATCCTTCGCATTGTCTTATTGAGGTATGTTTTGTCTAATGTTGTCATGTATTGTGATTTAAAACCAATAAAAAATATGGTTAAAAAAAAATAATTGTTAAGCGTGTAAAAAATTGTCGCGTGTAAAACGCCTATTGATTTCAATTCGTTATGCGATTTTTGAATCGTTTCGTGAATATTTCCTCTATTTTTCAGCGAACTGAAACAGGGCAGATTCACTGATCACTACACATGATTGCTGATTTCCAATGATGCCTTTAGGAAGGAAGAATACACCCATTTTATTAAGAGAAATTTACATCATAACCTTTCTCATTAATGGCATTTAATTAACACTGATATAAAGAGCTGGTTTTAATTTTCTATTCAGAGGTCCAGGTAAGTATGGTTTGCTTTCTCTCTATTATGTTTCTCAAAAATTAGTGATGATGGTTAAAGTCACATAGTTTTGAAGTGAGAGGTTAGGGTGACAGGTATAAAAAGCATTTGAGCCTGGAGCAAGTAGCTAATGAGAACATTAGGTCTGAATTTCACTGTTATCATAGCCAATTGCAAGCACCAATAGGAACAGCAACAAAACATCTCAAGAACCCATAGGCCTAGGGCACACAGTGAGTATGGGCCGCTTCTTTCTGTCTGTGTTTTGGAAGTTGATGGAGAGAAGCGTATCACCTTCTATATTCTTCTGTGTGTAGCTGCATTGACAGGCATTGAGTGAAGCTACACAGAGAAGAGATCAACCTGCATTTTCGTTTTTAGCTGTTGCTTCTATTCACCTGCAAGTGGAGAGAAGAGGGTGCCATTGGCCTTACAATGACTGAATAGAAGCAGATGGCACAAAAGCACTAGTCAATATGCTCCCATCACTGACACAAAACGGGGTTTTGAACTTTTGCAAACAACCCAAATAATGAATTTCCTGGATGATTATTTCGCACAACTGTGGGAATAAAAGACTACTAAAATCCATAGGAAAGTTTTTAACAGTAACAAGATGGAAATGACTCAGAGACATTTTTATCTCTGTGCTGCTGGCTGTCCCAATGATACAAATGACGCAGTTATTGGGGTGGAAAATTGCCTTTTATCTGTTTGTAATCACAACCTACAGCATGATACAACAATGGAACCGCTCTCCGCCCCACAGAGAAAATATTTGTAGCTAAAAACCCTGCCAGATAAATAGGTCTCTCCGCTGATGATGGGTTTCAGGCAACTGACCCCTGTAATTAACAGTTTTAACCTCATCCTGTGGCAAGTGCAGGGACCTAAAACTGAAATGGGGTATTTCACTTTCAAGACAGTTGGCTTCATCTCAAAACCATTCTAAATATCTACAGTTTTATGGTGTGTGACACATTCTTTCCAGTTGCTAAATATTCCAGCTATTAAGGGCAAGCTGAGAGCACCAGAGCTTTATTAACCCTTTCATAATGCCTTTCTGGACGTGCAGAACAGAATAGTAATTGTTGCCAGTCAAGAGCAAGGCAACAGATTTGTCATTGCAGAGACTCAATCATTTAAGTACTATATTTATGCAAGTTAACACTGGCCAAAATTCTTGTTGCCCTTTGTCCACCATAGTTCAGACTTGTGGCTATTCAAGGATTTTGGAAATTGCTAAATGACTGTATGTTAGGCATGTTATTGAAGAAAAGGTGGCGACCCTACAGGCCATTTTTAGAATTCTAGCCTCCATTCTGCCCACTGGTCTTCTCTATGGCATTGCTGGCCGACTGGCTTGTTACGTGCGGGGGTGGGGTGCAGATTGTGTTGTGGTTTGCTGAGGACCAGGGGGGGCAAATTCCCGAACTTTACATCACTGATAGTGGAGTGCACCTAGACATAATGGGTACAACATTTAGAAAATGATTGAAGAGGCCATGAACCCTCCAAACAGCTTAAAACAAATTGGCTCATACTTTGTCTCTTTGCACATTTGTAACTTATATTCATTTTACTTTTAAGCGCTGTTTTGGAGTATTTATGTTGTTGCCTCCTACTCCTTCCTTCTTATAATATATTTGCCGAAAAAGAAATGGCATATATTTTGACATAAGACTGATTTTGAATAAAACCATTATCATGACAAAAATGGGAATGAATATTTTTTCTCACTGAGAGCAAGTTTTCAGTATAATGGTGGTTATACAGACACGGGTTAGAGTCCTTGTGTTTATACACGCATATAAAGAGTAGCACTGTGTTCCCAGAAGCACTTGTCCGCTTTAATCAATTGCCCAGTGGCAACTGAGTTCTTAGCAGCAATTTCCACTTCCAAAAATGTCTCAGATGGACTGTTAATGAGTTCCTGTGTGAATCTCTCCTGGGCCTCTACTCACTGTGTTTCTTGGCTATTCCACAAGCAGAAGGGATTCATGCCTCCCTAGGGAACTGTCTGCAGATGGAATAAAGTGCTATAAAATCTGTAAGACTGGACCTCACAGGTAAACTTCACACAACCTGACGAATAGACGTACCACAGATGTACCAGGAAGGGAGATGGAATCCATTAGACTGTGGACAGGAGTGCAGCAAGAGATCAGAAGGAAGGCTACAAAGAAACTTAATTATAGGGACAGTTTTAGCAGAGGCAGTAATATATGTTGCAGGAGGGAGATTTTAACAATCCTCTTTTTATCTTTTATTTTTTTAACAATATACATCTTGTTCTAATTTTATTTGTATAACCTTGACATAACCCCCTTTCCCTCTGAAACAAGTAGGCCATCATGGTGTCCCGGGAAAGAATGTTAATTATGAACTAAACTGTCTATTTTCTAATATAAACCCCGTTTTCATAATAAAATACAATCCTTCTTAATTTGGATTTGTGTCTCTGCACTCTTTATAATTTCATTATGGCATTTCTGTGAATCAGGGTTAACAATATGCAAGTCTACATTCATTTAGCTCTCATTTTAAAGGGACAGTATAAGTATACCCTTTTGTTTGCCATAAGTTCAGTGCATTGGGCTTGAGCTGAACATACTTTTTGCTTGTTGATGAAATTATGAAAAACTGAACTACTTTATGTTTCGAGCCTGTTGGTTCTTGCAGAGTAGTTAATTACAATACTAATGCACAGATAGGCCCCTGCATAAAGGACCTTTGCTTATCTGTAAGCCAAAACTGTCACAATAAATGGGTAAAGGGAGAAGTGTTTAAACTAATTCATTAAAGGAAAACTATAAATTCTAAATGAATTCCTACAACAGACCATGAACCAACAGATTGTTTATGTAATAATAAATGACCTATCAATATTGAAAAATTGTCATACACATATCAGTAAATATTGCCTTTTTACACCTTTTTCAACATTTTTCTGCTTAAAACAGAATAACGTGCTTTGGTTTCTAGTTTAATGATGTACAGTTATAAAACTAGGTTGTTTCTAGAGAAATGATTACAAAGAGCATATATAACGAAACTCCAAGGGATTTAGTTCTTGAACAATCTTGAGTGACCACTACTGTCTTTTTATCTCCTCCTCTGGCAATTTTATTGTATTATTCTCTGACAAGAGCCAAAGACAGTGGACCATTTAAACAGGGTCAGAAGTGGAAACCGTTCTTAGCACTACAATCTCTTCTGAGTGATACTATAAATGATGCAAAATAATTATTTTCTTTACTAAGCACCATTAAGCAGGAAGATTTGAGGTTATAGTGACCCTGACATAGCCCACTCACAAAGTATAAAAGGTTTCTTACTGTGCTTTATAAGAATATCTATGCAATATACTTACTCAGATGACCCTTATGTCACACCAGCGGATTTGTTACTGTGGATTTTCTGAAGGCAAGTCTTGACAAGTAAATACATGAATTGCCTCAGAGTAAAATCTGTGAGAACCATATTGTATTGGTATTGGTATTATTATAGTTTTTAGTTTCATAGACTGCCTTGTTATTATTTTCTGGCATTTTGTAGGTGCACATTTCAAGTGTTTCTGCCTTGTTGCCTAGCTGTGTTATCTACCTTAAACTTGTTTAGTTGCCTGTGGACATCAGCCTTTGCAAGTAAACCAAAAAGATGGGATCAAGCTTAAGCACTAGAATGGATAATGTTTTTAAAACGTGAGTGCAGAATAAAAATATGCATTGCTTTTCATTTTACAACTCTCACTGTAAAAAAAACCCTTCCGAATATTTAGGCGGAACCTCTTTTCTTCTAATCGGAAAGGGCGACCTTGTGTCAGCTGGTAAATAAAGCATTAGAGAGATTATTATATGATCCCCCTATATATTTATACATAGTTATCATATCACCCCATAAGTGCCTCTTCTCCAGCATGAACATCCCCAAATTGGCCAGTCTTTCCTCATAGCTAAGATTTCCCTTACCTTTTACCAGCTTTGTAGCCCTTCTCTGCACCCTCTCTAATACAATAATGGCCTGTTTGAGTGATGGAGCTTGCCTAAACATCCCATGCAGCCCATTAGTGGACAGATAGATTTATGGGACGTCAGTATAGTAAGTAACAGATCAAAGACAGCACAAGCACCCAAGATTGCCATATAATGAATGATTTTAAGCAAGGGGAGGGTAGCCAACAGCAACATCAGATGTTGTAATGTAAAAATAAAAAGTGGGTAAATAGATAGGCTGTGCACAATAAAAAAATGTCTCTAATATAGTTAATCAGCCCAAAATGTAATGTATAATGGCTGAAGTGACTGGATGTCTAACATAACACAACAGAACAGTACTTCGTGCTTTTCAGCTCTCTTGGTTTCCACTGATTGGTTGCCAGGCAGTAACCAATGAGTGGTTCGAGGGAAGGGGGGCACATGGGTCATAACTGTTTGCTTTTGAATCTGACCTGAATGCCGGGGATCAATTGCAAACTCACTGAACAGTTATGTCCAATGTGGCCCTCGTTCAAGTCGCTGACTAACTCAGAGTTAGAGAGCTGAAAAGCAGGAAGTAGTGTTCTGGCTATTATGTGAGACATCCAGTCACTCTAGCCTTCATACATTAAATTGTTGGCTGACTAACTATATTAGAAACATTTTTTATTTTTCACAGGCTATTTATTTTCACTCTGAACTGTTCCATTAATGGTTTTAAAGGAACAGTAACACCAAAAAAAATTAAAGCATTTTTAAATAATTCAAATATAATGTACTGTTGCCCTGCATTGGTAGAAGTTATGTTTTTGCTTTAGAAACACTACTACAGTTGATATTCACAAGCTGCTGTGTAACCATGGGGGCAGCCATTTAAGCTGAAAAATTAGAAAAGGCACTGGTTACTTAATAGATATCCAATAATCTCTGTAATAGAATAACCTGAAGCCTTGACTGACTGCCCCCATGGCTACACAGCAGCTTGTTTATATAAACTATATTAGTGTTTCAGAAGCAAACACACCAGTTGTACCAGTGCAGGGAACAGTACATTATATTTTAATTACTTTGGAACACTTACATTTTTTGTTTTTACTTTTCCTAATGACAAATTCCCTTTCTTTTTCATCACGAAAAAACAGAACTGGCTTTGTTATTATGTTTTATTTATACCTAACATTTATATATACTTCGACAGCGGCTTATGAATCCAGAGGCAATTTTTTGTCATTAAAAATAGCTGTCTGCCTCATATTGTACTTTATACTTGTTAGTCGCTTAACCCTTTCCTGACAATAATGTAGGTGCTTCATCAATAGAAAGGAAAGTGACACACTGATAATGATATAGTGCCTATGTTTATAGGTTATGGGCTTTGCCTAGTAATTATTTAAAAGGGTTGTAAAACCCAAACATTTAATTCTGCATCATGAAACCAAATCTAATTCGAAGCAACCATTCTATGTTCATTATATACAGATTAAGTTGTAAAGTATAGTTATTGAAATGTATACCTAAAGGGGATGTTAACCCAAATAAAATTTTTTTTTGATATAGGGTTAGAATGGTACCCGAAATGTTGCTGTGCAGACTTTTTGTGTGAATAACCAGTGCTATTCCATACTGTGAGTTTAATGAATTTCTGCTATAAAGTGGGAAAACTAACAGTACTAACTAAAATACTATCAGTATTCAGCCAATCCCAGCCATATACCCCAATGCCTAGCACATGTCTATCATTTTCATTTACAGGTCTGGGAATCACAAAACATGCAAAGAATTGTGGCAAATCTAGTTTTGACTTTAGAAGAGCTGGCTAAGGCAACCTTGTTTCAGTATAAACCAACTGCAATTGCTTTCAATAGCAATCACATTTAAAACTCCTTTTAAATGTAATTCTTCAGTAACTAAGAGGTACATTTATCAAGGGTCCAATTTTGAATTCAAGTTTTCTAAAACTCCCATAAATTTGAAATGCAAATTGTATTCATGAAATCAAATTTTTTTCAACTTGGACGAATTGAAACGACCCAAAAACTCGAATCAAATTCGATATGAATTATAAAAACTAGATTCTCTGTTTTTTTTTCTCTGAAAAAAATGAGAATGTCAGGAAGGCTGCAAACCAAATCACCAAATTGATCCCTGGACCTCTCCCAGTGACTAATACAGTAATTCAGCAGGTTTTAGGTTGCAAATCATCGTATTCAAGTTCTTAAAGGGCCAGAGTATGATACATCTCAAAATTATATTTAAAACTCATACGGAGTTTGGAGAATTCACAATTCAAATTTGACCAAAACAAAAATTTGAAAATTCTAATTCTAATTTTCACTTCAACCCTTAATAAATCTGCCCCTAAGTGTTATAGAAAGCAGACACTGGTTATAATAAAGTCAGTTCTGTTTTGTCGTGGAACAGTTCTAGCTATTTTTGCATCCAGTGCAGGTTTGATACCCTAATTTGTTTAACATGCTTTTTAATGAAAGACAGTGCTGCTTGTTAGATCTTTGAGCAATGCCCAGCACATTGTACAGTATTTGTACAGACAAAGGAAAGCTTAGGGAATGAATAAGAGCAGTCTCACAAGTGCACAGCCGTTTGATCCCTGGCAGCTTACACGCTTTCTTACTTCCCACAATTTGTAAAAGAAGAAACTTGTATCTTTACCTTCAGGTAAACGTCTGATTTACAGCCAACAACTCAATCTGGGTGACATTTGTGGCCTTAGAAATGGTTTAAGCGTGGGTCGGATTTGTGTTTCCCTTCGATGCTCCCTGCTGATGAATTACAGGAAGTCCATCTCCCATAAACTCCATTTTAATCAAATAATTAATTTTTTTTTAGATGATTTCCTTTTTCTCTATAATAATAAAACAGTACCATGTACTTAATCATAACTAAAACATAAATAATCCTGTAGACAAAGCAATCCTGTTGGGTTTAATTAATGTTTAAATGTTATTTTAGTTGACTTAAGGTATGGAAATCCAAATTTTGGAGATCCGAATTTTAACCCGGAAAACCTCATGTCCTGAGCATTCTGGATAACAGGTCCAATACCTGTAATACATCTAGTCAAAAAAGATACACAGGGATGGAGGCACTTTTTGACTTTGCATCTATGCTTGGAATATAAAGGATAGATTAGTGGGCAAAGAACACACATTGTTATTGAAGCATGCTTTTTGCTGTGCAGTCCATTGAAGGAAGTAGATGAGTGTGATGTCCATGTATGCTCTGTGTGCTTTCTCAGAAACTGGGGCCTTAGAATTGATAGTAATAGTCTTCTAGGCCTTCTACTACAGGGCGCTGGCACACTGACCCCTTGGCTGAGATTTCAAATTTCCCAATGAATAGTTCTCAATAGATAGATTGATAGATCAATCGATCACATTGGTTTTGAATGCTGTCTGTAAAGAATGCCTTGGATGAAACCAGCAGTGCAGCAGCTCCCAGTCCATACATATTAATAAATATGTAGTAAAGTCGTGTTCTGTGCATTCTCCATGCTGTGTCTGCTCACTAGGTCATTTACTGTACTGTAACTATTTATGACATCCGATAAAACTCTTTGTAAGTGTCAGAACAGAGTGAAGTGCAGAGAGCTGTATTTTGACATCTCAAGCTTTGAATGGTCTGGGTGGTGAGAGACAGAGCCTGCCTGTGGTACTTTATATATATTTTGGAATTTAGCTGGTTCCATAGGTTGTGTTTAACATCTGACAACACTAAGTTCAGCCATCTTTGTGCTGCCAAAATCTGTTTAGTAGAAAGTAAGTTATTGCTGCTGGCATTCTTTAAGTTATTCACAGTTTTTCCTCTCGCTTGGAAGTCCTTTTTGTTTTGAATAATCGGGAACTGCATTGGTGCCTGCAGCCTCTTGCTGAAAAACCTCACATGGTGTTGATGATTTTAGGCAGTGCTGTTTAGACTCTCTACTCCTCTGACATCTCCGCCATGAGTGTGTTCCAGTACACCCATGACCATGGGGCAGTTCATTAATGTGATCGGAACAGTTGCAGGGGCCAGAAAGGAAAGCCCTGAAGCTATAAGTGCAGGGGCTGCATGACAAGCGATCTAAATGACCAGCAGCCAGATTATACTGGTCTAGGTTAGAGATGGGCAGAATCATATGTAGCTGTGTTTAGCTGAGGAGGAATGAGTTAAAGCAGGAGATGTCCGGAGTAAGAGAGGGGTGTGATGTCAGGACAAGAAGCAGTTTACTTCCTGAACTTCTCTAATGTTGGCGATCTCTTGTTAAATTCTGGCTTCAGAATATTGCCCCGGGTTAAGCTGGCAAGGTCCTATTTATTTGATAAAATGTGAATAAATGCGGCGGCCATTTTACACCCATCTCTGTCTCCTGGTTTCATTAAGGTATATAATAATGGGGTTAGCTAAAGGCGAAGGGTCAAATTGAGGAGTCCCCTTGTAAAGGTTATGCAGTGCAACCAAAGTAATGCAGTTCTGTTTAGACTTCATGTTTTAGTGACTGTTTTTGAGATTCTGCATGAAATTAGCAGAGACAAACTGAAGCTGAAAAGAAAGATGTGCTTGTTACAGCTGTCAGGCAATTTTTCAACTGTGAAGCAAATAGTCTATAATGTTGCAACAAGGGGTGTGAGGAGAAATGGAAAATTTCAGGGATTTATGGCTGCTACACACTGACAGCTGGGAGCCACCCACATAGGGTTGCCACCTTTTCTGGAAAAAAATACTGGCCTTCCTATATATTTATCTTTTTTCCCTATTAATAACATTAGGATCAACCATTATCTTTACCGGCCAGGTGGCAACCCTATTTTGACCCACGGCATGTTATGCTTTAGAATTATGGTTGTCTACTAAATGGTCAGCAGGAATCACTGCACCACATAGGCTCATATTCATAATGTTATAACTAGTTTATAAAGCACCTCACTGTCTGTATCATTAAATATCAGGTAGGTGCAAGTAGTTAAATATTGTAAAAATCAAGTTTTTACTATAATATTATAAAATAAAGACTCCCCCCAAAATGATTGGTGTGAAAGAGCCCTGACACACTGATTGGTTGCCTTTAGGCTGTGTATAGTGTTTATTAGTTTCAACTGCTTGGGTAGGGAACAACACTATCATATTCTGCTCAAGTCAGATATATGTTCCAACCACCTGATAAAACTAGGCCAGACCAAAGCTGCAGAAAAGGGAGATCAGACAACCTGCTAGAAATATTAAGTATTTTCTTGTATTGTGTCAATGAAATAATGAAGGTGAAAAGGAAATGTTCATTTTTCAGTATTAGGAGGCATAATTTTATGCAAATGGACACCATCATTATTAAGGAAACACATTTTTCTTTTACACAGCCTAATTCAATAAAATGTTGTAGATTCCCTTTTGCATTCTCATTACAGTAAGAATTTTTGTTTTGTTTTATTGTTTGTTAGAGTGCTACACTGTAAACGGGGCTGATTACAGAGGGACACAGAACCAGACATCACTAGATGGTGGGAAGCCTTGCCTCTTCTGGAACGAGACCTTCCAGCATCCATACAACACCTTGAAATATCCAAATGGTGAGGGAGGCCTGGGAGAACATAACTACTGCAGGTATGGTTGCTAGTGCATCTGGCCATCTCAAATAAGAGTAAAGTCAGTGGCGTAACTACCGGGGGAGCAGGGGGTGCGATTGGGCCAGGGCCCACACCCTCTCAGGGCCCCCCGGCAGCTCGCGCACCACTGTGTTTTTAGGTAAATGCGGCCGTTTCCGGGTGTACGGAGAGTGGCGTGGCCCAGCTGCACATCCCGCGCCAGGGCCCGCCCCCCTCTAGTTACGCTGCTGAGTAAAGTACTCTTAATATGAGATAGACAGTGGTATACCAAGAAAATTTGCAATTTGTCTTCTTCTTTTTAACTTTTGAGTTGATGTTTCCTCATATATATATAAATATATGCATTTTAGTAGACCCTTTCTGCTTTTGGGGTGCCTCTATCTCCCCAAATGCTTGTGTACTTGGATATGAAAGTGATATATTACACTTGAATTACAGCAGATTGCTAATAACTATACTGTAAATATGCAGAGAAGCATTTGCCAATTCTAAATAGGCAGAGTTTGCAGAATGTACAATGCACACACAGCAGCACTACAAACAGGTGGGTAAAACAGTAGGAGAGGTGACCAGGCAGACTGCAGGAACTAGTAAATATTTCCTATGTATTTTTGAATTAGATGTTTTTCCAACGTTAAGCTCCTTCTCAGCTAATAGGAACAACCAACTTATTAACTTAGTTAACAAAAAACAGTATACAGTATATAGATGAGGAAAGAGAGGATATTAATGAGTAGCCACTCCTGTGGGCATCCAGCCACACTGCCACAGCCCTGGCCACATGTTTTCCCATACACTGTACCAGTTGTCAAATATATAGAAGTTTGGGGGATCATATTATAACTATGTGACCACACCATATGAAAAGGCAGTAGAACCCTTAGGCATGATAGGGGCCATACAATTGTCAAGAAGGCTTTGACTTTCAGTTGATAAAGAGGTTCAAAGATGGCGTAGACAGTCAAGTAGGGTCCTGTAACAATATGTGTACAAACGATGTCACATTCAACAGCACATCTACTTAAACTTAGCACTTTATAAAATCAAAAACAATATGGCTGCAACCAGTGCTTTATAAAGCTTGAAAATAAATATGGGCAGATTTATAGCGAGATGTAAAATATAAATTCCAAGTTCAACGTTTTCCCAGAAACCCATACCCAACCAATGAGAAGTTTGGCTTTTTAACAGCTGACTAGTCAATACTGCCTGTTGATTGGTTGTTGTTGGTTACTTGACCATCTTATTACATTACCCCCAAAGTCTCTTAGGACAAAATGTCCCTTGTTTCCTTCCCACTGGCTATATACCATGGTATTCTTGGTAGATATTTATGTCATTATATTACATGCATCTGTAAAGCAAAAGTAAAAAGAACAAAAAAATAATAGCAGTTAGTTGGCATAGACAGAATTTATCACTTTCCATCCTTTGGAGGGAATGTAGGATATACAATAATCTATTATTTTATACAACAAACTTTGTTTGTCTGTCACTAAGGAAAAGTAGTTCCTTCCTAACTATTCCTGGGAGGAGGTACTGTGGAGCTTGTGTATCTACTCCTGCAGTGCTGGCATCTCTAAGTGGCAAAGGCAAGCTTGCCAACTAAGCAGCAGGCAACATGGATATTTTTAGATTCTGGCTTAGCTTCTAACTCTACGTTCAAGACAGGATGAACTTGGAAAGACAGGGAAACATAGTCATCACAGACATGCTTTCTACTTCAGCCGCTGGCTTTGTGACAGTCTTTATTCTTGGTACATGAGCCAGTCTGAGCCTACCTAACTGCACAGTGCCACCTGCAGATTTATAATCTGCATGGAATAGTTAGCTGGTTCTAGGAATGTGGGCAGAATTAATTTTTTAATGGAATGGTGTCTGTGTGGGTTTAAGGCTTACTTTAGCCCGGCTGTTGAAGAGGTTTAGCAGCAGACATGTCATGCACTGATTTTGTAAATCTGACAGTGCTTCTGTTGCTGAGATTCTTTAGTAAACCTTCCATCTTGGGGTTCTAATTAATATAGCCTCTATCCAGTGCATATTGATGCTTTGACCCTTCTCGTAAAGTAATGTCCGGTAATTAATGCTGCAGATGAGTGGTGTCCTGGTTTTCTCTAAGCTTATTCCAGTAGTATAAGTGCCAATCATAGGACAGATATGCAACACAGGAGAAGGGATAAAATATCTTACTCACATTGGTGAGAAATTGGTTAGGAAATGTGTATACAAAGCCTAACGGACACAGAAAAGACTGTCCTAAGAACTATGATTGTATGAAAGGGGACCTGTCACTCAGATATTAAAAGCTGTATATATTTGAAAAGTAATTTTCAAATTAAACATGAAACCGAAATGCTAATTATTTTCACTTTCCATTCTGTACTTTCTAGATTGCACTCTTCACATTCACCCTCTCGCCTCACCATCTAATTGTGTAGCCAGTGTATCGGCATGAGGATCAGATTAGTTACCTGGTAGAACAGGATTTATTCAGACTCAAGCAGTCCAGCTCTCAAAAACACAAGCATTATCTATCCCTCTAATCGCTAATCTAGAGGAAGGCTGTGGGAAAAACTAAACGTTTGGATCCCCTGCATGACTGCTACCTTGCCTCAAAAGCCACAGTGAGAAACTATTGCCCATTCCAGTAAATATTCTCCACCAGTGAAAAATTATGCAGATAAAATTATGAGAGCAAACTTTTGATTGGTTCCTGTAGGTGACTGGACTAGACCAATAATTCTCATGAAAGTACATAACCTCTTCTGTTTATTACCTTATAGCGTTATAAGTACATTAACATACTATGTCCCTGGGGAGGAGGCTGAAGCAAGCTAAGAAAATGATTCTTTAAATATGCTTGTGTGAAGCCTTGTCATGTTCGGCTCCCTAAATCCAGAACAAGTGCTAGGCACCTGGTCGGAGCTCCTCTTCCGCCAGTAGCAGCCGCCTTTGGCCTCGGGAGGAGCCTTCAGCTACTCAGATGATGCCAGGTCTAAATAAGAGAGGAGCCAAGCAAGAGTTCTGGACAAGCAAAGGGGCACGGTCGTTACCGAGGTTTTGGACGGCAGCAGTTCAAGGAGTAGACAGAAAGCGTAGTCAGGCAGGCCGGGGTCGGTACGTGGGGGGTCAGACAGGCAGTGGTCGGTACAGGTGGAGTTCAAGCAAGGTCTTTCAGGCCGGGGTCAGTACAAGCATTGTTCAGAGAATAGTCAGGCAGGCAAGGGTCAATACTGGTAGAATTCAAAATCGTCAGGCAGGCAAGGGTGAGGATTAGCAGAATTCAGAATAGTCAAGGAGTCAAAACAGACAGGAATGGCACCCAGATACTAAACAAGTTAGACCTAACAACGGGCAATGAGTTTTGATTAAAAACCCCTCTAAATTCATTTGATTTTCGAGCCATAGCGTAATGACGTCACGCCCCGCCGGCATAAACCCAGAAGGGAGCAGCCCCGCCGGGCCAGGTTACGTTACAAACCTTTAGTAAAGTCAAAAGAGCTTATTTTTAAAATGGTATTTCACGTAGAACTGGCCTGTGATCTATAGCATTTACTGTGGTCAACTCCTTGGTAACTTATAATATCATTATACTTACAATAGGGGGTAATTTATTCACAATATATACTGTATATATATATATATATTATAAGTTACCGAGCAGTACCATGAATACATAAAAGCATAAGGCTTTTATAAAAGTCATGGAACTCCAGGATGACTTTTAATATCCTCATATTTTACAACGGGGTACATTATTATTATAACACATACGTTTAAGTGAGTCATGTGACAGAAAGTATATCACTAAGCACCAATTATAACTGATAACATTACTAAATACTGTTTATTTTCATTAGAATTTAAGTGCAGCTATATTACTACTTGTTTAGATATATACAATATATATGAATGTGGCAGCTGTGCCTTCCAGGGTAACAGTGAGATTGATGAGCTGATTCTTGGGTGCTAGGTGACATTTCTGAATTAGTCATTCCATTAAGTAGAATTCTTCATAAACAATGTAAAACCAATGATTGATAGACTCTTTTGTCACAAAAATGTCATATATTTTACTATAGGCACATAGTGTATCCATATCTATATATAGATATATATATATGAACTGTAGATTGTGACAGTGAACAGCTCTGGTTACTCACTGGTATGAGATACCTGCAACTCTGGATACCACAGAGTCTGATGTTAGTGCCAATAAATGCCTTAAACCCTTAGAAGACTTTTTCCAACTTTTCTGAAAGCAAATGATTAATTTGTAGGATATATAAACAACTGCCATTTATACATATCTAAAGGCATATGAGCTTAGGTAGAATGTGTGCGTGGAAACCAAAATTCCTAATGCAGAATTCATTAATTAATAGGGATGCACCAAATCCAGGATTCGGTTCGGGATTCAGCCTTATTCAGCAGGATTCGGATTTGGCCAAATCCTTCTGCCCGGCCGAACCAAATCCGAATCCTAATTTGCATATGCAAATTAGGGATGGGGAGGGAAAATCTCGTGACTTTTTGTCACAAAACAAGGAAGCAAAAAATGTTTTCCCTTTCCCACCCATAATTTGCATATGCTTATGCAAATTAGGATTCAGTTCGGTATTCAGCCAAATCTTACGCAAAGGATTCGGGGGTTCGGCTGAATACAAAATGGATTCGGTGCATCCTTAATTTTATAACAAAATGCTAAAGTCAATAATTACAGGGCATGTTGCAGTTTATGTGGATTTTGTGTTATCATTCCCTGTATCTTTTATGCAGTTGGGTGGGATTAAATCCAGAAATATGTTTCCTAGAATAGGACACATTTTGTGAGTTAACCAACCGGGTTTTTTCCCGGTGTCCAGCAAGCCCAGTCCGACCCTGCCAAGATAGGTTTGAAAATCCCCTGAGTGGGGGGTGGACATTGCTGTACATTTTAGATAGGTCTGCCGTCCATGTTTTCTAACCTGCCCTGTGCCCACACATGAATTTATCTGCAGGAACTACATGTAGGATGGGGGGGAGGAGAGCTCAATTTCAGGAGACTCCTATCCCCCCTAAAATTGATGGGTCCGCTGATAACTACTTGTCCCTCCCAGTTAGGGTTGCCATCTGTCCGGTTTTGACCCAAACAGCCCGGTTTTTTTAAAGGGCTGCCCAGGTAAAAACTGCCTGCCCAGTTTTCCAAATAAGGAATTGACGTATCGACCGACCAATTGCCACATCATAACCTGCCCCCCCTGATACAGTGACATGCCCATCGTGTCACGGGCCCGCCCCCCATACATCATGGCCCTGCCCCCCTGGTTATGGCATCTATTGGTAGGCATTGACAGGGACATGTGTTAGGTGAGATGGGCAGGAATTATGCCTGCATGAGTCACATGTTTGACTGCTTTGAACAGTAGAACGCCATTCTGCTCTGTGGGGTGTAGCACTTAGATAGTAGATCTGAATCCACATTTCACAGTCGCTTGTGGGGAGGACAGATTTAGACAGATATCTTTTGCATTGCAATGAATCGTTCCACCACAGAAAATAAATTAATATATTGATTATTTTTTAATTGTTAATTGGTATAAATCCGACCAGTAATATTTTACAGACCTGGAACTACCACAAAAATTATTGTGTGATAATGAATGTGCCCCCTAAATATTCTTTTGACATGATAGTTTTATCATTTGTATTTCTTGTATAAACATTTCTGTGTTGTTTATGTTTTCTGTTGAAATGCCAGCATGTTACATATATCCATTAGAGCAGCGCAAGCACAGTAAGGACCACTCATAAACGTAATACACACTTGACCTGTAGCTACTGCTCTTAACAGCTCCTTTTTTTAATACCGCTATTTGACAAAAAACTCACCAGACTCTTTGTTTTTATAAAATTAATTTAGGAATAAATAAGCACATTAATTCTTCATTTTTTAAATCCATATTTTCTTGAATGTGGAGATGGAGAATTTGTTTTTCAGTCTTCACTCTGTCAGGTGTTTTTGTGGATCCTCAGGGGACTGGACTTTTCTTATTTGCATATCCTAACACAAAGTAAGCTCCCTGTATATTAATTGGTATCACTGAGCCTAATAGCTGATCAGAGGGTAACAGTGTTATCATGTGCCTGCAGGTGACAGATGTTGGTTCCTCAGGGGACTCTACATCAGTAGATCCTTCCCTCTTGCATATCCAGTCGTCTTTGAAGCTTTTGGGGCGTTTTAGAGTCAGGTTCTGAATAGAAGTAAAAAGTAATGATGAGCCATATATATATATATATATATATATATATATATATATATATATATATATATATATATATATTAGGGATGTACAGAATCCAGGATTCGGCGGTTCAGGATCCAATCTGCCCGGCCGAACCGAATCAGAATCCTAATTTGCATATGCAAATTAGGGTCGTGGAGGGAAATCTAATGACTTTTTGTCACAAAACAAGGAAGTAAAATTGTTTTCCCCTTCCCACCCCTAATTTGCATATGCAAATTAGGATTTGGATTTGGTTCAGTATTCTGCCAAATCTTTTGCGAAGGATTCGGGAGTTCGGGCAAATCCAAAAAAGTGCATTTGGTGCATCCCTAAATATCTATCTATTTATATATCTATATATAGTCAAATATTAGAGTGATACAGGTGATCCCACTGGTGTCTAATAAAAGGGCAACCAAGTTTGGGAGTTTTACTTTGAAAGCAGCAAGTAAGTTGCAGGTAAAACTTAGTCCCTTTGTAAAATGTATAATGAAGCAATAGAATTCTTAATGAATCAGATGAAAATTGAGCATAGGACTGGCCAGATATGGGATGACTTTGACGTAGTTGGCCAGCTTAAATATATTGCAATATATGGACAAACAATCCCTGTTTTGTTTAAAGGGTAAGGCATTTTTCAGTAGCAGTATGCACAAAATGTCTCTGTCTTAAATATATTGATAATGGGTTGAGTGCAGAGGACTCTTGTATGTGTCTATATGTATTTTGTGGTCACACCCTCATTGCACCCCTGCCTAATGGTTTTAAAAATTAGTGGTGAGCACAACTTTCCCTTGTTTGTTATATAGCAAAGAAATATCTGAGTTCTTTTACTGACCTGAAATTCCATGGAATATGTTGGCATATAGCAAAGAAGCCCAAACATTCCTGCCCACTCCAGTGTGGCAAGTGCCGTTTTCTATTAAAAAAGGTAAAAACCAAAAATGAATTTTATTAGAATAATTATTATGGTTGGGACATATATGGATTTTTAATTACGGGACAAGTGGCGTTTAGCTTCACAAGATCGAGCAATAACAGGTCTATGATGGGATGGGACATTTTTTCTTTTCCTAGGACAGTAGCAGTTCTATAACCATAAGGGATCAGGCTGCTGCCAAGTGCTTTATACATATCATGGAAACCAAGGTGGCTCCTTATCAACCTCAGTACAATAGGGGGACATTGTTTGTTATAATACAAAAGTTTTATATAAAATGTAAATGTATAATGACATACCAAATAGTGTGTATTGCAGCTCTTCAGTATGCTACAAGTCACCAGTGATGTTGTAACTAAAAAATGGAAAATACATTGTTAATACACAGACAGGGAGCAAGACTACTACTACTAAGATACTAGGATGGAATGCATATATGTAATACATTCTCATTAAATGTTGGTATACATTCAAAAACAACTGTGCATAAAGTTGGAATACTAGAATGTAATACTAATTATATGGCAGGGGTGTTTATACGTACGTGCTATCATTGGGATAATAGTCATCACACAAGCAAAGATTCTGTAGTAAACCATGCTTCAGCTTTTTCTGCTGGGCTGGAGTATGGTGTACAGTATACAATGTAATATGTTGTATATGCATCCTGTGCCAAATCCCACAAATGCTCCTGTAAAATGACCAGCCTTTGAATCCTGCCCCTACAATAAAGACACAGCAATTAGTTTTTTAATTTAACTCTAATTTTGGGTTTCAATATGAAATTTAGTAAATAGGAACAGGTTTTTCTTACCCTAACATAACCAGCCAGGATAAATCCGGCACAGGATAGGAGTCCAAGGCACAATATGAGTATATTATAGACACGTCTGACTTTGGGTCGATACAGCTTAATGAATTTGTAGTTCAGGAGCTTTACAGCAACATCTGAAAATAAAATACATTTTATAAGCTTATGGGTTAATTAGAAAACTATTTGCCTTTTTTTGATTAAAAGCAAAAATACTACACATTGCCTAATAAATAGGGATGGGCAAATTTTTTCGCCTTGTTTCGCCGAAAAGTCAAAAAAATTTCACCGCACAACAACATTTTTTTGACGCCATAGACTTTAAATTCACCCATCCCTGCTAATAATATATTAAATGCTGTTAGTGTCACTTACCTATAATGCTGGAAATTGTTATTGTTATCCTACTAAACGCTATCTCTGGTAGTTTCTTTCCTAAGTCACTGTAAGATAAATATAAATCATGTTATGTTAGTTGGTTTCCTGGCTGCTTTCCAGCCCAAGTATATTCCATATAGGTAAAGAACATAGAATTACCTTATAAATGGCACCAAGTGTATGTGTCCCTGAGTCAGAGCTACAGTATAAGCCACTAGCAGGCCAATGGTAGTCCAAACCACCAACATTATTGGTATTAAGGCTAATCCTGTAATACATCTTTTCTTCATATTCATATTAAAAAGATAAAAATTATGAATAAATGATAAATAGAAGTAAATATAAATAAAAACAGTGACAGCGAAGTGAAGCCAAAGCTATCATTCACCGTACTAACTCAGATGTGATTCTGTTTGTCAGTACCTTGATTCTTGTCATTGTGATGTCACAGTCACACCACATACATCATGTGACTAATCTGAGTGGAGGATGTTATTGCATTTTGATGTCACTAACGTACGTCATGTAACTGTGATCTGAGTGGGCAGCATCTTGACATTATGATGTCACTAGCTCAGAGCAGGCAATTACCAGTTACAAGCTGACTTTGTAACTGACAATAATATAACCATCATATTTATATACACAATAATTATAATTTATTCTGATTATAAAATAATTACAGCATTGAAATCTGTAGTGGTGCCTTAGATACCTTCCTACAGAATCCTGGGAGTGATGCATTATAATTAATAAGCCTTGTCTATGGATGGCTTCAGTGCCTTCTGCATACCTCCCAACATTTTGGAAGTAAAAAGATTGACAAATTTTTTTTTCCGCACGTAGCGCAGCAATTTTTTGACCACACCACTTTCTGTGGCCACACCCCCTAATTACCATGTTTGTTTTACAAAATTTGGCAGGTTATGAAAGTTTGAAAATATTTCTCCTTATCTAAACTGTGTTTTTGTGTCTCAAAATTGTTACAAAGTATCTTATTTGCACCTGTTAGCTGTTCTGGGCTTTCTGCTAAAAGCCAATTAAGTGAGAAACTTTGTTTCTTTTTCTGGCTGTTCAGTGCAGAGAAAAGAGGGACTTTCCAGTACAAATGAGGGACTGCGGGTTGAGCTGTCAAAAGAGGGACTGTCCCCCAAGAAAAAGGGACAGTTGGGAGGAATGCCTTCTGTTCCTATGGCATGGAGTGAAATCATGTTTACCTCTGACCCTAGCTCCATAACTAATAGTCTGCTGCAGGGGTAAGCTGACACTGCTGTGCCAGTACAAAGAGTAAAAACCCCAGCAAGCTTAAATGTTCTTTTAACTTTTTTGACCTTTGCAAACTTATTCTTGATTAGGATACCAGCCCAGCCTGCTCTCACAATGTTTATAATCTGAGAGCATAACAAAAATGTTGATAGGCAGTTCAATAAAGATGTTTACTCCAATTATACATTTTGACTTTTTTTTCTAGGATAAAGTAAAATGGGACAGACAGCTTGGGTTAATATGTTCCCACTGTACAAACAGATGTCTAAACAGTGCTTTAGTGCCAAAGTGATTTTATTTAAACCATTTATCCCTTACAAACCCATATTATAAACAGGTGGAACACAGCAACGCGCTGGAGGCCACAGCCGCTCACAAAGGGGAGAGAATGGTTTTCTTTGCATTCCTGCCTGCGCTCGGGTATTCCTCACGTTGCAATTATACAGATGTCATTGAATCTGGGGGAGATTTTGTGATAATCTAGCAAATTTTCTAATACTAAGGAACACATCTGCAAGAGAACAATGAACATATTATTTCCCTTGGACACAGAAGGTAGTCCATTTTCTCACTTCTGCAGTTAAATAGATCCTATGACAAAATCATGCACTCTCGAAGCAATGTCACTGGAATGTAACAAGAAAGGAAATCGTTAAATATCAATCCTAATAACTGATGGATTCATATATTCCTGTAATTTCCTAACAGCATCCAAAATATGCTTTGTTTCCTTATGGTGTTTTCACTAGGATGCAGAATTCATACTGAAACTTCATCTGAAGCAGGCAGTCCAGGCTGCATTTGTGAACAGCTTAAAATGAAGAAATTTATAGGCAGCTATTACGCCTAGCATGTTGGTGGGAGGAAGAGGCAAGGTTCAAAGTGCAAAAAACAGGTGCACCAAGTTGTGTTTTTCACTCTCATACACAGCACTTTACGCTCCCTCAAGTCAAGTGTTGGGATCCTCTGAATATGCAGCCTGGGTCACCAGACGACAGCTGGAGTAGTGCAAATACTTTCTCTGGACTGATGGAAAAGTCGGGGTTTGGCAGATGCCAAGTGAAAAATACATGCTGGATGTCTAATGTCGAATGTAAAATGTTAGGGGAAGATGGAATAATGGTCTTGGGATAATTTTTTTCATGGATTGAGCTAGTGGCCCTGTTCCAGTAACAGCTATGGTTGCCACCCGGCCGGTATTTGGCCGACCCAGCCAGTAAAACACCGGCTAGGGCCGGCTCAGAATTACAAATTCACCAGCTATCTAATTGCCAGTATATTGCTGACACCCTCTAAATTCCTCCCTTCCCTGGCCCTCCCCACTGATAATTAACCCCTCATACTGATATCCCAATTAATTCCATGTCACCGCTCATGCTCAGTTTTATTAATAGAAAAAGGCAACCCTAGTAACAGCAAACCTTAACATTACAATAGACAACATTGACATGCTTCCTGTTTGTGCCAGTAGTTTAGGGAAGGCCCTTTCTTGTTTCAGTATGATAAAGCACACCCCCGATTAAATGCCAGCTGTGAGACTGGCCTAATAACCTAATATCCCAGTGTCCAGCCTCACTAATGTTCTTGTGGCTGAATGAATGGAATGGAATGTGAATGGAAGCAAAACAGACCAAGGATGTTCTAGTGGAAATTCTTCCCAGAAGAATAGAGGTTGTTATACTGGCTTATGTTTTGCCAGTTCCTCAGCGTTATCACACAGACATAGGCTGTCTCCATTCTAGTTCTGCCAGTTTATCTTATCTGTACTGTCACACACATATATCAGTTGGGGCCTAAGAGGGAAGAATATAGTTTTCATTTGATTGGCAATGTTATGACCCACTGGATGTTCTGATAGTGATGATGATCTTAGAGTGTGTTATTAATTGTCAAAATTATTGTATGCTTTCTGGTAAAAATAAAGTGCAGAACTGAACAGCAGCCTGATGGGTCAGATGTTTTGGTTAGTGATGTGCAAGTGATATAACAGGGGACCTCTGTCCAACACAATGGAAGTTTTTATGAACATTCAACCTTTTTTGTGCCTAAGTTAACATAACTGGGGTACAAACTGATGTACACCTGTACACAATAACAGTGACCTCAGAAAACTGTCTGTTTTGCTAACATTCTAGGATTGGCAGTGGATGCCATAACCATTTGTGGAATGAGGTCTGCAATATTCCACAATCCATATGCTGTGCCAGTCAATCCCAGAAATGTTTTCTTTTTGTGTTTGTTTGGAATAGCAGTGATGATGTAATCTGCTCTCCATCTGTGTGTGATCAGCACAGATATCCATGCACAGAATACCCTATAGAGGGATTATGGCATCATATTTAAAAAAAATGCATTTAGTTTCCCAGCTGCCAGCTGTACAATTTCATTCTCACTATTCTAGCAGACGAGAACCCCCTTGCCTTCTGTGTATCTCTCACCCCTAGACACACACACATTACAGCTGTTTGAAATGCACTGAATTTGGAAGAGAAAGAAAAGGACATATGAGAATAGTAAACAAAATAAATGTTAACATGATAATAACTAAACATAGTAGATGTCACAAGGGGTACAGAAACATAGATTGCATGTCAAAGAAGACAGAGGGGTAAAGGAATAACCCAAAACAGGGAGCTTACTAGTAGCTGAACTGATAATAGAGAAATAAAATAAAAAAAACACACATATTACCTGTAAAAAATGTAAAAGAAAATCCAGGAGACAAATATAGGCTGATTTATTGGGGATTATGAAATATTTGCAAGTGCTATCCTTTTCTCATGCATATCGCTCGGAGGTGTTAACAATAGTTCTAAAAAAATCCCAGACAAATTGGCACATCGATCAGTTTTGATAACAGTTTTGTTAATTGTTCAGCACTTCCTTGACTGTCCGGAAAATATTCACGATGGTCAGGAAATCATAAAATGGTCTATTGGAAATCTGGGATCCTCAGTTTGATTTATAATAAATGAACCCCATTCCTATCATCGCCTTTGTTGGAACTCCCAGTAGATGCTCTCTGGTGTGTAGCTGTGTTACAGTGTCCCAGTGTTCTTTCCCCATCAAAACACACCCCTAGACCCTTGTTGGGAAAGATAAACTGCAAGGTCTGCTTACCTTCTGACTGGCCAAACATGAAATCGGAATGCTGGCATCCTGCATTGCTGCCAGTGATTAGAGATGTAGACACCATCCATGTGTCTGTGTAATGCATCTAGACAGATTAGCAGACTGTTACACAACAATTCATAGACATCAATTACTATCCAAGCAGCAAAACACCAATTATCATACCAGACACCAACAATCAGGGGTAAACGTTAGCACTTCTGCTCCCTACAATAATAAAAACGACATTCTGACAGATATTCTTTGCCAAAAACACCTGGTCAAACAAATGTCTTGAAAGTTGAAATCTTGCACCAACACAATCTGGATTATGGCAATCTTAATTGTGTATGTTAAATATCACACTTCATTGTGTTGTGCCTGTGGTTTAGGGGCAGAGTCCAAATATGCTATAAAAATATTTTCCTTTTAAATCAATGAGGCATCATTCAACTGCACACTCTGTAATTATGCACTTGTCTACCTTAATTACAGGCCCTACAGATGTAGGTTATAGTATTTCTGATGTTCTTAACAACAGTAGCCTGCATTCCTCTCAAGCATTATGTTTCTGCAAGGAAATACCTTTTCTTTAATCTTGTGCAATCTGAAGCAAGAGTACATTTTGTCAAAACAATAATATGGCAGTCTGTCTCATTTACATTTATTTTGTTTGTGTTGTTCTTTATTTAGAACATTTTCTGTATTCTGATCTTATGCTTCGCAGCAAATATCTCCTGCCAGTCACTTGCAGTCGGTTCATAAACTGCAGTTATGCTGTGATCACCAAATCACATGTCCTGAACCCCCTTGTGTGGCCCTCAAAGGGTCACATCCTTTTGAACATAACTTCAATTCAAATTTGCACTCATAACCCAGAGTCCTGGGCTGAGTACAGGAAATCTTCTACTTTTATCACCCCTGTAAGTGTACCTGCTGTGCAAAAAGATATTGGCCTGCTATCAGCAGCAGATATTAAAGATTTGAGAATGGGCAATAATCTCTAAAACCAGTTATTATAAACTCAGAGGAATATACCAAGGTCAGTACAAAGTTGGATTCTCTAACACTGCCATTCCTTTGCTTGAAGAAGGAAAACTTTGAGCAAGACTTCACTTGGGACGACAGGTATTGTCTAAAATTGCTTCTCCTTATAATAATGGGAATGAGTTACAGAGCTTTTACCCCTGAAGAAACTAGACTTCTTATGAAGATAGTTCGTTCTGTGTGCCATAAACTATACACTGAGGAAGGGGTCGGGATCTGCAACCTTGGCTCTCCAGCTGTTAAGGAACTACAAGTCCCACAATGCATTTGCCTTTAGACTCCTTCATTAGACTCCTTAATTGCATTGTGGGACTTGTAGTTCCTTAACAGCTGGAGAGCCAAGGTTGCAGATCCCTCATCAGGTCCCTGAATACAAGTGGAGGTCAAAAGCTCAGAGCTTTTTTGCACCAGACATTGGTGTGAGTGCTCTAAAAAATTTTGCCAAAGGCACAATGATTCCTGATATCTTTGGTGAAAAGCAGTTCCTGCCCTCCGAAATATTTTTCAGGTGCAGATTAAGGAAATGCATTTCTGTAGATATACAGAAACATGATGCTGATAAAACTGCTGTTGCCACAAAACAGCAAATATGTTATTTTACATGAACTCTGTACAGGAACGCTCCCCAGTGCAGCACTAGTGGGCCTGGGTGAAATGCTGTATTAGTGGAACCCTGGCCTGCATTCCTGTGCAGGTATAGGATCTATTACATACAAAAGTAAAAGATTGTATTCCCACGAATATAATTACAATCATGTAAAAACTACTGCTTTATTAAAGGAAATTTTAAATTATTAAAATACATGGCCTAATTTGGAAAAACAGTTATACAGTAACAACCTTAAGAAATGCTGTTTCTTAATGAAATTCATTCATGAAACAAGTATTATTAAGGAACATGAAGCAGGGGGATAAAACGTCATGATTTTGAACCCAGTTTAGGTCAGTCATACCGGAGCTGGTTTTCATGTCATGTCCTTTAGGAAATAATTAAAGCAAAATGACTAAAACATTTTATGACTTTGCTTTACCAGAAACCCAGATGGTGACGTGAGCCCCTGGTGTTACATTCCAGAGCAAGAAGACGGTGTATACTGGAAGTACTGTGACATTCCAACCTGCAGAAGTAAGACCAAATGGATATTCCATTGTATCATGATTATCTTGTGAAAACTATGACTGCTGCTGTGCTTCCATTAAATGTTGAATGGCCTGACACTGTGCATGAATATAAAATGTAAGCGGAAAAGTGTATATATTAAAGAGAATTACGAGACTGTGGTTATGGCACAATGGCTGCCTTGCAAGGGCCCTCCGAGAAATGTGTAAGAACTTGTGGAATATGGTACAGTAGGACAAGGTGGTGATAGGACAAGTCATTAGTTAACCAACCCATGGATGTTTAGCTTTTCTTAAAGTGTTACTCCTAGAACAGGGACTATGAGGTGTGCTGGTAATTTTGCCTCAACAACAGCTGAAAGGCTTTACCTTGGCTAGAGCCTGCCATAAGTAAAGAAGAGTTTGGGGTGCCACCCTTTTCTCAAGTAACATGTCAGATTAGCCAAACAGTTCCTATTATTGTCAATGAGGAATGTGCAACTCATGGCACAGGGAGGTTTTACTCAGGAGAGTAGAGCATCAGTCACAGCTACAAAAAACCCTGTTACCGTTTTCCGTTGATGATTGAAATGCCCCATGTGCACAATTCAAACAGGTGATAATATGATTATTTTTCTGCTTTTCTCAGGATTTTGACCGCAGTTTTCTTTTTCCAATTTGCAGCTGATAAACTGCCCTGTGTGCTAATATCATCCCAGCACAAATAATTGTCTTTTGCATATCAGTAGGCACAAACTAATGAAAGGGTAACATTCCCTATCTACAAATGTGAATCGCAATATGCAAGCATAAACTCAGTGATGTATGCAGAATAAATGAATCCAGCTCTGAGCTGCCGAGGCTTTTATTAGAATAAAATTACCTGTGGGATCCAGATACACATAATCAGTTTTTATTTTTGTGCGCGGAGCTATGGTTTCATAGATTTTTCCAGCTGAAGTAATTTTGTTTGTGTTTCGCTAGAGATGCAAGCCTTCCTGTGCCTTATTCACCTGCTACTATTTTTTTATTTAAACCTAAAACGTATCCACCAAACAATTGCCTCCTCATATGTATAGTGTACTTCTTACCTATTTTACAGGGAGAAGGTACTTCTAGCTGCCCCACATTGACGTCTTGTACATACTGAATACAATCATACTGAAACATTCCTACCAATGATAGAAATCTTGCCAGTATTACTACCAAACAGCTCTATTTTTTTTTAAAGGGCAATAAAAATGTGCATATTAAAAGAAAACATAATTCTAAGCAACTTTCCAATATATATTTATTAAAACATTTCAGTGTTTTTAAATTTATTTGTAAAACCAATTGCAGCATTTCCTTAAAGGACCAGTAATATAAAAAAGAAACGATTTTTTTGTTTTATAAACAATACTTCGGGGCAAATTTAGTTATGGTCGAATATCGAGGGTTAATTTACCCTCGATATTCAACTGCCGAATATCGGGGTCGAGGATATAGCTTAAATAATTTGATCGAACGACCGAACGAAAAATCGTTCGATTGAACAATTAAATCCTTCGAATCGTTCGATTCTAAGGATTTTAATCCATCGATCGAACGATTTTTCTACGACCTAAAAATTGATAGAAAGCCTATGGGGACCTTCCCCATAGGCTAACATGGCACCTCGGTAGGTTTTAGGTGGCGAAGTAGGGGTTAAAGTTTTTTTTAAAGAGACAGTACTTCGAATGGTCGAATAGTCGAACGATTTTAAGTAACCAATTCGATGGTCAAAGTAGCACAAAAATGTTATTTTATTCTATTCCTTCACTCGAACTAAGTAAATGGGCCTCTTACTGTTCCTTTAAATCTTGGTTGTTACTTTTTAAACAATGTTCCAAACGTTTTAATTCCCCAGCAAAGACAGGTCTGTTAATCAGCTGCCTTGTCTTACATTGTATCAACAGTCTGAGCCATCAGGGCAGAGAATAGAAAGGGACAAACACTGCTTTCAATAGCAATACATATACTAATAATTTAAAAACCCTAGAACATTTGTAGTAAATGTATATTGCAAAGTTGCTTAGAATTATGTTTTTTTTTATTAGAAACATTTTTTTGGGGGAGGTTGACAATCCCTTTAAAGATCCCTACACCAGAGTTACGTTCAAGTCCAGTATTCATACTAAGCTCTACAGTCCATGGACAGCCACATCTGTCAGTCCCACATTTGTACTCCAGTCTGTAGGAGGACTACTCCACTACCAGCCCAACTGGGGATTGAAGAGTTGACATGTCAGAGTTTCACACCTGTAAATAACCCTAGGCTTGTGTTTGGTTTTTAAAAAAACTGATGGCAAAGTAGGGGGTTGGTCTTGACAATGACTGGTTTAACCCAATGTACAGTAAACCTATGGCCAATGACACACAGGGCTACTTCAGCGCCAAAGCAGCCTGCTACGGACTTTTATGTAAATCAACAGACATGGTTCATGCCAGCACTTAGGTTAGGTTATAGTAGCCTGGAAATGCAGATGCTTTTTCAGGGTGGTGCCACCTGCAAGCATAGATGCAAGCAATTTACATTAAAATCTACAAAGTTTACAAAGTAGCCCCATGTTCCATTACCCAAACAGAACTAATGTGCCTTGAATTGATTCTACAGTATTTCTTTGTTACTTCAATGAAGTTGTTAGATCTATTGGCAAATTAGCCTCTGTGTGTTATACCAGCCCAGAGGAACAGCAGCCTTATAACAATCTATGCAATACTTCATGCCCGGTGTGTACTTCCAGGTCATTCATAGATGACATAATAAGAAAGCACGCCATAGATGTAACACTGGGATTGAAGTGCTGAATGGTATAAGCTCTAACAGTGAACAAATTAGCGTCTGCTATAAAGTTTGGAGTTCCTGGCAGTCACTTTAAATTGCTGTATCCCATTTCCAACTGGTTTATGGATACAATAGAAGCAAAAAAAAAGGCTCATTACAGTGTCCTCCAAATTGTGAGGACACGGTACCAGTAAAGAATGATCATTACTGGAAAGGATGCTGTGAGACTTCAGTATCTGTCGGGAGAGGGTTACCAGATGCCACTGCTATTCTTCTTCACCATCTCCTCATCCTTAGTCAGTGGGCAACATTGTGCAAATTACAAAAGGTAATAGAGATTATTTAGGGTCATTTTTTTAATGTTCTCTAGGATAATCCAACATTTTAATTTGCAGAATGATCCCTTGACAAGTAGCAGCTGCTTTAATTATTTCCCTGAAATCAGATCTCCAGGGAATGAATGGGTATGAGAGTCGGTGAAGATTTCCCTCCCAGTTTAATGTGAAACTGATGTTGCTGCTCATGTGAGACTTTCAGGCCTGGGATTGTGCATCATAAAATCAGACCTTAGTTTGACCCCCACCCATTCCCCTCACATACATTGTTCCTCTGATGCGGGAGGATGGCAGAAAGCTTGTCCGATATCAATGCTCAGGACTTTAAGTTTTATTGGGGGTATGACAGTGAACCACTAGTCTGATAATTGGGAATATATTTCACATATAGCACTTTTCTCATATATCTTGCTCTATAACCGTCTATTTCATTTTACTGTTATACATTGCATCTAATCTCAGAACCAGAGTCTCAGGGCTGTACCATCCAGAGAAGTATTTGTCATGCCTTCACTAGAGATTTTTAGCCAACTGTCATTTTCTTGATCACAAATGGTTACACTGGATCACTTTTAATTATCGCTGAGTTGGTGACAAAAAGAAAGGTCCTACATTGTCACAATATTGTATTTCACATAATAGTTCTTATAACCACATGATAGTGTAACGCTAATCTGGGCTATCCAGACCACAAGTAGTTAAGTGTCCAGCTAGTGATAGGAGCATGGGTTACGTTGCGACTCAGACTTCAGGATCAGGGCCTTCGCTATGTGGAAGATTCCCATAAAGATGTAGTGAAACTACAACACTCAGGCTACCGTACATAAAAATAGGAATGATTGGACGCCAGGAGGTTCTTATAGTAAAACAAAAAGGATGGTTTATTAGTCCAAGACAATGACCAGAGGTTTACTCACATAGGTTGATGTATTAGCAGGTATAACATCAGATGTTGATAGAACAGGTAGATGACACAGCATGAAGGATATGACTCTCATAAGGCATTGCAAATATTCCTTTAAAGTGGTCCAGATCCCACACAGTGTAGTGGTCAGGGAGAAGGAGTCTAGCCTGACACCCTATCCACTGTGGTCCCTTCACTAAAGGCAATTAAGAAGCCTTGGGGAAGCTACTCCCTTCCCAAATGTACTGCAAGAAGTTCACCAGCCCTGCTATCCTGTTCTAGCTAAACCTCGTTCACGGGTTCTCTGGTCCCCGGCTTAGTCACTAAAGGTTCAGGTCCCTTTAGGGCAAATGGCTTTACTGGGCCTTGGTGTACCCAGGCTCAATGGGAAGATTCAGTAGGTAAGGACACCAGCAGCCAAAGAGGAAGATCCACCCCTTTCCACACACTATATTGAAGTGTGGTAGGAAGTGGTCATTGCACCTCTTGGCCAATAACACTGGTTATGTAAATAACTAACTAGATACATAGGCTTTGCTTAGTAACTAGGGAGAAAGGAGGAAGGGTAGGGATTTAAAGTCATAGGGCAATTTAACCCCTATGGGTCCCTACAATAGTATATAAAGACCAGATATTTTTTTCTTCTACATATGACAGTTGCAATGAGGCTGTGACCACAAAATACATATAGACAAATACAAGAGGTCCTCTGCACTCAACCCATTATCAATATATTTAAGACATTGAGACATTTAGTTGTGTTCTGTATGAATGTCTTAAATATATTGATAATGGGTTGTGTGCAGAGAACCTCTTGTATTTGTCTATAGCATATTAGCAGAACTATGTCTTTTCCTGTTTAAGGAATGTTCTAAATGTACCACATCAAAGCTCCCCTAAGATATCAATAGCATGGCATGGCCTATTTTGAAACAACATTGTGTCCCATCAACAACTATTTCAAATATTTTGCCCAAAACTTATAATTGTGATCAAAGCCCTCTTTGTCTTGTTACTCAGCCCTAAAGAAATCTTTGGTATGTAACTGCTTGAATGTAAAAATAACATTTGCTGTACAGAACGGTCCAATGACAGTTGTAAGAAAAAGAGAGACATGTATGGTTAAGTTAAAAAGTGGTGGCATTTGCCTTGTTCGCTGTCAGTTTTTGGATGTCTCTCTACAAAGCAACATAGTCTACTTAATATATATGCTACTTTATGTTTTATGCACTGCCTATAGCTATGTGGTTAGACCAGGCTCTGATTGCTACTGTGTTGGGGAATCCACATGCTGTTTTATCCCCGCAGGGCCTTCTTGCCAGAGGCAGATGCTCACTAAGTAGTTTTATCCCTCCTGCCAGCAAGAAGATCTTGGCATTAATAAATACTAAGCACATAAGCAATTGTAAGAAATTATAGCACAAGGACAATCTTTGTCTCTGAGGCTTTTCCAGCCAACTACGAAGAGTACTGAGTTTTAGAAGCATGTAAGGTTTTACAGTGACCTTGTTTCTTCTAGATAAATGTGATATTATTGCTATTCTTTTTTGCTGCACATGTCATTATCACAGTTTTTTCTTTCCCTTTACTGTATTTACAACAACTATTTCTTATGCAACCTTAACATAATGAATATCTGAATGAAAAGCATGAAAGAGGAGGTATATAGTATGTAGACAAGCTGATTCCCAGCTAAAGGTCTACTGGTAGATCCCGATCTACCTTTTGCGCACCCCTGTGATAGATAGATAGATAGATAGATAGATAGATAGATAGATAGATAGATAGATAGATAGATGGATGGATGGATGGATGGATGGATGGATGGATGGATGGATGGATGGATGGATAGATAGATAGATACCTGTAGATAGATAGATAGATAGATAGATAGATAGATAGATAGATAGATAGATAGAGATAGTGTACCAGTTACTCTTTCTCAAATACATTTCCAAATATCACATCTACAACTATCAGTTTCTGTTATAATGCCAGGCCCCTAACCCAACCATACTCTGATGCACTGTGACCAACTGTGGCATCAGTGTGAGTAAAGGACTTATTTAGTGAGTGTTTTCTCTCTCTCTCTCTCTCTCTCTCTCTCTCTCTCTCTCTCTCTATCTCTCTCTCTCTCCTATGATGCTAATGTGACCTTTGTTAGGTCAGACACTTAAGAATTCATCCATAGCCTGCGTGCCTTTGACCAGACAACTGGCAAGCAGCTAATGGCTAGAGCTGTGAACATTACAGGGAGATTTGTAGTGCAGCTGGATCCAGCTGGTGAGACGCTTGGAGATCTTTAGCCTATGAAATGCCATTAGGATATTGGACTGTTAACCGTGCGTTGCCAACAAGCCACCCCTGTCATAGTCACGCACAATTACCTGCTTAAGAAGGCAGCAGATTGAGTTTCCTTTGCCACCTGGGATTAATGGGAGAGGGCAGCTATTCCATGAGTACTTGCTGTGGGAAGAGAACCATAGGGGTTGATATAATATTTGGCAAGATTAGAGTTTGGTAACCATGACTTTCACATCGGTTGATCTTCACTACTATAAAGCTTCTTTGTTATGTACTTCCTCTTCCTAATGACTTTACTTCTATTATTTGTTTGCATGTTTAGGTTCCATTCATATAAATCTCTTTGTGCAGTATTCTCTCTTATCTAGTGGATTCAAACCAGTCACATAGGAACTTCAGACTTCCTTTCTGATGAACCCACTTCCTCGTGTTCTTTTGGATTGCAGTAACTCTGAGGAGGTTTTATGTTTGCAATGCAGCATGGAATATCTGTCAGACCCTTACTCAAGCCCCTGTGGCATTGAGTAAGCATTTTCCAAGCAACTCTCATAGGTTAGTCAGGGAACACCTAAGTGCATCGGTCAGCTCTGAACATGAGTAATAGATTACACAGCCATATATACCGAGGCAACTTTTTCTCAACCCTCCAGTAGACCCCCTGCCAGACCCTAAAGCTGTATGTTGTGTACTCTGTAGATAACTAGCTCGCATAAATTCAGAGTATCAGCGGGAAATGTTGCCTCTTATAAATGTGTCCTCTTATATAGAGGTCACACGTTCATAGAGGCCCCCATGTTATTGACAGGTTACATAGGGACATAAAAAGTGCTCTTGCTAAGTTAACTAGGGCACACAGTGGTACAGCCCATAATACATGTTACAATCTATATTGGATGCTTCTCCAATAATGAATCTGCACAGGCTAATAAAAGATGTTTGTAGCAGTTTGGATCCATAATTGAATCAATATGTTCTGCGGGTGAAGTATATTGCAGCTGCTGAACACTTTTGTCAATCTAATTACTGATTCTAATTGTGCTTCAGTGCCTGGCAACCTGGGCTGCTTCAGAGACCACGGGAACCCCCCTCCTTTGACTGGCATGAGCGAGACATCTAATAAACAGACCATACAAACCTGCATTACTATGTGCCGGAGGCAGCGCTACAAGGTAACACCAGCTGTTAATGTAAATACTTTCCCCTATGGACACCTTTTTTTCCTGTAGAAAAGATTCTGATGTGTTCTCTGCCTTTGTAATTTGTCGTTCTTATTGCTCTTGTGACATGCTATTTATGAGTGTGCCATTGGGTTTGTATGTGTTGACAGGAATGTATCAGTGCTAGACACTGGGATTAATATCTTGTAAGGAATGCAGCTATGAGCACAAAACCTGCTGAGATTACATGAATAAGTAATGGTATTCCATTCACACAGGAGATGAACCATGCTAAGCCTGAGCATTCACTAAGGATGTTTTCTCATATGATTATTATTTTATTATGGGAAAATCCACCCACCACCAAGTAAGAAGTGAGGTTCTGGCATGTCTAGGTGCACCAAGTCACCCCCCCCCCCCAAAACCAAGTAGGATTGGAATGGCTTTTCTGATTTTATTAGACCCTTCAAAGTATTTGATCTTATTAGACCCTTCAAAGTATGTCTGTCCTTTTAAATAATTTGTCTTTCTCTACATGAACATCCACACAAGTGGATGTTGTTCTTTTGTCAGAGAGTGAGAAATATATTGGAATCTCTATGGATTGCTTCTGATAATGTTATATTGGAATCTCTGCTATTAGGCCAGAGTATGCAATTAATGCCCGGAATCGGGGTTGGCAGTGGTTTTAGACAATATTGGGGGACCATTTGTTGTTTGCCGAGATTTCCACTTGAAATCAGTGAGAAGCAATCCACAATAATTCTTCTAGCCCAGGTTTTCCTGTTCTGATGAGTCTTCCCGAAGATCCCACTCTAATTCTTAAATGTAGCTATGTGGAAAAGGGAAATAAAGAGCTATGCCTTTATTATTGTCCTTTTAAAGGAGAAGGAAAGGCTTTATGCACTTGGGGGTGCCTGAAACCCCGGCTATCAGCAGAAAACTGCACCGGCCTGGGGTTATTCCAGTGAACAACATGGAGCGATCCTCTTCCGGCTTCTTCTTTCTTCAAATTTTAGTTAAAGTTTGGCTTTTGGTTCTACTGGGCATGTGCAGCCGCGTGAAGGAAAGAGGAAGGTTGAAGAGGATCGCTCCGTGGTGCTCACTGGTATAACCCTGGGCCAGTGCAGTTTTCTGCTGATAGGAGCACCGGCCAAGGGTTTCAGGTAAGTCAATACAATCACTTGGGGTGCCTAACATTTGGCACCCCCAAGTGCACAAAGCCTTTCCTTCTTCTTTAAGGGCAATATAGCAAAGAATAAGGAGCTGCACACATTGAACAGTGAAAGGGTTTTTAACCCAATAATTTTCCAGCCACAGAATGAAAATGCTTTCCCACTGCCAGTAATGTAAATAGCCTCATGAGGTAACTTTGGGCTACGTCACAAAACCAAACGTTACACATTCATTTTCCCAAATTTCTGCATATATACGGAATTATATGATTTAGTGACTCTTTGAATCAATTTGGCCAACCCCAAATAAACTGCTTAGCCAAATCTATTAAACAAAACATCAGAAAAACAAAGCACCCCTCCCACTCGCACTACTTCCACAATCATTGCTACCCTAGACCCAGTGGTTCAGTTCTATACTTTTATGCCACTGCATTCCATGTAAAGAACTCTCTTTGTTGCCAAAGGTGACGCAATTTCTTTCATATTCTTTCATATAAAATGTTCTTTGGGGCTATGGCACAAATGGGGTTGTAATCACCACTACATGAAGCAGAAAACTGAGAACAGCTGCAAATAGGGAGATGGGCTTACATATAATCAAGAGATAAACATATGTGAGCATAAGCCAAACACTTCCCATTAATGGGAATGTCTCTCTTCCACCATGCTTGCAGCCACCTGCCAGGCCAATACCAATGCACAACCACTAACTGGGTTAAGCAGCTAAAAGGTGCAAAGTGCTATCGGTCAAGGAACTCATAGCATCCAATTAACATGCAGCATTTGGTAGTCAGATGTTTAAAAACAAGCATCTGATTGGTTGCCATGGGTTAGTTGACTTGGGAACTTTGCATTTGTCTGGAAGCTTGACTGTTCAGCATAGTGTGTCATTTAGATAGCCCATTGGACACCCATGTACTGTAGATTTGCACTTGACTTTGGGATTTCTTTTTCTTTTTGGATATAGCATAATTTTAACATTAAGTATTTTTAAAATGTACTATTGTTCCAAGATGCTTTACAATATGGTGGAATTGGGTCATGTACATGAAACTGTTCTTACTGTGTAATGTGTTTCTTAATAAATATCCTCAGTTAAATTATGACTTTTTCCTTATTTTACGGTAACAGCTAGCTGGGCTGGAGGCGGGATTTGCCTGTTTCTGTGGCAACAACGCCGACTACAGGAAGCATGGAGAGATGCCCAGTACAGACTGCAACAGTGTTTGTTTTGGGGATCACACACAGCCATGTGGAGGGGATGGGCGCATCATCCTCTTTGACTGTAAGTGTTTGACAGTGTCTGCCAATTTAAATACATTCTTATTTAAAATATCCTGCAGGAGATTGTCAAGAAGGGGTGATGCCATACTCACGTATCAATGATCTGGGGTATTTGTAACTGTATATATCTCAAAGTGAGATTTACAATGAAATAGAACACTTGCATGTGCATGGCTAGCTAAGGAATACGTGGCTCTTACATCTATGTACAATATCATAAAACTATCGGCTCCTATTTTTAGCTTTTTTTTTGTTCCACCGACCAATTAGATAACATACTAGCTTAATTGCTTCTTTCTGGATAACTGCATGGCCATCCAGCAGACAGAGAATTGTTGGTTTCCTGTTTGGCTCGTACAGCGCATGAGTTTTGGCAGACTTTTGTTTCACGGAGGGTACAGAACTGTCAGTGACAATCTGGGATGGAAGCAGCCTTAGAAGTGCACAGTGATGTGGTTTGGCTCCTGAAGAATCGCCATTTATCTAAATATGTCACTGGTGGAACCATTAATTAAAGTAGGGAAGTCACCTTAGGTGGCTGGAGATGTCTATTTTGATGTTTTATAAACATTTCTGTCCATGAATAAACTGTGTCAGACTGGTACATTGAGGGCTGTGTACGCCTCTGCCTGGGTTACTCATACCTACTCATGCATTTCAGTAGAGCAGCAGCAAACCAGAATGCTGGTCATTAATTATATGTATGTCTGTTTATATATATAGAAAGAGAGAGAGAGAGAGAGAGAGAGAGAGAGAGATAGCTGGATGCCGGCACAGCTCGTATAACGGTATACGTTGCCTGGGTACAAAAAGTCCAAAAGGGTAAGTGCAGGACAGAAGAAAGCTTGCAATCACAGGTCTTACGAAGAATGTAGAGGTGTTTATTAATCATAAAATAGCTGACTTTTCGGCTAGCACTTTTGATAAAGGCTAGAGTGCTAGCCAAAACGTTAGCTATTTTTTGATTAATAAACACCTCTACATTCTTCTTAAGACCTGTGAGTGCGAGCTTTCTTCTCTCATATATATATATATATATATATATATATATATATATATATATATATATATATATATATATATATATATATATATATATGTACATTGGTCTTGTAAGACATGAAGTGGAAGCAAGGCACTTGACATACACAACACACTAAGTTCTAGATGCAACTTTGGGAAAGGCTTGTACCTCTGGGATTGTCTCATTACAATAGGCGATCTCATCAGGCTGGCATCCAGACCAACAGCTGCTAGCAGGTCTCGGACATTTCTCAACTGTCGTCATTTCATACCTCAGCTTCTCAAAGATGCAAAATAGCTCAGAACAATATGATATGGACCCAGAGGCGCCTATGGGGATGTCACATACTGGCACAAATGGAGACCTCTACACATTTGTAACGTCTCCAGATCCATGTCATGAAGTAAGCACCGGCAATGTTTTGTACAGTGTTTAAACCTTGCCATCCGGACAAATGACTTTCTGTTATATTGGCATCAAAATCATTTGCATACTGGGTGGCCTGAATCATCCTAAAAGGATATATTTGGATGCCCCTCTAGCTTGTAAGACCACAAGCAAGCCCTGTAATCTCAGGAATGATTATTTTGCTTTCTTCCAAAGCGACTGTTCACTAACAATGAAAATAATGGTTATGTAAACAGAGTAGCATGTAATCAGCTACTTAGACAAGAACGGTCATGCATAAAGCAAACATTTGGCACAAATAAATAGGATTTTTTATTTAGGGGACATTTATGTCATGTCTTTCCCAGCCATGCAAATACATTGTTTAGCACAGAAAACACAATAGACTCAGTACATTTATTTTTCTATGTGTATATACTGTATATATATATATATATTTCACATGGACTAAACATTTTCAGCTTCAGTTGTAACAATTACATGGGGCTGACTTGTGAACATTTTATAGTTAATACAGTTTTGATCTTTAAGGGGAAAATATACCATAGGTATGACGTATCTGGAGTTTATTGCCCCTTGAACAGACAATTCATCTGAAGAAATGGCTTCATGCTCACAGATATAACGATATATAATTGCTTGCCTTTCCAGCAACGTTGTTCAGAGGCATAGGCAGAACACCTTCTGTTAATTGTTACTTGATGGTACTGTTCTGTGGGAATGCCTTAATATAAATCTCTGATAAAGTGACAAGATTGAGGAAAAAAAAAAGATTATGAGGCTTTATTTAGTTCAGATGAAGTCTGTGGTGCTTTACAGAGAATGTTTAATTATTCACACAGTTTCAGCTCCAGGAACAATAAAACATACTCAATAAGAGGTCATATTCCTTTATAATAGAAAGTAGAGAAGGAAAAGTGAATTGTTCAGTGTCATTTGGTGTTGCCTTCTGTGTGAGGTTTGTGGGAAAGTTACTTTGCCTTTTCGAAGCCTCAGCCACCTCAACATTTAGCTTAAATGTTGAGATACTTAAAAACTTGGTTCTCTGGGTCTGTCCTCTATGTCTTCAGAAACAGTCTGATATGTCGCTGTGCATAACACTTGGCTCCCTACACTGTACTCATGATAAATACTAGTGTACCCCCAATTTCACCTTTTGGTGAAGCTTTATGCTGCTTAGTCAGCCTCCTGTTCTCATGTGGATTCAGCATTTCAACTTTAAAGGGATTCTATCATGGGAAAACGTCTTTTTTCAAAACACATCAGTTAATAGTGCTGCTCCAGCAGACTTCTGCACTGAAATACGATTTTCGAAACAGTAAACAGATTTTTTTATATTTAATTTTGAAATCTAACATGGGGCTAGACATGTTGCCAGTTTCCCAGGTGTCCCCAGTCATGTGGCTTGTGCTCTGATAAACTTCAGTCACTCTTTACTGCTGCACTGTAAGTTGGAGTCATATCATCGTCTCCCCCCCCACAACAGCAGGACAGTGGTAATATAACAAGACAACAACTGCCTGGAACAAGATAACAGCTCCCTGGTAGATATAAAAATAGCACTCACACCAAATAATAAAAGATAAAATAAATAACACAGATGGATACAAAGGAATAATATAACCTACTCATCTTTGAATAGGTTGAACTGTTTAATTTTGTGGAAATCACATACTTTGTACTTAAATGAAAATGTGACAACACAACTTTGTATAGTGTACTTGCATACAATGTAAGAATTCTCCTCTGCGTAGGAGAACAGTTGAATGTTGAAAGGAAAAGTTAAAACAACATGTCAATACTATATCGATAAGGAAAATAAAAAAAGTTTTGAAAGAATAGTACTCAATAGTAAAATTCCATGTCCCACTGCAACTCCCTCAGTTACATTGAGTTGGAGAAACGATAGCCTGTCTGAAAGCAGTTCCATCATGAAGTGCTGGCTCATTCTGAAAGCACATGACCAGGCAAAATGGACTGAGATGGCTGTCTACACACCAATATTACAACTTAAAAAAAATAGATTTATTGGTTCAGGAATAACATTCTTAAAACTTTGCTAACAGGTCCCCTTCCCTACTGGAACTGCCCTCCAGGTCCTCTTTGCTAAGGGGCTTGTTGATCAGTGAAATCAGTGAGTGTGTGCAGTATATGCAGTGATCCGTTTTTGAGAACCACTTTAATTAGCCCTATTGGGCTATCCATGAATACATATTAGAGATCAGAATGGTGAAAGAGCTTTAAGTAGGCACAGCAGTGTTCACACACACCCTCACTTTGAAGGAAGCTACTGTAAGTGTGTGATTTTACACTTTGCTTCTGAGCAGTGAAGGTGGAAAATAAGATTGTTGTCTACAGTTCAATTAGCAGAGGTGGGTGGACTGCCCAACATTGGATTCCGTACTTCAGTCATCTTTTTTATGATTTTAGAGCTTCATTCATCTTTTTATGATTTTGGCTGTGCTGCCAACTCTGTATATCCACACAGTGATACAATGTTCTTCTAGGACTTTTACTAAAACATTGTTTACAATTCCCTGATATTTGTCAGTCTATAGAAATAAAATAGGTATAAAATAAAGCTAACTTTGCACAGTAAAGAGTTGCACTTTATATACCAGCTAGCATCATTTCATTGTTTTACAACAAAAACCATTAGGAAACCTTTCATTAAAAAAAAAGTGGAGTGTTCTAAATATACTTCAACTGAGGTATCAGAAAATATACAGTAGTTATGTTACCCACAACCACCTGTCCTAGGATTTATGGTCCCCTGAAATGTTTGAGGGAACAGGTTCTTTAATGTGCCATTGATTAGCTCAGATGCCTGTCTACCTACCAACAGATGGTTAGGGAAAATCATTATTCACAGGACATCTGCATATGGCAGGGCAGAGGTCACAAACTTGGTGGCAGGTTATATATGGAGACCACAGCTGTGGGTGGGGGCTCAAACTTATAGACCACCATGTCAGCAAACAACAGTTTCACGAGTGTATAGCAATACAATTCATTGCTACTTCCAGCATCCCCTGAAAGACTTTAGCAAGAGCCTTTAATATGGAAGATGAAGCAAGCTTCCGCCAATTCAGTTATAAATTGGCAATTTTTATTCCCTTTATTCAAATTGTTACTGGAAATGTTAAAACTGGCATAGATCAGCCATACAAATGGATGCAATATATTTCTAATCATTAATCTAGCTACAAAACCACCTTCTCGCTTCAGCATCCCAGGAAAGAGACAAGCCATCTGTTTGTTTTTACAGGTAAATAGGCAAGGTCACACTATGGCTTTCTCAGTCAGCGCACACATGCCTGTCCAGCTCCGTACAAAACTCTCTCAAGCTAATGTTTCCATTGGCCAATTTCTGTTAATGAAATAAAAGCTTTGTAATGGAAAGGCAGCAGGCTTGACACTCCTGGGAATGAATGCACAAGTCAAACCAAGACTATAAAATGAAAGCTGAAAAGAGAGTCCAAGGACTTAGCCTTGCATGAATATTAGCAGCTTAGGTATCTATCTCCCAGACACCCACCCACAGCTGCTAGAACCCTTTAGGCACCTTGCATTTATGCTATTCTGACACCTGCAGCTCCAGCAGAGTTTGAACATATTTTGATTCCACTGTTTAAACAGTGGAGGCACTGGGTAACTGTGCTGAATTTGTGGGTGGAACTCTAACCCTCAACTTAAAATGTTCGAACCCCAGCCAGCAGAGACCCTGTCAAGCTCCATAAATGGTATGTGTACCCCTGGGGTGCAGGGTGGAAAGTTACTTCTTCTCCACTGTTGCCTACTGTCCCGGAATTTAAATATTCAGTCCCAATTACATGTCTGTTCATGTACACTATAGTTTTGTGATTTGCACTCTGCAGCCTACTTTATTTTCTACCTGCCATGTGATCAGCATTAATTATAAAAGAACAAACTAGCACCACTGTGTTTGAATTGATATCTAATTTCCAAGACTGTGTCTGCAACCTCCAGTGTGGGATCACTTACCCACTTAAAGATCAGAAACATAAATGCACTGTAACGTCTGCATTTCTGCTAAAGCATTTACAGTAAGAAATAGAAGAAAAATGTCCCTACTATTTATTACACAAAGGGGCACATGTACTAATGGTTGAATATCGAGGGTTAATTAACCCTCGATATTCGACCCTCGAAGTTAAATCCTTTGACTTCGAATATCGAAGTCGAAGGATTTAGCGCTATTCGATCGAACGATCGAAGGAATAATTGTTCGATCGAACGATTAAATCCTTCATATCAAGCGATTCGAAGGATTTTAATCCATCGATCAAACTAAATTCCTACGATCAGATATTGGCTAGAAAGTCTATGGGGACCTTCCCCATAGGCTAACATTGATGCTTGGTAGGTTTTAGGTGGCGAAGTAGGGGGTCGACAGTACTTCGACTATCGAATGGTCGAATAGTCGAACGATTTTTAGTTCGAATCGTTCGATTCGAAGTCGTAGTTGAAGGTCGAAGTAGCCAATTCAATGGTCGAAGTTTTTTTCCTTCTAATCCTTCACTAGAGCTAAGTAAATGTGCCCCCAACTGTGATAGTACCATAAAGGTGCACCTTTAGATTTCTCACACTACTACTCATATTCTACTGATTCAGCTTGACATTGCATGTCCTATCTGCCCCCAAGCATAGCCATGTCACAGGGCACTAGCCCGTGATTTTTGGAAAGAGACAGGAAGTTTGGGCCTGACTCAAAAGGATATACATAGGGAAAAATTAGGCAACTCAATTGTCACCAAGATGTATTAATAAACCTATGCCCAAAAAGACTCCTGTACCTCCTAAAGAGTAGGCAGGCCCACCCCATTGGGACACCCCATGAATCCCCTGCTATGCCCCAGGTTGCAACCCAAGCTATGCTGATACAGTGACATCTGATAGAGGCAGCAATAATAACATACTTCACAGTACTCTCATGGAAAACATGACCCAATTATTGTGAGCAAAAGAGAGAACGCACATGGAAAGGGCAAGCCAAGAACATTATGAGAAGTGGTCCTGGGTTAAACAACTATTATATTCATCCAGTCATATATATATATATATATATATATATATATATATATATATATATATATATATATATATGTATACTGTATAATAAATTAAGTTTATTAGGCACGACTAATAAACGTGCCTAATAAACTTGATTTCTTCTTCATAAGACCTGCGAGTGCGGCTTCCTCTTTGCAAATTTATCTATCTTCTTGGAAGACAGCGCCCAGGCATCCATGACCACTATATCGTGAGTGCCGATACATACTCCTATTATATATATAAATATATATATATATTTTTTTATATATATATATAGTTTTTTTTTTGTTTGTTAAATTAATATTTTTCCTCCTTTTTGTGCAAATCTGGCTGTGAGTGCCAGTACTCGGAACTCTCTCTCTCTATATATATTCATATAGTTACAGTACCTTTTTAATATTTAAACCATGCACTTAGCTAAAGAGAAAATTTAAATAGGGGAACATAAATGTAATAAATGTACAAATATTAGAAGAAATGTTTGCCCCAATTAGCAATGTGTTACCTGTATAAGAAATGAGAAATAATCTAATAACTAATTCTGACTTTTCAAATGTACATTTTGTGCATCTAGAATAGATCACCAAGTATCTTGACATGCAAGTGACAGACCAGTATGACATTAGTATGACAGTATGATTTTGGGTAAAAATGATAAAGCAGTAATTATATATATATATATATATATATATATATATATATATGTGTGTGTGTGTGTGTGTGTGTGTGTGTGTACATATATCATATATATTGCAAGCAACCCAATAATTCTGCAACTTCCTTCCATGCTAATGATATTTGTTCAGCAATACCAAAAACATAGCAGCAGCCATTTTTACTAAGCACACGGCAAACATAACCTGACACAGATCTTTCAGAGTGAGGAGATCTTGATAATCATTTTCACAAATATTTGCAGGGTTGTGTTCTGGAGATTTCAAATGGAAAATCAATGATAATCGCTTAGCTGGCAGAGAGACCATAAACACTGGGCGTTTGAACCTTGCAGGGTTACTCCCTCGATTAGAGGCTTTGTCTTCTTGTTGCCTCTGGGCAGATTCCTTTTTGGAAAGATGGAAGGGGCTGCTATAGGCATGTGCTCAACCTTTGGTTACTTTTAACCCCATCCAGCCCTAGAGAGGTTACCATCACATAGAGTTATGCTGACAGTTTCTCTGGATTATGATATCAGTATCCCTTGGGTAAGGTATGACTTTGAGAATACAGCATTTTGGGCAAGATACTACGTTGTTTTATGATGACATCATAGATCAAGCAAAGTTTACTTTGTGTACACAAAGGAATGCATTTCTCTGTCTGAACATACTAAAGGAATTAGCGTGTTTCTGCTTCCGTGCCCATAAATGTATATGTACATGGGTTGTCTTATCGCTTTATTATAAGATGAATTACACTATTACATTGCATTACTTTTATGACAGTGTAGCTTCAAATGTCCCACTAGTACTGTGTAGTCATTTTTCCAGACAGAAATAATAAATAAAGGGATTCTGTCATGGGAAAAAAATTTTTTTTCAAAATGAATCAGTTAATAGTGCTGCTCCAGCAGAATTCTGCACTGAAATCCATTTCTCAAAAGAGCAAACAGATTTTTTTATATTTAATTTTGAGCCAATCTGACATGGGGCTAGACATATTGTCAATTTCCCAGCTGCCCCAAGTCATGTGACTTGTGCTCTGATAAACTTCAATCACTCTTTACTGCTGTACTGCAAGTTGGAGTGATATCACCCCTCTCCCTTTTCCCCCCAGCAGCCAAACAAAAGAACAATGGTAAGGTAACCAGATAGCAGCTCCCTAACACAAGATAACAGCTGCCTGGTAGATCTAAGAACAGCATTCAATAGTAACAACCCATGTCCCACTGAGACACATTCAGTTACATTGAGAAGGAAAAACAGCAGCCTGCCAGAAAGCATTTCCTAAAGTGCAGGCACAAGTCACATGACCAGGGGCATCTGGGAAATTGACAAAATATCTAGCCCCATGTCAGATTTCAAAATTGAATATAAAAAAATCTGTTTGCTCTTTTGAGAAATGGATTTCAGTGCAGAATTCTGCTGGAGTAGCACTATTAACTGACGTGTTTTGAAAAAAACATGTTTTCCAATGACAGGATCCCTTTAAGGACTATGAGAGATAAGCATTCCAAGTTATACATGTCTACAATGACTTGTAGTTGTCTCATAACTTGACAACCAGCAGAGTTCTAGAATCTTCTTTTTAGGTAATCCAGTAGGAAATTCAATTTTTGATACAAATACAGGGCTATCAGGGCGAGGGTGCGGAGAACATGTGCCCAATTTAAAATAAAAGGGTAATTGTGAATTGGTGCAAAATATGTTGGTAGACATTGAGCTACTGTACAAACAGAATGCAAAGCAGTAAAAAATGTCATTTATACTACCTAGACCAGTGATCCCCAACCAGTGGCTTGTGAGTAGCAGGTTTCTCACCAACCCCATGGATGTTGCTTCAAGTGGCCTCAAAGCAGGAGCTTATTTTTTAATTCCTGGCTTGGGGGCAAGTTTTGGTTGGATAAAAAAACAGGTGACTGCCAAATAGAACCTCCTGTAGGCTGTCAGTCCACATAGGGACTACCAAATAACCAATGGCAGCCCTTATTTGGAGCCATCAGGACCTTTTTTTGCATTCTTGTGTTGCACCCCAACACATTTGAATGTGGTTAATGGGTAAAAAAGGTTGGGGACCCCCATCCTTATCAACATCCTGGCTGGATAAAGGTTTCCGATCCTTTCTTTGTGGTCATAAGGACCCACAGATCCTTTAGAACAGGTGCATTCATCTACTGCATGATGTGTCTGAGATACTTCGCTTTTAGTTAGGAAAAGAAATACTGACTTTTTTTTCCAATTTTAGCTTTATTGTTCTTTTGAAACATAGTTATGGAATCATTTGCATACAAATGGCTATATTTAAAGGTCGCTTTTTATGAAAGCAGTCATTCTTCTGCTCTATTTGCTTGTTAATCTTGAAGCCTCAAGCCTATGTAAAGAAGACTTTTACCGGTTTGTTCTTCCCCAGCCTCTGCTGAAGTATCTAAGGCTGGCTTGTTCAGCTTCCAGGGACTTGTAGTTTACAAAAGGATCATCTGTGCAAGATATGTTGGCAATTCCTTCATCAGATATATACAGTGGTCCCATTACAAAACAAAGGGAATTGCAAGTCATGTTAGAAAGCATTAAAAAAAAATTTTAATCAACAATTATAATTTTGTAAGAAATTAACATCACTGTTGAGCCCTTTCTTTTTTTCTGTATGCAAATGTATTTGATTTCTCTGTGCTAATCAGCAGCTAGAGCTATGGTAAGTGCGTGTGTTTCTGATTGGCTCCTGCAGAGACAGCTTGTATAGCTTATTACACACTACTTATTGTTACAGTGCTGAACTCTTACTGCGGAGTGTGTGAGCACAAACATTTCTGGTCACTTTACCAAGTTTTTACTGTCATCAGTTAAGTATTGCTTGGACCTGAATACATTAGCTTCTGGAAAAAAAGGACAGTTGTGCATGGTATATACTGTATTTGTAAACCATTGATAATAATCACCATTATAGAATGGAAATATTATACCCTTCTTATAGGATGGAAACGCTATACACTTATCTATGCTTGATATTCACACAACAAATACGGTATATATAATATTTTTCAGGGGACTTTAACCTGTGTATATTTTAAAGTATGTTCCAAGTATAGGTAGGATTTAGCATAAACATGTGGACTGGTAAACTACTCTCATCCAGTAGTAGGGCATTAATAAAGGGGACAACCGTATTGAGTTTGAGGCAGAGACTTTAATACGTTTGGGGCTTTTAATGGGGCTGCAAATGAGAAGAGCTGCTATCAAGCACATAAAAGTGGAAACTGGAAGCTATCATCTTTCAGGTACGAGTAGCAATGGGCTTCTATATGACAGTTCCACCTCTCTCACTGCCTGCAAAAGTGTTTTTTATATGTCCCAGCCCAGGCATATGTCCCCTGACATGTCAGACAAGAATGGTATTGAAGGGCAAGAGAGAGAGAGTCCCATGCAGCCACAAAGTACCAGTCTGATATGGTCTTAGCTAGTGAATGTTGGGAGAATGGTGTTCAGGATGGTGGTCAGGATAGTGGAACAGTAGCAGATTTACTGATGTAGCTGAAGTCCACCACTCTTTTTCCATGTTCCAAGTTTTCTCATGTTGTCCTCTGTAAGAGAAGATTAGATCTGGAAATTTGAAATATAATCATAATGGTAAACAGTTTTCGGCAGAGGGAAAATCAACCATTAATGAGGTGGTTAGTGTGTGTAGATTTTAATGTGGCCAAAACCCAGTGCATTGTGGCCAAATGCATTTACTATAAAATGATGGCAGCACAATTAAAATGAATGATGTGTGCCTATGATTCTCTACAGATGCATGTACCTCTTTAAATGCAGCAAAATAATTAAACATTTAATTTACTGAACTAATTATATGTTACTTCTCCGTAGCCCTGATTGGAGCTTGTGGTGGGAATTATACCATGAATTCTGCAGTTATTTACTCACCGGATTTCCCTGACTCTTACGGGTCTGGAAAGGCCTGCTACTGGACAATTCAGATTACGGGCGCCTCTCTTATCCGGTTTAACTTCACTTTCTTCGACATCAAAGACTCCAGAGATATGGTGGAGATATTAGATGGGTACACCAAGCAAGTTCTGATACGCTTCGATGGCAGGAACCACCCAACACACTCCTTCAACGTCTCCCTGGATTTTGTCATCTTATATTTCTTCTCTGATCGTATTAACCAGGCACAAGGATTTTCTGTAGTATATAAAGGTGAATACTATTTATTCTAAATAATATTCGTTTTTAAAGGAAACAAATCCCACCCAAAAATATATTTGTAGCAACTCAATGACAGCTTTTCCTGGTATAGTAGAATAAGGAAAGCCAACATTTAATTGGCTACTGCAGGTTACCGTGCCAGGGAAAACTCTTGCTAAAGTTCTATCACAAGATTTGAGAAGGAAAATGAGAGTGGCACAAACATGGTGTATAAAATGTTAGATAAAAATGAGATACAATGGATTAAGGACTTTTATCCTATCCTAAAGTGCTGAAGTTTTTTCCCCAAATCATCATTTTTATTCTTAAAAAATGTTCTAATAACTCAGTCAGTTTGGATGTTGATAGGGCAATGGCTACAAAACTATAGGGTATACCCCAATAGAGGGTCTTGGAGCTGTGGCAGAGAAGGACTAGCTGTTAGGCCAGTAATGGTATGGAATTATTAAGACAGCAAAATGTTCAGAGACACCCTGCCCCAAATACCTTACTGGCGCCCCAACTCAACAACAAGTGTTCCATGACTTGCCATTGACATAGGATAATACTGTGTCCTGGATTAGAAAAATAAATAAATGAACCCCCTCCTGGTGTCCTGATGTAAAAACTATGGGGCAGGTTTACTAAGCTCGAGTGATGGTTCGAATTTAAAAAAGTTTGAATTTCAAAGTAGATTTTTGGGTACTTCGACCATCGAATAGGCTATATTCGACCATTCGACTTCGATTTGAACGATTCGAAGTAAAAACCGTTCCACTATTTGACCATTCGATAATCGAAGTTCTGTCTCTTTAAAAAAACTTTGACTTCATACTTCGCCAAATTAAAGCTACCGAAGTGCAATGTTAGCCTATGGGGACCTTCCAGAGCACTTTTCTAAGTTATTTTTGGTCAAATAAAAATCCTTCGATCGATCGCTAAAAATCATTCGAATTGTTCGATCAAACGGTTTCTATTCGATCATTCAATCGATCGAATACGGCAAAAATCCCTCAACTTCGATATTCAAAGTCGAGGGATTTCAATTCTAGGGTCGAATTTCGAAGTTTTTTTAACTTCGAAATTCGACCCTTAGTAAATCTGCCCCTATAAGGATAAAAGTGTGCTTTTAATAAAGAAATGAAAATGCATGTTGACTTGGGAAGGAACCATCTGGAGAGCATAGTTTGCTCATGATTCTGTAATCGTTAATGACTATAGACAAAAGGGACTTAGTTTATCCTGTGTTTTAACAGCTGTTCCGGCTGCTTTCACCCAGTAGCAGAGTAGGCTTGTCTTTCATTGAAAGTAAAAGTCTTCATTATCATTCAGGGTGTAACATACCCCTAGCTTGTGACATGGGTTCTCTTGTAGGTTATGCACTCTCCACCTAACCTATATAATATTAATAAAAGGCCATTATAATGTGCTATTTTTGTTAAGAAGACTTCATAATGATCTCATGCTGAACAAAACCTCAGCATTCCAGGTATTCAGCGGTGCATGAACATCAGAGTTTTAAGTCCACCTGGAGCCATTTCCAGAGGTTACTTGCTGCGGGCACCGTGTCCTTTTCATAGAAAATGAATTAGCATATGAAAGAGAAGCTGTCTCCTTCCAATGATAGTGTTTTGGAGAAACTATTCAGCACCATAAATCTGATGACCTGCAAAGGGAGTAGTGACTTCAGCTCAGCCGTGAGAAACAAGGAGGAGGCTTTAGTAGCTTTGCCATATAGGACTTTAGTCATGTTTTTTGTGAGACTGAATCTACAGGTGGGGGTTACGTGAAGCTGCAAAGCAATATTTTTTAAGGTGCCATTATGATTGGCTATCCCTTACATAAGCTGGCCATAGATGTAAAGATTTTTAAAAGATCTTTTCGTTATCGTGAGATCGAAACGATCGTTTAAATGTACGATTTGTCCATCAACTAAAAAGACCATTTCAAGCGATATTGCCAGGAAAACTGAGGGGAGCTGCCTACTTGGCCCTGCAAACATAGATAGATTGCACTGGGACTGATAAAACATTTTTTAACCTGGCTGATCAATTATCTGACATATGTCGGACGAAAAATCTGAAGATTTTTTTCACTGAAAAACCTATACTATATTTTTATTTACAATCTTTGCTTATTAGACTTGTGTTGAATACAGCCGTTGCCTGTCTGATCCAAGATTTACTCATCACCAGGAAATCATACACTGAGGCAGCGTAGTCAGAATTCCACCTTTCTTATTAAGTGGGGCTTTCTAGAAGAATGCAGAATATGGCCTGTATTTAAGCAAGATGGTGGCAATATTGAATTCTTCTATATAAAGCCTGACTCTTACTGGAACTTAAGATGTAGATGAATGGTAATTAATGGTTAATGTTTTGAGTATCTGTTGTTGCTGTCTGTATTCAATCAAGTACACCAGTTCACAGAACTTTAAATGGTATAAGATACCGGTACGTGATTCATAGATTGGTAATGACAGATAAATAGGTGGCCTCAACTTTAATGGGAACTAAAAACCGGAATACAATTAAATATGCTCCTCCTTTTTAAATGGGCCCTATTTGAAGGGGGGAGGGAAACTCTTTTTTCTTTGCTGAATTAAGCAGTGATCCTCAAATCAGTGGCACAAGGGTTAATGCCATCTGCAGGCAGCTTCTCCAATCAGAAGCCTCCTCCATTAGCCCTACCACCTTATGCAGTCAATTCGCAGGGCTTGAACTGCTTTTAGTGATCATGTCCCTGCCAACCCATGCCCCATTTATGCCCCATTTGTTCCAAAAACATCCCTGGTCAACCCAAAGCACTCTTTAGTTGTGGAGGTTGAGAACCTACATTTGAGCTGGACCCTTGGCAGATCTGCTCCTCACAGAGAGGTACATCACAAAATAGTTTTTGTGCTTCATTGTAGCTTGGCTACTAGCATACTACCCTGTATTACTATAGTAGTCTGTTGTTATCATTAGTTTAAAGAAAGTATAACGTTAAGAAAACTAAAAAAAGGGCTAATAAAACTGTCAACAACCAATTGAATTCTAAATGATTCCCACATAAGCACTAACAGCAAATATCTAACTATCCAGATTTTCATTATTTCCCTTTTCCTACAGCTTTCAAGGAGGAAACCATAGAGAAAGCCAACACCTCCAGCAATCAGACCCAGACAGAACTGATCACTCAGACCACCAACCTCAGTATTAATGCAGCTCGCTCTTCAAAGATCCTCTATGTTATAACAACCAGTCCTAGCCGACCAAGCGGCCACATGCCAGGTAATATACAGTGTGTTTGCTGCTGATCATGACTGAGCTTTGGATAGATCAGAGCTGTCCTACTGGAGTTCTGTGGGCCAGATGTGGCCCATTTTTATGACCTCTAGACTTCTCAGAGGCTCACAAACATGCTGTATGGAAAATAATCAGCCCATTACCATGTAGCACTGGAATAGATACTGTACTAATAATATTAGCAACCAAAAAAGTTTCATCAGTCTATATGGTGCCTGTACATTTCTTTAGTGTGTATTGGGGGGACATAAGCATTCAGGGACATTCATCAAAGTGCTAGTTTCAGTGTTTACTTTTTTTTTTTACCTTTTATTTCAGTATAGAGGAATACACAAAAAAAGCACCTGTATTACGTAAAACCCCAGAGAAGCACACATGGCGATGGAACGTTAAGGAATATATTTTAAGAACAATCGAACTGCACAGGGAACAAAAAATACATAAAACTTTTCTTCTAATCTAGAAGATATACAAGGGAGACAAACTCACATAGAAGGATTGATTAATTTGTCCCAGTTTTTGAGGTCAAGTGCAGCTGGAATCAGCTAAAGAGGCTGAACTAGAAACTTAATCACATTTCATTTTCCTTTTATGTGTTTATATGTTCATTCTGCGGTGCCAGTGCATTGCTATATCCAGTCCCAAACTGAAACAATTGTTCCGATTAGAGTTTATTAGGAGAAACACTAGGAGAAACACCACAGAGAAGACAAATCACATAATAAATATATACAGAATCTTATTAGGACAAAGAGCTATGTGATAAGAGACATAGGGGCAAATTCACTAAACGACGAAGTGCCTAACGCTAGCGTGAATACGCCAGCGTAGCGCATTTTCGTTAATTCGCCGATTCACTAACGGATGCTGGCGTAAATTCGCTAGTGTTACTTTGCACCCTTACCCCTGGCGAATTTGCACAACAGACGTAACTACGCAAATTCACGTGCAAATTATTCTGAACGCTACCTTTAACGCCAGACTTCCTTCGCCACCTCAGACCAGGCGAAGTGCAATAAAGTAGACAGGGATTGCTTCAAAAAAAGTTTAAAAAAACACTGGTTTTATTTCATTTTTTTATGGGTGATATGCTGAAAAAGATTGAAAAAATTTTTGGGGCTACCCTCCTTCCCCTACATTTCCTAACTCATGGCAACTTAACTATACAGTGGGCACATGTGTAGGGCAAAATAAAATAAATTTTATTTGCTGTTTTGAAGGTTTCCCAGGCTTGTGTAGTGCTGCTACATATACCTCCATTGTAACTTCAATTTGGCGCCATATGCAAATTAAGCATCGCTAGCGTAACTTTGCTTTGCATGGCAAATTAACGCTAGCGCAACTTCGCACCCTTACGCTTCCCCTGAGCGCAACTTCGGATTTTAGTGAATTTGCGTAGCGCTGGCGAAAATACTCAAAAAGGTAGGCTCTTCATTTTTTCTAAGAGAAAAAAAACAGAGGACTCCTTACGGAGGAATTCAGGAATGTAATTCCAGAGGTAAGGAGCAGCAAGATAGAAGGGTTTGAGACGAGAGGTGGCAGTGGATGTGGATGGTGTGAAGAGAAGGTGACTCTGAGAAGAGCGGAAAAGACGACCAGGAACAAATAGGGAGACAAGAAAAGAAATGTAGTGAGGAGCAGAGGAGTGAAGGGCTTTGAATGTTAGTAGAAGGGTTTTATATGCTATCCTTTGCTTAACAGAAGCCACGCTAAGGATTTGGTTTGAACATCAACGGTTAGTGAGGGAGTGTCTAAAAATATCTGAATGTCATTGGCATACAGGTTATATTTAAGGCCAAATGAAAATATTAGGTCTCCGAGAGAGAGAGACAGAGAGAGAGAGATAGGGGCAAATTCACTAAGATGCGAAGTTGCGCCAGGCGCAACTTCGCCGCACTTCGCCAGGCGTAGTTTCGCCAGGGCTCCGCAAATTCACTAAAATCCGAAGTTGCGCACAGGGGTAGCGTAAGGTTGCGGAGTTGCGCTAGCGTTGATCGCTATATAAAGCAAAGTAACGCTAGCGAAGGCTAATTTGCATATGGCGCGAAATTCAAATTTCAATGGAGGAACACGTATCTGCACTACAAATGCCTAAAAAACCTTCAAATCAGCAAATAAAAATTTTATTTTGCCCTACACATGTGCCCACTGTCTAGGTAAGTTGCCATGAGTCAGGAAATGTAGGGGGGAGGAAGGGGAGCCCCAAAAAATTTTCGATCTTTTTCAGCCTATCACCCATAATGTAGAAAACACGCCAGCGTTTTTTGGGACTTAGAAAAAAAATTTACTTTTTTTTAAACAATCCCTATCTAGGTTGCGAAGTAACACTAGCGAAACTACGCCAGCGTTCGTTAGTGAATTTGCGCAGTAGCGAAAATGCCAAACGCTAGTGAATTAACACTAGCGTTCGGCACTTCGCGGCTTAGTGAATTTGCCCCTTAGAGAGAGTGTACAACCAGAACAACAGAGGACCAAGTACAGAACCCTGAGGCACCCCCACATTAAGATTAAGCAATAATAATAAGTAGTACAATTGTTGCTGCTACATTAATTGTTAATTGCCAGTTAGTCAAACTACTGTGAAGTTGCAGTGTTCCATAACCACCAATTTTATCTCTATTTCTAATAGGAAGAGCACAAGTGTCTGAGCTGGACTCATTGTGCCATATATTTTATAATTTTGTTAGGCAGTAATTGGATTTGCCGCATTGTTGACATTAGCTCTTTCTTTCCTTACAGGCTGGACAGTCTATGCACTTACAGGCCTCTTCATTTTGACCATCATTGCTGTTTTGGCAAAAGCACTTTTACATATATCAATGAAGTGAGTATATAAGATTTTGCAATGTGCTTTGGAAGTTATTACTTGCATGTCTGCCCATGTGTTACACTTGCTTGGAAGTGATGGTAACCTATACAAGTGGGTGCATTCTAGTACTGAGGGCACAAGCCCCTGGCCCATTAATATGATTTATAGCTAGCTTTTGCACCAACCCACACTACCTTAACTGTTGCATTTTGATGCTGCAGTGCAAAAAAGCTTAGTATAATACATGCATGGTTGGCTGTGCCCAATCTAGTGTGTGCTGACCTGCTAACAGAAGACCCACAGTCGGGTAAGATATTGCACTGCTTTGTATAAAGGTGTCCATTCCCTATATTCCCTGATATGCCCACCTGAGGTGGTCGATATGGAGCTTTAATTTGATTGTTTGCCCTAGGGCCTAATGATCAGATTACAATGGCAGATATATAAACCATAAGAGTGAGCACCACATTCCTCATCTGACAGAAAAATCAAACCTGTCGGATCAACAACTACCCAACTTTTGGACACATATCGGTCCAGTATGCCCGTAAGAGGGCCCCATACTCAGGCAGATGAACTGCCTAATCGTTCTAAAGGCCCGAATTAGCAAATTAGATCTCCCCGTGTATGACCACCTTATGACAGTGCTTAGGGGATCACAGCAGTGATGCATTCAGGAGGCAAGAAAAGAGGTTGTTTTTGTTATAAGAAGCATGAAGTCTTCTCATAGAACTAATACAGACAATGATGTTACTTGAGAAATGGATCTAGGGCCATATTTCTCTTTTTAATACCTGTCTCTTTCCAAGGTCGGACAGGTTGGCATCCTCATCTAGCCTGGACAGTTGCCACAGAGGTTCAGCAGGAGAAATCTGGAGCATATTCTACAAGCCATCCACATCTATTTCTATTTTCCCAAAGAAATTAAAGGGTCAGCATGATGACCGCAATCCTTTGGTAGGAGAATAAGTTCTGTTGGAGGATTTTTAGTATTGCTGGGCTTCCCGGGGAAATTTCCTGCCATGCCTGAGCTTAGACATCTTTCATAACAGACCATGAACAACAGATGTCAGCAGACTAGTAGTTTCCTGGCATTGTGACTCAACTTGAGATGTTCCTACTGTGGCACCTTCATACAGGACAATTCCCCACAAAGAGGAGGATGAGATAAGTTTGCTGGTGCTGCTGAATTAGGAAACACCCCTATGTAGCCTCTAATTCAGGACATAGACAACATGTGGTTTGTATTGGGATGGAACCACAGCTTAATGCTGCAAGCGTTACATGCAATCATCCCTGCTCTGTGCAGCGGGGTATCCCATATATGACATGATGATGGACTTGCCTTCAGCTCCTACTTTTTATATTGTATTTATGAACTGACAGCTCTTAAAGGAGCAACGGAGGCTGTCCAGTTTCCTCATAATCTACTTCATCAAGAGCTACTGCGATGGAGTTTTGAACTGTGCAAATGTGCATATGATGTTCCACTGAGCAAACAAAAACCTTATGAAATATACACAAATCAAAGCTTCAGCCATCTTACTATGAGCCAAACTACAACAGGTTTCCCATCATTCCCAGAGTTTACACTGTCTGATATTGAATGAATGCTGAGCGAGGGACTGAAGCTTCAGGAGGACCTGCATGAAATGGGTCTCAGTGTTTATGGGGCCAATATGTTCATTAGAGCCGTGTGATTGAGAGTTGCATATCCGTATCCATTAACGATAATTGTGCTCTTTATCTGGATTCATTCTCTTACACAAGCCTTCGTCTTTTTAATTGAATATGTGGAAGCGGTTTTTCAGCTTGTTCCATAAAATATGCTCCGAATATTCTTGTCCAATGTCCTTGGTCATTTATTCTCTCTTTTGCTGCTGGGTAATAATTATGATTTGAGTAATGAATGATCTTGCCGGTGTCAGAGAACAATAAATTCTTGCAGCAATCCCTAAGAGACAGGCATAGAACAGAATACCCACATTCCCACCCAAAATGAGCTGAAGTTAAATAACATAATCCAACTCGATGAAACATAACAAGCCAATCTATTCTGTTTATGTAAAGGTGGACTGAAATACGTATATGTATGCTTGTCCTACCATCATTTGGTTAGAAGAAGAGGCTTTGTATCAGTATAAATTGGGACTCAAAATCCTTCTAACACGGTTTTTTTTTACTGAAGCGATTTTTCAGCTTTAAACATAAAATAAGCAACGATAATATTCTTTTCCAATGTCCTTGGTTATTTATTCTCACTTTTGCTGCTGGGTAATAATAATCATGATCTGAGTAATGATCTACTGGCAATAATCTGTTAAATGAATGTGCTCGTCCTCTTTTGCCCTGCAGAAGATACACATCGTGCAATACCTCATCGCATTATATATGTACGGCAACGGTGGTGCAAGTTTAAAGGAGAACCGAAGTATAATGAGCATATATTTCAAATATGTCATGTGCAAATATACACTTGTGGTCTTTTTCCTTAGAAACTAAAAATTAAGAAAATAGTTAAACGATCCAGTAATGTATGAGACATATTGTTAAAGGGAAATTAAATACTATAGGCTTGTGAAATTAAATTAAAGGCTAGTAGTTCATCATATTTGGAGGTTTTTACCCAGTGTTTGTAAATGAACCCCATACCATCCAAGCTTACAGAGCCTGTGATACACTTTAAAATTGGGGGGGGGGGTCATATTCAGTAATGGATTAAATAGTATTTTTTTTATTGATTTATAATTGCAAATGATGATTCTGATCAATCAGGAAGGAACATCTATGGTGTAAGCACACTACTGCTGGAACTTTGAGTTGACAGAAAACAAGCCAATGTAGAGACTGGAGTGTGTTTATGTTGAGATGACATCTTGGATCACATGCTCTGCTTGGTGCAGTTCAAGAAAATACAATTAAGTTAGCCCAGGAGCAGTAACCAATAGCAACCAATAAAATGTTTGTTTTTAATCAGGTGACCAGTAAATGATTACCTTGGTTGCTATGGGTTACTGCTCCTGGTCAAACTTAGTGCCTTTTATTACATAATCCCCATTAGTGTTCTGAATTTGACATGCCACTCCACAAATGTTAATCTAATTCCAAATTCCAAATTCCAAATATCAAATATTGAAGTGCACTCTTCTGTAAATCTTCAGAGCAGAAGGGAAACAGAAAAAGACTTGCTCTGTAAATTTATAGAAGAGAGAGTGCTCCAATTGCTGCTCTGTGCAATGACAGAGAGAGAAACAGAGGCAGAGACACAGAACTGGAGAGAGAAACGCTTCAGCCGCTGGCACCAATATGTCATGAATAGTTGGAGCAGCTGGGGCTGCTGTTGTATCTTTGTCATGAACTAAATATTATCAAGTGCTGGGGTCACCTGGTCATAAAATGCTGTATTTTCTGGTGTCAGTGTCATTAATTTTATTCAGTCATTGTGTCATGAAAGTTATTCTGTTGTGTCATGAAAAATGCTGGGGCCACTGTGTTACATATTGCTGGGACCACTGTGCTACATATTGCTGGGGCCACAGTGTTACATATTGCTGGGGCAACTGTGTCGTGAGATACATAGGCCACAGAGTCATGAAATGCTAGGCCACTGTTCCAGAGGAAGTCAAGTGACATCCTATTATAGGAGTTTCTACTTAATGCTGGGGGTCATTTGGTTTTCTGGATGTCCCTATACACATTTATACAGACAAGACAAAGTATATATGACATTTATTGTGTGAGCCATGTGGAGGTCAAAAGGGGGAACGGTCTCTGATGCAAAAACATGTCTTAAGCATACCATCCGTCCATCTCTTTGGGCCATTGAATCCATTGCAGGCCTTTGAAAGTATAGTGACACAAACAAATAGGTAATTCATGTGAGCAGATTATATCTTGTGTATTCCCCCCCCCCCCCATTCACACACATAAAAACAATGCTATATGACATATAGACTAAGTTTATATAGTTACACATAATGGTTAGGATAGGACCATGGATAGTAACAGGGCCCTTCCTTTCTGAAGCATCCAATTAAATGCTGAGCTCCATGAATCCAATGATAAAAGCCCCACGACAAGGAACAATCTACAGTACATTAGTTATAATGATTGTCTATTGAAATCCTGGCACTTTTGTCTTGCCTCAATCCTTGAGCGAGGAGATATAGAGACAAGACAATGGCTCGCTGTGCCTGCACAATGCACCAGATAATTGTATTTGTGGGGAGCCTGGATAACTGGAACACAATACCAATGGAATTATCACCATTTCTGCCTGTAATTCAACTTGGCTTGGAGTTGCACATGTTCTCTATTAGTTGCAAGTTGGAATTTCCCAAGCCTCCCAGAAGCACTTGTTGATAAATAGTTTACTGTATGTCTCATAAATAAGAGTAAAGTATTTCATTATTAACTGAGAGGAAACAGGATAAAGAAAGTGAAGGTGCATAAGGCATCTTGAGTCAAACCAGCATTACTGCAATAGCTTTACTTTTTCCTACAACAGACTGCAGCACTGGTCTTTTTAAATATATCAGACCATGGTGCTATAGCTGCTGTTTGAAGCCAGAATGTAATCACACAGACTTGGGTAAGAGCCATCTTGTATACTTGTATACTCTATTTATTCTGCACAGGTGCGAACAAGGGGAGGAAGCAGAATTAGCAGGGTATAACCATGACATCACTTGCCAAAGCTTTCCTCCTAACTATTGATTTGTTACATCACACTGCTATTTCTTAAATTAATCTGGAAAAAATCTGTTTATGTACAGAAAATGGGCACCCAGATATTTTCATGCCCTTCAGCCAATCTGTCCTCCCCGGCATGTAGAGGGGTGCAGGTCTGTAGAGGGGTGCAGGCATGTAGAGAGATAAGAGTCTGTAGACGGGTGCAGGTCTGTAGAGGGGTTCAGGTATGTAGAGGGGTGCAGGCATGTAGAAGGGTGCAGGCATGTAGAGAGATAAGAGTCTGTAGAGGGGTGCAGGTCTGTAGATGGCTGCAGGAATGTAGAAGGGTGCAGGCATGTAGAGAGATAAGAGTCTGTAGAGGGGTGCACTGTGCAGGCATGTAGAGGGGTGCAGGCATGTAGAGGGGTGCAGGTATGTAGAGGGGTGCAGGTCTGTAAAGGGGTGCAGGCAGCTGGGTCCAGTCACTTCAGCAGCTAGAAATGAGCACATATGACTAGAGGTGACTGGAAGAGCAACTCTGAAATTGACTTTCTTAAATAAAACCTAAATGAGGGGAAAAAATCATTTACTTATTTAAAAAATTACACATACCCTGTGAAACGGCGCCGGCGTCAATTTTTTTTTTGATGCCGGCGAATTTTCGCTGGCGAATTTTTGTCGCGGTTTGAATCGTCGTGCAAATTCGTCCATCACTATTCATCACTGCCCATGCACTGATCATCTGATTATGGAGGAAAGGGGACAGGTTGCCAGTCAGTGTCATAGTCCGCGTCGGCTATTAGTACAACCCTATACTCAAGTATTTGTTCCAAACTGAGTGTAATGATTGGGAGAGACAAAATGGGGAGACAAGGGAACAGACTGGAAGGGACTAGTCCACCATTTTGAAGTCAGGAAGGAATTTTTTCCCGCCTCTGAGGCAAATTGGAGAGGCTTTAGATGGGGTTTTTTGCCTTCCTCTGGTTCAACTGGCAGATAGGCAGGTTATATATTGACTTAAAAGGTTGCACTTGATGAACGTGTGTCTTTTTCAACCTAACTTTCTATGTAAGGGCAGATAAAAAGAGTGGAGCAGAGGAATGCAGGGCTCTGAAGGGCAAGGTCAGAATTTTATACTTTAGGTGCTACTTGATGGGAAGCCAGGAGAGACTTTAGCAGTGCAGGCATGAGATGATGGAGGCAGCTTGGATTGTAGTAGGTGGAAAAGAGAATCTGAGAGGCCAGTTAAGAAGAAGGTTACAATAGTCTGTCTTGGATAGGATAAGAGTGTAAGTGAATGTATTGCAGTTGATGGGCACAGGAAGAAAACTTTTTTTCATTGTTCTTGGGAAAGAAACGGATTGTACTGGTCAGGGATCCAATGAGAGCTGCGAGAGTTAGGGAAGTGTCTAATAATGTGCTACAGGGGCACCTGCCATGGAGACTGGATGTACAGTGATGTTGCTGACACTTAATTGTAATGTGAAGGAGGAGGTTAGGAGTGAATCTGAGAAGTCTGGTCATTTACATATTTAGTTTCAAGCAGCTAAAAGCCATTCAGGATGCTATGGCAGAGAGGCCTTCTTATACTTTAGCCTGAATAGCAGAGTTTATATCTGCCCATGAGAGGTGGATCATTTACATGGGGAGCCTTGGGAAACTGCAGCGGGTGAAACTGCACAAAGAATGGGAGAGGTACTAGAGACATTTATACTGATGTTTATCACAGCACTAAATGGGCACAGAATTGCACCTATAGATGTGCCATAAACTAATCTGCAACTACTTGTACAGATCCAGACTAGAGCCATATGGCAATGTGCCAGTTGCACTTGTTTTGGTACAAAGCTCAGCATGTACTGGCACAAGGGAGCTCTATAGTAATACCGGCCTTATCAGTTATTCATGTGTCACTGATAATCACTCACTGCTGCACTGCAAGAATTACACACAACTGAAAGATGTGTAAGTGCAGGTCCATGTCCCACAAGTGCTTCCTCTCCACTGCAAACTAAAGCTTCTCCATGTGTGTGTGTGGCAATGCCATGGACATTTCACTTACCCATCATATATACCCATCTTTGCTGGGAGAAGTAAAGGAACAATCACCTTCCAGTAACCAACCAGCTACCTCGCCCCCCCCCCACCCCCAATTTTGGAATACATGCATTGAGCCAGTGCACCAGGGGACAACAATATCCGATGAGCAGGAGGTGAAGGGACAGGGCTGGGAGCAGGGGTGGGCGAAAAAAAGAGGTATGTGCCTAGTGCCCCCCCCCCACTACACACACATTGTTGTGCCCCAGACACAGGCCTCTTCTGGCTACGCCTAGTTCTGTCCCTGCCCTCCCAGTGATAATAATCTCTTACTTTATCCGGAAACCCATTATCCAAAATGCAAATTACGGAAAGACGGCCTCCCATAGACTCTATTTTATCCAAATAATCAAAAACTTTCAAAAATATTTCCTTTTTCTCTATAATAATTAAAACAGTATCCCAACTAAGATAGAATTAATCCTTATTGGAAGCAAAACCCGCCTATTGGGTTTATTTAATGTTTACATGATTTTCTAGTAGACTTATGGTATGAAATTCCAAATTATGGGAACACCCGTTATCCAGAAAACCCCAGGTCCCGAGCATTGTGGATAATAGGTCCCATACCTGTACTATTGTAGAAGCACCAAATCGCAATCTTTTTCTGCCTCTTGGGTTTTGCTGCCCCCCTGGGCAGAGCTCAGTAGAGTTAAAAGACGGCTTTTTACTTTCAAGCTTCGATAGCAGATTTTTACCCGGCCTTACATCTGTGTGAGCTGAAAGGGTAACTTCATGTAAGTGCTGTACGAAGGAATATGTGCAAATATTACCGATTTCTTTTTGTTCAGAACATAAATAGAAATAGCAGTGTACTTGTCGGTTCTGTATACGTGATTATTGTGTGTGCACCTGAATATTGGAGAGGCTTCAGATGGGTTTTTTTGCTTTCCTCTGGATCAACTAGCAGTTAGGCAGGTTAAAATAGAGTGAAAAGGTTGAACTTGATCGATGTGTGTCTTTTTACAACCTAACTGACTAAGTTGCTGTGTAACAACTCCCAGCATGCTCAGTCAGAGGAGGGATTTGTGGTGGAGCAGCAGCTGGGAGGCGGCAGGCCTGTATAACCACTAAGATTCCTTTTTGGAAAAGAGTTGTGTGAGAGCAGTTCCCTTGCTTTGCCCAGTGACCTCTCCTATTACCCTGTCTCCCCGGGACTGGATGGAAATGTGACTGAAAATAACATCAAAGCCGCCAGCGCTGTTTTGTTGGACTGAGGGATTTGCTGCTGTGCAGATGTCCAACTACCGGTGCCATTCAGGCCTGTCGCTGGTGCCGTTTGAAATGTATCTGTGATTAAACATGGAATGTATGGCCACTGTCTCCTTCCAGCTTTTGTTAAGTGCGGGTGGGGCAGACAACAGGACGCAGGAATTTGTATTTTTGAATAGTATTGTCAGGTGGGAGCCTTAACCCATTGCTGGTAGAAGCGCTCTGACAGGCGAGACTTGAGAGCGGGGCTGTGAATTTATGAAGCCACATGCCCAGATGCCAGGCTTCTTTATAGCAGTGAGCCCATCTCAAAGTTATCGGACTAATGTCTACCTTTCTTTGTGCCTCTCGCTTCTCCTTTCACAGACCATTCCATAACCCTGTACTTTGCATAGTTTACCTTAAAACTGTCATTTAGGGGCAGATTTTTTAAAGATCGAGCAAAAATCAATTCTTCGGGTGAAAAAAAACTAGATTTTTTGAGATTTACTATACCTGAACCGCGGAAATAGCTCGAATCCGAAAATACACCAGCTGAAACCTGTCGAGGTCACGTAGGAGTCCATGGCTGAGGTCCCTTGAACCATTTGAAGATGTTAATAGCCTTCATGATGTTCAAGTTTTTTTCGCAGGGTTTTGCCCGAAAACCTGATCAAGTCGAGTGGTTTGAGGTTTTTTTCTGACAAAAACTTGATCAATTTGAGTTTTCGGGTTAACCCAGAACTCGCTGATTAGAATTTTTTCCATTCAAGGTTTTTTTTTTTTGTTTTTTTTAAAAAGGTATAAAAAAACTCTAAAATTTGACCTTTGATAAATAACCCCTCTAGAAAATTATAGGGTGATTGGTTTGAAGCAACATCTTGGTTTTTTATTTCGGATGTAAATTATTAGTGTTACTATTCTGTTTATTTCAAGCTGTAGCTAAGCTTTTTGTTCGAGGAGGGGTGAGTCATTGACCTTGGCAACCAAAAAACACAGGGATTTGGAGTTGTTATTGTTCATCTTCACACTAAGGGGCCTATTTACTTACATTGGATTTCTGGGTTTTTTTTACAAATGGTATTTTATCTTTAAAAATTTCTGTTTATTTATGTCTCTAAAAATATGAAGTGTAACAAAACCACGAAAAACCAATACAAAACTGTGCCAAGCGAAAGCTGTCAAAGTCCCATAAAAGCCAATGGGAGCTGCACTGATCCTATTGGACCATTTCTAATCAATTGTGACTTTTAGAGGTTTTCCTTTTTTTTTCAATTGTAATTGTCCGAAAGACTTGAATTTTTAGAGGTTTTAGAGATATTTGATTTCGGATCATTCAACACTTTTTTCCTTCATACTTGTTATATTTGGATCTTTTAATAGCTTTGAGGGCATTTTATGGTTTTAGAGAAATAAAGCCGTAACCCATAGCAACCAATAAGGTGTTTGCTTTTCATTTTCCGAAGTCGCCCCGAACTTTGGGCGACTTCCGAAAACGAAGTGCTCTGAGTGCCATCCCACCGGCGGTGGATCATTATCAGCAATATCATATGAGGTTAGTTTACAACTTTCTTTTCAGACTTCTTTTTTAATTCAGACTGCTGGCCAGTTAATGAAGCACTAGCAGTAACATAGCAGTTAAACTCCCAAATGTGAGTGGCAGAGAAATAAGGCTCATACCAATATTTGGGAAATAAAAAGAAGGACAAAAAAGTTGCCGTGCAGCATTTTTTTGACCACGCCCATTGCAGGTTATGAAAATTTGAACTTATTTCTGTGTTTTTTTTTCAGTTATTACAGTTTTGCTAATGAAGGTGAATTGTCCTTTAAGATGTGAGTCTTACTTTTTCCGAGGGACCTGTTATCTTATATTGTTACAATTACTTATCTAGAAATTGTTAAAAAAGTATCTTATCTGCAGCTGTGGCTGTCCTGGGCTCTCTGCCAAAAGCCAATTAAGTTAGAAATGTTGTTTCTTTTTCTGGCTGTTCAGTGCAGAGAAAATGAGGGACTGCAGGTTGAGCTGTAAAAAGAGGGACTGTCCCTCTAAAAATGGGACAGTTATGAGGTGTGATAAGGGATTCATGGGATTTTTAGAAGCATATTTATCAAGTGTTGAGTTCTAACCTTCCCCCATTGATAAATACGCTTCTGAAAACCCATAGGAATGAATAGAAAGTAGTGGGGGGGGGGGGGAATTTCTCCCATTTTGATAAATCTGCCCCCTAATGTAAATTTTGCAAAAAAAAAAAAAACATACCAACTGAATACAACGCTCAAGAATCTTGGGGGCAGATTCAATAACTGGCAAAAAGTCTCCAGTGACCGTTTCGCACCCATCGCCAGGCGAAAATTCGCTCAGACAACGCTAATTCACTAAAATGCGGAGTTTGTCCCAAGCGTCGAACACAATGCGAGCAATTCAAAACGAAGATGCACTATCATTCATTTCTGCCTAGCGCAGAAATGTAAATGTTATATGTTGCAGCAAATACTTTATTTTTCCACTGTTAATTGCACATGTCCAGGGAACCTTAATAAAGAAAATAGAGTTGTTATAATGCCCTACACATGAGCCCACTGTATAGTTTGTGTTCCATGGAGAAACCGGTTAACCCCAAAAAAATGTAAGCCTTTTGCAGGCTATCACTCTGAAAAAAGGAAAAGACGCCAGTGTTTTTGGAACTTAGAAGTTTTTCCATTCACAAAATATGATGAACTGGCGAAGTCAAGTCTGGCGAAAGAGGTAACATTCAGTAAAATCCGCATCTTGGTGAATTTGCGTGTCCATTCGACAGAGTGAAAATTCGCCTGGTGATAAGAGTACGAATCACCGCTAGCGTCTATCTCCTTCACTAGCGAAGTGACACCTGCGCCCGTTTGTAAATCAGCAAAGTCCCTGAGGGCGGTAATGCTGGCGAAGCGTCGCCAGTGTTAGTCACTTCGCACTTTGGTAAATCTGCCCCTTGATATCTTTGCCATTATATTTTTTGAGACATTATACTAGAATAGGAGTAAAACTAGATTGAAGTTGTTTGTTAAATCCCGGAAAGCAATCACCATTTCTTCCTGATAATATGAGCGGAGGTACCAGTCATGGCAGTGGGAGAGGTCTATGACAAATTTGAGGCTTTTTTACAATGCAAGTTTTACAACCCAATGAAAATGATTAGAGTAAAAATTTAAGATAATCGATTTTTTTCACAATTTCTTTCATCAAATGATTTTGTATTTTAAGTTTCATCTCTGGCGACACATCTCCACGTCAACCACTGCCCTAACATTACACAGATTGTTGTTGAATAAGCCCAGTGTTGTTACTATTATTATTACAATGTGAGGGTGGGGGAGGTGCTCTGATCAACACTCCTTATAGTGGTGGCCCTGTAACGTCATTGGGTTTTCTTCCTTTTAAAGTAAATGGCAACTGCCATGAGTCTCCCTGGGTGTTTAAAGCTGCTGTGTGTTTTGGGTCCATAATCACCTGTAAAATTAAATGTGATGAGTAACAATCTGCACAATTTTTACCACTGCTATAATTAGCTTTTGGTTTTAATATAAACCTGGGTACTAACTACCTACAACATGGACACAAAGGGAACTGTGGTGGTGGTGGTTAAACACGTCATTGCTTTGCAGAAAGGCCATTCATTATTTTGCTTAACTAATTAGTTGGCTGAAAGGATTTGTTTCAATTCATATACAGCTATATCCTATTATTTGGCATAACATTGCAGTTACCCATGCTAAATATATTTTTAATGGCTTAATTTATTTCAGATAAAAACTCCCACAAAAGGAAAGAGCAAAATATGAAGCAGATGTCCCTATCGCTGCCATTGTTCATTACTCAATCACATGCGGCGTTGTAAAGGCAAATCCTATTTGTTTTTAGTATCCTACTACTCTGCAGTATTGTATATAATTGTATATATATATATATTCTCCTGCATCACTTGTAGTTTCACAGAAAGACCATAGCAACTTGGGTTATAGGCCCCAACCTAAACATTGCTCCAGTGCTGTTAAAATGCAGATAAACCCAAAAGCCACTACTTGATACTATTCTAGTGCATAGCATGGAAAGTTTACATTACACACAGTACTCAGCAGGTAATGCTGCAGAGAAAGCAAATTAAAGGAAAACTATACCCCCCAAACAATGTAGGTCTCTATAAAAAGATATTACATAAACCAGCTCATATGTAAAATCCTGCTTCATGTAAATAAACCATTTTCATAATAATATACTTTTCTAATAGTATGTGCCATTGGGTAATCATAAATAGAAAAAAAATAAGGGCCGCCTCCTGGGATCGTAGGATTCACTGTACTCACAAACAAACCATATATGTTAGGTCACATGAGCCAATTAACAGACAGAGTTGTGTCTTTTGCTTCCACAATTCTTCCTGTTACAGTTAGAGTTGAAGTATTTCTGGTCAGGTGATCTCTGAGGCAGCACACAGACCATCACAAAATGGTGGCTCAAGGCAAGAGATGTAAAAGGGCAAGATTTACTTAAATATATATTCCAGTTTGGTAAGATTCTTTAATATGTCACTTAATATGATATGATCTGTTGCTTAAGTGTTCATTTTGGGGGTATAGTTTTCCTTTAAGACGTCGGCCATTCTGGTTTACAAGCAACAAGTATAATAAGAAATGTCTGGACACAAAGGTCTCAAAATGTCCAAAGGATTGATAGCACTATCCCTGAGCTGTCAACCTTGGAAAACTTAGGGGGTGCGCTGGTGCACTCAACGTCTCCCCCTCAAGTGATGTCAGCAGCATGATGTCATGCGTATGTGCAGAACCTCTCCTGAAGCCAAAGATTCCGTTCTGCGCACTTTCACATCATTCCGCAGACGTCATTGAAATGCGCACATTGGATTTTTGCCACAAATCTGAAATCATGAAAAAATGTCAAAAACCGGGGGAATGCTTACGAGGCCAGGGGACGGAGCCCAAAATCTAATAAAAAAAATAGGGAGGGTAGACAGCTCTGCTATTCCTTGATCTTAGTCAAAACTGTCAGATTTCATTATATCTGGGATTGTCCGATTATTAGAAACCTATGGGAAAAAATAAAAGGTTTTATTAAAAAATTGACTAATTTAGATGTCTCTTTAAATCCTCAATATGCTCTAGTAGATGTGAAGGACTTTTTTCAGGTATCTTGCAATGGCTCTTCTATTAATGTCTCAGATGAAATATTATCTTTTTGTTGGTTAGTTATGGCAGCTACTCGGAAATCTATATTCTTGTACTGGATAAAAGAGAACCCCCCTTCTTTGAAGGACGTGCTGTCTTATCTATTTAACTTATGTATTCAAGAGGTAATTAGATTTAGAATGGATGATCTTCTCCAGAGAAATAGAATAAGGAATAGATGGTCTCTTTATATCTCATCTTTAGAGGCTGATAAGAGGTCATTTATCCTTGGTCTTATGGGACAAGATCTATGCTAATAAAATGCTAAAAGAGATATTTAATGCCTTCATTCACAAAAATGGTTCTTCATATATTTTTTGGCATTGTCAGACTTTAATTGGTAGGAGAGAATACCAGGTCTATTTTTCTAAATTATCTAAATTAATTTTATTTTACTTTATTATTATTATTCTAATATTTCATTATTTTATGTTATTTGTATTTCCCCTTTTTCTTTGTTTGTTTATTTATTTTGTTGTCTTTCATGTCAAATGTTTACTGTAATGCTCATGAATACTTCTTTTGCTCCTTATTGAAACACTGTATGTTTATCATATTGTCATATACTTGTATTTTATTGAAAATCTCAATAAAAAGAATTTCAAAAGAAAAGACAAAACTGTCAGATCAAGTTAATTGGAGATGGTCATAAAATTAAGAGTTGTTTGGCAAAATCAAGTTTTATCTCATTTCATATAGTTTCAGACACTTTCCCACTAGCATTTTTTCTTCAACACTTAGGGGTAGATTAACTAAAGGGTGAAGTGGCCGTCGCTAGCAACAATTCACCGGAAATGCCACCCGCAGGGACATCACCAATTTACTAGCGAACAAGACCGTTACTATTGCCAGGTGACTTTTCTCCCTGGCAAACGGTCGTTACTAGTGCAAATTCACTAAGATGTCAATTTTACTGAACGTCACCTCTTTCGCCACAGTTTCTTTCTCCACCTCAGACCAGGCGAACTGATAAAACGAAGCTACATCTTCCTCAGTGACATCATATCCTGTATGCCGGAAATACATTAAAGTTGTAAAAAACACGGGCGACTTTTACTTTTTTTAAAGCAAGATTGCCTTCAAGTTTCGCTAGGTGGAAATGAACAATAGTGAAACTTCGCTATGAAATTCTCACACTGCTCAAGTAACGCGTTTGACAGCGTTTGGCTGCTGAGAAGCATTTTAGTGCACCAGTACACCACCCCAGCTTGCCCCACTATAATATGCCAAGAAAATTATACAAGTAGTCGAGACGCACTGTATTAATAAAGAAGACAAAAGCAACATTACATGAAAATACACATTGATCAACTGCAACACCAGCATTTCAGTTCAACTTCAGAGGCATCAAACTTGTGGAGACCACAGACTATGGAAGCATTTGATATTGTTGAGCCACTCTCTGAAGAGCAAGGCATCTCTCTCCTATCACTGATTACAGAATTGATCATAGGATTAAGGTCATGACTTGTTCTAAATATGATCTTACTTTTTGTTTAGCTGGAACTGCACCCAGAATCCTACACAACCAGCGTCAGACTGGCCCACAGGGATACCAGGAAAACTCCCGGTGGGCCCAGGAGTCAGTGGACCCTCATGCTGCTAAACATTTGGCCTATTTCATGGTCATTCCTTATTTCTTTGAGAACAAATATGCTAAATCGATGGAATAATAGATTATAGTATGTAAAGAATAGAGACTAGGAGAATAGAGGTTGAGTGAGGAGAATAATTATAATAGTACTGAGAGTGGGCCCCTGATCTAAGGTTTTTGAGTGGGCCCAGTCCGACACTGCACACAACGATTAGCACATAAAATGGGTGACCTAAGAAACAAATCGTTAAAGCAAGGAAGAACATTTGGAACCACTCTACAGGGCATGACAAGGGGCAGGTGACTGGATCGAGTTAAACAATGTAACTTTAACTTAAGCTATTTTTTGCATATCTTCTCTAAATACTGGATGACATTTCCTCAGACTATAAAAGTATCAGATATCAAATAAGCCAATGACATTCTAGTTCTGAGGACCTTAGTCATGGGCTGATTAGAATGTAAAATAAAATGTGACCAGCAACATGGTAATTTCTTACAGACCTTCATCTAGATTCATTTTCTTTTCCCATGAAAATAGATAAACAACAACTAATAACTGCTTACTCAGTAAGAATCTCTTATGTGTGATTCAGACTATACAGTATAGGGGTCATCTACAAACGCACCCTGGATGTCTGGGTGTTCTACAATGGACACAATGAAGAGGACATATTGCCACAATACATTAAGTAACTTGTGCAGAAACATGTTTCTGTAATCCCACATGGTTTGCAGTGTGTGTCGATCCTGTTTATTCTAAAGCATGGAGCACATTTATTAGAAGCAGAAGAATGGGCACATTGCAAACCACCAGTTCACCAGCATAGGTTGACCTGTCACCTGTCACCTGTCAGCTGATCCAACGTTCCCACCGTTAATTGCGTCAATGAAACGGATGCAAGTGTGTTGTGTTACAATACAAGTACAATCAAGTCCATTGTGACACACTGGGCACAATTGTGGCACATATAACTCACAGTGTGGCCACAATTCTACTGGAATATGGAAACAACTCTGCATTATGGATATTAGTGTATGACAATGAGTGTCCAGAATTGCACTTTGCACACTGTGCTTTTGTTGGTAAATGACCCCTTATGTCTATTATAAACTGAATTAAATAAATTGTTCCCCAGAACAACACAACTTTAACAAGTAAATATTGTTTTCATTATAAATAAGCTTTCCTTCCATGTTTATTTGCATTATAAAGCAGCAGTTCTATCTTTCTATCAGTCTGTAAGTAATAAGTTATTCTCCTGTACTGTAGTGCTTCACTTTCTTTATGATGGACATCAGGGTACACTGAAAATCAGGAGCCAAAGTCGGATTTTGAGGAATGAATTCTTGTTGCCTGCAATGTAGGTTGATGATGAGTATGACTGAACTGACGTTGTTTACAGCTGAAATGATGAGAAAGGCTTCATAAAAACTACAAACAGTGGTGGAACTAGACATGTTTGGGATGACTGATCACTAGAATTCAGCTTTCTAAACCCCAGTCAACTTTAAGGGTCAGGGCACACAGGCAGATTCGGGGCGACAAATCTCTTCGTCGGGGCGACTATTCTCCCGAACTACCTCCCCTGCCTTCCCGCCGGCTTAAATGTAAATTGCCGACGGGATGGCACTCTGAGCGATTCATTTTCCGAAGTCGCCGGGCGACTAATCTCCCTAATCTGCCTGTGTACCCTGACCCTAAGGAATTCATCAATGGACTGTGTAGAAGGCTTCATTACTATGGCATATGTTAGTTCACACTTAACAACATAACAAACCAAGGGCAATCTTGCTCCATTTGGTTAGTAGAATTAATGTGCACATTTCACTGGACCAATAGAGAGAGAGAATAGGACCCCAGGTATTTGCATATCTGTCTGCCAGTGTACTCTATACTGTATATAAAGAATCTGAAGTATCCTAGCCAGTGATCTATTGTTGTGCACACATGAACGCATTCACATAAATAATACCTAGACCAAATTGTGGGGGGAAAAAATGACAGACACGTGACAGCTTGTATAGCCACCAAATATAATACTCAGGGTTTATTTTCAGTTAATGGAAAATTTATATTTAAAATAGGACAAACATGTAGAAAGTCATCACCTTTCAAGGATACAAACTTGTTCTGGAGACACAAAGTATGGTAACTATGGTCTGTCCTGTAAAATCAGACTTAACTAATCAGTGTCTGTTTACTGAGTTATAAGGCTTATCCTTCTATCCATAGAAACGTATGTATAATCCTGGCTGTATATAGGGCTTCTTCTTTTTGCATGTGATAGTGATCAGCTGACATTTTAGAGCTGAGACAGGTGCAGGTTGCACTGTAGAAACTGGATGTTTGGGTCTAAAGATCTGTGACTTTTTTTCTGCATTAACTCGAATACTAATGGACTTAATATATCTGCAGCCTATCCTTTTTATCCTAAATGGGAGGGTTATTAACTGCCCCTGAACATAACGAATTATCTTCAGATAATCTCACATGCTCACAATGATTTATTTTGGTTGATCAACCTCTGGTACCAAAAAGACAAACCAGCTGATGATGTTCTGATTCAACTGGTGCATGAGGTGCTTAGGCGTGTCCTTCAGTGATATGATCCATCAGGCTGACCAACTGGCATCAGGGGTTTTTTGGCCATCCACATGAAAGGACAATTTGCACAAAGTTAATATTTGTATCTACAAAGCAGTGCAATTATTTAAAGGAGAACTAAAGCCTAGCTAAAGAAGTAGCTAGAAATGTTGTACATTTTGTTTTTGGCTTCTGTACCAGCCCAAGGCAACCACAGCCCTTTAGCAGTAAAGATCTGTGTCTCCAAAGATGCCCCAGTAGCTCCCCACCTTCTTTTCTGCTAATTCACTGCACATGCTCTGTGCTTGTCACTTTTACTGAGCTTAGGGATCCACTCACAATATACAGTACACATAGAATATAAATGTCACAATATAAGACTTATTAGTAATTAATACAGATAATTACTACATGACAGCGCAGAAACCAATGCAATTAGCATCAGAATTTAATAATCACCCCTATAGCATCAGCTTGTATTACAGACCAACCTCATTTTCTGCTGGATAATTTGCAAGGACCCCTATACTCAGAACCATAGGTTTTAGCATTCTGGATAACAGGTCCCATACCTGTACCTATAATAAACTCAGACATTACAAAAATTTTTTCAGTACTGTGTATGTCGAATGCAAGAAGATTTTTTCCTGGACAAGTAAAAGGGAACCAAAATATAACAGTTTACATCTTTTAAAAAGTTCATATATTTCCCTGATCCCATATTTCATGTTGACAGTCTATTCTATTTTTACTCATTATTAATAACAGTTGCTCCTGATCAGTTAACATATTCCCCTGACATTACGACGCTGGAAAGCGGTGTCACCTCATGCTCCTTTTGTACAGAGTGGTGAATCACCCAGGAACATAATGTGATGACACCCTGTATGCTGATGAAAATGCTCACGGAAAAAGGGGTTTAGATGGCTCATTCACCCACATGTAATGTGGTACATTATCCATTTATTAACATGTCAGGAAATAACAAATTAGGACTTGATTATTATTTCTCAGAGGTTCATTCTGCTAGTTTTATCCAGATTGGATCAGATTCAGTTTCATGAGAAAACAGGTCTTCCAGCAAAAATTCCGTGATAGAGCTTTTTCCATTTTGTAGTTTCCATGAAACTACAAGTGTGGGGACCATTACCTGGAACTCTGTTATCCAGAAAGCTCAGAATGACAGAAAGGCCATCTCCCATAGACTTCATTATGATCAAATAATTCACATTTTTGAAAAAGATTTTTCTCTGTAATAATAAAACAGTACCTTGTACTTGATCCCAGATGAGATAAAATTAATCCTTATTGGAAGCAAAACAAGCCTATTGGGTTTATTTAATGTTTAAGTGATTTTATAGTAGACTTAAGGGCAGAGACAGATGAGAAGATTCAGGGAGATTTAGTCGCCCAGCAACAAATCGCCTATTTTTCGGGCGACTAATCTCCGATTCTAGCCGGCGGGGAGGAATTTCGGAGAGATTAGTCACCCGAAGAAGAGGCGATTTGTCGCCAGGTGACTAATCTCCCAGAATCTCCACGTCTGTCTCTGACCTAAGGTATGGAGATCTTTTCGGGCGACTTCGGAAAATGAAGCGATCCGAGTGCTACCCTGCCGGCAAGATTCTAGCCGGCGGGGAGGAAGTTAGAGAAGATTAGTCGCCCGAAGAAGAGGTGTTTTGTTGCCAGGTGACTAATCTCCCTGAATCTCCACGTCTGTCTCTGTCCTAAGGTATGGAGATCCAAATTACAGTAAGATACCTTATCCAGAAAACCCAGTGTCTCGAGCATTCTGGATAATACCTAATATTGTAATAATACAAACCTGTACAAATTCAGGGACATTCAATATACAGTATGTGCACTATATATATATATATATATATATATATATATATATATATATATATATATATATATATATATATATATATATCAGTAATCACAAACCGCACTCCAAGGACTTCAAATAAACACAAAAAAAAGTTTATTTCAACGTTTCAGCTCCTCTACTCGAGCCGTCTTCAGGAAGAAGTATATATATATATATATATATATATATTTCACAGTGCAAGGCTAATTGACAATTCATTCACATTTTAAATAACGCGAGTGTTTGATTATTTATTAATATATAAAAATGCATTGAATAAAACTGTGAAAAAAACACAAATACAGGTATGGGATCAGTTATCTGGAAACCCGATATCCAGAAAGATCCGAATTATGGAAAGGCCGTCTCTCATAGACTTCATTATAATCAAATAATCCAAATTTTTAAAAATGATTTCCTTTTTCTGTATAATAATGTTTACATGATTTTCTTTAGACTTGAGGAATGAAGATCCACAATGGAAAGATCCGTTATCCAGAAAGCTCCAGGCCACGAGCATTCTGGATAACAGTTCCCATACCTGTACCTTGAATTTGTGAGTTCCAAAAAGTTCCAAAAAATTAGGACAAACTCGAATTGAATAAATAGCTTAAATTTTGCCTAGCTCCCATTGACTTCTGCATGATCTTGCAAGCATTTAGATGCTGTAGTTTTAGATTTGCATTTTTCAAGTTATTTTAGCTTAACAAATGCTTGATTTTAAAGGGATACAGTCATGGGAAAACGTTTTTTCCAAAATGTATCAGTTAATAGTACTACTCCAACAGAATTCTGCACTGAAATTTATTTTTCAAAAGAGCAAACAGATTTTGTTCTATTCAATTTTGAAATCTGACATGGGGCTAGACATATTGTCAATTTCCCAGGTCCCCCCAGTCATGTGCTCTGATAAACTTCAATCACTCTTTACTGCTGTATTGCAAGTTGGAGTGATATCACCCCCTCCCTTTCCTCCCCCCCCCCCAGCAGCCAAACAACAGAACAATGGGAAGGTAACCAGATAGCAGCTCCCTAGCACAAGATAACAGCTCACTGGAAGATCTAATCACTTAATAGTAAAAGTCAAGTCCCACTGAGACTGATTCATTTACATTAAGTAGGAGAAATAACAGCCTGCCAGAAAGTAATTCCATCCTAAAGTGCAGGCACATGTCACATGACTGGGGCAGTTGGGAAACTGACAAAATGTCTAGCCCCATGTCAGATTTCAAAATTGAATATAAAAAAAATTGCTCTTTTGAGAAATGGATTTCAGTGCAGAATTCTGCTGGAGAAGCACTATTAACTGATGTGTTTTGGAAAAAAACATGTTTTTCCATGACAGTATCCTAAGTTATAATTTATATTAAAAAAACAGCCCCTTAAAGGCCTATTGATCAAAAGCCAAATTTGTATAATTTTAGAGGATTTCTCTACTTTGAATATACTTGAAACTTAAATGAACCTGGAATGTTTACTTATTTATTATATCTCAATGAGAAAAGTGATCAAATAAAACTATGCAAAACAATATGAATTCCTTGACTTTGTATTTTATTCATAATTTTTAATGGCTTGACAAGCTCATAACACCTCAAATTGAATAAACAGTTTACATTTTTTTTGGACAGCTCCCAATGACTTCTACATGACCTCACAAGCTGTCAGATACCAAAGTTGTACGTTAGAAAGTCTTTGCATTTTTTCACTTAATAAATATCAAAAACGCATGTTTAATCATTATTCAAATCATTTTTCGTGCAAAAAAATGTATATCACAGGGGGAAAAAAAACCCCAGAAAACCCAAATTATATCTATGCCTGACCTATTCTACTCTACTAAGCATAGATACAAGTACGAGTATAGGATCGGTTATCCAGAAAGCTTCATTTATTTAATGTTTACATGATTTTCTAGGAGACTTAAGGTATGAAGATCCAAATTATGGATAGATCCGTTATCCAGAAAACCTCAGGTCTCGAGGATTCTGGATAACAGGTCCCATACCTGTACATTGCTAATATTTAAGGGCGAAGTGACTAACACTAGCAGAACTTCGCTGATTCCCTAACAGGCGCAGGCATCACTTCGGTAAAATGCCCCTAAGGGTAAGGCCACACTAAGCGATAGCGCGGCGATTTGACTCGCGGCGACTTTTCGCCGCGACTTTTAAGCGGCAATCGCTGGCGAAACTTTGGCGCTGGCGTCTATGGGGAATCGCTGCGTAAAAACACACGCGGCGATCTTTTTTCTATTGTCGCTCGAAATCGCCTCGCTAGGCGATTTCAAGCGACAATAGAAAAAAGATCGCCGCGTGTGTTTTTACACTGGCGATTTTGCGCGATTCCCCATAGACGCCAGCGCCAAAGTTTCGCCAGCGATTGCGGATTAAAAGTCGCCGCGAAAAGTCGCCGCGAGTCAAATCGCCGCGCTATCGCTTAGTGTGGCCTTACCCTAAGTGTTCTTCACTTTAATGATAAGATTTGAGACTTAACTAACTCAATCTTAATTTCCTTTTCATCTCACTTGGGAGTAGTCAATACCCTGCTCTTCCTATGTCAGTTTTGACACTAACTATACACAGAACACAATAATTAAGCTCACAGCAAACCAGTAGAAAACCCTCTAATGTAAGAGGGACACAGAAGGAGCATGTGAGCCCTGAATTCAAACAAAAAGTGATGGGAGCTTATTACACAGCCAAGTGGAAATAAATCTCATCTAATGCACAGGTTCCTCTAAACTTGAGGTCATATTAATAGTGTGCACTCATTACAGATAAATAGTAGTGCTGCTTCACACAGTCACCAAGATACAATCATGAGCCATTGTAATGAAGATTCTGTGCACAAAATGGAAGAAGTGTAGTCGGCCTTTTAGAAATCTGTAACCATGAGAGCTGTGAGACTTTTTCCTCTATTCAGGCCATGATTTGTCCCCAAACAAGAGGAAAATATCACATTGCCTAATAATGAATGGAGAGTTTTTATCCAGGAAGGGAAGAAAGCAGTTTGCTTAAAAAACAACCAACGCCTGGTTTCACATGACATCCCTCTGGACTGGTTGTGACTGAGCCAATGATAATAGTGGGGGGGGGGGGGGGGTCAGCCAATATAATACAAAGGGGAAAAGAAATAGAAATACACCGCCAGTCAGGTATCACTCTATGGGACAAAAGCCGGTGCCATTTTTTTTAAACCCCCAAGTAATTTTTGAGAATTAGGGGTACGTTTCTAATTCTGCATTGAAAAAATTGAACCTGAAGAAGCACAAGGATTTCATAGGGGCACATTTACTAAGGGTCGAAGTGAATTCAAAGTGAATTTTTGGGTAATTCGACCATCGAATAGGCCAAATTCGACTTCGATTCAAAGTGAAAATGCTTCCACAATTCGACCATTCGAAAATCGAAGTACTGTCTCTTTAAAAAACTTCGACACTTCGCCACCTTAAACCTGCCGAATTGCTATGTTAGCCTATGGGGACCTACTAGAACCTATAGCCAGTATTTGGCTAAGTTTTGAGAAGTTGAAGGATTTTTTTGTAAAATCATACGATCGCACAATTAAATAGTTCGAATCAAAGTTCGATCGAAGTCCAATCTTAAAAATTCCACCCATCAAAAGGTGGCTTAAATGTACCTAATTTCAGGAAGTTTAACATAGACTCATTGCTACATTACGTTATGGAATGGATATATGGGGCGGTCTAGATATACTAATACAGAAATTAAACTTTGGCATCCTTCATTTGGTCATATTTTATCGATTCTTCATAAAAAGTGGTGCGATATTCCCAGTTATTTCAAAAGCAATCCAATTTTCAGGGATTCTATTTATGTTTGGAGATTTATTTTTAAGAGTCATGGCATGGACCATTGTATTACACCTTTTACTCCACTTCAAAATTGAAATAATTTTGTATAGCCATTGCCTTCTTCGTTACTTGGGTCTAAGAATAGTATTCTAACTTTTTTAAGAGATGTATTGGATCTGGATAAAGGGAAAGCTTTTTTTCTTGGGAAGAGTTATAAAATAAATGTAACCTTTCTGACAAGGAGAGGGTTTTACAGTATATTTTCAAATTAAAGAACATTTGAGGTGATATTTCAATGCTAGCTCATTAGTTCTTGCGGGTCATGATTTGATTAAATTGATTAATAAGCGTAGTAATCTTTCCTTTTGTAAAGTTTTCTTCTAAAATGGATGATCCTTTACAGCTTTCTGCTAGATGCTGGTCGATATTCGATTACATCAGTTCAGCTTCTTAAGTCTCTTAAAGGAGAAGGAAAGTCGTCTTGCACTTGGGGGCGCCAATTGTTAGGCACCCCCAAGTGATTGTATTGACTTACCTGAAACCCCGGGAAATTTTAAGAAAGAAGAAGACGGATGAGGATCTCTCTGTGGTGCTCACTGGAATAACTCCGGGCTGGTGCAGTTTTCTACTGATAGGAGCACCGGCCCGGGGGTTTCAGGTTAGTCAATACAATCACTTGCGGGTGCCTAACATTTGGCAGCCCCCAAGTGCAAAAATACTTTCCTTCTCCTTTACAATGAGTTACAGTATTAGGTTTGGAGCTGAGAATTGGAGACTACAACATTAAAAGTTAATCCATAAGAGCAGTGTCGGACTGGCCCGGTGGGACACTGGGAAAAAAACGGTGTGCCCTGACCCTCGTGGGCCCCCGCCAGGCCAGACCCCCTCTCCCAATATTAAAATTTTGGGAAAAAGAAAGGTTTTGTCAATGCGCATCGCTGCTCGCACATGCACACCGAGCAACGCCGCTCGCGCATGCACATGGCTTTCATGCATGCACACCAAGCGGCACAGTCACGTCGAGCTCGGTGCATCGCAGTAGGGGGGGCGGGGGCCCTGGACCAGCAGTCCTGGGGGACCCCAGGCCCCCCAGTCCGATCCTGCATAAGGGTTATGGTTCCTGTTATAAAAGAGTTGATAATCTTAATAAGAGCTCTTATTGCCCAAAATGTGAGGCTGAGAATGTGGACATGTTTCATTATTTTTGGTCCTGCCCTTTAATCTCTCAATTATGGGAGAAATAGGAAAGGTTCCTCTCTCTTAGGTTAGAGAGGGAAATCAAATTATATCCAACGTTTGCTTTATTAGATTTTATTGAGGGTGATAGTTTTTTTGACAACCCAACCTTGAAATTAGAGAAGGAGGTATTGAATTTAGTACACCTTTTCAGGAGTGCCATGAGGAAACATATATCTCTGTATTGGATACGGAAGGAAATTCCTACCTTAAAGGAGGTTCTTTTTTCTCTAAGCCAGTAATGCTTGCAAGAAGCTTTTAGATATAATTTTTAAGAAAGAAAAATCCTCTTATTCTTTTTATTGTCTATGGTCCAGATATCTGGATTTATTTGATAAACCAAAGAAAGAATTGCTGACTAAATTGGGATTGATAAAGTCATCTGAATAAGGGAATTGAATAGTCGAAATATTTCCTGGAAATGATCTAATTATTTCTCATTTAATGTTCAAAGTGCTTAATGTTTTTTATTTCGTTCAAGTAGTTTATATGTTTATTTAATATATCTTTGCTCTAATGTAGTTTTTATTTTGTTCAGATTTATTTTTATGATCTTTTGTTTTACTTTATTGCTCTCGGTTTGTCCATAAAAGCTCATCATTTGTTATTGTATCTTTGTGCTTCTACATTCACATTTTTTGGCATTTTGTTTATAGTTACATAGTTAAATTGGGTTGAAAAAAGACAAAGTCCATCAGGTTCAACCCCTCCAAATGAAAACCCAGCATCCATACACACACCCCTCCCTACTTTTTATTAAATTCTATATACCCAAACCTATACTAACTATAGAGCTTAGTACAGCTTCATTATTGAAAAATTGTATGAAAAATAATAAACACGTTGTAAAAAGAGACAGTATAAAATGAAATTTCTCTGAATTGCATTTTTTGTCCTCTATATTGTAGTTTAAAGCATCACAAGCCTATATATTTTCACAAATAAACTATTATGTATTAATAACAGATATGTGATCCGTTTTCCATTTTATCCAAATAATCCAAAGTTTTAAAAATGATTTCCTTTTTCTCTGTAATAATAAAACAGTAGCTTGTACTTGATCCAAACTAAGATATAATTAATCCTTATTGGAAGCAAAACCAGCCTATTGGGTTTATTTAATGTTTACATGATTTTCTAGTAGACTTAAAGGGATACTGTCATGGGAAAACATTTTTTTTTCCATTATGAACCAGTTAATAGTGCTACTCCAGCAGAATTCTGCACTGAATCCATTTCTCAAAAGAGCAAACGCTTTAGCAAAGTCTAAGGGGCATATTTATCAAAGGATGAACTCTAAGGGGCCAATTCATTAACTTCGAGTGAAGGAATAGAAGAAAAAAAACTTCGAATTTCGAAGTGTTTTTTTGGCTACTTCGACCATCGAATGGGCTACTTCGACCTTCGACTACGACTTCGAATTGAAGGATTCGAACTAAAAATCGCTTGACTATTCGACCATTCGATAGTCGAAGTACTGTCTCTTTAAAAAAAACTTTGACCCCCTAGTTCGCCACCTAAAAGCTACCAAACCCAATGTTAGCCTATGGGGAAGGTCCCCATAGGCTTGGCTACGTTTTTTGGTCGAAGGATACGATTGAACGATTATTCCTTCGATCGTTCGATCGAAGTATTTGCGTAAAATCCTTCGACTTCGATATTCGAAGGATTTTCATTGCCAGTCGAATATCGAGGGTTAATTAACCCTCGATATTCGACCCTTGATGAATTTGCCCCTAAGTAAATCACATCCACTGCCATCCCAGAATCAAGGTCCCTGCTTACCTTCTCTGGCAAGATCCTGTTCTGGGTTTCTGCCTAGTGTTTCTTTTTACGCAATTTATAGTTCTGATTTATCTCCAGGAGATGTGTATTTTTCTCTGAAGAAGAAGACTAGAAATATCACTAAGTCACACTTTTCTTGGTGCAGATTGTGCCCTTATGGTCTTGGTTATATAACATAACCTTTATATCCCCGGTTGTGTTTCTCTGAGCAGAGTTGAACGAAGGATACAGGCGTGTGCGGAGTATAAATTGTACTACAATCTAGATCATAGTGGGGGGTTCAGAAAGCTATTCCCAGCGCTGTATATCTTTAGACCATGCAACAGAGCAACCTGTTTTTAAATATTACTGATCTGTTGGGCCCCGCAGCATAAAATAGAGGCCACGAGCAAAGGGATTTCTGTAAAAGGCGAAGTGACTTCTTGTGCATCAAAAACAACTCTAGAGAGAGTCGCACCATGGAAATCACCTCCCTTAATAACCAAATTACTTGATGTTTTCAATCTCTTTTCCTGCATTGATGTTAGAACCGGACTGTGTAAAAAATTCATGCATTTTTCTATAAATAAATTCAGATTTAGCAGCTGTGCCTGGTTTCAGATATAAAAGTGAAAAGCTGCTTATTTTTAAATCATTTATAGCCAGTGTCAAACTGGGGGCCCAGGCCAATCAGGGCTGCCACATCAGAGCCCCCCTCCCCCCCTCAGTTGTTGAGACCTCCACTTGCATCTTTGCATGTACCTTGTTCTTTTACGTTTTGTGATTGGGGAAGTAGTAAGGGAGAACAGACAGACCCAAATTTGCTCAAGGGTAACTAAACCACAAATAGGTTTCAGATATATAAACCCATTGACCTCATAGTGGACATTAATTAGCATCAGAATTTAATAATCAGCATCAGCTTTAATGACAGACAAACCTAATTTTCTGCTTGATGATGTGTGACAACCACTAAGCTTAGCTTCTCACCAGCCGTCCCAGAGCCAACTGAGCATGTGCGTGTCACTGACACTCCTAACAAAATTCAAGATGAGAAACTCCTGTGACAACTTTGAAGGTCTGGATCATTATTACTATAGAGACACTGATACTTCAGACTTACTCAATATATAAAATATGGCATTTCTAGCCATATTAATTTTTAGGGTTTTGTTCTCCTTTAACACACCCCTTCCTTATAGTCACCCTCTTTTAGTTCAGCAAGAATCTAGTCAATGTCAAATCTTAACTTTATTTACTTATTGAGCAATAAGAGATTCCCCCCCCCCTCTTGTTGCACGCAGGTTTCAAAGCACCCAAAGTTACCTCTTGATCCAGAAACATGGAACTCAGAGACACGCGCGAAGATTCGGGTAGATGTAGTCGCCCAGCGACAAATTGCCTCTTCTTCGGACTACTAATCTTCTTGCAAAGCCTTCCCGACAGCTAGAATCTCAATCGATGGCACTCAGATTGCTTAGTTTTCCGAAGTCGCCCAAAGTTTCCTCGCTTTTCGGGGTGATTAGTCGCCAAAGAAGAGGCGATTTATCGATGGGCGACTAAATCTCCCTGAATCTCGTGTGTCTCTGTCCTTAAAGGAGAAGGAAAGCTACAGAGGCATTTTATTGCCAATAGATTAGCTGCAATAGTGAAAGCTAGAATTCTATATTTATTCTGTAGAATGATTTACCATACCTGAGTAAAAAGCTCTAGAAGCTCTCTGTTTGTTTAGGATAGCAGCTGCAGTATTAGTTTGGTGTGCCATCACTTCTGGCCCAGTTTCTCCCTGCTTGCTTATAGCTCTGAGCTCAGATTACAGCAGAGAAGGGCGGGGGAAGAGGAGCAAACTGAGCATGCTCAAGCCCCGGGGAAGGAGTTTTAAGATGAAGGCAGGAAGTCTGATACTGAAGCCCATGTTTACACAATAGAAGGAAAGAAATGCTGTGTTTCTTTTGAGAGAGGACTCAGAGCAGCAATACTTTGAGGGTTTACTGGTGTATTTAGGTGGACCTTTCTGATAAAGCTTACTTAGTTTTAACCTTTCCTTCTCCTTTAAACATTCTGACATAATTGTCCGCATATGGAGTGTTTTGCAAGTGCTGATCTCAATGCTTATTTTTGGTTGCTTTGTTGCTTGCAGAAGAGGAGATTTACGCTGGGCTACAAAACTCCATGTGTATCCTTGCCCTAAGGCTACATTCAAACGCCCACAGGGCACCAGTCACACATGCTCAATAAATGTACATTAAAGGGGTAATTTACTAAAACTCAAATTTTTCTGGTCAAGGTTTTAAAGGGAAAAACTCTAATTTTCAAAGGAAAAAAACCTAGAATTTATTATACCCTGAAGCTGCTAAAATGAATCCGAAAACACATCTCAAAACTGTTGACATCATGCAGAAGTCCCTTTTACAATTTAAATATGTAGTGATCTGAACTGGGTTTTGTACGATAATCCAAAAAAATTTTTGGAGTCTTTTCCCGCACTGAATTGTTCAAGTTATTTTATTGATAAATAAGTTAAAATCATGGATGGGAGTTGAGTGGAGGTTTTTTTCCCCCCATAAAATAGTGAGATAAATTTGAGTTTTAGTAAATAACCCCCCTTAATGTACAAAGAATGGACAAATCGCATTCAGTAAAATACAGGTAAGTGAAATAGGCTGTCATTTCCCCATACTATTCCAGTTAAGAGCCTTGTTTCATTGGAGTTGTATATACCTTAGCTGAGTAAGCAGCATGTCAGCTCCCACTTATATTAAAATATAAATTCACATTATGTTTCACCTCAGTGGCCGACGCCATATTGGATTTGATCTTTGCAGACAAAAGTTTCCAGGTGGTCTTAAAGAGATTGTTTGCCTACACTTTTTTCAGTTCAGTTGATTCACCAGATTAAGGGGCACATTTACTAAGGGTCGAAGTGAATTTTCGAATTTCAAAAACTTCGAATTTTGAAGTAATTTTTGGATACTTCGACCATCGAATAGGCCAAATTCGACTTCGATTCAAAGTGAAAAATTTTGACTTTGAAGTACGGTCTCTATAAAAAAGTTCGACTTCGACACTTCGCCATCTTAAACCTGCCGAATTGCTGTTTAGCCTATGGTGGACCTCCTAGAACCAGTCTTGAGCGTTTGGGCAAGTTTTGAGAAATCGAAGGATTTTTAGTCGTTCGATTCGAAGGATTTCATCGTAGGATTGCATGATTTTAAAAATCCTTCGACTTCGAATGTCGAACTACCCTATTCATTGGTCGAATTTCGAAGTTTTTTGCACTTCGAATTCGACCCTTAGTAAATGTGCCCCTAAGGGTAAGGGCACACCTGGCGATTCTCCCCAAACGCCTTCCCTCTCCCGGCTCCTGTCTGCTTGCAATAATTATGAGTGCCAAGACTGAAGGAAACATGATTCAAATTATTTATACAATGTAATTAAAGTTAATCTTGCTTGACTAACATGATAAAATAGAATTTGGAATATTTTAATCCTTGTGATTAATACAGTAAATTTTGTATCTCAAAGTAAAACAGACTCCTGTGCTTATATCCTTTCAGTACTTGAAGAAAAACACATTTCCCTGATTTTACATCATTTTTTCCCGGTTCCCTGAAATATATGTAAAATGGGAGTTCTACTGTAATTGAAAAATGTCTTTGTTTCTGGTAAACAATCTGAAAACATTTAAACCGAAAAAAAAAGTGTTTGGAGCGTGAACAACCCCTGTAGTGAAGAATTCAGTCTTGCTTGTTATCTCTAAAGCTTTTAATATGTTACTCCTTTCCTTTATGTTGCAGATATCAAAACAGAATTGTAATTTTTCAAGGGAAAGGTAAAGTAATTGGTTACAGTTTCTTTTTAGAAGAGGGTAAATTCGTTTCCAAGCCTTTTTACTATGATAAATCGGTTTTAACTGTTTGTTTAAAGGATCGTTTGGACTTTGCACTTATAATTAGATTTTTGAATGAACTTGGATTATTGGACTTTGTTCTTACCTGTGGATTTGGAACACATTTGGACTTTATTGGTGGACTGAAAAAATGATGGATTCTCTACTGCTTAGGAGTTCGTTTAAATTGTATAATTAACCATGATGTCATCACCTTGCGTATAAATTTGCATGTCTGACGAAGGGATGTGCCCCCAAAATGTTCCATTTCAATAAACATGCAGGGGTTATCCCCGCTTGCATTGAGTCCTGTTTGCTGGTTATTTTTTGTTCCGAGGGCATATCGGGCCATTTAAAACCTACAGCTGCAAAAAAAACTCCTTTACGTAAATGTATTACAGGGGATATATTGCAGTGTGGCCTGGGAATACAGAGACCATGTTGTACTGGGTCTTGTGATTTCTGGCAGGATTCTAAACTTTATTTTTAATCATGCTCATTGACATTGCTACAGGCTAACACAGATAAGAAATAAATGGAAATAGAATGAAATGCCACAGAGACCAGGCAGGTTTGCGACAGCAATTCCATTCACCAATAGAATCCGTATTCAGCACAAAGCAGGCACGTTATTGTTTGATATAAATAGCTGCTGCTCACTGATATTTAAAGGAGCAGAAATAATGGGCAGTGGAAACCATTAACTAATGGGCTGCAAATGTGTTCCCAGTATATTAACTCTCTACCCAACTGAATCACTGTAACCGGTTTAACATTCAAGAGATTAGGCTCAAGAGTTTTATAACAAGAGCTCTCTCTAATTAAATGATTACCATAAAGACATGCCATTTGCTGTATGAGAGTGCTGCCATCTAGGGCAAATAAGAGTTACCTTCATTGGCAAAATAATTATGCTTTCCAGTTTGGGAACCTGTATTTAACTTCAACTGGCTGTATGAGCTTTATACAGGTATGATATGCTGACTATGATTATATGCTGTCCTGTTGACATTATTAATACACGTGCAATTTTAACATTTCATTTCCCCCAAAGTCTTCCTGGGAGCCCCAGAAAAGTGTTCTCGGAGTAGCCCAAACATTGGGGAAAATGACCATTTTGCACAAATAGGTATTGTAATTGCACATGCATTAATGGACAAGTAAACCTATAAAATAAATGAATGTACAACGGAGAATTCAATTCCTTTGCAATGTACATATATTATTTTAATGTAAAGATATTAAGGCCTACATGTAAGGGGAGGTTCACCTTTAAAATAAGAATTTAGAATGTGATAGAATCTAAGCAACTTTTCATTTGGACTTCATTATTTCTTTTTTTATAGTTTTTCAATGATTTTACTTCATCTGACACTTTCCAGCTTTCAAATGGGGGTCACTGACCTCATCTAAAACAAATGCTCTGTAAAGCTAAACATGTATTGTTACTTCTACATTTTATTACTCATATTTCTATTCAGGTCCTCTCCTATTCATATTCCAGTCTCTTATTCATATCAATGCATGGTTGCTAGGGGAATTTGGGCCCAAACAACCAGATTTCTGAAATTACAAACTGGAGAGCTGCTGAATAAAAAGCTAAATAACTCAAAAACCACAGATAATAAAAAATGAAACCCGATTGCAAATTGTCTCAGAATATCACTCTCTACATCATACTACAAGTTAATCTAGAAGTGAACAACCCTCTTTCTTCTGACTATTATTTCACAGCCAGGAACTGACCCACAGGGCGCTCTGTTGTAAAATGAATTCATATTAAAGAACAGGAACACAAAAAAGTTTCTTTTACAGTAATTTAAATATAATGTACTATTGCTATGCACTGGTAAACAGATAGGGGGTTATTTACTAAACTCCGAATGCCCAAATCTGAAAATCCGGCATCTCAGATCTGCCAAGGTTGCATATAAGTCAATGGGAGAAGTCCCAAAGAATTTTTGATCTGCGCTGAGTTTCATGCAATAACCTGAAGATTTCAGCAAAAATCTGAAAAAAAAAGTTATTGAGAAAAAGAGTTTTGTTGTGGAAAATTAGAAAAATTTGTACGATTCCTATTTGTCATGTTTTTTTTCAGGGTTTTTCCCGAAAAACAAAATTTTTTGGAAAAGTGTATTAATAAATAAGGCAAAAAAAAACCCATGCGGATTTGGCCAGAGTTTTCTTATATTGAGATAAATTCAAACTTTGATATATAACCACCTATGTGTTTAATTTAGAAAGACTACTAAAGTCTATATAAATAGGTTACTGGGAACCATGGGGGCAGCCATTCAAGCTAAAAAAAGGAGAAAAGGCACAGGATACTTATGAGATAACCGATAAGCTCTGTAGTAAAATACAGTGGGATTCTACAGAGTGCATCTGTTATCTGCTATTTAACCTGTGCTTTGAATGGCTGCCCCATGGCAACACAGCAGCTTGTTTATATAAACTATAGTAGTCTTTCTAAAGCAACCCCACCAATTGTACTAGTGCAGTGAAACAGTACATTATATTTTAATTACTCTAAAACAATCACATTTTTTGGTGTTATTGTTCCTTTATCAATACATGTATCCCTTAGTATACTGGAATTAAAAATAAATTATCAATATAAATTGCAAAACTGCTTAGAAGTGCACTCTCATCAATTTTACATTCACTTATTTTAAAGATTTACTTATCCTTTAATAATGGCCACGCTGAAGTCCAGTTACACCCCTGCAATACTCAACTGTAAAGATCTGTTTCAAGGGTAGGAAAGAGATTTAGTTATTGTCCCATTTCTTTTGCCTGCTGAATGGACAACCAATATGACAGATATTGGGGAAAAGAAATCTTGTTACCAATCAAACAACAGATCACTGACAGTCGCAGAGTAGCATCTCCTTGTACATTGTCACCAGTGTTATTGACGTTTGTGAATAACTAAGCAGGGAACAGTGTAGATAGTTGTAAGGCAATTGGTATAATGGGATTGATAGTTCTTCTCTGTTGTTTTCCTGCACTTCCTAAAGCTGGCCATAGACGCAAAGATCTGATCGTACGAAAAAAAAAAACTAAATTTTTCTAGATTTATTATACCCCAAACCTGGAAATAGCTCAAATCTGAAAATACACCATCTAAAACCTATTGAGGTCATGTAGGAATCAATAGCAGAGGCCCCTTGAACCATTTGGAGATGTGAATAGCCTTCACGATGTTCGAGTTTTTTTTGGTGGGTTTCGCTCGAAAACGTATTCAACTCGAACTCGCTGATTCAAGTTTTTTACGTTCGAGTTATTAAAATAGAAACTATTCGAGTTGTGAGTTGATTCCAGGTTTAAAAAAGCTCACATAGCGCTAAAATTTCACCAAAAAAACCCCCTAAATAAACCCAATAGGATTGTTTTGCCACAAATATGGATTCATGCAGAATAGTTAGGATCAAGTACAAGGAACTGTTTTAATAATTAAATAATAGAAAAAGGGCAATCATTTTTTAAAAAAAGAATTAATTAGACTCTATGGGAGACGTCCTTCCCATAATTCTGAGCTTTCTGAAAAACGAGTTTCCAGTTAAGGAATCCCAAACATGTACTGCTTATAAGTACTTTATATACGTCACAAGTTATTCATGGGTTGCAGAAGATTATATATGTATGTATGTAGATAAAAAAAATCACAGAAGAACAAATTTAGCAAAATTTCTTGATAAAATTGTATTTTGACATTTGTACACTTTGTTACAAAACTGTAAAGTACTAAATTCCTTTTTAATCATAATTTGGTCAAAAAAATACATCCATGTGCATTTTCTAGACAGTTACAATTTTTTGTGTTAGAAATATTCATTGATTATCCCAGTAACACTCAACATAAGACTTGCTTTAAGATAAATATATTAGTAAATAAATATTCTGAGAACATTTCCATAAATGTAAAGAGCACACATAAAACACATGACGTACACAGAATTGTAGTTGTTTTTAGCTTTTTACAAACAGCTTTAGAAAAAAAAAACAATGCTGATAGCTGAAGAGATATTTTCATTGAAAAACATTACATTTTTTACAGCTCAAAAAAGTGTTTTCCCAAAATCCTTTAGCATAATCTTTAAGTGCTACACAATATCTGTTAAAGCTGCAGTACCAAACGTAAAAAATGTATTAAAAATGTTCAGATTGGATTTCAATAATTAGTTATTGTTCCCTCTGCATAACCCCCACCCCCATTTTTAAAATAAAATTTGAATTCCCCCCCCCCACAAGAACAGCCATGCAGAATAATGAAAACACAGTGGGAGTCATTTATCAACACTGGGCAAATTTGCCCATGGGCAGTAACCCATGGCAACCAATCAGATTCCTGCATTCATTGTTCTACTTGCAGCTGGTTTCAAAAAGCTAACCGCTGATTGGTTGCTATAGGTAACTGCCCATGGGAAAATTTACCCAGTGTTGATAAATGAGCCCCAGTGTGTTGCAATGTAATATTATCCTTACACCGAGTATATTCATATTATTTAAAGATGGGAAAGAACCTTGTTTTTATACCATTATAAAAAAAAATAGATGTAACACATGAACCATTTTAGCAGTTGAGGGTGATTTTGAATTAGGTCCTAATGCAACAAGATACAAAGTGTCCCTTTTTTGAAAACACAGAAGGCACTTGTAGGTGATTATGGTGCCAGAGATAATATCCTATTTAACTGGTTGGGAATCCTTATACGGGGGGGGGAAAGGACTAGTAAATAAATGTTAAAAATGAATGATAACCACCACAACTAAATTTAGAATTCAGAGGGGAACTCGCACTACCTATTGTAAAATATAAGGATATTACAAGTCACCGAGGAGTTCCATGACCATATAAAAGCACAGGTCTTTTAACTCCGAGGTTACTTCTAATTTTCTCATATTTTTCAACAAGGGGTACTTTATTTATTATAATACACATGTTTTTGTAAATCATGTGACAAACATGACATCATTACTCACCATTTATAACTGATGACATCACTAGTCATCAGTTATCCAATTATAAGGATATCATTTACAGGATATTCATGGCTTTTGTGTATTATATATATATATATATATATATATATATATATATATATATATATATATATATATATATATATATATATATATATATATATAAAATAAAGTACCCCCTCTTGTAAAATATAAGGATATTATAAATTGCCGAGGAGTTTCATGACCATATAAAAACACGAGGGCAAAGGTCGAGTGTTTTTATACAGGTCATGGAACTCCGAGATTACTTCTAATATCCTTATATTTTGCAACTGGGGGTACTTTATTTACTATAATACACAAGTTTCAGTGAGTCATGTGACAGAAATGACATCAGAACTCACCGTTCATAACTGATGACCTCAGAACTCACCGTTTATAAGGATATCATTTACAAGATATTCATGTCTTTTGTGTATTATATAAATATATTGGAGGGCACATTTACAGTTTGGTGATTCAAGGGAAAAAACGTGAACAAGCAGTATTAATACAAAGGAAACAATGACACTAAAAACAACCAGTTTTACCAAATGGTATGTAGGATTTACAGGGTGAAAAATAAAAGGTGGTTTTAAGATAGTTCCCCTCTAAAATCGAAATGTAAACTCTTGGTTGAATGGGCTATGGAACGTATAGTTACTAATAACTGGTTGGCCATTGGAGAGACTCGCTGTGTATCCAGCACTATAATGAAAAGAACTAAATGACGTTAGCAGCATTAACCCTTTCCGTGCTTAGAAGCCTGCCAGAAGAAGACTGAGTCGGTCTCTAGAGCCCAGGAGAAAGGAAGAAGTGGAATAAAAGACACATATTACATTGTGCTAATTCATGTGCAGAGTCTTTAAGGCAACACCAGACAGTGGAACCCAAAATCCCACTCTGTTCAGTACTGCAGTTTTAATATTCTCTATGAAACTCACGGCAGAGAGCAAATGAAGCACCCAAACCAACATTAGCTTGAAATACATTTCCCTAACTCACATATATTTACCTAGGGCAGGTGTTAACCTGAGCTTATTACAGGCCAAGCCTCCCTTAAAGACGGGAGCCTGGTCATTAGCCTCTCTTCCTGTCTCTACTTTTTTTATTTGTTTTGTTTTTAATACATAGAATTTCTGCAGTAGTATTTACCAAACATTAATTAAAATGTAATTTTCTGCCAGTTTAAAATGAACTCTTGCCCACCACAACATTGATAGCACCATACTGGCCCCACCTGATTAGTCCGAAAACTACAGTAACGCATATACACTCTAAATAGGTCGAAGCAGCATCTCCCAAAATTCTCCTCCAACTGGAGATCATGGGTGTCGTGCATTAAAGACAATGCCAGGCAAGTTACATTTGTCCACATACAAAACACTCAGGCGACAAAATACAACTTATGACCCGGTCTAACATCGCCAGTAGCCATACTACTAAATTCCAACGTTCTTGCTTTATTGTGCATGCTTACATGTTATCTAGAAGCATATTACTTTACTTGAATACATGTTGAATAGCAAATTAGGGTATGTACCAATATTATGCCCAGTATCCCCCCCCCAAAGAAAAAAAACAAAAAAAAACTAAGAACATAATTATTTTAGTTCTGTGCATCATGAAATACTGTAAATAATAAATCTCGTTATTATGCTTCAAAGTGACATAACCCCACCAATTCTAAGCACTTTCACAATTTACTTTTTTTTCTTTTTGGTTGGCATTTCCATATTTAGGGAGCTAAATAAGGCTTTTGGCACAGCAGCTGTCTTTGAGATCATTGCCCCTAAATTTCATGTTATGTTATTTGATGATGGTGTAAGGCTCTGGCTTATGTGCTACACTAGGGCACTGTGCATATTGCAGGCCTGGCTATATTCAACATATCCATAGAAGAGGTGGGCACAAAACCAGACAAATCTGTGGTTATAAAGCACCCTTATTCGCTATAGCATGCAAATTAGGGGGCAATATGTTTTATTTCCCTTTGATTCCATTAAATATCTTCTCACCTTTATACATATTATCTCATAGTTTCCTATATGTTGTGTGGTTTTTCAAAAAGGCAACAAAAAGGCAACTTTAGGCTAGGGCCACATAAATGAAGATCTTGGGCCATGGACAACCGCAGGCCGAAAATTTGCTCTCCTGCTAATCTTCTGCACTGCTCTACCTGCACCCAGAAGCATAGGCTCTGCTCGGGTGCAGGCAGACATGGTGGATTTCAGTAAAAAAATGCAAGAGTTTGCATTCCATATCAGTCTCGTCTGCCTGAACTCAAGCAGAGTCTATGCGCCCGGGTACAGGCAAACCCACCAGAACAGCAGCAGCCGAGAAGCGGATTCTCAGCCTGCGGAGATTCACTTAGTGTGACCATAGTGTTCGTGATTTTAGGCTCTTTAACATTAGCTCATTAAAGGTGGTCATACACGGGCTGATAAAAGCTGCCGACAGAATCGTCAGTATATTGGCCCCGTGTATGGGGCCCTACGACGGGCTTCATCTGATTGCGGACTGCATTGGTTCGTTGATGCAGTCCCGTGATGCGACGGCCCATATACCTTTCATTATGATCCGATCTTTGGGCCGTAGGGCACACGATCGGATAACCCCGATATCGCCTACCTCAAGGTGGGCATATCGGGGAGAGATCCATTCATTTGGTGACATCGCCAAATGAGCGGATCTCTCTGTATATGGCCACCTTTACTCATGAAGGCAAACGTCAGTAGTTCTTTATCTGAAAGAAGAAATTTTATCCAGTGTTGCCCTCTTGTGGCAGCAGTATGTTTATACTCCTACAACACAACTAGACATTCAAGCAAAAGAACAGGAAAGGGGGGGGGAGGATAATAATATTGGCACATAATAGTGATTTTAGCTTATGAATGCTAAACAAAAGAAAAATAAATTGTATCAAAACTCGTAACTACAAATTAGGAATCTATTTAGAAGGAGCTCTATTTGAATATAAAAATAATCTAATTTTAAAGTCCTTTTAAAATGGCAGAAAATGATCATTCCCAAACACTTCAAAATATTTTCTGTAATTTTTTTTTGTCTGGCCAATCAGCCATCACATAAAAATAATATTAATATTTTCTTCTTTATTTTACTGAAAAAATATATATATATCTCTTTTATCAGGAAAGACAGTTCTTGTGCATTACAAACTCTGAAAGAAAACAAGTTCTAAAACATCAACCGAAATATATATATATATATATATATATATATATATATATATATATATATATATATATATATATATATATATATATATATATATATATATATATATATATATATATATATATAATGATAAAAAAAACCTAAACAAGTAGCACATTTTCTCGAAGTGAGTCCAGGGAATAAGAAAGGTAAAAGTGGTTGTAAGGGCTGACGGATTCCAGATCATGTAGAGCTTGTATCCATTTAAAAATTAAAAAAGTGATATTTATTTCCTCTTTAAAGAAAGTTCATTTAAAAAAAGTTCACAAAGTGAATTACAGTCCAAGTATCCATAGTGCTCAGTCTCTGTCTGTTGGGAGGCAGTCCTGACCTAAAACACAAGGATGGAATTGATGATAACAGCAGTTAAGAGTAAGACATCACTATTCAATTATACATTATCAGAGACTATAATTATGCATGTTAGATTTTCTATTGCAGAAGGACATTTTTTTACTAACAGCTACAATGTACAAATGTAAAATTTAAAGTAAACTTGCCATTTTAAAGTAACAGTCACAAATGATTTAGTAGAAAAGTAGTAACTAATTAGTCTGCAAAACCAGAATTCTAATTAACCCCCAATAAATACTGTGGTACAAATGAACTTCTGCCATTTTCAATTATTTTCCTTTAACAATAAAATAACGTCACTGTGTGTTGACTGTGTGTATATCTTGTAGCATTTTGCCTCTGCTTATATCCGTGTCTTTAGCGGTGTTCGATGCCTAGCAAAGATATTGAGGTAGTTGGTCTGTTGCTGTAACTCACTAAAGGGAATGCCCCAGCAGAGACGAGACCCAAATAAAGATGTATTTCATGTCAGGATATGCAAGCTTTTAAGAAGTTAAAAAAAATATGATTATTTTGTATAGCTTTGTATTTAAATTACCTGTGGTACTTCCTGCTCCCTCTTTTCCTGTGCTTCGACATAGGGCACGAGTTTCTTCTGTTAACATGCAGCATGGCCCTTCTTGACTGTACAGTACCTCCTCCTCCTCTTCTTCCTCACCCTCCATTTCCCAAGATACATGTCCCACACATTCAAGCCCCCCATCATAGCCTGGATCCTCAGGAATGATAGGGATAGGCTGGCCAGCTTCACAACCAGCAACAGCTGCAGCTGCAGCCGCTGCAGCTGCCTCTGCCAAGGCATATTGGATGCTGACCGCATAGTCCTCATTGTAGCAGCTTCCATGGTTTTCCTCACAAAGGCAACAGGGCCTAGAAGGATGGCCCAGAACAGTTCCTGGGTCAGTCCGATGCAAAATGTTGGAGGTAACACTATACAAGCCTCCACTGGAGGAGGGGCCAGATGTTTGATGTTGCTCTGGACCCAAATATAAGGTAGTGCAGTCTGAGCTGGGATCTCCAGCTTGCCTCTGAAAGCAACAAGCGCAGCCCTTTTCAGGCCCTCGTCTGTCTTTCCCAACACCCTGAGAGCTGGAGACTGAGGCATCTGGAACTGTCCCAGAAGATATTACTGCCCCACGGCGCTCTAAGGAAGAATTGCTGCTATAATTCATTTCCATGCTGCAGCTGGAGAGACGGTCCCGTGAAGGTGAAAAGGGGAAAGTCTGGTGAGATCTGCATTCCACCCTCCCTCTCCCACTCCCTGTACCTCCCTCCCCTCCACTTGCAGGGGCATCTCCTCCAGCAGTCCTAGCAGGGCTATGACTCCTGTATACATAAGGATCAAAATCACTGCTTAGAGAACTGCGGAAGGTAGAACAGCTGCCATACACACCCTGGTTGCTGGCTTCAGTGCAGTCCAGCATGGAATCACTCGATGATGCATGTCCCTGGGCAGAACTGGCGCTGGAGCTTGAGCTAGAGTCACTGCAGGGAACATCAGCCAAGTAGCCACTGCATACTGAGCGATGCTGGTGTTGGCTGTGGAGGTAGCAGCTTCCAACAGAAGAGGGCGGTGCCATGTGCATCAAGGTAGGTGCAGGCTGGTATAGCATATTATTGCCTGAATGAAAGGAATGGTTATGGCCATTCTCAACAACTCTAGAGGCCTGACTTCCACCAACCTCCTGTTGGTGGGGGTAGCTTAGGCCTTGGAAGTAGTAGTGCTGGTACATGGTCTCATACTGGGAGTAACAAGTGCCATTGTTAAATCCTCGCCCATTGTACTTAGCACGGCGAAAGGCATGCCCAGCTGTTGGGGCTGGGTATGGAGGATGCTCTAAGTCACAATGATGTCCTGAAGATGCATGGTCCAGTGATACAGGTCTATAACCGGCCAAAAAGGTTGGGGTACGAGCTGGGTATAGGTCTGGCTCCACTGGCCTTTCCACAGTCAGTACTGTAATAGGGTTACCATGGGGACCCATGCTAGTTCGAGTAGGATATGCAGCAATAGGACCAGTGCGTTGTACTCTCCCTGGATAATGAACAGGAAGGATAACTCGCTGTTGCTGCTGCTGACGGCCATGACTCGAAGAGTTTTCTACACACACAGGACCATGGCCTCCTTTCTTTTGCTCTACAGGAAAAAGAAATAACTGAATCAAAATTCAATCTTTACATAATCATCTACAACCAACTGAACTGCTTTATTCTTGTTTCAGAAAATGACAACAAATGTGAACATCTGAAAAAATTTTGGGCAAAATGGCTGGAAAAGATTGGGTACCAATAACACCTGCCATACTTAACAGGAAAATGAATAAAGACTGTCAAGTCACTTATTATATAGATAAATGATGCAACAGACATAGATAGCATTTTTCAACAAATGCCAAACTTTAATGACAAGAGCTAAAAGCATTTAGGTAGGAACACTTACCAATAATATTATGCCGGCAGTGTGGGCATGTGTGATTCTGTAGAAGCCAGGGGTCCACACATCTCTTATGGAATCGATGTGTGCAGGGAATGACTCTCAGCTCCTGAAGAAAAGACATGGGGAAAAATAAGTTGTTTACCAGTGACCATGATAGATCCAAAAATATTGGCTGTCAATACTAGGATACAGTTTTAGACAATTTATTTTCTGGCACTTCATACAGCACAGCAAATAACAGACATTTTTTTCCCCAACAATAAACTTTGTAACATGTTCCGTAACATGTTTTGTTTCTGGACAGCAAATACTAACTATGAGTCCCCCCATATCTGGTGTTCAAGCTGGGCCTGTAATGCACTGCCTTGGGCCCTACTAGTGGGGAAGTTGTAGAATTTAGGAACCTGTACACAAACACTTAAAGGGATTCTGTCGTGATTTTTATGGTTTAGTTTTTATTTCTAAATTACACTGTTTACACTGCAAATAATTCACTCTACAATATGAAATGTAATTCCTGAACCAATAAGTGTATTTTTTTATTTGTAATACAAGTGTGTAGGCAGCCATCTCAGGTAATTTTGCCTGGTCATGTGCTTTCAGAAAAAGCCAGCACTTTAGGATGGAACTGCTTTCGGACAGGCTGTTTTTCTCCTATTCAATGGAACTGAATGTGTCTCAGTGGGACTATTGAGTGCTGTTCTTATATCTACCAAGCAGCTGTTATCTTGTGTTAGGGAGCTGTTATCTGGTTACCTTCCCATTGTTCTTTTGTTTGGCTGCTGGGGGGGGGGAGGGGAGGGGGTGATATCACTCCAACTTGCAGCACAGCAGTTAAGAGTGACTGAAGTTTATCAGAGCATAAGTCACATGACTGGGGGCAGCTGGGTAATTGACAATATGTCTAGCCCCATGTCAGATTTCAAAATTAAATAGAAAATCTGTTTGCTCTTTTGAGAAATGGATTTCAGTGCAGAATTCTGCTGGAGCAGCACTATTAACTGACGCGTTTTGAAAAAAACTTTTTCCCATGACAGTATCCCTTTAACTAACTTCCAGCAGATTACAATGACTGCGAACAGACAGCCGTCTTTAATGGTACATATTAAGTAATCCATTTGCTTATGAATAGAGCTGAAGGAATGTGCAGTACATGGAATAAGTGAATGCACGGGTGTTCTCTAGTGCCATGGAGGGACATTCCTTGTCTAAGAAGAGTGGAAAAGGGACGCCCATCTTCAATATACTATTTTGCTCCAGTTCCCACTTCTCTCCACTAGCATGGACTTCAGCCAGCATTAATTCCTTTGACCCCGGCGGCCAGTGCAATCTCCCCTCCTTCGAGTTCTGAAGTGTCAGGGAAGGAGTTTGTGGAGTTGTTTGTCACGGAGGTTAGCTTCAGTCAGGAACAAACAGATAAATGAACCTGTTATCCTGCTTTGCTGCCCTTTTGAACTGGAAGTAGCGCTTATCATTTTGAAGTAAAGCAGCTATTTGGCTGAAGTCCGTGTGAGTGGAGAGAAGGGGAGCTGAAGCGCAGAAAATCATGATTTTTATGAAAAGGGTATACGATTTTTTATTGAAGTATATTGAAGCTAGGCAGTGAACCCTTGAAAGGAATTCAATTTTTTAACTCCCCTTTGAGCCATTCTGTGGCAGTAAGTTACCTGATGAATGACTGTGACCAGTTTGACCCCACAAATCTTCAGATTTCCTAGCCTGCCCAACAGATGTATTTTTGGTCTCCCAGTAAAAATCGAAATCCTAATGGATATCTACTGAATAACTGATTTTTGGTCCAATACACAGAACTTCTGCAGTATTTGTACACACCCAACCTTCGCTCTAACAAGGTTACAGAAATCCTAAACATGGTGATAATATTCACTGAGCTGCAGTTCCATCTTCTTCTGATCCTATATCAGCATTTACCTCTCCATCAATGTATTTCTCAAGGCATATGGCACAGTCAGATGTGGAGCTACTGCTTAAGGTGTCCAGGCCACCACAGCTGCCTTCCCGAGGAACTTTCCCTTTAGCCTTGAACTTTCGAGTCTCCATTTTTTCCAGTGCCTGGACAGCCATCCTACTCATAGAATTCTATTAAAAAGAAAATAAAGGTTATAAGACCATCTATATTTCAAATTTGGCCACAGAAACAAGGGATCCTTCTTCCAAAATATCTAACAGGATCTACTAAGATTATAAAAATAAATACATTTCAAAAAGACACATGCAATAAAAATTACAGCCTTCATCACGGTTATTGGATTACGGTTATTGCAAGAGGTACACTTGCACCTAATGTAATCAAATGCATAACTGTAATGATAGGAATGAAAAAAGCATAAAACGAGTTTTAATTCATCATCAGTCAAAAGGAATCAATTAATAAATTCTCCCTCTTTCAAATGCTGGCCAGGACGCTGCTCCTGATTTCCTAATATAAGCTACCCCTAAGCTTTAGCAGACAGACACAGGTTCTCTGCATCACTCTTCAAAACACCAAAGTCTTGCCGGTAAAAACCAATACCTGGCTCCGTCGCTGCTTCAATTTGATCTTGATAAGTAGAATAAGACAAACCAGAGACACCACCACGAAAAAAGCCAGGAAGATTCCCATGTCAAAATACTCTGTTGGTTGCTAAAGCAAAAGTAAGAGAACAATTATTAGATTACATTTCAAAAAAGAGATGTTAGATTACAAACTTTTTATTTTACAAAAATTATTCTTTTCCTTTTCAGCTAAGTTTGTAAGATTTGGAATTGTTTTATTCAAGATCCTGGCCTTTCATTTTAAATGGAAAGAGAAGTCGACAGATCATGTATATCCTATTTTGTAAAGAATCTTATCAATATATGTCTGCTTTAGATCTTTTACTTGGAGCTGCCATTTTATGATGTTCTCTTTGTTCCTTCTCAGAGGACCAGAGCAACAGGCAAATTATAATTATGTTGGTTCTAGCCAACAAAAAGAAAAACAAAAAGTGAAAAGACCCGCCTCTGTCCATTCATTGGTTATTGTCACCTAGCATGTGTGTGAGCACCGTGGGATCAACTCTAGCACGTAAAAAAAAGTCACTTTTTTTTTTAGATTATCCAGTGTCACATACTACATGTATGGGACCTGCTATGCAGAATGTTAGGCACCTGGTTTTCTGGATAATGGATCTTTTTGTAATTTGGATCTTCATACCTTAAGTCTACTAGAAAATCATGTAAACATTAAATAAACCCAATAGGCTGGTTTTGCTTCCACTAAGGATTAATTAAATCTTAGTTTGGATCAAGTACAAGGCACTGCTGTATTATTATAGAGAAAAAGGAAATAATTTTCAAAAATTTTGGATCATTTGGATAAAATAGAGTCTATGGGGATGGTCATTCTGTAGGTTCACTAAGGGAGACATTCACGAAGCAGGAAAGGTAAAACTTCCTTACCCGAGGAGGGCGATGTTGGATTCTTGCACGGGCCCCCTTTTGTTTGTTAACAATGTTCATGAGCTTAATAGCATCCATGCCCTTCATATAAACCACAGGCCTCTTGAGGGGGTCTTCCAACCCCTGATTCAGCTGTAGGGTGAGCAAAAATACATTAGAAGTGATTAGAACAAAGAGCATAGAGGAAAAATGCAACAGCTTTAAGGGCACAATTTTATTTTAAAGCTAGAAATTGCAAGTTTTTTTTTAACTATAAATGTTATACACATATGAACTAGGAAATATCATTTACTTACACGTTCCCCATTCAGGAGAAATGGAGAAGAATCTCTTTTTCTCAGGGGCCCCACTACATCAAAAGGTATTGTAAAGTAATTCTATGGACCAACATGCTGGGTGCAGCTCACTCATTTGCCAAGGTCACCCCTCGGGCCAATGATTGGATCATAATTCATGCAATACCACCTGCTGATGGGGCAGGTTTGATTTTTCCGTTGGTTTGAGGATCGCATCTGAAAAATTAATGCGGTCTTTGATCCAACGACAAGATCAAAAGTTTTCGGCCAGATATTGGTCAGGTGGGCCTGTCAGAGTGCACAGGCAGATAAGTTGCCCAATTAGCCTGAATCTGCAGGTTAATTATAAGCGGTTTGCCAGTATGGAAGTACAGGCTGGCATTATAACATACATTAACAGCCATATGCATAACAGTTCTTTACATGTATCCTGGACTAGGCAGCTCTCTGCTAAACCACACTTGCAACCCAGCATTATGGAATTCTGGGAAAAGAGCAAGCATCGACTTGTTATTGGCTGTTTCCCTCCACTTAGTCTCTATTCTCAGTCTATAGCTCTTTGTTTGTCAAGTTCAATTTAGGAACATCTCTAAGCAGAAGACAGTTTTGTTTGATGAGGTTTTAAATGATCCACAATGCCAATGTTTTTCCAGCCTCATCTGTGTCTGAACTTGCAGATCATGGAGCCTGATCCCTGGGGTGCATTAATATATAGGCTATATAGCGTAGGGGAAAATCTACAGACAAGAAATTTCCCTACGGAAAGAAATTCTTTCAAATTAGTAAGTAAATTTCAGGGCAAGAGCTTAGGAGTTTACTGAGGTAAGAATGATGTGTACAGAAGCAGCTGAAAGGCAATGAGCGAATGCTGTTTGATGAGCCTAATCAAAGTCGAAAACTTTGTTTTTTTTTTAAATTTACAGTTTATAAATACAAATGTATTAACTGCGGAGACCATTTCATGTGCTTTTATGCAGGCAATGAATCGCAAAGGTGGTTGCAGTCATTTACACAGGGGGGTATTAATACAAGTGATTTCAAAAAGAAGCATTAGAAGCAAACTGTACTCATTTTACTTGGCAGCACAGAGATTAACCAGAAAAATAAGTATATTAACTATCGAGCAGATGACTGAGCTTCATGTAAGGACCACAACCTCCCCAGTATTTCATACCTGTTCAACTGCATCAGGGTTATCGGAGACATCAAATATCACAGCTGTGGCGCCTCTCTGCACTGCCCGTTTTGCCTGAATGGGAGAAAAAAAACATGATTATTATTCACTGGGCCACAAGATCTGAAAAGAAGTCACTGAAAATCCAATATGGTGAGATTGATATTTGGGGGTCACTTCTATAAAAAGTTATAAACTGGACAAAATGCTGGACATGTAGTCTGAAAAGCACTGACCTAGATGACAAAAGAATGTAGAAGCCAGCAGATACCAGGAGGAGATGCCTTCTACATGGTTGCAAGGGTCAGAACAGAAAGAGAAAAGGGACATGTACAAATAAGCACAGGCATCAGTTACTGTATATTGAAAATAATTATATTTTATTATGGAAAAATAGTTTTTGGGTTGGTTTCCCCTTTAAAGTAAAATTACAATACCTTAAATGAATAGAAAAAGGGAGTTTTAGCAACAGCAATACTAACTTAAAGGAAAAGTAACAGCGAAAAATCAAAGTGTTTTTAAGGAATGATAATATAGTGTACTGTTGCCTTGCACTGGTAAAACTGGTGTGTTTGCTTCAGTAACACAAATATAGTTTATGTAAACAAACTGCTGTGTAGTAAAGGGGGCAGCCATTCAAGCACAGGATACACAGTAGATAACAGATACGTTTCCATTGTATACTGCACAACTTTTCTGCTGTATATCCTGTACCTTTTCTCCTTTTTCAGCTTTGAATGCCCCCATGGCTACACAGCAGCTTGTTTATATAAACTATTGTATCGTTTCTGGAGCAAACGTGTCCGTTTTAACAATGAGCACAACAGTACATTATATTTTCCTTCATTTAATTTACTTTGATTTTTTTTTTGGTGTTAGTATTCCTTTAAAATGCTACTAAGTTACAGGTTGCGTCATATGAAAAACCATATTGTAGTACTCCCAGATACACATGGAATTGTTTTCTACGTTTTTAAATCATTAGTCCGAACCAGTAGCAAGAAAATATAAACAGAGAGATAATGTTTAAAAATAAATTACAAATAACTTTAAAACAACTGAAAAATGTTAAACTGGGGTGCAGAATCATATTTATTATGCAACAACATTTGAGTTGTCCTTTAATAATATTTCAGATCAGGCACAGAATCCTCTATCCCAAATTGTACAGTGACTACACAAATATGGACACAACTGTACAATACATGTGCTATTTATCTGTTGACCACTAGATGTCGCTCCAGTGAAACTAACTATGTGTATGTTTGGCAACTTCCAAACGAGAGAATGCAGTTAATGAAAGGGCAGATCAGCTATTTTACTCACAGCAGAACACACAGCATTTCTGAAACGTAATTAAACAAGCAATGGAACCATCATTAGTGCAGTCAATGCTAAAGCACACCAGTCATGAACAGCAGTCACACAGTGGGAGCGGCCATACACATTGCATGTTTTGGCACTTGGGCCAACTTGATGGCAACTCTTGGTCGCAGAAAAGTAGGACACTAATAATTATTTGCAAAGTTGTTGGGACGCGCATGATGCAAAGGAAGAATGCAAGGAATGCTAAACCTCTGCAACTATGATGTGTTGGAAAAGCAGCTATAAAGGTATGGGACCTGTTATCCAGAATGCTCGGGACCAGATCTTTTTGTAATTTGGATTTTCATACCTTAAGTCTACTAGAAAATCATGTAAACATTAAATAAACCCAATAGGCTGGTTTTGGCTCCAATAAGGATTAATTATATCTTACGGTAGTCTGTATCAAGTACAAGGTACTGTTTTATAATTACAGAGAAAAAGGAAATAATTTTTAAAAATTATTGGATTGTTTGGATAAAATGGGAGACTGCCTTTCAGTAACTCAAAGCTTTATGGACAACAGGTTTCCGGATAACAAATCCCATACCTGAATTATATTTTGATTATATTTTGGGCCTTGCCCAAAAGAGCTTGCATGCTGCATACACAAGCAAGGGAAAATGCAGCCATGTGAATGGAACAGCAAGGGAAAATGCAGCCATGTGAATGGAACAAAGTCATGTGACTGGAGAAACGGGGGGGGGGGGTTCATCCGGGATGGGCACCTCTATATGAGATACAAGCAATATATGCCACAATTCTCTTTCTATTGTGAAGTTCAAAATTGAAGTTCAAATAAATGGTGTCTTTCTATAGGTATTATGTATCTTTATTGTGGAGAAGTGAAAACCCCAAAAACAAATATTACGAGATGAAGCATCCAGCACAAAACACACAAGACATAACAAGTAAGCACAGAATTGTTTATATTCATCTGCACCTAATGCATCCAAAAAAAGGACTGGATAAAAACTGCTTTGCAGGGACCCTAGAAAGGTAACATGGCAGCCTCCGCCAGCTCTACTACTCATTAGGCTACAGCAGTGGTGCAAATACATGCTCCCAGCAAAGAAGGGATCCTGTTAAAGGAACAGTTCAGAGTAAAAATAAAAACTGGGTAAAAAGGCTGTGCAACATAAAAAATATTTCTAATATATTTAGTTAGCCAAAAATGTAAACTATAAAGGCTGGAGTGACTGGATATCGAACATAATAGACGGAACATTACTTCCTGCTTTGCAGCTCTCTTACTCTGAGTTAGTGACTTTAAGGGGACCCACGTGGGACATAACTGTTCAGTGAGTTTGCAATTGATCCTTAGCATGCAGCTCAGATTCAAAAGCAACAGTTATGACCCATGTGGCCCCGTTAAAGCGATATTGACATGTTTCTATAGAAATCATAGGAACGTTTCAGTACCAAGTAAATGCTGCACCCATAATCGTTCCCCTCAAAGCCCCCCGCAAAGCCGAACCCAGCCCCCGCAAACCTGCATTCACCCGACCGCCGACACTGCTAAAAGACCTTCTGAGCCGTTTCAGTGACGCAGGGCTGGGAAAACAGGAATTCAGCCTATGGAAGGATCGCTCCGCCCCCAGCCCAGCGACACTGAAGCAACCCGGAAGATCTGTTAGTAGAGTCAGCGGGTCGGCAGCACACAGGTTCGCGGGACGGCTTTGCAGGGGGCTTTTATGGGTGCAACATTTATTTTATACTGACACATTCCTATGATTTTTATAGGAACATGTCAGTATCGCTTTAAGCTACTGTTTCAGTGGAAACGAAGAGAGCTGCAAAGCAGGAAGTAGTGTTCAGGCTATTATGTTAGACATCCAGTCACTCCAGTCTTTATACATTGCATTTTGACTAACTATATTAGAAATCTTTTTTATTTTGCACAGCCTATTTACCTAGTCTTTATTTTTATAGTGATGCAAAGCAGCAATGCCACATCTACAGTGCCAAGTGCCCTCCAGCTTGTGGTTCATAAGCTCCAGATGCCTTTAATAATTACTAATGGCAAGGGGTTACTAATGGGGAAGGGGTTAATAAGTAACTAAGCGATAAAACGTACTAAAAGTGTTAAGCTGTGCCTGAGCCCTGATATAGAGTTAAAAAATGAAACCCTTGCATTTGTGAAAAAATATAGTTCTAAAATAGTCTGCTGTGTGTCTCTGCACCACTGGTGCACGGCTTTACACACAAACTGGAGCCATCCACTCCAGCATTCCACAAGCCTCCCATATCCGGATCTTTAGGGCTGCCGGCTGTGACCTTGCAGGTTTCCTTGGCAAGAGATCAAAGCAACAAATCCACAAACAGCAAGGAATGCAATCTTCTGCTCTCTTCTTCTCCCTCCGCTCTAGCATTCTCCCTCGTCTCTTTAGCTCCCTCCCGCCTGCATCTATTCCAACATGGCTTTTTCATCTTTAGCACTCTGTTTTTTCCCTGCAATCACATCTCAGCCTCACCACTAACTATTATTTCATTTCTGCATACAGAAACACAGAGGCATAGAGTATACCGCGTGACTAATGTGCCTAAAGGCCAACGTTATTTACTTATTTTTTCATTTCTGTGCCCCTGATGAAGACCGGTTTACGGTCGCAAAGCGTAGGGCAAATAATGATTTTGTAACATTTTCTTATTGTTAATAAACTTTTTCCTATTAAGAGTGTGCGATCCAAGCATTTTTTAAAGGCCAACTTAAGCAAAAAAAACAAAAACAAAATTCATGTGCAGAGCAGAACTGTTGTTATGGATAAAGGTACTACAGCCCGATGGCACTAAAGAGCCCCCCTAGTCGGAGTGCCTCCCCTTACGTCACAGTTTGTGAGAGTGCTCTGGGCTGGAGGAATGATTATCAAAGTGCTGATGATGATGTGGCAGTTAGCGTGACAAAGCTGGCTAACTGGCTGTCTAATTCCCATCATGCAAAGTAGACCTACATGTGCAGAGACTGCTAAATATAATGAGCAGGGCTCTTGTTAACTATTGCACGAATTGGTATTTGAATGGAATGAGAACATTTGATGCATACTCACTTGAATTATAATAATAGCCATTTACGTATACATTCTAAATAAAGAGTTTTCACACTGAACACTCTGCATGCTCCACAATCAAGAACACAACCTAGAGGGAACAAGTTCATTTCACTCTCTGCCATCTTATTTCTGAGACTACATGTCCCAGCATCCTTAGAAGCAGTGGAATGGTAGCTCCAGCCTAGTTATTTGCAAATACCTGTATTAGGTATTTTTTAGGTTAAAGTTATGGCTTTTGGAGCTAGAATTAAAATGAAAGCTTTGATATGTCACATAGAGTAGAAACGTTGCTGCCAGCGGTACTATAAGCCACCAAATTGCCCTTGACGGTACGGCTAAAATGCAGTGCCCTCTCGCGTTACCTCTTTCTGGCACACGAGTCGCTCATTTATCAACACTGGGCAAATTTGCCCATGGGCAGTTACCTATAGTAACCAATCAGTGATTAGCTTTTTAAAGTCAGCTGCAAGTAGAACAGCGAGTACAGCAATTTGATTGGTTGCCATGGGTTACTGCCCATGGGCAAATTTGCCCAGTGTTGATAAATGACCACCAGTGTGTGAAGCAGTTAATGTGAGAAAGTGAACTATAAAGGAGCCGCGGGGAAGAAAGGTGGAGTGGGGGAGAAAGAGAAACCTTTTGAATTTCTTTACCCCACAGGATGCTTAACACTTTAATTATGAAATAAGGTTACAAGCACAAACCAGAGCAGGGTTAGTTTGTGGTGGCCCAATATTTAAAGTGGACCTGTCACCCAGACACAAAAATCTGTATAATAAAAGTCATTTTCACATTAAACATGAAATCCAATTTCTATTTTTTTATTAAAGCATTCATAGCTGTTGTAAACTCTTTTAAAAATCTCAGCTGTCAATCAAATATTGTCTGCCACTCCTCTATGCCATGGGCATAGAGGCGGGGCAGACAATTACTTTCACTTTCCATTCAGCACTTCCTAGATGTCACTGCTCTCCCCACATTCCCCCGTTCTCTTAACCATTTAATTGTGTAGCCAGGGCATGGGGATGGCCATCAGGTCCCCCATTCTGGTGCACAAACAAGATTCTGAGATGATACAAGGCTTGTCTTAATAACAGTGTCCTCAAAATGGCTGCTGCCTGTTTGCTATCATTTTGAATTCCCAGACTGAAGGAAACAAGATTCAAATAATTTATATAGTGTAATTTAAGTTCATTTTGCTTGACTAATGTGATAAAATAGGATTTTTAATAATTTTTTTGGGTGACGGGTCCCCTTTAAATCTTAAGTGTCCAGTAACAATCATGTGGAGGGAGAAAGACCTCTTTAGCTGATAGAATGTGGGATTCACAGGATATATTAATAGGTATCTAGAGCCTGTAGCACCATCTATGAACTAGCTAAGATACAAACAGCAAATCAATTCTCTATTATCCTTAACCAGGGTGAAATTATGGAATTAAAATCCGAGTAAATTATATTAAGGGAAATACAGTCTATAATTACGGTTTACATTTTTATTTGGTCGTAAAATTTCACGGTTTTCCATATTTGCGCTTGTGCATAGGAGTGGTGACTGCCAAACTGCTTGCATCATAGGTTATTTGATTAAAATAAATGCTACTTGCAAGCAAGGCATGTTTCCCTTTAATTAGCAGAGGAAATTCTTCACTGAAATCAGAGCCCAAGTGAAAAGGGCTTATAGTGTGGACGTTTAGATAACCAGCCATTCATTTGTGCCTCGCTGCCACTCTATGCAACAAGCAAAACTGTTAATCTGAAAGCAAAGGAAAAATTGTATAATTGTGTTTATAAATTTAGCAAGGGCAACGAGGGTGTATTTTGTACTGGAACAAGGGGCCTCCACCCACTATCATTTTTTTGTTCACCTGGCAAAAGTTGCAGAGTATTTTACATTCATCATTCCAGCTCAAGCATTATTATTTCATGTATTTAATTTAAACTTTGCGAGTACTGGTTCAATATTTATACACGGCACACTGAACGTACTAATGGATTTATCTCGGCACCGGTGAAAGAGCTGGAAGTACCCAGAGACAAAGCACAGGAGGGCAAGCCAAAAAGCAACAATGAAATGCAGGGACAGTGTAAACTCGCCTCTGATAAGAACGCTCTGATAAGAACTCTCTGCTTAAGAGCAGTAAGCGGGTTTTTTGTTTGTACAGGTACACAGTTGAGAAGCAGGGAGAAGAAGTGCAGCCCCCATGGGGGCAATAATAAACACTTAGGATGTACCAGATAGCAAATGAGGTAGGGTAGGCTCTAACGCAGGAGTGATCATACTTTACTAATGTGAGGTCTACTTTTTGTGATGTCGTCACATTACGATCTACATCCATAAAATATTGTTTATGGAAAAATATTACTTAAATATTGATTTATGGGAAAATGTGTATTGCTATATTTAACAAACAACTAATTCTTATGTGACCTTAACATAATAAATATCTGGATGAAAAGCATGAAACAGGAGGGAGATTTAGATTTAGCTGTTAATTGACAGTCTCTTGAGATCTATTGATCACCAGCTAAATGTCTACTGCTAGATCCCGATCTACGTCTTTGGCACTCCTGGTCTAATGTATGAAGTCAAGCAATAGGATCATTTTACATGCTTTGACCCAATCAACAAGCCTGCAATAAGATAGATTTACCAAACCAAAGAATTGCATTTCTGCTTACTGCATAAACTAAATCTTTTTCCCTGCAAGTAAGAGTTTTGTCTTTGTTCCATATGCAAAACAGATGTTAGTTCCAAGCAAAATACACTAGAGACTCTCATAAACAGGCATATTAAGTAAAAAGGGGCAAAAGGGTCTACTGCAGTGCAGGCCACACACAAACCATCCTCAAGCACAATCAACTTTTGACCACAGTGCCTGATGATTTGGGCATGCGTGACCCTATGGCTCAACTACCTCTGTTTAATTCCCACAAAAACGGATTATCCCCAATGGAACTTTAGGCATCCTGATGAGGTGTATGTGTTGGGTCATCTGTTGCTACTCTTGCCTGTACTTTTGCAGAAAGAGCTGATGAAGTTATACCAAGACTCTCCTTTTTTACATGGTGTTGCAACAACTGCAGAATGCACCCACAATGAGAAACTATAAACTGCCACTTTGAGGGGCAAATTCACTAAAGCGCGAAGCGGCTAACACTAGCGCAAATTCGCCAGCGTGACGTCATTTTGTTACTCCACCGATTTACGAACGGGTGTTGGTGTAAGTTCGCTAGCGAAAAGGACATACTCTAGCGCTATTTTGCACCCTTACCTTGCCAGGCGAAGTTGCGCTATGGCGAAGGAACTTAACTACGCTAATTCACTAACTTGCTCATTTTACTGAACGTTACCTCTTGCGACAGACTTGCCTTCGCCACCTCAGACCAGGCGAACTGCAATACAGTAGATAGGGCTTGCTTCAAAAAAAGACTACATTTTTTTAAATGCTAAAACACGCTGGTGTCTTTTACTTTTTAGGGGTGATAGGCTGAAAAAGATCGTAAATTTTTTTGGGGGTACATATGGCACCTAAACTATACAGTGGGCACATTTTAGGGCAAAATAACAACTCTATTTTATTTTATGAAGCTTTCACAGGCTTGTGTAGTGTAATATATTTGCTGCTACATATACGTCCATTGTACTTTAACTTGGCGCCGTATGCAAATTAGGCATCGCTAGCGTAACTTCGCTTTGCTTGACGAAGTAACGCTAGTGCAACTTCTCTACCTTTCGCCTCCCTGAGCACAAGTTCGGATTTTAGTGAATTAGCAGCGCCCTAGCGAAACTTTGCCTGGCGAAGTGCGGCGAAGCCAACGCTGACGCAACTTCGAAGGTAAGTAAATTTGCCCCAGTTCGGGCAGTTGGCATGTGGAGCTCCTTATAAAGAGAATATTTTCCTGGACTGGATTTCATTAATCCCAGAGAAGGGTTTGTTACAAGCACTGCTCAGTGCCTTCAGAGAAGTACATTTCTAACACCACCATGTGTCACTGCTGTGGGGCTTGTGTTGTGCCTGCCAGAGTGCTGTTTATGGGAAAAAGTTTCTGAATGGGTCAGTCCTGGAAGAATTTCAAGGGAGTGTGCAAAGTGGCCATCCCAGACACAGCAGGGAAGTCATTTAGTTTGTCAACTGCATTTCAATACCACCCTTTGTTTTTATATCTGCATCACAGAGCGAAACACACAGGCATGTAACACCTTCACTTTAGGTTTGAGAAGCATGGTTGCAACCCAGATTTTCTATACAGTGTACTTCTAGTAACGTGGCTGCAAAAGCCAAATGCTGTCTGAGTGATATTTAAAATGTTACTCATTAAGAGAGTATTATTATAAGGAAATCTCTGTAACTGGGAGAGAGATGTACAATAGCTTTTTCATTTAGTTATGGCCTTTTGGGCATAATTTAAAAAAAAACATTTTTTTTTTAAAAAAAAAACATTAATAGCTAATAACCTGCTCATCACCATTGCATTTTATACCATCCATACTGTGAGACGAAAAATGGATAGTTGGATGAATGAATTAGATAGTTGGATGGATGAATTAGATTAAGGGTGGCACATGGGGAGATTTGGTTGCCTGCGATTAATGGTCGCTACTGCGGGTGACTAGTCTCCCAAAATGCCTTCCCACCGGCAAGAATGCAAAACGCTGGTTGGATGGCATACGTGTTGCTTTGGTTTTCTGAAGTTTCCTTGTGAAGTTTTCCGAAGTTGCCTCACAAGGCATATGGACATACCCCACCTTTTTTTGAAAGTGAACTTTTATTGTTTTCAAAACAAACAATAATAGCAAAAAACAATTTTTTTTTTTTAAATAAAACAAAGTTTCGATACAACTGAAGGAAGAGAATCTGAAGGTGCAGTTCCTGGGTCACATGTACAAGTGGACAGATTGCATAGAACTTTTTTTATCATTTTAATGCAAATTTATCACTACCCAGCCGCTGCACTTCCACTGAACACTTGCATACTGCATTCAGGAGAACCAGCGGTAATTGGTACTTTGTATTTTAGGGTGCCAGTCAATACCCATATTGTGGGCGGGCAACTAGCAGCTCAGCAGACCTGGCAAAGAATGGCGGTAAATCCTTTCCTGCAAGCAGACACAGCGGTGGGGGGAATACTATATGTCCCTTATCATGGTTCCACACCATAGCTTTGCCCATCCAATAAAAACATAGGCAGGTTACACTGTAGTTCATAATACAGTTCTACAGAGGACTGGCACAGCTCAGTGACACAAAGAGTCACTCCGTGACTTTCCCATAGGATTCAATGGCACCTGCCTGCAAGGTGAGTTTGAGCGGGTACTTTCCCAAGTTCCTCAGGTGACCCCAGCTTTGCAGGTGAAGTGGAAGGAGCGGTGACAACACAGAGCAAGAGACAAGAGAAGCCTGTTGGTTATGGCAGCATTAACGGACAAGATTAATGATTAACAGATCAGAGGCAGCGGGTGGTTAATGTACAATTCACAGGTCATTCTGGCGGCAGTGATAAAAGGGAAGGAAACAGGCAGCGTTCCCAACCTCTCCTGCTAAAAAATTAAATAAGAAGAAAGGGAGGGGGGGGGAATATGACAGCAGAGGGAAGGGAGGGAGGAGTGTGTGGGAAAGTGGAGTTGGGAGCCGAATGGAGGGAATCTTATATATAACTGAGTAGCTGCAATCACCACTAGTGCTTAGAGTCAGCTCTAATGGTCTGTGGTTGCCCGACACCCAACTTTTTGGGTGAACATGCTGCTCCACAGAGAAAGTGACTGAAGTGAATCACTAAAACATTCTCTCTGGCCACCGCAATATAAAAGGATTATAATAAAAATAATAACATGGTGCAATGGGCTCCACACACCCTGGACGACATTCCTTGTAATCAGCCAATTGCTCCTGTACTTATCGGCTGATGTCTCCGTCCAGTAGACGGGGTCTGCGAGTGGCTGAGGACCCAGAGGGATTCCTTTACAGCACATGGCAGGGACAGCTTCCCAGGGACCATGGTAACAGGCTCAGTGGCCACTTTGGGAAAGAAATCAGCAGCAGTGACGCGCACAGAGGGAGAGGAATGAAAGGATAAGTGATGAGAAATGGAGGATTACCCGCTGTTTTCCCACAGAGCCTTACTGCCTTTCATCCTAGCCATGGGACGTCTGTGAGAACCTCAATCCAGCTTCACAGACAGAATGAGGAGTCAAGTTTAAGGGATTCTCAATAGATATTATAAAAATCTCCAGTCAAAAAATAGGGATGCACCAATTCAGGATTCGGCAGTTTTCAGCAGGATTCGGATATGGCCAAATCCGTGTGCCTGGAGAAACCAAATCCGGATCCTAATTTGCATGTGTAAATTAGGGACAGGAAGAGAAATCACGTGACTTTTCGTCAAAAAACAATTAAAAAAAAGTTTTTCCACTTTTTCTTTTCCATCCCCATATTTGCATATGCAAATAAGGATTCAGATTCGGTTTGGTATTCGGCCGAATCTTTCATCTAGGATACAGGGATTCGGCCGAATCCCAAATAGTGGATTTGGTGCATCCCTATCAGAAAATAAACCACCCTTGTTAGATGTTTTTATGGAATAAGCCCCTCGTAACCTGTGCAAAAACACACAACATGACAGTCCATTTGAATTAAAGTAGGACAATCATCCCAAAATTTGGTCAAGCTGTTTGGCCGATTGCAACCTACTATCTGACCGCCTGGGCATATATTCATATTGGGAGTGACACCATCCTGTGAACTTTTTGGTTTCCAGACGATCTGTTGGATTTGAAAATGTGCATGGTACATCGCCATTGAATAGGTACCACAGTTCCTCTTGCCGCTGTATGGGTCCTAAGGCTTTTTGGTGCAAAGGATCGGAACAATGGAACACATTTGAAATCAGAACACATTGCAGTTTAACAAAATGCTTGAAAATACCTCTTCATTGAGAAACATTGAAATCATTGTCTCCACGTGCTTTATTACTCAAAAATACTTACTGTGCATTAGGTGGAACAAGCCAATTCCAATGCTCACCAAAAAAACAAGTATTTATGGATGTTGTACCACCCACCCAAGAGGTGATATTGTGCAGGTGCCATTATCCATACATTAGTTGTCGGTAAGCATTTTAAAGGAGAAATCAACCCTACCCCCCACCCCAGGTAGCCCTCCCTCCCTCCTCCCCCAGGGAGATGCCCCATACTCCACACTTACCCCTTGGCTCAGATTCTTCCAGTGAAGTTCCACGCGTCCATCTTCCGGCTCCTCTGTAAGCTGACTGAGAGATCAGCAATTTACATGTACATGCGCAGTTGTCTCAAACCGGCAAACTGCTCCAACTGTCCATGCGCAGAAATACGATCTCTCAGTCAGCTTACAGAGGAGCCGGAAGATGGACGCGTGGAACTTTGCTGGAAGAATCTGCACCGAGGGGTAAGTATGGAGTATGGGGCATCTCCCCGGAGTAGTTAGCCTGGGGGGAGGAGGGAGGGCTACATGGGGTGGGGTTTTTTCCCCACAGGTTGATTTCTCCTTTTAAGGCACATTGACCAGTAGCACCCATTGCTAGGCACCTAGTAGACATTGGAACAGAGAAACATACCATCTACAACATATGGCAGCTGGCTCCTTGAAAGTCACCACCATAGATTCTATGTTCTGTGACAAGTAAGAGGTTAAATATTTAAGTGCTATTTTCTGTATATTTTAGGCATGAAGTGAAATATCCCTCCTCTGGAAACCCCTATTTCTTTGCACTATTAATAGGCAACTTGTAGCCCTTCAAATTTTCCTGAACCAAAACTCCCAGCATTACAGATGATAGGAGATCTGTAATATAAAATGTTCCAGCCCCCGTTACCCAGCCAATGGCAGTAAGACACGTTTTTGCATTTTTCTTTCTGGGGGTAATACTCATTTAACTTGCGCTACGCAACATTTGTTCCACACATTGGAATTCTCATAGAAAAAAAGAGAGCACACAACGGTCTAAGAGAGATTTGAGCTCCCTTCTTACAGCCATTATCTCATTCAGCCAAAAACAACATTTTGTTTTGGGTTTAACTCTTCTTAGATGATTAAAACGTATTCACAGACCAAAGCATTCACACCCTACATCTATACAATGTAGCAGAACATCACATAAATGCCCTGTCTAATGCTATTATGTGCTGAACCATTCAAATCCTTTTTATCTGCATTTCTTACAAGAGGGTTGCCAGCACTTCTGGGGAAAGAATAACAACCTTCTTTCCTTATCTTTCTTCCTGATTAATATTCTTGGTATTAAGCATCAATTTTATCAACCAGGCCAGTAAATTCGCCTTCTATAGGAGATAGCCAGGGAGGAGAAATCAAGCGCCGCACGATGGATGGGCACCCTGTCGCCTTTTCTGAAGAGAAGCACAAGCGGAGTATCGGTAAGTTATTTATTAATAAAGTCTTTGCGATTTTAAAGTTAAATGTCTTGGTGTTTTTTTTTTTCGCTATATACAAACTTTTTTTTTTTTACAAAAAATTTATGTTATTGGTCCTTTAAGTTTGTTTTAGGATAAAGTCTCAGCCACCCTAAATCTCTAGGCAGCAGCATCAATCTTTCACCTATTATATATTATATTTTTATATGAATACATACACCACTATAAAATCTATAAAATCGGAGTTCCAAGGCAAGAATACCAATACAGCTCATAGAGCACTGAGGTGACTTCAAGCATTCCTATGTTGTAAAGTTAGTAGAGGTATAGTAATGTTATCCAGGATGCTGAGGACCTTTTCCAGATAAGGGTTTTTTTCTTAATTTGGATCACCTTACATTAAAAAAAAAATTATAATTAAAATTTAATAATTTAAACATTGCTTTGCCTCAAGCAGGGGTTAATTATATCTTAGTTGGGATCAAGTACAAGGCACTGTTTTATTACTGCAGAGAAAAAGAATACTATTTTTAAAAATCTGAATTATTTGATTATATCCTATGGGAGATGGCCTTCTTGTTATTCGGAAACTTAACTTCCTGGTTAAAGGAGAACTAAAACCTAACTAAAGAAGTCGATAGAAATGTTATACATTATGTTTTATGCTTCTATACCAGCCCAAGGCAACCACAGCCCTTTAGCAGTAAAGATCTGTGTCTCCAAAGATGCCCCAGTAGCTCCCCATCTTCTTTTGTGCTGATTCACTGCACATGCTCTGTGCTGCTGTAAACTGAGTTTAGGGACCAACTAACAATATACAGTACACATAGAATATAACTGTATACAATACAGGACTTAGTAATTAATACAGATAATTACTACATGGCAGCACAGAAACCAGTGCAATTAGCATCAGAATTGAATCAGCCCTGTAGCATCATCTTACCGTATATTACAGACCAACCTCATTTTCTGCTGGATAATTTGTGACAACCCCTAAGCTTAGCTTCTAAACAGCTGCTCAGAGCCCACTGAGCATGTGAGTGTCACAGACAATTTACAAGATGGTGACCCCCTGTGACAAGTTTGATGTCCCGAATCATTGCTGCTACTGACAAGCTGAAACTTTAGGCTGGTGCAATGAGTTCAGTATATAAAATATGGCATTTTTAACCACATTCATTTTTAGAGTTTAGTTCTCTTTTAAGGTGTTTCCGTATAATGGCTCCCATACCTGTGCAATACATCATTTCCCAGAATACTCATTTCAGCAAGTTGTCAGTGAGCACTGCTAATACCAAATTACATCACTACGAAAGGCAAATCCTGCAGAAATCACCCTGAGGGCGAGATCACATGTGCCATTTTTACGTTGCGTTTTTAAAAAAGCGCAGCCGAGCGCAAATACGCACAAAATGAATCCCTATTGAACATAATGTAATATGTACTATAGCAATTCCCATGAGGGCCAACATCTGCCACGCAACACATTTTTCAGCAGAAATGCCAATACACCAAGGAAAACACCATATTACTGAACTCTATGGGATCCGCAGGTTTGGAAATACAATTCACTGAAATACGCTGTGTATTTTCAATATGGAGGCCACACTCTCGAGAGATGAATTGTGCAAATATATATTTGTGCCATTGTATGCTGGTGATGTAATTATGTTGCGTATTAACGATCAGCCCAACTAGATTTGGCATGTAAATTGCTTTTCTACTTTTTTCACAAAAGTTTACTAAAATTCTTCCAAGTGGAAATGTGTGTTGGGAAAAGAATGCTACATGTTAAAAAAACGCACATTATCATGTGTGTGGTTTCACTGGCGTATTTATGGTCGCCCGCATGTTTTTAATAATGCAACGTAGAAACACCCCGTGCGACCTCGCCCTTAAGTTTACTAGCATTTAAATGAACGATATAAACGCCCAGAACCGTAGCACCCTGAATGAACCTACAGTGTGGTTATTTCCAGGCTGTCAGTCACACACATTCAATGGCCATACATATTGGAACTATACTCTCAGATATGTCTATTTACAGTGTAAGGATAAAAGTACTGATTTTCTGTGTAACTAAGATTAAAAAAAATAAGGTATATAAAAAAAATTCATTGCATTGTAGCAACACAAGAACACGCCACAATGTTCTGTGCTTTGTGTACGCAGGTGTTTTACTCGAAAAGCTCAGAATGCAAGAAAGTGTTCACGCACTAGCAAATCTCTAGAGTTACTGTTTGCAAAGGTAGGTAACACAAGGCCCCCTTCCACTTCTTCCACAGCTGCGCTCCTTTGCAAGAATATTTACCCAGTGTTAAATTATTCTGTCACACCTGGGCCTGCTACTTAAAAGGAAGATCTACTGTATTTAGAATAGGGTTTGGATTCTATTAAGGTTTTTCTTGACAGTAAAGCTTCTACCCTCTAGCTCAGGGGTCCCCAGCCTCTTTCACCCGTGAGCAACATTCAGATGTAAAAAGAGTTGGGGAACAACACAAGCATACGTTCCTGGGGGTCCACTGCCAAATAAAGACTGTGATTGGCTATTGATAGCCCCTATGTGGATTGGCAGCCTACAGGAGTCTCTGGTTGGCAGTAGTTATTATGCAACCAAAACGTGGCTCCAAGCCAGGAATTCAAAAATAAGCACCTGCTTTGAGACCACTAGAAGCAACATCCAAGGGGTTGGGGAGCAACACGTTGCTCGCGAGCTACTGGTTGGGTATCACTGCCTAGCTTCACCAACCCCAAATCAAGGCTTGATATCAGTGGCGGAAATACCGGGGGAGCAGGGGGTGCGAGTTGGCCAGGGCCTGCACCACCTCAGGGCCCCCTGTAGACCACGCGCCGCTGACAAATGCGGCCAAATGCGCCCGTTTGGAGGGGGCGGGGCCCGGCTGTGCGTCACGCACCAGGGCCCGCCCCCCTCTAGTGACGCTTCTGCTTGATATTGACAAAGCAAAAGCTGCCTCATCATGTAGCTCATACTGAATGTTGAATAGTAGATCGTAAACTCAGCCAATTGTTAGTGACCTGGGTTTACAAATCCCAGTGTCTAATGCCATTGCCATTTCATATTTGCATAGAATTTGTCCAGTTAGCTGCAAATACAGCTAAATAAATATTAAATTAATATCAACAGCAAAATGACACAGATAACTAATGTTCGCAGAATAGAGCACTAAAGGTGAATGTCCCGTTTTAGAAACAGAAGTACATGCTAACAGGAACACTTGCGTTAATAATTTATTTTTTTTATCTTGTATCCAAACGGCATTGACAGTTATTCGTGCAAACTTTCGGCTGAGCTGTACAAAATGTTGTATAAATCGTTCAGGTTACCCATTAAGGATTGGCCGGCAGTCGACACTTAAGAGTATCAGTGGCACATCTACAATTCTTTTGCAACAAACTGCATTGGGAGCTGTTAGCACCCCAAAATGTGCGTTAAGTAAGGTCTACTTTTTCCCTTTAATCTGAACGGCCCAGATCATAAATATGACCTCTCATTAACGATTTTCAAAATATCTTTTTTTTTGTTGCTCACCCTAACAGTTAAAACCACCATATGCAGGAGATCTTACAGAGATTGTCTAAACTGAAACGTTGCAAATCATCCAGGAATATCTATATATACATACATATAGTCATCAGTGAATATTATAGCACGCGGCACATTAATAGTGTGGCTCTCAGGGCTGCCTTACACGTGATATAAGATGAAAGAGTAAAGTCAATGAGCATGAAAGCACAAGCATCAGAAATATTCGGCACAGGCTTCATGCACCACTTGATCAACAAAGAAATCAAGTTGGTGGAATCCCAAATGGTAACGAATACATCGGAAAGTTCTACTGGAAAGGTCTGGTACCAGACAATTTAAACAATGTGGGAGGAAGCCCCTCTTGAATCTGTGTAACCAGCTCCGAGGTTATTTAAGGTTTAAGGCATATAAAGTGACACAAAGCTCTTGGGCATAAAACTCTCACATTGTTTAACTACTTGGAGCATCATCAGACGATGAATAAAGATCAGGTTCAGAGCCTATGTATTATTGATTCACTATTATGTGTTAGCAACAAATATACCTAATCACAGCTAATTTTGTCTCATCATTGAAGTTCTTTGTTTGCATCAACCAAATTACATCTTCAAGATACAGCAATCGAACGCAAAGTAATGTCAGTTTTTATCAGTAGACCTAGCACATGGGCCAACACGCTTGCCCTCTATTGGACACTGGAATATTTACTCAAAGCAGTAGCACTACAGAAATCTACTGACATTAAATATGGCCATACAGGTATAAAATTGGACAAAAGCAAGTTTTGTAAAAATTTTTGGTACATGTAGGCACTGTGGGTATTCAGCACCGGAGAAGGAAGTTAATATAAGTCACTACTATTCCATTCACAGCCTGAACGAACAGAGTTATAGAAAGATAACTGCATGGGTTTGGCCACTCAAACACTATCCCTGTAATCGGTTGGTCGCCGTTATATTTTAGCCAAAGAGCGGAACTAAGAATTACATGATATATCTTTGTAGGAAGCAAGACATCCTCTTTGTAGGGTTTTATACTTAAAGAAGAAATACATGCATTATAATGCAGGTCACTTTTGCTAACAAACATGCCACACCAAGGCTTCTCCCCTGTAGATATAGAGTAAATGCTTGACTAATTGTTGGATCTGTTTCATTCACAGATCCAACATGATGCACCATATAAAACAGCACAGTCTCTTCTGGCACAAAATGAATGAATGGGAAAGCAAAGCACTCTTTACATCTTTTGAAACATATCTGAAGTCTATCACTACATCACATGAGGGTGGTGCTTGAGATTTGTGTACTTTACAGAGACACTTGGAGGCCACCCACCAATCTCAAAGCTGCTTACCGATACATCCCATATCTTAAACACATATTGTAATAGCGAATTCTACCATTTCCACAAATAGATCCATGATGGGGAACAGCATTAAATGTTTCTTAGCCACTGTTGGGTGTCTTTTTTTTTCTCCTAAAATGTGGACACATACACACCTACCTATACAGTATGTATGTATATTTTTATTTGTATAGCACTCCTTGAGGGCAAAGCACTGTACAGCAAAACAATAAACTAGTACAGGTATGGGATACGTTATCCGGAAACCCGTTATCCAAGTTCTGAATTACCGAAAGGCTGTCTCCCATAGACTCCATTATAATAGATGAATCCAAATTTTTGTTAATTATTTCCTTTTCTCTGTGAAATAAAATAGTACCAAAACTGTACTTTTGGTAATCCTTATTGGAAACAAAACCAGCCTATTTGGTGTATTTAATGATTTTCTAGTAGAAGAGAACAGGAACAACAAAAAATTAAATTGTGAAAATATCATATAGTGTTGCCCTGCACTGGTAAATCTGGTCAGTACTAAAGTTCATATATGAGTAGCAATGGCTGAAATGGAAAAAAAAGGCTATATGGCACAGGTTAAATTGTGGATAATAGATAACATAATAATGCATTGTCTTTTTATTACTTTAAAACAATTCCATTTTTTGATGTTACTGGTCCTTTAAGGTATGAAGATCCAAATTATAATAAGTAATAAGTGCATTATCAGAAATACAATTCACATAAATATTAAATATAATTACAATTACAGATTTAGTGCTCAGTGTCAAGGAGACAAAGGGATGGAGGGCCCTGCCCAGTAGGGCTTACAGTCTAAATTGGAGAGTAACATACAGACAAATTGCTACGCGTTCTACATCTCCAAAATGTTCTCTGTCTGGCAAACATTAGTACTTTTAGTAGTTTTAGAAGAAAACCTAGAACTATATGTCTTTGCAGGCTAACTTGTTCCTGATAAAAATATCCACAGAGTGTGTGTGTACAGTAGATTATAAGCTTCTCTGGGGCAGGGACCTATGCGAATGATGTATATTGTATAATGTCTGTAGAGCACTAAGGAATATGGCAGCGCAATCTAAAGTATACAAATTTGACCCCATGCAGAAATTTAAAGATCTCTTTAATACCATTCTTGTCACCACTCCACCAATCCGATTTTCATGTTGCTATGGGATATTGATAATATATTGGCTTTCCGTGGGATTCTACCAAGTCTTGTAAAAGTCTACCGTTCCAAAAGATGATATATTACAGACACCTTAAAGAAAACCAGTAAGAATATAGTGTATGTCCAAACATGAAGACATGAAGGCTAATTAAAATTGAATAAGAAGAATTGAAGCACCACTAGAGGTGGCAATACAACCTAAATCAAGCCCTGTGTGTTTAATTCTAAGAATGTCTCAGACACACACACCTGAAGAATGCCTGGGGATGCTGCGGTTACATAGATAAACACTTGATTCCTATTTGACAAGTCTGGACATTGCTTGTCTTTAAGTCTAGGCAGAATGATCATGGAGAGCCCCACAGCCCCCATCCCTACACACTCCCACCCACTGTTGCCTGCTCACATCAAAGGCAGGAAAATAATTCTGCAAAGGCAGGTGTCCACCCTGCAGGGTGAAGGGGGGAGAAGGGAACTGTGCCATACAGAAGATCTGGAGGAATATTTCCTTAGCACACTTCCATAAATCAGAGTGCAAGGCTAAAGAAATACTATATTTGGTGATCGTGACTGTGAATGTCTCAGTCTGGGAAAGCTTAATGTTAAACCCTGCTACCTGCATTTGGAAGAATGCTGAATGCTGAATAAATGAAATAGCCTTTAACATGATCGTCATGATTCAGTAAAGCTTAGTAACACACAAATTGTTGTGGAAAAGAAAAAAAAAATAAAGAGCTGTTAAGCTTTAAATTAATGTTTAGTATGATGCAGAGAGTGATATTCTGAGACAATTTGCAATTGGTTGTCATTTTTTGTTATTTGCGGTTTTTGAGTTATTTAGCATTTTATTCAGCAGCTCTCCAGTTTGCAAGTTCAGTTCATCAGGTTGCTAGGTTAAAAATTGCTCTAGCAACCATGCATTCATTTGAACCAGAGACTGGAATATGAACAGGAGAGGGCCTGAATAGAAATAAAAGTAATAAAAGTAACAATAGAAATAAAAGTGTAGCCTTACAGAGCATTTGTTTTTTAGATGGGGTCAGTGACCCCCATTTGAAAGCTGAAAAGCATCTGAAGAAGACAAACAATACAAAAACTACAAAAAAATGCCAATTAAAAAGTTGCTTAGAATTAGCCATTTTATAACATACTAACAGTAAACTTAAAGGTGAACCAACCCTATACATAGGGCATCATTAGGGTTGCCACCTCACCCCTTTAATCCTGCATTGCTATTTAGGAATTAATTTAGAAGCATGCATAAACATAAATCACTGTGAATGAAAAAACCAAGAAATAGACTGCTCCAGCTCACCGATCTTTCCTTCAACCAGGTGCTCAATCAACAGTGTCCCCACTGTAAGTACATAAAAAACTCCACAGGCTGACGACACTTCTGGATAAGTTTATTGGAAAAAACTGCTGTGATTAAGGAATACAATCCCGAAACGTGTTAGGCGGTTTACAGCAGTTCTTTCCAATAAACTTATCCAGAAGTGCAGTCAGCCTGTGGAGTTTTTGATAAACATAAATCAGTTTCGTCTGCAGCATGCATCTAAATGAATTGCTAAATAGCCATGCAGTATGCGGCCCTAGGTATCATTCATTCATTACATATTGACATAGCAATTGAGCATATGCCCTTTCAAATTGCAGTACAGGTATGGGATCCGTTATCTGGAACCTCATTATTCAGACATCCATCTCCCATTGACATCATTTTATCCAAATAATCCAAATTTTTAAAAATGATTTCATTTTTCTCTGTAATAATAAAACAGTACCTTGTACTTGATCCAAGATATAATTAATCCTTGATTGGAAGCAACACCAGCATGTTGGGTTTATTTAATGTTTATGTGATTTTCTAGTAGACGTAAAGGACCAGTAACATCAAAAAAAAAATTAAAAAATAAACACCAAGACAAATTAAACCTTAAAATTGCAAAGCTTTTATTAAGAAATAACTTACAGAATCTTTGCGTCCATCTTGCAGCACTTGATTTCTCCTCACTGGCTATTCTACTGACAGCATGTGAAGGAGTGTGGGCTGGGAAGAGGAACAAGGGACAGGAAGTAGCAGCAGAAGGGTAGAAGAAGAAAAAGGAGGAGGAGGTAGCGGCCTTGCCTTCAAATACTGTGCATTGCCCCCTCCCTCCTTTGTGTTGCCTGCTGCTTGACTAGGGGACGCACAGACTCTCCCAGAACTGTCCCAGCGCGGCTGGGATGTTGCTCCGGAAGGGTTGAGAGGACCGGGCTGAGCCGGAGCTACCACAAGCCATTTCTCCCGGTAAAGAAGTTCATGTCTTGGCCAGTGGGAGTGCTATCCCGGGGGCTTCCCAGCCGCATCATCCCATGGAGATTCACAGGTGCTGTAACAGATACTGAGGAATTAAAGGACCAATAACATCCCCAGGGGAACTCTTCCTCTTCTGTTCCTCTTCTCAGCCCACGCTCCTTCACATGCTGTCGGTAGAATAGCAGGGAGGAGAAATCAAGCGCCGCAGGATGGATAGTTGCCCTGTTGCCTTTTCTGAAGAGGAGGGGAAGCGTAGTTTCTGTAAGTTATTTCTTTTTAAAGGCTTTGCGATTTTTAATGTTTAATTTGCCTTGGCGTTTTTTTTTTCATGGTACACTAACAAATTTTTTTTTTAATTTTTTTTATGTTACTGGTCCTTTAAAGTATGAACATTCAAATTATGTATAAGGATTTTACAGGGATATCACTTGCTAAGGTAAAAAAATATGTAGTCAGAGTTATTTTGTTTGGTTTTACAGATGGTCCTCGGAACAACTCACAATCGGCACATGATTCCAGCACCACCAGCAGTTTCCTCTGTACCAAATGCACCTCAGTCTAGGTAACACATCCTCAGGAAACTGCAGTAAGTATGGGACATCGCATTTCCATCAGTGATGCCCAAACTTCCATCCACTACACTATTACCAGCGATGCTTCCCCTTTCAGTCACAGTAGTTCAACCAGTGGCTCCTCCCCTTTATCCAAAATAGGGTGTTAAGTCACTTGGTAAATCCTGCATTCCTTTTCATTCCATCTCTCAGACTGTTAAAGCCGGGGTTTGAAGGCTGCCTGAGGTCGATGGAATGGAATGCAGCATTCACCTTGTGGCTTAAAGTTGCCCATGTGTATGCTACTATGTTCCCTTCGCTTTTCCATCCAGCGCACGTGCGTTCCCTTCGAAATATGGTTTTATACACAGGAGTACCCTTAAGCCACACAACAGACCCTGCATTCCTTTTCACTCCACCCCTCAGACTGCAGGAGCCGGGATCTGCAGGCTGCCTGGAACGCAGTATTTACCTTGTGGCTTAAAGGTGCCCATGTGTATGTATCCATATGTCCTTCTGTTTCCCTCCCTTCCAACAGCGGTGCCTCCTCTTCATCCAAAAAATAGTTTTATACACTGGAGCACCCATAAATCACTCTTGGTAGACCCTGCATTCCTTTTCACTCCATTCCTCAGACTTCAAATGCAGGCGTCTGCAGGCTGCCTGGGTTCCAATGGAATGGAATGCAGCAATCACCATGTGGCTTAAATGTGCCCATGTTTATGTTGCCATATTTCATTCTCTTTCCCATCCTTTCATCGCAGTGCCTTCCCTTAATCCCAAATATGGTTTTATACACTGGAGCACCCTTAAACCATTCTTGGTAGGCCCAGCATTCCTTTGCACTCCAAACTTCAGACTGCAAAAGCCGAGATCTGCAGGCTGCCTGGGGTCCATTTAAATGGAAAAGAATGCAGCGTTCATCTAGCAGCTCAAAGGAAGCAAAACCGATTGCTGTTAAGGGGTCAGGAAGGAATTTTCCCCTTTAGTAAAGCAAATTGTCCCAAGTTTTTCAGAGGTTTTTTGCCTTCCTTTACAATCAAAAAGTGTTTTTCGAATTATTAATAAAGCTATGACTTACATAGAAAAGTCATTGTGTGTATCTTTATTGTGGGTATTGGGCTAGGGATTTGGCAGGGATAACATATTGAGGGGGAGGAAGAGGAGTTAGAATAAGGCTCTTAAAGAGCAGGAAATTGTGATATTGGTTATGTTTCTCCTTGGTTCCTAGCAATGAAACTGAAACATCACTGCTGTGTTAGTCCTACTTCCAAGAATAGAAAGGACAATATACTGATAATCAGCTTCCAAGCTTGCCTTCAGACAACTCCCCCCCCTTTGGGCCTTCCAAGAAGGGCTGGCTCCACAGTTTAGAAGGGCCATGATGGTCTGTGTTGGTTTCAGGAATCCATGGAAATTAAATATTTAAAAAGAAAACCAGTTACATGCAGATCTGCAACCAAATTCTGTTTAGAATCATCATCTCATGCTCTTTTACCTTAGTTGCCTAAAATTCCCTGGCATCTACAGTTTATGCATTAGTGATGAATCTACTAATTTAGCCTCTTCAATAGATGATAACAAAGGCAAGTTAAACTGGGTTGCAGCTGTATTAGGTGGGGTATTCATATAGACCTGACACTGTCCAGCCTTTATCACATCCATTTATTAGTATAAGAATGTATAATCTATAGAGGTTTTATGAATCAGACTCCTGGAATGAACACATGGTTGAACATTGAGAGCTGTACTGTATGAAGGAAAGTAATACAAGTGCATTACACAATTCCCTCTGTAAAACAGCTGATAAAGCAACAGGGTAATACGGAGACTGTGGATGGTTAAATGGCAGCAAGACCAGCAGTTTAGACATATGAATGAGGGTATTATAGATAAAGGGTAACCAAATCATGGAGCACCAGGCAGCACTTGGGGTCATATAAAAAGTCCAAATTTATTGATAATATATCATAAAATCATATTAAGCAACCAAGTGAAACAGCCCCACACTTAACGCGTTTCGTGGCCTCATGTCACTTCTTCAGGTACTTCTGAAGAAGTGGCGTGAGGCCACGAAACGCGTTAAGGGGACCCACCAAGGGATTTGTATATGTTCAGCAGCATATAATATGGATTGTTTGCAATACCTTGCCATTTAAGACAAATCAAATTGGGGCAAAAAAATGCAAATGGACTCAAGTGGCAATTATGTTTTATGACAATTCATACTGTCCACAAGAAAAGCAGCATGACAAAATGATTCCACTTTTAGAAGAACAACAACAAATGTAGAGTGTGTCTGCAGATGTGTTTGGTGTCATGCTGCCCCTACAATCACACCTCAGTGGCCTCCCACAAATCCAGCTCACGGGGTTACTGTTACGTTTGTTTGATTTTCACAGACATTTGTACAACATATTAACAACAAGAAGGAAATTACAACTAAAACACCAATCAAGATTTTAACATGAAAAGGGCTGAAAAAAGGGGACTGAAGTATAACTTTGTTAGCATGGTGGCTAAACAAGGAAAAAAATGTAGCCCAATATCTTTTTCTTGGCAAAGCTCCCATGAAAGCCACAAGGAAATAGGAGGAAAAGGTCTGAAAATCAGATCTAATTGATTAAAGGAGTGTGGAAACCAAAAATAAATATGCTGCTTGCTGCTGCCAAAAATGTACCACAGACATGAAAGAAAAGAAAAAAAAAGTGTACTTTCACTCTACAACCACCTATAATGGTTAGTATACATATAGACTATTTGCATTTAGACAAGCAGGCTGACAGGTAAAAGACATCTTTACATGTTGCAACTAATTGGTTATGTTTACCAATTAGACTGCAATTTTAGAGGTTAGCTCTTAATAATTTCAGAACGAAGGGGTGACTGCAATATCCTTTACATGGCTAGAGCAATGCAGATGGATTTTTCTTGTCTACTTGGTGGAGGGCAACAAAAATGGTGGTAGGACACCAAAAAACCAAATGGTTGATACTCATTGCAGGGATATAACTCATATATAAAAAATGTAAGTCATATTAAAACATAGCCTTAAATCCATATGTTTAAAGCCATATGCCTCATCCTCCCCTGTGGATAACAGAGCACCCCAATAGTAAAGAATCTTAGGGCTCCTAATAACAATTTCCAAATGCTAATAAACAAACCATACCAAGCGCACTTCCCACAGGAAGAGTAGGGCAGGCAGAGTAGGGCACAAACAGGGAGCATAGGGCAAACACAGGGACAATAAGAGAGGCAGCGTATGGCACACAGGAGCATAGGCAGGCAGAGTATTGGGAGCAAGAAACAAACAGAAAAAAAGTATATCAAATAAAAGGTCACTCACCTTTCCCAATACAGTCAAGCAAGGCTTTGGGTCCATCTCCGGCTGTTCCAGCTTTACTACTCCAACCCATCCATACTCATACAAATCTTCTTCATCATTGTTATTACAGAGTCCGAGCGGGTGCATCTGTTAAAAGTGAAAATTATAATTATTGTGCTGAAATTCAGAAATCATCTTTTTCTTTTGCTAGTAGATGTGGGGTTCCATTACATATACATTATAGCACACATTTGGTAGTAGACAATATGGTATGACAGTGGGAGCAACATATAAGGAACACTGGCTCTAGGAGTCACTCAGGAATAATTGCTTCCAAATTTCCAAGTGATTCCAGACTGGTAACTTTGTCCACATGGAGGACCATCCAAAAAAGGCATGCTGTCCAGATATTATGTTAATATTCGTTTATCAAATGTTACAATCCACATCAGTCTCCATATCAATATGTTATAATATTTTCCTGCATATGTTTAAATATTATGCCCAAATCCACTATTTAGGATTCGGACGAACCCCAGAATCCTTTGCGAAAGATTCTGAATCCAAATTTGCATATGCAAATTAGGGGTGGGAAGGGGAAAACATTTTTTACTTCCGTGTTTGTGACAAAAAGTCACGCAATTTCCCTCCCCACAGTGTCTGACTGGCCCACAGGGATACCAGGAAAAGTCCCGGTGGGCCCAGGTGTCAGTGGGTCTTCATGCAGCTAGACTTTTGGCCTATTTCATGGCCATTCCCTATTTCATTGAGAACTAAGTGGATTAATAGATGGAATAATAGATTATAGTATGTAAAGAAAAGAGACTAGGAGAATAGAGGTTGAGTGGGGAGAGGAAGAATAATAGTAGTAAGTGTGGGCCCTTGGTCTACGATTAATTGGTGGGCCTCTGGTCAAAGGTATTTTGGTGGGCCCCTGGTGTCCCAGTCCGACACTGCCTCCCCACCCCTAATTTGTATATGGGATTCGGATTCGGTTCGGCCGAGCAGCAGGATTCCGCTGAATCCGAATCCTGCTGAAAAAGGCTGAATCCTGGCCGAATACTGAGCTGAATCCTGGATTCGGTGCATCCCTGTTAAATACATCAAGTAGGACTTTTGTAATGACTGCTTTATGCAGATGGTTCAAGTGGCGATTTCTATCTGTGCATTTGTTTTCTTATTGCTTGCCATTATAATTATTAACAATTGCTGGCCTACATACTGCCTTCATTTAAAGTGATATTTAAAGGAAGTGATATCAAAATATTAAGCTAAATGAAAAGTTACCTATAGTTCATGTTGATTATTTTTCACTGATAGTTCTGCTTTTGTAAGTAATTGTTACTTGAAGTTCCTAAACCGGACTGTTTTGCCAACCGGACTGTCCCTTCCTAACCTGTCCGTTAGAATTTCTAATGCCAACAGATTACTGCTGCACAAATATGGCAGCCCCCTCATAGAGGAATAGGGTAGTAAGAAAGGAAAGAAATGTAAAAGCATCAGGCAAATACTTTTATGGCAAAATTATAAATAGCATTCAAAGACAACTTTATGATAGACAATAAAAAAAGGTTTTTATCTCATGTCAGTGTCTCTTTAAGATCACTTATCGTGGACCATGTATTTGGCAAGACAAAACGATTGCCATGTGAAGTACTGTTTTTTTTTTCTTTGATGAATTTTTAATACATAACTCAAAGGGATTCTGTGATATCGCTATCAGGTCTTGAAGGCATAGAGGCTTTGATTTTACTTTGAGTGACTGTGAATGATATTTCTAAGGGGATGTGCAAGATTTAAATACAGGAAAGAGAGCCTTTTAAAAAAAAAAAAAAGGGGGAGACAAACTTTCTTTGAAATTTGTGAGCCTTTAATCCGATTAGCCTAATAAAGACAAAACAAAGGGGGAGAGCGTTTTAAGTAGAAGAGGAGTGGGTAGGGAAAATACACACTGTGAGGAGCAGGAACAGAGACAAATTATTGTCCTCAAACCTTTCTCATGGGTCACCAATTCTTATGACGAGCTTTGCTTTCAGTGAAAAACGCTAATTTACCATTACAAATTCTCTGATATTGATCCAAGTTTGTGAAAAGTAGGGACATATGAATTAGAAAGGGATGGGGTTCACTACCCTTATAACAGAAACAGGACAATAGGTATTTACTTCTCCAAGGCGTTTGATGAAGCAGGACATTTAGTTCTAAATCCCTATCTGCACCCATTTACACATAATGCATACTATCCAATAATCGCCAGGACATCTGGGCAGTATCCACCAATGAGACAATAGGATTTTCCCAAGCTTCTTAAAGGACATAGTTCACTCTTAAATGGCAATGCCACCCACTACATTTTGCTATTGTTTATTCTTGAGCAAGAAAACAAAACACAAGGAATTGTGTGAAACCTCTTCCCCATATGTTTGATGGGACTTGTGAATCCCATGGTTCTCAAGCAGAAAAGCTGGCCTCAGTATCTTCCCTGCTTGTTGGTGAGGTCCATAAGTACTACTTTTGCCTGTGCTTCTTCATAAAATCTCCCCAAAGTGCCAGTCTCAGCTTCCACTTGTTTTGTATTTATAGCAAGAATGATTGTTTTACAGTTATTTTGGACGGTTTCTGTGGGAAAGTGTATAAGAGTAATATCTGCAAACATCTCTCTGTAAATCTGGGAGCAGATACTGAAGTACATATTTGAGGGCGACTTTAAAGGGATGTTCCCATGTAAAAAAAAAGCTGTTCCCCTTCAAAGTGATGCAGAGAACATGATTGGCACAGGGCTACACATGTACTGCCACTCGTACAGTAACCATCAGTTTGGCTTTATATAGTGTAGGATTGGCCAGCGTATGGCCACCTTAACCCTGAAATTACCTAATTTTTATGGTATAACAAATGCCTTATACAATATATAGGCTTTTAATAAATAGGTCAATTTTACTGCTCCCATGTAAAGCAGTTTGGAGCATCCTACAAAACAAAGTTTTTTTTCTTCCGTAAGGGATGACAGTTTCACTTTAAATGCTTCCATGAAAATGCCATCAAGTAGTGTGACAGAAAAGAACAATGATTTCTGTTCCCACTTGGGTTTAAATGTCTAGGGGGGAGGAAATAGAACTACACATCAGAGGTTATGCATCCCCCCATTTAGAACACTTCTTTTAAAAATGTCTGCCTCGTTATTTCTTAAAATAGAAAACTATGTAGGTCAGCTATCTTGGGGGCAAAGCACCGTTTTTTATACAATGATACAATTTAGTAAATTAACAGCCCTTCTAAGAGAAAATGTCTCAGCAACTCAAAAATGATAACCACTAAATTTCTTTAAACATCAAAGCTTCCATAAAGAAAATCTTATAAAAAAAAAAACTTATATAAATGTATAGCAAAGCACAAATCTGTTTCTGATCTTAGTGCAGGCAGATCAGACAGAGGAAGTATTTAATTTGCCATACCAATATGATTTGCCATTGTACAGTCTTACAGTTGGCCGTGTGTGCCTTTAGAACCCCTTCCCTATACCAAAATAAAGCTTTTCATCAATATTTGACAAGAATATGAACATTTTAGCAAGTAAGGGATCTTTCATTCAAAAGTAGGGAGGCATCGAATCCATGATTCGGTTTGGGATTCAGCCTTTTTAAGCAGGATGACCGAATCCTTGTTCCTGGGCGAACCAAACCCGAATTTGCATATGTAAATTAGGGGCGGGAAGGGAAATCACTTGACTTTTCATCACAAAACATGTAAAAAGTAAAAAAAAATCCACTTTTTCCTTGCATGTGCAAATCTGGATTCGGTTCAGTATTTGGCCAAATCTTTCAAGAAGGATTCGGGGATTCAGCTGAATCCCAAATAGTGGATTCGGTGCACCCCTATTTAAAAGACAAACTACTGTAGCCTAGATTGGCTTTATACAGTGAAGTAGAATTTTTGAAGAGAGTGAGACAGATCTTGCAGCGTATGGCCAGGGAGCAAAGAAACCAAAACTATGGAACTCTTCAGACATGATCGGCCCTCAGGGCAATAAAGCTGTGGCCCATGATCCATAATACATTTTACCATGGCAGTTTAGAAGAGGTATTCTTCAGAATGTGGGTAGCAGATGGGAGCGGTAAGGGATGCCCCAGAATATTCCTAATAAAAAACAAGCTGGTTGGTTGTAAACACATGTTGTGTTCAGCCAGTCAGACACACAGTGGTTAAGTGACTAAATGGAATATTAACCCTACAAAGGATATTGAGTGCCCTTAACATTACTTTTCCTCTCACATCTGTTGGATATGTGTTTTTATAACAGACAGAAGCAGATACCACAAACTCTTTTTTTATTTCAATGTTTTAATCATATACAATGTCTATGGACAATTGTTTCTGAAATAGGATACAGACAAGCACACATTGATTTTCTAGAAAAAGAGAAAAAAGGGTCAATAGCGAGTTATTCGTTATAAGAGCGACCTGCTTCCCATTAAAAATAGTGGAAATTGCGGAGCCCATGGCACCCATAAGCATCATATTATCAGTATTAGGTAATAGTTCATCACAGGTGCCATAAACCGTGGATTTCCCCAATAACAGAAGGGAGAATGATACTTGTACTGCTGTTTTCCACCATCAACCCAAAACTTAGAAATATGAATATTCCACCTAGGAAGTGCAATTGACTCTACTCAACAAAAGCTTAGGCAAACTAACAATGGTACAATATTTCTAATTATGCAATTGAAAACATGTTTTCTGAAATACCTGGTATCACTTAATTAATTTAGGAGACCAAGTTCAACCACTGTGGGCAGCATCTAAGCCGGCAGGAAAGTCCAAAGCTCATCTATGGTAGACTACACTTGGACACCAGTTAAAGGGGCAGTCAGCCTTTCAGATACTTTTAGTATGGAGTAGAGAGTGACATTCTGAGATTATTATTTAAGGTTTTTGAGTTATTTGGCTTTTTATTCAGCAGCTCTTCAATTTCCATTTTAAGCAATCTGGTAGCTAGGGTCCCAATTACCCTTGCAACCATGCAGTGATTTGAATAAGAGACTGGAAAATGTATAGGAGAAGCCTGAATAGAAAGGCGAGTAATAAAAAGTAGCAATAACAGTTAATGTGTAGCCTTAAAGAACAATTGCGGTTTTTTCATCGACGCCCATTTGAAAGCTGCAAAGTCGTCAGAAGTAAAAGGCAAATAACTATGAAACTATAAAAAAAAATAATGAAAACCAATTGAAAAGTTGCTTAGAATTGGCCATTCTCTAACATACTAAAAGTTACCTTAAAGATGAACCACCCCTTTAACAGTATTAACAGCGTGAAGCATATGGGTCAAAAGTACCAGAATAGTCCAATAAAAACATATTAAGGATTCAGCAGTCTTCTATTGGACATTTTAAGAGAGGGTTCCCTACTCAAATTGATTCGTTCAACAATGAAACACTTGGATCTGCACATTAAAAGGCCAGTTTTGCCACACCGGTTATAGATACAGTATATCCAGTGTATATGGTTGCAGAGACAAAATCAAACTGAAAGGCAATCTGATCTGTGGGTCCATAGCCTGCAAGACATATATTGTGGTTAAGCCATCCCTGCAAGCAACATGCATCTCTAGGAAGCTAACTACATGTCTCATGTCTGCTGTAAAACTACTGATGGGGCTGGAAAAAGCCGCACAGTTGAAGTTCTGCAATATGAAGGTACAGCTCTGGTCTCCAAGTGACCAGTTACAATGCTGCATCTACCACATAAAACTGTAAGATAGAAACTGTAAGAGGCCCTATCTGTAGAACAGATAACGGACTAAACTATTTATAGGCCTAGACACTAAAGATGAATTAATTGACATTTCTTAATACCCACTGCCAAGTTATTTTCAGATTTAAGCTCAGCAATGGTATCACAGAAACCCGAATACCTTACCAAAAGCCCAAGAGGACCTAGAAATCCCTAATTATTTTGTTGTCTAGGACAGACCACGTCCTGCACACCATTGGCAATCAGTTTACCATCCTTCACACAAGGTACTCAAAAAAGCCACCACAGAAGTTTGTTTTGTGCTTTTATTCAGACAAAAGGACCACAAGTTAAACAGTCCCAGATTTCAGAGGTTGTCAGCTGTGTTTCTGTTTTTGGATGGCACAAAACCAAAACAAAAGAAATGAATGGAATGAGGTGCTGCCAACTGCACAGCGCAAGTGTCACCCAGGGCATTTCAGGCAAGATAGTGAAGGCCAGTCAGGAGGGATGGAGCTGAGTGAGATTACAGATAAAAGAAAGGGACAAAGGGCAATGGGGGAAAAACAGAGAGAGAAATGGGGGGGGGGGCAATAGAAAAGGGCACAAATAAGAAAAGAAAGCAGTCATGGGCTAGAAAAAGAGGAAACAAGAAGAATAAGAGAAGACAAGGAAGGAAAATAAGGACCATTGGGGAAAAGGACTAAAGAAAGTAATGGAAGAGCTGGGAAGGAAAAGTGTAATGAATACATGAAAAATGCACTAATGTGGTGCAGCGAAACCAGTATGTCTTGCCAAGATGCACTAGTCAGTGACAATAATCTAGAGACACGCATAAACGCGAAGCAGCCCTTGCCGATAAATAATCCTCCAATTTTTTGCCCAAATAAACAAAAGCAAAAAAAAGGATGCAGATAATTCCCCATATTTCTGCAACGTTTCCCACTTTAATGGGCAGATTTATTAAGGATCGTTGTTGTGTTTTCAATGAAATTTGAATTTTTAAGGTTATTTTTTTTTGTCAAAAATAAATTTTTTGAGTTAAAAAAAACAAATTTTTTCTAGATTAATTATACTGTGACCCTGGAAATAGCTTGAACCTGAAAATACACCATCTAAAACCTGTCGAGGTCATGCAGGAGTCAATGGCAGAGGTCCCTTGAACCTTTTGAAGATGTTAATAGCCTTTGTGTGTCCCCCCCCCCCCCCCGGGGGAAAACCAAACCCCAAACTCGCTGATTCCAGTTTAATCCAGAGACACACACATACACGTGAAGCAATACTTGTCCATAAATAATGCTCCCATTTTTTGACCTAATAAACAAAAGAAAAAAAAACGATGCAGATAATCCCCCTATTTCTGCAACATTTACCATTTTAAGGGTCAAGGCACACAGGCAGATTCAGGGAGATTAGTCGCCTGGCGAGAAATCTCCTCTTCTTCGGGGCGACTTATCTCCCTGAACTGCTTTCTCTGCCTACCTGCAGGTTAAAATGTAAATTGTCGGCGGGATGGCACTCTGCACAATTAATTTTCCGAAGTCGCCCGAAGTTTCCTCGTGAGGCAAATGCAAATTGCCAGCGGGATGACACTTGGCACGATCCGTTTTCTGAAGTTGCCCCGAAGCTGCCTCAAGAGGAAACTTCGGGCGACTTTGGAAAACGAATCACGCCGAGCGGGGCGGCAGGGAAGGCAGTTCGGAGAGATTAGTCGCCCCGAAGAAAAGGAGATTTGTCGCCGGGGTGACTAATCTCCCTGAAACTGCCTGTGTGCCCTGACCCTAAAGTCACTTTTTTACAAGATTGCCCAAGGAAAAATATTGGCTGGAAAAGATGAAACAGCTCTATTGCTTCTTCTCCTACAGGGTAGTTTTGTGGTGATCAAAATTGCCCGAATAAGACTAGTCTAATAACTATACAGGTATAAGGTCTATTGTCTGTAATGCTCAGGGCCTGAGGTTCTCTGGATAAGGGATCTTTATGTGCCATGCCTAATTCTGCTAAAAATAATTTAAGATTAAATAAACTCTTTAGGATTATTTTGCATCCAACGTGGATTGATGCAGTTTACATGGGATCAAGTACAAGGCACTGTTTTATGATTACAGAAAAAAAGGAAATCATTTTCAAAAATTATAATTATTTGCTTAAAGTGGACTCTATGGAAGATTTCAGAGTTTTCTAGATAAGGGATCCCATACCTGTAGTAAATGTGGACTTGTGTAACAGTAACTTTGTAGTGAGCAGACTTTTTGTCCCTTTCGTCCTAGACATTAGAATTGAGTTGGGCAAATGATTGAAATTGATAGAAATGCGACTTTTTCTAACCCCGGCTACTATGTAACTGTGTCATTTACTGGTCAGATTTGCCCATTCACAATCTGCGCCATTCCTACCAAATTCTGCTTGTACCAAAACAGAGGGCAGATGTCAGATGACGTGTGTTTGAAGATTTAAACACACAATTTTGCCCCAGCTTTAGGCTGTCCCCTACCCTACCCTTAACAAGTGCTGACCCCACCTGTCATCCAGATATATGCGAAGAAAAATAATACAGTAGTATAAAGTATACCTAGAAATCAATATTTCCTTTTTAGCAAAAATCAAGTGGTTACTGCTACACCCTGGAACCTTTCCAGAAGTGAATAAAAAATGTACCAGAGGTATTTCTTACATATCCTAAACGGCACTTTGAATAGGCAGTGTTTTATTAATCCTCTCTTAAGGAGATCCTATGTCAGTCAAGGAAATGAGAGGGGGGACTTGCATAAAGCAGAAAAAATGTGTTTTTAAAAAAACACATCAAAAGCCGCACAGGGGATATAAAAGCAGGTTACAGTTACAGTCATGGCTTGCGGCACCTCCTTGTCAGATAGTGAACTCTCTCCTGCCATTGCTGAACTAAAAATTTGTGATTGTGGGAGCTCTGGAAGCCGCTATAAAATGACAGGCCTACTAGCGACTACTATAGAGGGAAACAATGTGTCTGGCGAGGGACATTTGAGAATAGAAAATTACTTCCTCTCTTTTGTCCGAATTAGAATTCAAGTACATGGAATAAATCCAATACACGGACAAAAATGTCCCAAAGGGGTTTAAATTATTCGCTGTGGTTCCTGTATGTATATAACTTGGGTGCAATATATATAGGCATTAGGCAGAAAGGCCAAGCAATAAATAAACAAAGTTTTTCTTAGGACACTTTTGTCATCTTGAAAAATTTGCTTTTCAAAATCGATGAGGTGACAGTATCCCACAAAATGCACCATATCAGCAAATACGTATAAGGGGCATTTTATAGATCTTACAGTTTTGTCTTTACATTAAAACATAAGCAATTGAACAACTCCCCATATCGATGCATTAGCCAGTTATACCAGAAGTGAAAAATCACAAATGATTGGCAGCTGAACACTCTGATCAAAAATTCTATTTATTCAGAATTGAGAATTGCTAGCCTGTATTTTTGGGTAAAAGATGCTTATATCTGAGGTTAATATTAACCTAATTATTAAGAGATAAGGTAAAACGTGTGTTGCCTAACTGGAAGCACAGATAGATCTGCACAGTGAGCCTCCAATACATATTAAATAAACACTACACAATATTTTTTTTTAATGAGCAATTTCATATGAACTTTCCATATACCCGACCTTCAACTATTACTGAACTAAAACTGCTACCAGTATCTTTGGTAGGTTTCTCATAAGATCATGGCCACATTGTTATACTGTTCGGTTGGCTGTCAACAATAAAATTAACAGTTTTTGCATCATAGCGGCATAGAGGTTGGAACAAAGCCAGTTACCAGCTAGGCTCAGAAATCAGACCTTCCCTGTACAAAACAATATACAGTATGGTTGAGAAATCCATTCCAAGATTGCATTTGCTAAATAACCCATCAACAGGCATGTGCCCCTGTTATAATTCTAGCTTTTTATTAACCCCTGTGCGGGACGTTAAAGAGAAAACTACCGCCAATCTGACAAAGTCTTTGAAGTGTCCCTCCTCCCCCATAAGGAAGATCTCCAGAGGAATGCACTCCGAGGAATGACCTCCGCTCTGGAATGCACTAGGGAAAAGAGGAAGGAATGCAAGGCCCCTTTCAGGGTGCCCAAAGGTACAGTACACTGGGCCATTCTTGTACCCTTCACAGTAAACATGCCATGGCAGAACCTTGCTTAGAGTTTCGATGCACATGTACAAGTAACAAAAAAAAGGTGTGTTCAATTAAAAACAGTGAAATAGAATGAAAGAAGACCAATGCAATGAAATTCTGGGTATTTCTATGCAGACATGACCGCTGATTAAGTTATTGTCATCCTTTATTTATAGAACACCAACACATTCTACACTTGACACCGATTTTCACATCAATCTCCAGTGGCATTTATAATCTAAAGATGGCCGTACACTTGAAGATCTTCTCTTTGGCAAGGTTGTCAAATGAGCGGATCTTTCCCTGACCTTTTCTAATATGTCCACCTTGAGTTGGGCGATCAGATCCGATCAATAATCATTGGATAACAAAGCCGCATAAATTAATTGGTCCAGTCCTCGCTTTGATGGGATTTTAAAACATGTCCAATCGATATCTGGCCGATTTTCAGCAGCTTTGATCAGCCCTTGTATGGCCACCTTTAAGCCCTTATCACACACACATTACTTTATTAAGAGCCATGGGGACAACATAAAAAGTTTGTGGCAGAGCAAGTGGCTGGGAGTATGGGGATATGGAACCACAAATCCTCTTAGAAGTCAGCATTTTGGTAACATTGCACAGGCCATGACTTGCTGTGTGGGGTTAATGCAGGGACTATGGATAACACAGAGTATGGATTGTGGTCACGGTATAAATGTGAGAGAGCAATGATTAGTCATGAAATAAATAAATAAATAAATAAATATATATATATATATATATATATATATATATATATATATATATATATATATATATATATATATATATATATATATATATATATATAAATAATTTAGCTTTTATGTTAAATCCTATAATTTATATTCAACAATGCCAACTGTATTTCTCAGTGAACATAAAAGGTCAGTATTAACTAAATGCAAATTCGGGTGCTCCTGATCGTTCCCAATTGTGCAGATTTGTTTTTGGCAATGCCATATAAGATTTTAAGATAGAATTATATTGTGAGATATAATAGAGGAAGAAGGTAGATACTATATTAGCCTGACTCATTCCTGCACCATTTTAGAATGCCTCAAAATAACATACCGATACCCTGTATTTATGAAAATTGCCACAATGTCACAGGATACAGCTCTGGTTAGGGCATCACTTATAGCCCTTTGCAACCAATACTCGGCAGGACACTTATTGAACAAGCAATACTACCCAAAAGTCTTAAGGAAAGAATGGCCAATATAGTGTCTCCTCCTAGAGACTGTCATGAGACCATTCCAGACATTTTTTTATGCGACCATTTATCTTCAACAAATCTCATGTTCCCAAAATATCTTTTTCTCTTTATTTCATACCTCCCATCTGTCCCATTTTTCAATGGATAGTCTCCTGCACTGAACAGCCAGAAAAAGATACAAAGTTTCTAAAAACTTAATTGGCTTTTGGCAGAGAGCCCAGAATATGTGGCAGGTGCACATAGATACATTTGTTACAATTTGAGATAAGCAAAGAAACAATGGTAACTATTTAAAATAAGCATGTCTCTTAGGGAAACTGTAACTTGCAGCATAAAGGGAAATTTACCTTCATTAGCAAAATTGTAATAATACATAAAACCTGACCCTAAAACTCTCAGAAATGTGTTCAAACTTTCCATAACCTGCCAAATTTAGTAAAATGAACATGGTAATTAGAGGGCGTGGCCATAAAATGGGCATGGTCAAAAAAATTTTGAAGCAATGTGCGCAGCAAACCATTTTGTCCCTCTTTTTCAAAATGTTTTCAAAATGTTGGGCGGTATGCTATGCCCAGTACTATCTGTGGTCTTATAGTTTACCCTCAGTCTTAGAGACCTAACAAGTTTTAACAAATACGAATACATAGTGAAAATGCCAAGCCATGAACAAACTGCCCATTAATGTCCAGACAGATAACCAACAGAAATCACAGAGATGTGACATGATGTACGATTCAGAACATAGTTAACCAATCAATGCCCGGGATGCTACTTCTGCAACAATAGGTCTCTCCTGCTCCTCAGTCCTTACAAAACAGATACTGAAGGAATTGCAATATATCTGTACAATATGTACATGACTAGAGGACATAACCACTTTTATGGTTCCATATACACATATATTGCCTATGTGGGAATGGGTAAAATAAGTATCGGGAATGGGACTGAACAATACAGAATACAGATTGGGTGCCAGTTTATTTAATTCTTAGATAATAATTGGTTAAAAAAAAAAACACACAGAAAGAATAATATAGCATAAGGCCTGACGAGTGGTGGTCTCATGTTCCAATATACCTTGCAGTGAGGTAACATCAATAAGGATAATTCAGATTCTGGATTTCAAGGTCCCTAGCAAAGATCCTACACTACTACTTCTGACTTACTCGCCAATTGTTGCTTGTTTGGGTTCAATGCTGTTATTTCTACGACAATGCAACTCACAATGGGATCCCCCCGTACTTACACAAGAGAGCATTATTTAGAGGGCCCATCCCCAACTGTATATTGAAGACAGAAGAAACGAATGGAGTCCTAGGTTTGAGGAGGTATTCAGAAAAAAAGTAGATGGCTTCACCTTTACGGAAGAGAGCAGAGAAAAGGGGAAACAAAGTAAACTCTTAGGGCAGAGACAGACGCGAAGATAAGGGGAGATTTAGTCGCCCAGCGACTAATCGCCTCTTCTTCGGGTGACTAATCTCCCCGAAAAGCCTTCCTGTCGGCTAGAATCTAAATCGCTGGCGGGATGGCACTCGGATCACCAGCTGGAAGGCTTTTCGGGGAGATAAGTCGCCCGAAGAAGAGGCAACTTTTCGCCGGGCAACTAAATCTCCCCGAATCTTAGTGTGTGCTCTTACCCTTAAAGCATTAATGAAGGCTGTATAAGCAGGGGTACATTTCCATAGAGGGAACAGTTCAAGTTTAGGTGTAGATAGCCCAGCCCTAGCAGGCCAACAATCTCTGCAGTTTAGGAAACAGAGTGAATAGAATCTGAAAGGAAGTAATTAGCCTTCTTGGTTTCCATAGTGTGGAGATGATATCTGCAACAAAAAGCGCTCAATAAAGTTTTATTGCTTCACTACACAAAGAAGTATTCTATTCTTCCTAACATCAAAGGCAGAGCTCTAAATCGATTGATGATTTCTTTACAGATTACTTATCTATTACAGCTAAAGATCCCGCACCCCGCATTCCACTGTGGGGAAAAAGGTAAATAAAAATGGCACATCCTTACTACACAGAATAGCTAATGAATAGAGGGAACCAGGGCTGCAATAATAGCTAGGAAGAACTGGAGGCTGATAAATAACACAACCTTGGAACTGGATGTTACCCTGTGGAAATTAAACACTGGGCCGGGAACGTGACCAAGAGTAACAGGAAGTTAGTGCTGAGCTCCAAGCAACACTCTGGGTCAGATGCACTAAGCTCTGCGACATAATAAATAGAAACCTCTTCAACAAGCTGACATGAGTGGCATCTTAGCTCTGGCATGCACTTCTTAGCACATATAGGGAAGCAATGGGTTTCGACTTAGAATATGTGAATTCAATGCATATGGAAAAATCGAAGATTCTTTTTTTTCCCCCAGTACCAATACCTGATGCATAAAGGCAGTACTGTATTTCTGTGAATATTTATATATTTAGAAAAGCTTTTTTTTTTTATAATTATAGCTTCATTTCATTCCCCACCCTAGCTTCAGGGGCTGGTATCTGCTGGTCTGGGGGAGACATAATGCCTCATAAACAAATAATCAGGGATGCACCAAATACCTTATTTTGCATTCTGCAGTACCCCTGAATCCTTTGAGAAAGATTCAGACAAATATCGAACCCCAACCCTAATTTGCATATGAAAATCAGGGGGATGGGGGGGGGAAGAGCACAGTGCGCGGCTAAATTTTTTTTAACTTTCTTCTTTTGTGACAAAAAGTCAAGATTTAAAGGATTCTGATTCAGTTCAGCCAGCCACAAGGATTTCGGCCGAATCCTGCTAAAAAAGGCAGAATACCGAACCGAATCCTGGATTCAGTGCATCCCTACAGAGAATCCATTTTGGCACTTTGTTACTGGAAAAACTTGCAGCAATGTACTTTAGATATTCAAATATCACATGGATTAGAGAGGAATTTTTTTAAAAAAAAAAATGCATATAAAAGTTAAAATGTATAACCAAAAACGCATTTTTATGATTTGTCTAATGAAACCATGATACTTATAAATATAGCAGCCTTCAACCTCTTGGTTTCGTCAATGGGGAATATTTAAACAATGTTTCTCATCAGGAGTGAATTGAGGAAGTCGCTGGTAGAAATGTTATGGTTTCGGTGGTTCATTTGACGCTCCAAGGTCTCTTTCGGGCAGGGAGGATAGGCCAGTGGTTCATGGCTATGTTTCCTGATAAGATGAGAGCAATGGGGCCACAATAGGTCCTTTACACTTGTCTGTAAACCGTCAGGTCTCCCACTTGGATTTCAGCCAAGGGAAACAAATCACAGGATGAGAAACAGGGAGGACAGAAAAAAAATCGGAAATGTTGCTTCAACCACAGTAAACTGACACAAATGGTCATACAAAGCAAAATACCCTAGATCTTACCTTAATTATTATAAACAACATTTAAAGGTCATTGCACAACAGTCCTTAACCTGAAGGAGCAGCACAATAAATTTAAATAATAAAGCCAGCATAGGCACAATTTAGTAGCTTCCACTAGCATTCACAAATAAAGGTATGAAGAGGTGAGATATGGGTTATATGGTTACGGGTCATGGCTCACAGAAAGGACAATCTACATCTTGTTAAATATAAGCCAGGTAAAAGATTTTTTTTGTGGATGTCTTGGCAGGGTGAAATGAGAAGCTAATGGCTGATATAGACATGTTTAGTCAAATTATGGGAAGCAGCACAAATGACTGATCTAAATGACTCCTGACACAAGCAGCAGGAGCCAAAGAAAAGGGGGAAGACTGCAGAATGCCCTTACATTTTACTGAAATATACAGTACATACATGTGGGGACAACAGATATGGGGAGAAGACACACTTATCTGTCTGGAAAAATCATAAATATGATTTTAACATGTGAAGTTATTTACTACTATAGCATGGCACAGCTCAAACCCCATTTAAACTTCTTGTTCAGAGATAAAATGATCAAAGATAAATAAAAAAACCTCTTCCTCCTTATTGAAGATTAGGAATGTATTATGTAGACCAGGGGTCCCCAACCTTTTTTTACCCATGAGCCCCAATCAAATGTAAAAAGAGTTGGGGAGCAACACAAGCATGAAAAAATTCCTTGGGATGACAAATAAGGGCTATAATTGGTTTTTCGGTAGCTCCTATGTGGACTGGCAGCTTACAGGAGGCTCTACTTGGCACTGCACATAGTTTTTATGCCATTAAAACTTGCTTTCAAGCCTGGAATTCAAAAATAAGCACCTGCTTTGAGGACACTGAGAGCAACATTCAAGGGGTTGGAGAGCAACATGTTGCTCAATAGCTACTGGTTGGGGATCACTGATGTAGACGCTCTAAGGATAAAGAGAACACTTTGCAGTTAAAATGGACATTGACCCCAGCAACAAATTCGGTACTCCAAAAAGCAGGAAGGCCAGCAGTCTCCCAAAACCCAAACATTGCGTGCTGGGTCACAGTAGGAAGTCGTTTTATGTACAACCGTGGTTTCCTGAAATATCAAGTTAAATCAAGGCCAGGCCACAATCCCATCAGGGAGGGGACCCACAGCTGCTCAGGAAGCTGTTGGAAGTACTTCAGACTTAAGCTGTGATGAAGACCTTCCCCAGAATAAGTATTATTGCTATATTTCAGCAGGCACCAGGATCCCATGCATTCAAGGCAGAAATGCATGTCAATATCTTAATGGGATGACCCATCTGTTGAGATACCAACGCCAGAAAATATCCTTTTTTATATCCATCATAACATTATCTTTGAATGCTATTCATAATTTTGCCATAAAAGTAGTTACCTGATGCTTTTACATTACCTTCCAGCAAAAAACAATCAACGTGACCTATAGGTAACTTTTGATGCAGATTGATATTTTTAAGTGAGAACAAGGATTGATAATTATATAGTTACATAGTTACATTGGGTTGAAAAAAGACAAAGTCCATCAAGTTCAACCCCTCCAAATGAAAACCCAGCATCCATACACATACCCCTCCCTACTTTTAATTAAAATTCTATATACCCATACCTATACTAACTATAGAGTTTAGTATCACAATAGCCTTTGATATTATGTCTGTCCAAAAAATCATCCAAGCCATTCTTAAAGGCATTAACTGAATCAGCCATCACAACATCACCCGGCAGTGCATTCCACAACCTCACTGTCCTGACTGTGAACAACCCTCTAATTATGACAGGCTTTTGTAGCTTAAAGATATCTTATCATAAAATAGAGAGTCAAAATCTAGGTCTCTAGTGCAAGTGCGCTATTTCAGCTCTAGGGAGGCAAAGCCCTGGCAGAAGCTTCTGTATGGTTCATTGTGGCATTCCTAATTAAACAGCAGATGCAGAGAGCATGAAAGGGAGTAAAGAAGAGTCATATTTACATTTTCGTAGCACAGAGCAATCAGTCAAGCTAATACTCTCAGAAAGATTGGCTCTTGGAGAGCAGTGTCCAGAAAAGAACAGGTTAAAGGAACAAAACGCACACACACAATTTACAGTTTTCTTTTGTTGGGACTCAAATTCCTTACTGCTACAGGGCATGAAGCAACAGAAACCAAGATATGTTCCCAAACTCTCAGAGCTTGGCAGGAGCTGCTGCACATCACTCCGTGCATTCCACTAGACTTTTGAAATGAAATCAATGACTATGTACTGAGGTTTGCTAGAGGCTGGGTGTGTAGGGGGTTTTCTAGAACATTGCTGAGGTGGGTTTTAGAAGGACATTGTGGCACAATGTTTTATCAATGCAAGGCAGTGGCCAAATGGAGCAATATAGGTCTGCCACTGATAAAAGACATTCCCTTTGATTCTAATGGTTTCAAATGCTTTACTTCTGGGATATCAGAAATCAGAAATGTATGGTATTTAGATGAGGGCTTCCTTTTACCATGGTGCAATGAAAAATCCAATCACATAGCAATCATTTGGTCAATTATACTGCATAAAGAAAAAACAATGATAGCAAACTGTAACAAACTAGCCACTACAACAGCAGCAAGGTCTACAGTTACAGTAAAACTACTACTTTCTGCATCCATTGACAGTCTTCTGTATTTGGTGGATCTTGAAAGCTTAAGAGGCCCATTCAGACATCTTTACTGCATAATGAGACGTTCCATAGAATGGTGGCATATGGAGAACCAAGGGCAATAAAACAACTGAATACAAAGGATGGAAGTTTCAATAAAATGAAAAGCCTTTATGATAACACTGATGAGTTCAAAGTCCCACCATCATTATTATGGGTTATAAACTGCCTTGAGCATTGATCTGAACTGCTAGGATGCTAATTGCCACCAAAGATGCTTTTTTTATTATGCGGTGTAAAAAAGCATTCGTCAAAAAAATTGTGTAAAAGCTGTGTAAAATAAATGGCGAATTTATCAAAGTGTGTGTAATTTTAAGTCATGTGAACGCCAGATTTGCAGCTGTTATTGTACATTGTTTACGGTGGAAGTCACTCTAAGAAAAAACGCTTAAAAATTTTACGACGTTTTTTTACAAGGCAAAGTCTAGTGATCTCTGGTGTATTATCCTGCTGTTTTTTACATAGCATAATAAATAAGTCCCTTAGAACAGAATTCATTTTCTTCCTTACAGGTGACAGCCCCAAACTTTCATACTGTATCTCAAACCCCGCTTAAAAAAAAAAAAAAAAAACCTAGACAAGCTGAGGGACCCCTGTTCTTCCACTAATAAGGATACTTGTGCTGGCAGGGATGTGAATGTGTTAAAATAGTATCTGTGCCCAACAAGACACAAAAACACCATTATTATTTTAGATGTGCTAGTTGAGCAAGCTGCGTTTTCAGAAAATCCATATCTGGCTCAAGCACAGGACATGCCGCACAAGCTATCCTTGTGTGTTCTGCTATTTATTGTTCCAGCATAAGTGGGTAATAAAACAATTCTCTCATTCAGGACACACAAGCATACAAAAGATATATTTCATAACAGCAATTAAAGGGGATAGGTCAGCTTCACAAAACATTCCATCTTCAGATAGCATGCCACAAATTAAAACTTGCATTTACTGCTTGCTAATTTTTGCCATTTTCTTTAAAATTGTATGTTTTAAAATAAAACAGCAAGCTCAGTTTTAAGCCTTGGTCAATGACTCTCTAAAACGGTTACAAATCAATGGTATATAATGGTCACAAATTGACAGCCAAGCTTACAGAGTTTCTGCGTGGAGCCACAAGCAGGGGGATAAGGTATAGCATGCAGTCTCTAGAGGAAGTACATCTTCCATTGGGACGGTGGTTTATCTAGTGAGTTTGGCTACTGGTTCATCTGCCTTGGGTATTTGGCGACAGGGAAATTTGTCACCCGCAATTATTTATATGTCTGCGGGTAACAAATCTCCTGAATAGTGTCTCCATTGGAAATAACTGAAATAGCTGGTGGTAAAACCTTTTCTTTCATTTCTTAGCTGGTGGTAGAACCAACATATCCCGAATTCGCTCAACATTTTCTCCAGAGGCAACTTTGGGGGACATTGAGATATGTTGGTTTTACTGCCAGCAATTTCAGTTATTTCCAATGGAGATGCATTTTCAGGAGATTTGTCGCTCCCAGTCGTGCAGTCGCAGGTGACAAATCTCCATGGCAGCCACTGCCCTTAGGAGGTTATTGGAAGGGGAATAAAGTGTCTAGTTTTAGCTCTATAGAGCCTTTTGTCAGAAGATTTCCAATTCCTTTTTGATACTTGAAAGGAGGTTTGATTAATTTTCTTGGCGTATCCAAAAAGTTATTGGACACTTCAAGGTTTTTGATCTCCTCCTAGATCCCTAAATCCCTTATCTGAATTAAAGTTTCTACTGCAACTGCTTGGATCTTTTAGTGCAGAGACACACAGTCAGATTCAGGGAGACAAAATTCCTATTCTTCGGGGCGACCAATCTCCCCAATCTGCCTTCCCGCTGGCTTGGATTGCTTCTTTTTCCGAAGCTGCACGAAGTTGCCTCACGAGGAAACTTCAGGCAACTTCGGGAAAACGAAACGCTCCAATTGCCATCCCACCGGCAATTTTCATTCTAGCCGGCGGGAAGTTTGGGGAGATTAGTCGCCCCGAAGTAGAGGAAATTTGACACCGGGCGACAAATCTCCCTGTCGGTCTCTGCCCTTAGGAGTTTTTCTCACTATGGAAATTTGCCTGACATTGTCTGTACGGTCTACTTCATAAGAATAGCCTTCCTCCGATGGTTCAGTGTAGATCTCTCCATCAGGCAGAGGGATGTACACAGAGGTTGTGATAACCTTCTGAATAGCAGCAGTACTTAATGCACTTCAATGGAAGCAGTCAGACCCAGGAAGGATGTCTTTCAGCCACTGGTTGTGCATGAGTAGCTGAGGACGCCCCCTTTGATTGGTCTCTTTTATTTGTGTCAAGATTCAGAGGCTTTAGACCTCTTCTGAACAGCTTTGTTGGTACCTATGTTACCCAAGGGATGACCTAAGAAATGTTAATTTTAGGTGGGAAAACGTAGAATGCAACTGAAAATATTAATTATTCCTGGTTTTGTGAAGTTTTGTCAAGGCAAGGAGCATAAAAATCTGCAAAATAATAGCAGATGTGGACCATAGCAACCATTGAGCAATAGCTTCTGTTAGCAGCCATAAGACTACTGCAACCAACATTCTGATTAGTTGCTATGGGTTAATACTCGTAGTAAATATTACACCTGGTCTATGAATTCTCATAGGCTTTTTCACTTTCAGAATTACAATTGTACTATTGTATAATCCCTAGTTATGTATCATTCTAAACATCTATTCAGTTTACATCTCTTTATACACGTTAATGCACATTTATTGTCCCAATCAACTGTGATGCAATGATTTCTTCATCCCTCCAAAACCAACATATCAGGGTGACATAGTGATCAACCAGTGGTCAGTTTATAAAATGTATGTACACACGGTTCTATTAAAATGTTTAGGGTCATCACCCTCTCTCTTTTGCAGTTAAATAGCCCTGTCCTTATTGGGTTCTTCTATGTCCAAGTGCAGGAAGGCCAGGTAAAGGCACAGAGGGCAGATCTTGCCCTTTCCCACCCCACTTTAGGGCATCACATTTTCTGCCAGGCAAATTCTCTTACAATAAAATACAAACTAAAAAAAATGGCCATATTAATACAGTTAGAATTAACCCATGTTGCAATTTCACCCGAAGCTGTACCTTGAAAGGTCACATCTGGGCACCTGTGTCTTTTTCTTTTCAAATTCTTTTTATTGAATTTTAAAATAAAACAAGTAAACTGTTTGACAGCATGTAGATATATATGGAGTTCCATATAGATGGCACCTGTGTCTTTAGTTGACTATATATGCCATGAAAAACAGAGGCATCTCTAGCACTCAGTGGATCATATAAGCTTTGCAAGTGGTAAAAGTTTTATGGACCTGTTTTTAAGGAGCACATCAAGTATACACATGGTATAAAGGCACAAATCCATATGTATTTCAAAGAAGGTACCATTTTTCATATTACTGTATATCTTATTTGAGCAAAGTCATCTCTTAGAACACTGATCAAAATGCTGGCTGAACATTATCATCCCTTATTTTTGAAGTGCCTACTCATTCCATAGCACTTTAAAAAAAAGTTGATACAGTTCTCAACAGTCTCTGCCCAAGTGGAGCCTTCAATATATTGATTTAGCATAAGTTCCCAATTATGATAATTGCATGGGGAGCAAAATAATCGCAGTCTCTGAGGTACTGCCAGAATTGCCAAGTAGATATAGATGAGTCCATAAATAGACGGGCTAGAGATACACAAATCTGAAAAACATGCAAAACTCCAATCCTAACCAAACAGTTATTTACACTCAGCTCTTATTCTTTCTAAGTTTACAGAAAAGCCTGGATACACATCTGTGAATCTGCTTTGGACCAACACATAAGAATTTAAAGAGAGTTTATTGCTGGGAAAACTCACAAGAAACTAGATTGAAGTACAAGCCTCCCTTCCCCCAAACTCCAATCAATAATTCTACACAAGAGAGACAACAAGCAGACCGCAAGGGGTCATCATCAAAGAGCTGGTTGCCAGGGGAGCAGTTGCATGGGTAGAAAGCATGCTCGCCCTCCCAGTTCTGCAGCTGCCATAGTCAGCTCTGGGGTGCGGCTGAGCCAGGATACACAGGAGGGGGGGCAGAACAGAAGCAGACGATCATTCAAAGGGAGGGGGTGATCAAATATGCAGCAAGTCAGAACAGAAAAACAGAAGGTCCCCCTTTCCTTTTTATTTCTGACAATTTACCATTCTCTGTGTAATCTGCATTCTTTTGGTGCAGCTTCAATTGGGGAGGGTAAATAGGCAACAAGCAACATCACACAGTTGCCGTGCAAAGCACTAAGGCTACAAACATCCTGCTCGTGGGAAAATATAAAATTTGCGACAGTTAAAAGTGTAATACATTTCTTAAAAACTGCATTCCCAGATTCAAGCAGCTGGACATAAGTTCCAACTCCAGAACTAAAAAGGCATAGGAATTCTTCCACCCTATTACATCATAATAATGCAATTTCAGGTTCTACAGAATTTCTATGATGTTGTCTAGCGGGCAAGTATTTTGTGCCCATATTTTTAGAATGGACCTTCATAATTTCCCTACGCCCTGCTACATGATTACAATTATTCCTTCTTTGCTAGGGGCACCGTGTTCCCCCAAAACCAATGGGGTGTTCATTGCTGAAATTCAGTGTTGTATTTACACCAGCCATTGCCCTTCCCAGCTTTGGCTCGGCTAGCGCATGTGTAGCGCCAATCATAGAAGAGAGAAGAATTATTTAAAAATCGACATAGGCACCCAGAGGCCACCTTAGGCACATGTCCTTAGGTGCCTATATAGAAAACACACCACCCCCCTGAAAAGCTAAAACTAGGACAGGTTTCCAAAACCCTGTACAGTGATAAATGTAAATATATTTAAATATAATGTTGCTTAAAGTGGATCTGTCACCAAGACATAAAAACTGTATTGCTTAAAGTGTACCTGTCACCCAGACATAAAAAACTGTATAATAAAAGTCCTTTTCAAATTAAACATGAAATCCAAATTCTTTTTTCATTAAAGCGTTCATAGCCGTTGTAAACTCAATTAAAACTCTCCGGTGTCAATCATATATTGCCTGCCCCTCCTCTATGCCTTAGGCATAGAGGTGGGGCAAGCAATTACTTTCACTTACAATTTAGCACTTCATAGATGTCACTGCGCTCCGCCTTTTACCCCTATACTCCTAACTAATTAATTGTGTAACCAGCACATGGGGATGGACATCAGGTCCCCAATTCTGGTGCACAAACAAGATTCTGAGATGATGCAAGGTTTGCCTTAATAACAGTGTCCATAAAATGGCTCCTGCCTGCTTGCTATATTACAAAAAAAAGAGAGTTCCCAGACTGATGGAAACAAAATTTAAATAATTTATACAGTGTAATTAAAGTTCATTTTGCTTGACTAACATGATAAAATAGGATTTGGAATATTTTTTGGGGCGACAGGTCCCCTTTAAGCCAACTGGGGTACACATCAAACTGAAAATAATGCTAATTGGCTGATACAGACCAGTACAAATAGTAGGCAAAGAAACATGAAAGGGAAAAAGCAATATCATTATTATAACCCACAGAAACAAGAGGTCATCCATACTTTTAAATATTTTCTCTAGGCTCAGCTGCCACTATACTTTAACATCATGCCAACCCATATTACTTCTGAGAATGTCCTCAATGCCACCTTATATTGGGGGTGACTTATTAACAGAGGTGCTGTATAGATATTTGCTTTTATTTTCTTACTAACTAAACTAAAGGCTGATTGGTTGCTGCTAGTGCAACTTACAACCCATACTAGTAAATCAGTCAGTGTGGGAATAGTGTTTTTAGATCTTTCTTTTGTTTTTTTGTCTATTGCTGACCATTCTGTTGGTGCTTTTTGTTTTCTGCAAATTTTTTCCACCTCAGATGGTTTCCTTTTCACTAGTGGCTTTACAAGGAACACATTTGTCAAAATTGGCCCCACTGCATGGAAATGTGTTATACAGTGGTATGTCTGTTCATCAGAAGGTTTGTGTATAGCGAGTTCACTTTTATTGTGCTGAGCCTACATAAGAATCTAAGAATCTGGGCACTTCAGCCAGCTCATATATTATAGCTAGAGCTTTAAAGACGATGGGATGGAATGTTAGGCCGGTAGCTCTGATGTGGGTGTGTGTGTGTATATGTTTGAGGGCTGGAATGGCATGCATGGGATGAAATGCCAGTTGCTCTTAATGAACACACGACCTTGGGGAAGTTCTGACAAGGTCTCTAGCAGCGGAGGTCTTTGCCAAATACTTAGTGACTAACTCTTGTAAATATACCAGAGTTTTAAAGAGCCATCCTTTCGACAACTCGAATTCCTGGTACTGGTATGAAAAAAAAATACGTAGAATTCTGTAGGATTTAACCTATTTTGTGCCAAGCACAGCAAATGTTCTCAGATTAGTAAACCATAAACAGATGTAGGGGAAAGTTTAGGTATGTTTTTAACAATGAAGATGTTTGGAGCTAAGAGTGTATACAATGCTGGCCCTTTCCAAAAACTATTAAATGAACCTGCAAGTGCAGCTATATCTGGGAAAGAAGCTTCCCACTTACCCTTCTCTGGAAGGTAATGTCGGGCAATATGGCCTGCAGTGTTTGGGCTAATAAAAAATGCCCTAAAATGAATCCTCCTTTATTGTTATCTCAGGGAAGGCCCTGAAATAGTGTTGTGTGGGTAGAGAAAACCTTCGGCCCGCACTCACCCACCTTCCCCCCTCCATTTATAGACCTGTCCCGCTGATGACGTTACAAAAGGGGCAGGTGCGAGTATATAAAACAGGAAGCAGGAAGCTGGCATCTAAGGCCGCAAGAGGAGCATCGTGGTCGGCCCAATCCCGCCCGACCAGCAGGTCCTGCAGTTATCAGGCCAGCCCACACATCACTACCCTGAAACCCACATGTTTACTGTATTATACTCATATATTTGAATCTAGTGCCTCTTTTCCATTTCCAACCTGGACAGTTTATCTTTGCCAATATACACTTTATTCCCTTCAATAGCTTATGTTATTCTCTGAAATCATGCCTGTATGACATTTTGCATACTGTACAACATCCCTTCCTCTAGCTGTGTGTTTTTGTGGCATTTTATATATTGTACAACAGCCCTTCCTCTAGCTGTGTGTTTATGTGGCAGTTTGTATATTATACAACAGCCCTTCCTCTAGCTGTGTGTTTATGTGGCATTTTGTACAACAGCCCTTCCTATAGCTGTGTGTTTATGTGGCAGTTGGTATATTATAAATCAGCCATTCCTCTAGCTGTGTGTTTATGTGGCATTTTGAACAACAGCCCTTCCTCTAGCTGTGTGTTTTTATGGCATTTTGTATACTGTACATCAGCACTTCCTCTAGCTGTGTGTTTGTGTGGCATTTTGTATATTGTACAACAGCCCTTCCTCTAGCTGTGTGTTTATGTGGCATTTTGTATAACAGCCCTTCCTCTAGGTGTGTGTTTATGTGGCATTTTGTATAACAGCCCTTCCTCTAGGTGTGTATCTATGTGGCATTTTGTATATTGTACAACAGCCCTTCCTCTAGCTGTGTGTTTATGTGGCATTTTGTATAACAGCCCTTCCTCTAGGTGTGTATCTATGTGGCATTTTGTATATTGTACAACAGCCCTTCCTCTAGCTGTGTGTTTATGTGGCATTTTGTATAACAGCCCTTCCTCTAGGTGTGTATCTATGTGGCATTTTGTATATTGTACAACAGCCCTTCCTCCAGCTGTGTGTTTATTGGCATTTTGTATATTGTACAACAGCCCTTCCTCTAGCTGTGTATTTATGTGGCATTTTGTATATTGTACAACAGCCCTTACTCTAGCTGTGTGTTTATTTGGCATTTTGTATATTGTACAACAGCCCTTCCTCTAGATGTGCGTTTGTATGGCATTTTGTATATTGTACAACAGCCATTCCTCCAGCTGTGCGTTTATTGGCATTTTGTATATTGTACAACAGCCCTTCCTCTAGCTGTGTGTTTATGTGGCATTTTGTATATTGTACAACAGCCCTTACTCTAGCTGTGTGTTTATTTGGCATTTTGTATATTGTACAACAGCCCTTCCTCTAGATGTGCGTTTGTATGGCATTTTGTATATTGTACAACAGCCATTCCTCCAGCTGTGCGTTTATTGGCATTTTGTATATTGTACAACAGCCCTTCCTCTAGCTGTGTGTTTATGTGGCATTTTGTATATTGTACAACAGCCCTTCCTCTAGCTGTGTGTTTATGTGGCATTTTGTATATTGTACAACAGCCCTTCCTCTAGATGTGTGTTTGTATGGCATTTTGTATATTGTACAACAGCCCTTCCTCCAGCTGTGTGTTTATTGGCATTTTGTATACTATACAACAGCCCTTCCTCTAGCTGGGTGTTTATGTGGCCTTATCCAAAAAAAAAACAGTTCTGCAGAATTCTGGATAACAGGACCCATACCTTTAATTATCTTTATCACATCTGTAAAGTGCTCATTTCTGGAAGTTTCTCAATTTTATAATGAGTCACAATGCAGATACCTGGTTAATATAATAGTTCTTTCTTTCACAGCAGAGTTGCGCACAAGTGATTTATCCTTCTCTATGCATAAGAAGCTTGTATAAGTAATTGCCCTACAGCTCTGTGATAGGCATGTTTTAGGCAATATATCTGGGCTAATGCACCCTGTTCATATAATTTTTAATAAACACTATATAGATCAATTGAAGAAAACAAATAAAAAATGTACAAGAGAAATGTTCTATTATGGAGTAACTGCAGAGTATGCTCAGAGATGTTGCTTTTGAAAGTAATCAATAAGTAAATCTAAGCATGGATTCTTTCACTTTCCCATGGCAAATTGAGTCAGTGGTTGAAATAGAACGGATTGCTTGGACAAAAACACACATACAAATCATTATCAGTGTGCAAATATAATGGGTGTTCCAGTGTACTGAGAGAAATGCGCTATAAATCAGAAAGCAAGGGAATTGCAAATAGATATAAGTAAGGGAAGAGTAAGAAAGGACTTCTGCTGGACAAGATCACATGCTACAAAGGGGCCTTCTGGAAGGGGAGAAATCACTGTGTCCCCAGATCGAGGCGCCGCTTTGAAGAAGGTATAATAAATGAGGTATAGAATGCAGAGCATGTTAGCAGGAAGTAAGACACAATCTTTCCATTGCACATCATTCCTCACTCACTAAGTATTTGGCTGCACTTTAAAGATCTCAGCTTTCAAAGGACAGCAGAGCTGTAGCCGTCAGGTCTCCTCTCTCTCAGGGCTGGAGCCATTAAACTCAGACTTGTTAGCAAACTCTGCTCTCAACAGACAGGGAGCCCATTTCCCTGGATATATGACTCTCTCCACCTGTGGGGCATTTTCTGGGTAGGAACCGCAGCGGACAGCAACCCTGCTTATTCTCTCAACTCCATAGGTGCTCTTTTAATGGAATAAAACCATGTAGTAGAACAGAGGAAATTACATGAGCAATATTTACTCTACAGCCAGTTATTTGGCATGAAAATGGGCATAGCTAGTTACGCAATGTAGTGGATGATTAAATAAATCCCCCCCCCCCCCAAAAATGCTATACTTTCGTGCAATTGCCGAGATATTAAAACGTTTATTCCCGTGCCTTATCACATTTTTCCTAGTCAACTCATTCATAATGTCTGGCAGTCAGACTTTCCAAATTGTTGACTCACATTGAAATCCATTACCCAGCAGTCACTGACAAATGCTCCTCAACCTAACTTAACCTTTAATTGCTCCCGCTGTCAGTCTGAGACATACAGCGGGAGTTGGCAGGAGGTATAAAATGATGATTATTTTTATCCCTTACATTGGACTAACACATCCTGCAGGGCTTTCCAGCTATTGTCGGGTCTTGCACATCAGTCTTTTCCCAGCGCCATTTTTGAATTGTATTTCCTGACCACTGACCATAGTGGTTGTGCGACAGTTTAACCAGGAACAAAATCTTGACTTACAAGGTTTGGAAGGAAACCAAAGTCAACAGAGGGACAATATACTCCTGCGCTAGTCCATTTTTTTGGAACCTGTACCCGACCCGTAAACGCAATCCGCAACCTGCATTCTTACACGCTTGAACCCGCTACCCGACCCGCAAGTACCTTATCCGCAACCCGGACCCGCTGACCATCAAGAACCAGGAAGTGCTGTCATTGTATACCGGAAGTGACATCATCGGAAGTGGGCGTGATCGGGGGAAGGAGTAAACCATGAAGTGCTGTCATTGTACACCGGAAGTGACATCATCGGAAGTAGGCATGATCGGGGGGAAAAGGAGTAAAACATGAAGTGCTGTCATTGTAAACCTGAAGTGACATCGTCGGAAGTAGGCGTGATCAGAAAAAAAGGAGTAAAAATCACTATTGAGAAGGCTCGTGGCCCTACCCGCAAAAGCACCAACCCGCGTCTTTAGCCGCACCGGGAACTTCTACCCGCAACCTACATGGTACAGCTTTTTGCGAGTAACTGCGGAAACCCGACACGCTGCAGGACTCTACAATATACAACCTCTATACAGATGCTTCACTGGCCACAGTCAACCAAGGAACCCAGCAATGAGTGTTCATTTACAAGCAATTAAAACAATAATTGCCTGACCAATGGCACTAGCTGGGACCAAGAAATTCAGGGCAATGAAAGAGTCATTTCAAGCGTTTGGCTTGTTTGCAACAAAATGCCCACCATTCTTTCCATTTGCCGCTAGTGGCAATTTCTGCAATGAAACACTTAAATCGCTAAATAATGTAAAAATGTTACATGCTTATCTAGTGATTCCGGTGTTTTACCTGCACTCATCACTACCCACAGTGGAAAGAAAGATTCAGGCTCTGTCCCCTCTGTCTGTGCCCTTTTAGTGACATTCAATTACATACTTCTTGATAAATGACGTTTCTTTTAATATTTAGTAAAGAAGAAAAACTGGGTGTAGCTTGAAAAAACAAAACCAAAATCTGTCATTTGAAGGCTAAACTGTTATTAAATGGGAATTCATGCCTCCATCTAAGCAACACTGTCGCCACCACTTGAGATGCCGTCATTTGTAGCACCAACATTTTCCTACCCTACTGTTTAATTTATAAAAGCCACATACATACTATCACTGACAGTCTATACATAATTACTAGCATCTAAACGAGAAAAGGAACCTACAGAATAAAATATTATATTTAATGTATTAGTCATTAAGCAGTTTAACCCATTTAGGTGTTTGAGAACGCCAGTCTTTTGCAGGGTCATTGAGCAAACGGCCAGACAGGAACGAGAAGTCTTTGTTTTACTGTTAGCCAGACACACAAAACCCAAGCTTTGAAATGGCAAAATGCAATAATCCATCAAAGAGGCAGTGAGACGACTCAGGAAGTGGGAAGCAACATCAAAAGGGAGCATCAATACCCCTGTAATTCAAGGTGACGCTGTGCCCTAAACACGCAGTCCCACTTAGAGCCAGTCACTTTTACAGTTTGTGAATTAAGCACCTGCAGAAAGAAGTGTGTCAGCTTGAGCAGTTCCCTTGAGCAACTTGAGTGAACCAAGAGAACATCGATACACAGGAACTCTGTAACTAAAATCCAGCTTGCTTCTACTCAACATTTACAAAACACAAAATTGAAAAGTATTGAAAGAAAAATATCTGGCTGATTTTTTGGCTAGACAGGGAGTCTTACTTTTGAGGGACAGAGTCACCAGCTTTTATGTATGGCCACCTTAGTATTCGTTATACCAAGTGGCATCACATATCTGAATTCAGTGTATTTCTCCCTCCAGGTATGTACCAACAGGATCAAGGACAAATGGAGTGAATGGAACCAGTGACCATGTTCAATGTCATGCAGTGGGATTCAATGAAACACCCTCAGAGCAACCACTCATGGGTAAATACTCTTTATAGGATACATTTTAACATTTACAAATTGTTGTTATAGTATTTGGCTTAAAGGGGTTGTTCACATTTACATTTACTTTTAGTATGAGGTAGAGGGAAATATTCTGAGGCAGTCTGCAACTGGCCTCTAATTTATGTCCTTTTTTATGATCACGCCTACTTCCGATGATGTTATTCAGCTTTTTACTCAGCAGCTTGGGTCCAAATTTCCCTAGCAACCATGCATTGTTTTGAATAAGAGACTGGAAAATGAAATGGATGGCCTGAAGAGAAAGGAGTAATAAAAAAAAGTAGTAATAGCAATACATATGTAGCTTTACAGAGCACTGGTTTTTGGTTGGGGTCAGTGACCCCCATTGGAAAGCCAGGGCTGCTGCTAGAGGTAACAATAACAACGACATGAATACTATACCTATAATGTAGGGGTGATCTGGCCAAAACAAATGATCTATACCCAGAAAAAAGATGGAGTGCTGTGCCATCTGTGATTTACAACTGAAAGAAGGAGGTCACAGCCTACGCCCAATAAGCTGCATATTAGGGAGAACACATTAATGAACGTATTACACTGGATTTTTACTATTCATCTTCAGTTAGCTGCTTAGTTTTTGAATATCTAGTTTTATTTAACAATGACTGTATAATCTTACACCCCCCCCCCCCCGAAGACTTTTGCAGATTACATGCTTCAATGATGTTGAAGGCAGAAAATCGCCTGTTGTCTCCTCTAGTCTGTCAAGCTAAATATCAATTTAGAGTGCTCCACGTCAGTCCTGTCGCCTCTCACTGACTTGAATTGGCCATGCTTGACAGAGCTAATGCTGGGATTGTTGAAGTTTATTACGTTTATAAGTAAGGCTATCATACAAAGATGTCTATGGAGTTCTTCTGAGGCTTGCGGTCCCCAAGGAACCCCAAAGACTGCCTGTGGGGCAGCATTGCTCCAGTTAAGCTTACCACCAAACTCTCAATTCTAGAAATTACTCTTTCAGCTGAACCAAGCATTTTCCATATCTGTTTTCAAACATTGTTTGCACCCATCTTTGTTAAATTACTGTAAAGCTCCAGTTTTGTTATAAATTTGTGTAAAGTGTGGTGTATCCTGTTTTACAAAAAAACAAGTATGATAATCATCAACTGCTCCAAAAGCCCATCCAGATAAACTAGCAGGATTTTAGAATACAATTATGCTTTCAAAACACAGTGAGGACTATTTAGAAAGTGCAAAAAGTATTTGAAAAAGGTTGTAGGACCTTTTTAATTTTCACTTTAGTGAATTTGTCCCTAAAAAAAGTATCTCAAAGGTGAACAACCCCTTTAAGTAAAACCAAAAAAGGGGCTGAAGACATCATTATCAGATTCATCAATAGAGTATATTTTGTAAATAAACTGTTGGACCCCCCTGACCCCTACATCCTGCAATAACTAGAGCAGGGTCATGCTTGTCTGCCCTCTACCAGCAACCAACAGGTTAATTAATACCAATAATATTACCTAAACAGACAAACAGCAGCAGGGGCAAACAGAGAATCAACCTGGGTGGTAGCTGCACTCTGATATCTGGCAGCGTTCCCCGAAATAAGGCTGCAGTTTTAAATACCTGGGTATCTTTGCTCCCTTCCCTCCCCAGCTCTCAGCACACTTTGCTTCTCTAAATAAACAAGGGCGGCCTTTGTTTAAACCTAGAGAGGGAGAGAGAAGGGGAGGGTGCCGGGAGGGGGTGAAATAAAAAGCTATATTACATCACCAACAGCTTTTCCGTTTTCAGTATGAATCGAGCAGGGCTTTGAAGGATGTGTGCGAGTGTGTGAGTGTGTGCAAGTGTGAGCTCTTTGATCTATGCATTTCTGCCAGCCTGGAGGAAAGGTGTGGGATTCTTTTTTTTTTTTTTTTTTAAGGATCATTATGGCTTTGGCTGCGCAGTTTTCAGGTTTCTCCACCGCCACCCGCTTGCATTAGCCTTTCATGCTTTTTAACCCTTAAAGACATCACATCCACATTACCTTCTAAATCAAGTTGTTTTTATTTTCTTTTGTCATAAGCATACGTTTAACATTGACAAACTAGTCCAACGGATTTCCCAAAAGTGTTTGACTATATGCAAAATCGTATGGCTTTCCCCAAATAATGCAATTAGTATGGCAGCGCCCCAACAAATGCAAAGAACAAGTCTGCAGTCCTTCCAGTAAGAAGCCCCTTGGAAATGTCAATTAGAAATTTTGGGGAGTCACACAAGTCATGTAAGCTTATAGGCTTATTATTATTGCTAAATCAATGTTCTCATTGGCTGTTGGCTAATGTGGTGTGATCAAAGTGCCTGTAGCTGCCTCTGATTGGCTCTTCAATGCCCGTGCTGAAACCCTCAATGGGCCAGAACAGAAATACCTCCAGCTTCCAAAACTGCCATTTTGTTGAATTAGAGGGAGCAGGAGAGAGAGCAAGGGAATGAATTATACCCTCTATTATGACTGATGACAGCACTAAGTACCATTTATAAAGGATATATTTTCCAGGATATTCATGGCTCTTGTGTATTATAAGTGTGTCATTGTAAAATAGCAGTGACACAAACACACACTCCTGTAAGGAAACCGCTAAATGCAGAAACAGAGAAGGTGTTGAAATTTTTAAGGAGGAATATGCAGCTTTTGATGCGGTGTTTGGCTACTGTAAGCAGGATAATTAGTTATGAAAGACAGTGCAGAATACACACTAATCATAGTTATTAGGCCCTAAGAATGTATAATTAAGGCTCTTTACAGAAAATAAGTGTATCATTCAAGGAAAATGAAGAATAGAAAAGAAAAAACACATGAATATGAATTAACGATTTACCCAATGCCCTTCATTGAAGCTTTAAAAGCTATGCATGGGAATAACAGGGATCTTAAACCCCTGACCGCTGACCAGCTATTCGGAAGTAGTCCAGATAAAAAAAGGGGGGGGGGGGAATTATAATCAAAAGACCTTAACCCCAAGCAAGGAAATGAAACTGTACATACAGCCATTAAGTTGGTCCACAAAAATATTGTCTTAAAAATGGTTCCATGGATGGCCAGCTACCTGCAAATTTAGTGGGATAGTAGCTCTGCAGTAGCCTGAGTTACAAATTGATGGGATCCATTGTTGTGATTAAAAAGGGAACCATTTGTTTGTCATTTTCCACCCAAATCCAGTTTTGCAATTCTAAGGAAATATCCAATATCTTTTAAAATTACTGTGAAAACAACATTTGTTTACAGTATGCCTTTTTCGATCTCTGGTTCTGACTGTTAAATGACAATGTAGCGGAAATCAGTTGTCCTCAAAGTTGCAAAATCAGAAAGGTCTGGTGGAGCCACTGATGTTCTACACTGGCAACCTACGGTAAAAGTTGGCATGTCATCAGGAAAAGATTTATAGACTGGCAGCCCCTTCTGGTGTTCAGAGGGAAAATCTGGGATCTATTAGGGGTCCACTATAAGCCTCAGAACTTACACCGTTTCCAGGTCCACCGGTTCACAATTTGACAAGCTGAAGGCACTTTAAAGCCCAAGCATTGGCATGCCATTACATACTGTATGCAAAATGCTTCATGCTTCTTATGCCATTGCCATGGCAGGAACCTCTCCACCTTCAATCAAGCACAAGTATAAAATGAGCTGTGTGGGAAGCTAAGGTTTCTATTAAGTCATTTTTGCTGTTGATCCACAGATCTTGGGAATCCAGCCAGCTCTGTATATATATGGTTTTTTTTAACCGCGTGGTGTCTGTTTCTAACTGGAGTCAATTTACTCGGCTCCGCTTTCAAGAGGGGGTAACCCAAACCTACTAGAAAGGATGCTTTGGCTTCCCAGGGTGGTGCAACTCAATCTAGATTGTGGGGCTTTGCTTAGGGTGTTGCCTTTCTCACAGTATGCAGTGTGCAGCCAGCAACCCCAGCACTCATTTATGACGGCGCACAAGTGCTTTGAACGCCATAGAAAGCAGGACACGTCAGTGCAATTTGTTGGGTAAAGCATTAGTGAAGGCATTAAAATAACTCTTTGGTCTATGTCGCTAACACACATGCCAAATCAATCTGCCCCTTTCCTTCATCATATGAAGCATATGCATTATGTTTGGAGATGATAGTGAGCCCCCACAACCAAATCAATGGTGCTTATATAATGTATTTCCCTGGTGCAAGAAGTTGCACTCATAAATGTATAAACAAAGCCGTGGAAAACTTTAGCAGCTGGTCAGCCTTTTCATTGGCAGAATCTGTACTCTAAATAATGTATGTCTGGTAAAAATATGGTTATCACTTGTATGGCTGAAAAATAGCTGCTGGAATCATACCAGATTGCTACAGGGCTCTGCAGCTGGCAGGCACTGCTTGTATTAGTTTTTCCATGTCAAATGCATCACAATTCCAGATTTTATTTTACTTTAATCCATTGAATGACTAGGTGGGAAGTAAATGAAAGAGGGATACAGTACAGACATGGCTCACTCTATATTTCTACGAGAGAGCTCTGCCAGTATAAGGCCTATGCCAATTGTCCTCTGTCCCAGTATGGGCCTCCCACTAGCACTCATTGAAGAAACAATCTGCACTGTTAGATTAAACCAAAATCTTACTTTTTTGCCATTTTGATATTAACTGCAATCATTTTGAACTCCCAAGATGTTTTCCAATGCCAATGTGGGACAGAGTAACTTCACATCCTTATAAAAAGAGGTCTGTTCGGTATGTGGGTCGACCGGTCAGATACCTATAAAGTCGACCAGTGTACAGCCACCTGAAAAAGGAGAATCTAAGTGACCAACTTTAAAAAGGCTAATATCACTTTTAATTTCCCTCTCTATTTCTCTAGTGAAAATAAAACTTTGTGTGGAGCCATCCAGTTCTAGACAACGGCAGTAAAGTGGGGCTAAGACTGCAAACTGAATCAGTTACGGTTAAAAAAAAAAAAAAAAAAAAAAAGAGGATAATGGACATATAAAAGCCAAAGCGATTATAAAAATTACTACAATATTTCAATAATTACGTCTTTCATCAAACTTTCGGTTTTATTGGGATCTTTACACAGGTTTGAAGATCCCATCAAATGATGAAAGAGAAAACCCCTGAAAACACTTGTAACTGCTCCCCATAACCAAGCCTCAGTCAGCAAAGAAAAAGATCCTCTACTCAAAAGCACTCTCCTTTCACCAGCAGCTGATATTATCGATAGAACATTTCCCATATTTTGTAAAGGCCTACACATGCAATTATTTATTATACACTGTCCTGCCCACTCTAGATAGTCTAATGGCTTGTGTAGGTGTCAAAGTAAAGTCTCCCTGACTTGAGGTTCATTCATATCAATTAAACAGGTCTCTGCGAAACATCATGGATGCAATATAGTGAATAAAGTACCCCCTCTTGCAAAATATAAGGATATTATAAGTTACAGAGGAGTTCTATGACCATATATAAACACAAAGCCAATGGCAGAGTGATGTATACAGGTCAAGAAACTCCGAGGTGACTTCTAATATCCTCATATTTTGCAACAGGGGGTACTTTATTTATTATAATACACAAGTTTCAGTGAGTCATGTGACAGAAATGACAACACTAACCTTGATTATAACATCACTAAGCACCGTTTATAAGGATATTTACAGGATATTCATGGCTCTTCTGTATTATATAGTGATAAAGGATCACTGGCCCATAGCAACACAATATTGTTACAAAAAATATTTACATCAGTATTCAAAACAGTACCAAATCCCACTTGGAAAATGTAAAAAAATTAAAACATATTTGCAGTAAGAATGCTAGCTAATCTCACATAGAACAGAACGGATATGGCATAATTTTGAAGATTACAGACATATGCTGCTATAATTCCTATAACAAGACAGCAAATTCTTATTGATTCCTCATATCAGCCTTATAGGTGATTGGACCAAGCTTCCAGGAGTATTTCAGATACCCAAATAAGCATTCACCCCAAACCTCAAAATGATTAACTTTGAAATGGGTCCATGCCCTAGCAATAAGGGGGTCAGAAATATTTCAACCCAAACCCAATCTTAACCCCCTACTTCACAACCTCCACCCAACCAAGCCCTCAATGAACCATGCCTGAGCTGATTTCACTATGATATTAATGGGATCATTCTGCATAGAGGAGAGGTCCCTGCACCTTTTTGGCCAAACCTGCAGGTCCTGCGGGTTTCAGGTCAATCCACTCATCACTACCATTTAAACAATATAGAAAGGGTCAACTAACTAGAATTTTAAACTACAACAAAAGGTATTCAATAGTCACCTGAAAGTCACTTAAATGTTCTGCCATAGAAGGGACAGTCAAATCCTTAATTATCCTGAGGCGCTGAAAGTAAAAAAGGATCATTACAATTCCTTTGCCGCTTGTGCTGCAGATATAAGACAGTAAAACCACAAGAACCTTGAAAGATAAATCCTTCTTAAAAGTAAGGTATCTTTTCCCTCCTGGCTTCTAATTTTCTGGCAAATTTAAGATGTATATAAAAGCTTCTCGCCTTTGGCTCTAGAGTGGCTGCTAACCAGTTCATAGTCAATCACCCCAGCTTATCTTTCATCCCTCGCAGCTTTTAATTTAATCATAACGATGTAGATAGTGTAACAGAAGAGAGCCCCCCCTTTATGTGACTCCCCTAGAAATTATGTGACTCTTCTAGAAATGTTCAACTCTGAACTGAAGAAAGTACACAGACCGTGCCTTTCCTTTATACCTCTAATGTCCAGTGCGGACACGGTTTCTTCAATTTTATCTACAAAGGCAGAGGAATGTACAGTAGCGTTTTGACCAGTCCTACCGAGAAAGAGTTAACACACTTACAAAGAAATCATAAATAATAAAAATAAATAAAATCCCCCGCTGGAATTATCTTAACCTGCCTATAAATATTTGAAGAACATCAAAGGCGGTGCTGTTAAATTAAAAAGGCTGTCACACAGATAGAAACTGGCCCCTGGCGCTGCCAGATCCAACTTGCAAGAACCTCTGATCCTTGAGAAGACAGAACAAGTGAAGGAAGTAGTGCAACCTGAGACTCAGTGAGGGGTGTGGGGGCTGTAAACTTGGGGAGGGGGGGAAAGACAGTGGGAGCAAGGAAGATTTCCTATAAATAAGAAGTTAATAGTCCATTACATTGCAATCATGTTCTTATCAACATTGTGTGGAAGTCACCAATTCCGAAGACATACCATGGTGAGCAGATCCCCACTCTTAATGCACACAAAGGAACAACTGCACACACACACACACACACAATATACATGGAGCCTGCTGCACACTGTATAAATATATATTGTAACTACTCTGGAAAATGTATAATCTGGGGAAGGAAAGCCTTATACAGCATTCAAGATACCAGCAGTTCACAGCAGAACTAAATAACACAGCACTCCTCAGAGAGTAAGAGATAACTGTGTTTATGGTTGCACAAGAGCAATAATAAAGGCAAAGTGTTGGGTCAAATCTGTGCCGTTTGTGTAGTGTGTTGTATGACTTGCACTCAAGTTTAAAAGTTAAATGTCTGAGTGTTGCTCCCCATGCTCATAAGATATGGCACACTCCATGGACTTATACGAAGCAATTATTAAATACATGATCAATGTTTCTGGGTTCTGGCACCTTGTCATTACCTGGACTGCTCCAAATTTGTGAAGTCCAATTTAGGCTACTTGGTATGTAAACTGAACACACAGGTAGAATTTTCTACATATTGGATTGTTTGACAAATAAATACATGTGCAGATTTACCTGATTTTACCACCCTGGTGGTGGGCCATATTGGGCTTGATTCAATCATTAGTTCCCATGGTCCAGTAATAAGATCAAACAAGGGGCTGTCAAGAGAATCTCACTGATCCAGTACTCGCCCATCAGGATTTTCCAGACAGACGGATATCTGGTTCACCTATGCCTAGATATCAGGCAGGATGTGAGTTTGTCAGCATTACAAGAGGTTCCCCTGCCAAAAGATAAGGAGGAGCTCCACAGAGTCAGATCCAACGAAATGACAGGATCTGCTGGCAATAGGGCCAAAACTCATGCCACGCGGGGCTGAAATCGGGCTGCTGAGATACGCAGGCCAAAAATCAGCTCCTATGTGTGCAAAGAAATGCAAAAGTTTGTATTCTTACTGCAAAATCAGTTGCGTGTGCCTACACCCGAGCCAATACAACGATACTGGGTGCAGGCAGGAGAGGAGGCTAATGCTCACGTAAGGGCTGATTTTTGGCCTGCGTACTTAAGCAGGCCGATTTCAGCCTCTGTCTGATGATGACCTAAACACCCAGATCTAGTTTTAAAGTTAATGATCATACAATAAGATCATGGTGAGGCTGTTTTCAAAATGTTCTAGTTAAGTATAAACTAATTACAAGGTTTGTAATACATTAATTGTAATGAAATGTTCATGAACGTATGCAGGCATTTTGTATTGGAAAAAAAAATGTACTGCTTTGAGTAAGTATTGTGACTTAGCTGAGGTATTATCCATAAACTATGCCCTTAAAATTATTTAATTAGTATTTTCTATGTCTCTCTACCAGAAGTGGTGACAAGGACATAGGGACAATTGAGTGGGCAAAACACCTAATTTTCCATTAGCCTACTCATTTTCTTAAGATAGTGACCATAGGCAAGGCAGCAGGTCTCCAAAATGATATGGGATTGTGTACCCAACAGGCTATTAATTTGTCTAGCTTGAAGCGCTATCATGTTGGAACTGCAGAGTGGCAATTCCAGAACTCACTAATGTGCCTTTCTCCATACAGCAAGATGGGAGAGATTTCATGGTGAAAGTTGTCCTACTAGTTCTATTTTCTCTTTAAAATACTGAGAGCAGGACTATGCAGATGGAAATGTTTTAAGCGCTGCAACCTTATTTTTACAAAGACAAGTGCCCAGCACCTGATCCATCTACTCGGCAGTTCAAAAGAGCTGGGATGAGAGTGCAGAGTCTGGAATGGAATCAGAGGCATGCATTCTCATCCATTACACCCATTAATCTTTCCTCCAATGGTGAGTAATAAGTGACAGGAGCACGACTTCAATTGAATCTAGACTCAGGTCACAATGATTCCACAGTTTATATTATCCTATTAATTTCAAGTTGGACTCAATGACAGAGTTGTAAGATAAATCTTGTAAACAGAAAATATTACAGAGCCCCAAATAAAAGCTGCTAATCCTTTGCCAGATAGTTTACGATTTTCCGACCAGCTGTGCTGTCCTCTGTTGAAGTCAATGAACTGCAGTCTATTTTGTCTGACAATCATTTTATTATTTTATTTATTATTATTTATTAATGGCACATAAGGTTAATTTGAGTATTTTGCTACCTTCACGATTTCAAACTCAGAGAGTTTGAAAACACTCGTAATTCTTGCCCCATAAACATTTGTGGGAACCATCAGGAACCGGTCAGTAAACGACAAGCCAGGCTATTATTGCTTGAAAACACATAATAGAGAACTACAGTGCATGAGTTGGTTCTGAAGAATAGTTTTCTTGGGGGAAAAACGAATGCTAAACCTGACCTGGGCCAAGCAGCTAGATTCATATCATAACAGGGTATTCAAATATTTCAGTCATGGCTGACCCAAATGTATGAAATCTAAGAATAAGGGCAGCATAAGTTTCAGAGTGTGTTATGTGCTGTAGACTTCTAAAGGTGATGGCTTATAACATTATGGATAGGAGGCTGCAGATATGGCAACTCATATGCCTTACGCGGAGCTGCTGGGACGATAGCTTGATATGGAATAAGGATCTTGCTATGACAGCAAAAGTGCACATGACAAACCTCATTGGCAGTTGAAGGAATGGAAGCCCAAATCAATGTCCAGACCATCATACAGCATTTGTCTGACTTTCAGCTCAAGCTCTAATTGGAGGTCCAACCTTTGGTCAGGGCCCCTCTTAACTCATTGTAAAATATCAGTTGTAGAAAAATAGGTGTGCCACCTAGTCACAGTTCCAAAATATCTAGGAGAACAAACGAGTTCTCACTCTATCTGACCGTAAAGCTTGCTTTTCAAGTGTATCAAGGAGAGCATAGACATTTGCCCGAGATCTTACCCTAACTGGTATTACCCACTGCTCCAAGACCCGCATAGGGGCCAGCTCCCCAATGAAGGGGTGGTTCACCTTTGAGTTAAATTTTAGTATGTTATAGAGTGGCCAATTCTAAGCAACTTTTCAATTGGTTTTCATTATTTATTTTTTTATCGTTTTATAATTATGTGCCTTTTTCTTCTGACTCTTTCAAGCTTTCAAATGGGCGTCTTACTAAAAAGCAAATGCTCTGCAAGGCTACAAAAGTAAGGTAATTTGCCCCTAGCTACCTAGCTTGAAATGCAAATTGAAAAGCTGCTGAATAAAAAGCTTAAATCACAAAAAACAAATAATAAAAAAATTACAACCAATTGCAAATTGTCTCAGGATATCTATAACATACTAAAAGTTAACTTAAAGGTGAACAACCCCTTTAAATGGTAATTTCATTTCTTGACATTAGGTTACTATAAATTAAAAACCAAAAGTCCAGGACATTTCTGCCAAAGACTATGGTAAATCTGAAGTGCAGGATACGCATGTATATCGGATTGGCATTGGCTTTAGTGGAAGATAATCCCGAACATTTAGTAACAATAACAAAAAGCAGGGACATCATGTGAGCCACATCCCTGGCAACTCTTATTCTCTGCTTTTTCCAAAAAGAACAACCAGCTTGGTGGGTTAATTGATAGCGATCTGCCAAAGAATTAGCTCTTTCTTTGGTGTAATTTAGGAGCTAGCTTTCTTTTTTAGACACTCCAATACAGTTGGAGTGCGCCCAAAACATCAAAGGAAATGTTGCAATCCCTTTTTTAAGTCGTACTAACGTTTTTATATTGACAATCAAGTCTGAAAGCATTTTCCAAGGGAGTTTGTCAATAGAATCAAAGTCCAATAAAACATTATCACACAAAAGGATCTATTTATCAAGCTCTAATACTGGAAAATGGAGCAACATGCCCATAAAAACAAAATGCAATATTTAACCAAGCGGGATGCCGTTTTCTGTTTCAATAACACCCTTGTTTCCTTTGCGAGCATTGTCTTGCTTCACTTACACCTGGCCGCATAGGCAAATCTTTTTCTTCTGTTTCCTAACAGAGGCATGATTATGTGTGGCACATTCCTGCTGCTGGAAAAAAAAATTACAAAGAAAAAGAAACTTATAATTAAACTGAACCTGCCTTGCCCAAAACTATGCACTGGATTTTACTGAACTTGTATAGGTAACATGGTCAAGGTGAATTGTGTTTTAAATGCAAAGGGAAGGGCGGTCCATAAATCCTCCCCTTTCCTTCCTCTCCGTGTGGATGATACCCTAAGTCAAAAGACTGGGGCAGATTTATCATGCCCTGATATATTTCAACAGGTGGGAAAAAAATCTAGCATTTATGATTTAACAATCTACTTTCCATTTGCCATTTCATTTCACCCAAGAATGGACAAAAAAAACATATCCCAGTCAACTGCTGTTGAGCTCTAACACCCAATAGAGAAGAAGGATGTTGGACTGCCTAAAGAAGAAGACCACAGACACATTGATAACATTCAGTGAATTAAAGGACAAGTATACCCATTTATATAATGCAGGCACCATCCAGAAGACTTATGGAAGGGGCCCTTATCTTTTCCGTACAGTCCCGTTAAAATTTATTGGCCTACATGATAAACTTGCATCTCTGGACTAGCTTTTGGCAAACTATGGTGCTGACTGCCAGTATGCCGTAACATATGTGGCACTTTTCAGCCAGTTTATAATGCACTTCCTGTCGTTTCTATCGATTTGGGTGAAGCAACCTGAAAATGTTCCCTTTTGGGCTGAGAATGCATACATACAGGCGCTTTCAGGCATTTCCTATTCAAGTCAATGGGCGCTGCACAAAGTGATTTAATGTGTTATTTAGCTGGCTGAAAAGTGCCATGCATACCATCAGCCAAAATTAAATGGAACAAGTCGACTTTTATATCTGAAAACGGTCTGTAAAATGTATTATCACTGCAGTTATGGCAACTAAAAGGGTAATTTACTAACATAACTGCTAACTTACTACACCATATTTACCAATAGCAACTAATTAGAAGGCAGGTGATTTTAAAGATAACAATTAGGGACTCTTCCAGTTTTCTTTTCCCAAACCCTAAAATTAACATTGCATCTTTTTCCCATTAACGCAATCATTTTCTATGCTTTAGCACTGTTGATTATAAATAAAAAAAAATTTGCTTTGCTCAAGGACTTGAAAAGGAGTTTAGATAAGTGTTATAAAAGCCCCGGAGAGAATGAAATACTGCTTAATTTTGCCAACTCCTGACATTATCTCTCGGCTCGGCAGGATAAAACAGTTTAAAAGGCTTGTTTAAGTTACTAATTTTGTATTAAAAGGGCTCAGTCAAGATTAGAGGGAAGAAAGCAAACAGTTGCCACAAAGACCATAATACAAGCATACAAGTATAGCAAAAAGGTATTTGAAGTGACGAAGAACCTAAAGTTTGGAAACACATAGTACATAGCTGCTGTGTAGTCATGGGGCAGCCATTCAAGCACATGATACACAGTCAATAACAGATAAGTTCTGAAGAATCCCATTGTATACTACAGAGCGTATCTGTTACCTGCTATGTATCTTGTGGCTTTTATCATTTTTCAGCTTTGAATGGCTGCCCCCATGGCTACACAGCAGCTTGTTTATATAAACTATAGTTGTTTTACCAGTGTAGCCAAACAGTACATATATTTTCATTACGTTAAAAGACCTTGTTACTGTTCCTTTAACAAAATTCATCCCAGAGTGTGCATGGGAGGGGGGATAGAGCCCTTAGATTGCAGATTTGAAAGACAGAACATTATATAAAAAGGTGGAACTGCATAACTAAAAGAAAATTGGCACTACTGTCCTTGTGTAGACAAAAAGGAACACCAAGAGCCCCAATAGTGTAATATGTTTTTACAAGGAGTAATGGTAGAGTAAACAAGTTAATACTCACAAACCAGGGTTACCGATAGGCAACCACTGTATAGGCAGGTGGGCAGATTATCCTGACCCCACTCAGGAATAGGACGTCGCTCTCTGTAGAAGAAGAAAATGGGGATGATACCCCTCCACTCGGGGTGGACTCGGTATGGTAGTAAGACAAAACAGAGGCGCCAAAAGGATAAAAATAGCTAAAAGCACTTAAAAACCCAATGGGTAATTCAGAGGAGGTAGTAATGAACTTACCTCCTCCAAGCAGACACCAACGAAAGTGGTAATTTTCAATAATAGTTTATTCACAAAACAGTATTGCAACGCGTTTCACAGGACAGATGAAGCAGGAAATGCCTGCGAAACGCGTTGCAATACTGTTTTGTGAATAAACTATTATTGAAAATTACCACTTTCATTGGTGTCTGCTTGGAGGAGGTAAGTTCACTACTACCTCCTCTGAATTACCCATTGGGTTTTTAAGTGCTTTTAGCTATTTTTATCCTTTTGGCGCTTCTGTTTTGTCTTACTACTGTCCTTGTGTGTTTTTTTGTTTTAAAGAACTGTTTTTTTTGCCCATATCTACGTAATTCCATCCCAGAATTAGAGCAGGGGTAAAAAAAATAACTAGATAAAGGATGCACCAAATTCAGACACTTTTTGCAAGAGTCGTATTTCTAAGTGCCAAACCAAATCTTAAAACGTTATAGCCATAGGAATTTGTTGCTCGGGTAAAAAGTGTCATGACGATATTTGTTCACAATTGATGCATTATTTCCACTGGCTTATCCTGAATATCCAAATATGCAAGCTGAATATCCAATGTGCGTTTTAAGTACAGTGCAGATTTGTACACAGTGATTGCAAATCCTTTCAACAGGAATCCTACGAGTGATCCTCAGAGATTAAATAAACATGCAAAGAGGAAGACTGAACATGGCAAAAAGAATCTTAGGAGGTTCGGAAAGCTTGGCATATTTTTTTTTTTTATCTGAGAGGAGTTTGTCCTCTGATCTGCCAAAATTATATCACCCTTCCAGCTAATAATCATTTATTCATCAATAAAAAGTGCTTTAACACCCAAAGAAAGTATGGAATGTACTGCATTCTCCACTGCACCAAGGGCACAAATAAAATCAAATTTCTCCTCACCAAAGGGTGGGATATTTCTCACTGAACAGCTGTTCTTGTGAAGGGCCTTTGCCTGGACAGTCCACACATTTGTGGATAAGCAATTGCATATTAAGGAAACCTGACAACACAGTTATAGAAAGCCCATAAATGCATTACAGATAGATATAATAATGTATTTTGAGCTATGCAAGAACCTTTGAGAATCAGAACTTTGCCCTAAATCGTTTTAGCAGTACCTATAAGGATATAACTGTTCTCATGATTACACTTCAGCTAATGGTGCAGTTGTGAAATGTAACACAAATTTACTGCTAAATACAACAAGTGCACATGCACTCAAATATAGGTTTGTGAATATCCCTTTAAACAACCTCAGGCTTTGGTTCCAAAGAGCCATTGTGGGCAACAGATTCATTACTGGCTTCTTTTTTCTTGTAGAAGGAACCTATTCATTGCAAAATGCTTCAGGGTGCCAGGACAATAGATAAAATACTCAGACTGTGAATTATGTATTTAGTTCAAAAGCTTGTAATGAAAAAGTTCTACTCAACCAAGCCACATTCCTTTACGGTTATAGAAACAAAAGCGACAAAAAGTGACAAATAACTTTGTATCTTTTGGCTTGGGTTCTCCCTGCACACCTTTTTTATGTTATCATCTACACACACAAAAAAAAAAAAACTATCTTCTTTCACTGTATCTTCTTTCCGTGGCTATTGATTAGCCTAGGAAGGATGTTTAGTATCAGTTACAGGAAGTATCTTCCCCACAAAGGAGATCAAACTACTGTGTATTCAAAACAATAGATATTTGCACTTCCAGGAGTTTAGGAAAAAAAATCAACCAGATTAAGTTGTCCAGCTATTTGCATATCAAAGTCTGAGATGTTCCATCCCTGTCAGGACAAAATAATGAACACCAGGCTAGTAGCCATAAGCAAATGTGTGCTTTTAGAAATGAGGATTACCTGCCTTTACCCTGCTGAACTTTGCTTGAAGATAAACTAGATCAACACAGTCCAACTATTCCCATGTAGGGACATACTACAGCTTCATGGAGCAGATTATGGGAATATGATGATGCCATATACTGAATTTATAAAATTCACAGACAGGGGTCCCAAAAATAAAAAAAAACCTTTGAGGGTGATATCCTGCCTCAGGCCCTCCAGTTGGAGATCCCTGGACTACACCAAAAAAAGTTGACTTCCACTCAATTTAACTGAAAGTTCTCTATATACACTGCCAGTAAGCGGCTAGCATTGTAGCTTAAGCAACAACCTCCACCACCAGATATCACAGTGTAGAGATCAGAACTCCGTCAGCACCTAACACATGCAAGGGTACTTTATGCAACAATTCTCTGATACATTGCATGTCAATGGAAGTCTATCTCAGGATGGACCGATGTTACCCAATGCAGAAAGCAGACCATGGAGACAAACTGTTGAGAAATGGTTTTGATATCCTGGGAAGTACGTCTGCTATTGCATATAGATGTCAGCAACCACGTAAAAAAACAGAATTACATTTTATTGTGTTGAAGTGTTTGGCTTGTATGTTCAACTGATTTTGCACTGTGTGGGACTGTGGAGGTTTGGGACACTTACATTTACCGATGGCAATTGGTGAGTGTAGAAATTATTTTATTGTAGTTAGCAGACTAACATCCCAAACATTGTGGTTGCACTCTACTGCAAACACCAATGCTAGGTCCAACTGGCTTAACAAGTTACTACACAGTTGTGTAGTAATGTGGTGACCTATAGTGATGCTGGTGTTCATGCACCCACTAGCCTGACCATATTTTGGCCACAAATGGGAAGCCAACATCTTGTAGCTGCTTGCATATCCATATCCATATGAGTCAAGATATGCAGTCCTGTGCTTTATAAGTTTAAAAAGATCAATTTGCTTTAGCTGTCCAACACTAAGCACTCAAACGAAAATAAGCTCTGCAGGCGATTCCCCAATTATACAGGTGTTGTGCATGTGGACAAAGGATTATCAGAAATATACAACACCAAAAAAAAGGTACATAGACAGTTAAAAACAATAGCTGTCCAACACTATGAAAACTTTTAAGCATATCGCCCATCTAATTTCCTCCAAGCTCAACATGTTAAATTGTGAAACTAGTTTGCCCTTTAAAATAAACTCTTAAAGGAACAGTAACACCAAAAAATATAAGTATTTAAAAGTAATGAAAATATCATTTAGTGTTGCCCTGCACTAGTAAAACTGATCTGTTTGATTCAGAAACACTACTATAGTTTATATAAACAAGCTGCTGAGTAGCAATGGCGGAAATCGAAAAAAAGGCTACATGGCACAGGTTAAATAGTGGATAACAGATAACACCATTATGTTCTACAGCGCTAATCAGCTATCTGATGTGTAATTGAGCCTTTTCTCCTTTGAATGGAGACAAAAAGGAACACCAAGAGCCCCAATAGTGTAATATGTTTTTACAAGGAGTAATGGTAGAGTAAACAAGTTAATACTCACAAACCAGGGTTACCGGTGGGGAAATTATCCTGACCCCACTCAGGAATAAGACGTCGCTCTCTGTAGAAGAAGAAAGGGTTTTTAAGTGCTTTTAGCTATTTTTATCCTTTTGGCGCCTCTGTTTTGTCTTACTACCATACTTTCTCCTTTGAATGGCTGCCCCCATTGCTACACAGCAGCTTATTTATATAAACATTAGTAGTGTTTCTGAAGCAAACACTGCAGTTTTACCAGTGCAGGGCAACACTGCATTATATTTTTATTACTTTAAAACAATTTTTTGTTACTGTTCCTTTAATCCACATCTGAAGAAACTTTCAATTAGGCAGGGGCTGCTGAATTGGTCTCAGGGATTCCCAAACAAGTGACTACAGAGGTTTCTCCACAGGCGCCTCTGAAAAGCATGACGACGCAGGAAACTAAGCTGCGCTGTGCAGGCTCTCAATTTTGGCTGCATGTGCCCCTGTGCCCATATTACTGAGATTTATGGGGGCAGTGGTGCAGTCAGAGATTGTGGATTATTCAGCCTTGTATCCCCTCATACTGTCAGTTGAACAATCACAGCTGCAAGCACAGCTGCAAAAGGTCCATTTCGGACCCCTCGATCAGCTGCTTGGGAATAAGCCACAGATTAATCACAAAGCCTGCTTTTATCAGCAGGCCTCTGTTTACAAAATTACAGGAGATGAAGGACCAATTTTACACCAAATATCAGTTTAGTAGCCCTTCTTTAAATTGTGTTTGTCAATATCAACAAGACGTTGATGTGAACTTGCTCCAGCTAGAACAAAAATGGTATCCTGATAAGAATAAGGGGTACAAATGCTGCCATACAGCAAACAGTAATGAAGGGGTAAGTATTTGTCCTTAGGCTTTCACACTTCGCGTTTTCTCTACCAGTGGAAATATGCTGGCAAGGAAAGGCCAATTCTGGCATTGACCTGTCACAGAGCACATTGGGTAGATCTTGGCCTGAAATAAAGTGTGACATTAGCCTTATGGAACACTTTTAAATCTTTGACAGCATTTTTAAAAAATTTAAAAAAAAAAAACACTAGTGCCCGACCTATACTGACTTTGCTTTCTGCCATTCACTTTACTTGCATCCATCTGTCACTGCTCACATGAAGCAGATTTTGGGCTGAAGATGCTGGAGTGTGCAATTTGGGCTGAAATCCTCCCTAATGACAAGTGGATGGCAGTAAAGTGGACAGCAGGAGGCAAAGACATTATCAGGCGGGCTTAAGTCATCCTTTAAAGACTTCAGCATATACAGGTAAGGAATATGTAAAGCCAATTGGCAATTGGTCCTCTTTACTATTGTTTCTGGGTTTTTTTGTCTTTCAAGTCTGACCTTTTCCAACCTGAAATTTTAAACACCAAGTGGTTGCCAGAGTAACAACCCCAACAAGCAAAAAGTAGCTTCATTCAGACAATAAATGTGCATTATTATTTGCATTACACCGCTTTGTATTAGAGATTTATACCATGTAATGTCCAGCCTGAGGTTCAAACACCTGCCTTATTGCTTGGGCAGGACATCACCTAAGGGTGAAACCAATAATAAATGCCTCCGCTGCGAAAACTCCAAAGTACCAACTGCAATTATACACAGTACAAACATTCAAGTGCACCATTATTTGACTTAGTACACTATTTAAAGAGAAAGAAACCATACTTATAAAAAGGGGTATATGTTTTATAAAACTGAAGTATTTCCCATCATCATAATCCTGCTTGTCCTCTATATTCCTTTCATGTTTTTGGCTAGGCTCTTTTAATATGCATACAAGGTTCTAAAACATCTATTCCTTACAGATAATACATTCTATGCATTTGCCTCTATTTAAAGTCACTCAACTGCATTCTAAGAGATTCATTAGCAAAACTGTAAATTAATCTAGTGCAGCTCTGTCTAACTGAAGGTCTGTGGTCCAAATGCAGCCATTTAAGGAATTTTTCTTTTTTTTTGGCCCCCAGCATCCTCTTCAGACATTTGGTATATTGGATTCTTGGCCCACTGATCTAGCACCTACCAATGCAATAAGCTCCTACGGGCACTGCATGGTTAAACAGTAATATATCAAGCATGATGAATCCCATTAGTTAGCCATTATATATATCAACATTGATAAGATTCCCTAGAACAGATCCATTATTCCCATACTTGGAAAATAAACTTTGCCAAACAATTACTTCCACACATAAACATAGCAGTAGCAAAGGGAGCAGTCATTTTTCCATGTCATGGTTACAGGATTTACAATAAACTAAAATGGTCATGGAAAATATATTGCACATGGGAAAACACCTGTTCCAAACAACACATATGCCAAAAACAATTGTGTCCTGCAGAGCTGACATTCTAATTAAATCAACAAGCACAGCAGACAGGAGGGGGGGCATGTGGCATGAAGATACACAGGAGACTGTATGGGGGATACAGGCTTTTGATTCTATAGCAGATAATTGGTTCCACAACATTCTAGATATTATAATATTGATACTGCATTTGCCCTCAGCATGGTGACCACAGCACTCATGTAGTTAATCATACCACTCTGCACCACAAACTCTTAGCAGTTCTGCCTTTATCCTGAGGACAACGCTTCAATATTCTTTTTCTGCAGTATTTGTATAAAATGTACTTTTTTTTACTGGAAAGGGATATGAGTAGGGTTCATGCAACAGAAAAAAATAAGAATACATATGAAAAGTGCCGTGCAGAGAATGGGCTATCATCCAATGTTATCATAAAGCAGTGGGTCTACACTTGAACCTCTATGAAATTGGCATTCCCCCTGTCCGAGGCCACAGGAAGAACCCAGTGACAACTTTCACACATGGATTTTCTGAGCTGTAAACAATAATAAACTCGCACAGGCCTCGTCTTGTGTGATTAATCATTCCAGAACGATCGTAAGTAACTAAGGCAAATCACATGGATATATTTATGCAGTGCTGGCTGCATGTGCACGTGTACTGTATATATATATCAGAGTAACCCAGTGACTGGCTGCTTGTGTGTACATACAGAGGAGGAAGAAGTAGGAACAACAATATGTTAGTATAATGCTATTTCAGCTGCAAAATCACTCAGACACAGCAATGCCTCTTCTGTCGCAACGACTTAGTCGCCCAGACCGAATTCCCTATTCAACAGGGGCAAGGCATACGTTCTGACCTGAAAGCGCATGGCACATGGCAGGCACTACAACTGTTATTTTGTACCAGGTCACATCTAATAAGATGCACGAATTACATTTATTCATGATGCTGATGTGGCTACTAGAACACTGCATTACCACAGCTGTCAGGAACTACATCTCCCACAATTCCCACACAGCCAACTGGCTGTCAGGGGATGTTGGGAGCTGACGTGCAACACAAACTGGAGAGCCAGTTGCATAAAACACAGGCCAGAAAGTAATTGTAGTAAAGCAGCATGGAGTTCTGTGACAGACACGGGCCGTGTTTATAAACGAGGAGCCATTGCATATTTGTATGTCATGTAACAATGTAAGCAGGCTGAGTTCCTGTGTGACTCAATTGCAGCAGGGTGTCCCCTTGTTATTGTGAATGAAGTGCACACATAGTAGAGAAGCCATCTTGTGACCAGAGTACTACACAAACTGCCCCTTCCCTAAATCACTCCCCCTCCTAAGAGAGGGAGAAAAGTTTCCCTGTGTGCAGCAGCAGGAGAGAGCGCACTAGTGGTTCCCAGCAGGGCGGAATGTGCACAAGATAATACATGATCACAATCCCCCCCCCCCCACGCAGCTCTGTACATGGTATCGCCCCACTTACCTGCACGATCTCCCCCTCCGCGCTGATGGTAGCCCCAGCCCTGGAGAACCTCCCCTGTAACTCAGTAGTGTGGGTTTTATAATCCCCATTGGGACTGGATTCGAACAAGACCACCTCCACAAATGCAGTCTCCTTAGCCAGCGATTCCCCGGGAGCCACAGCCAGCAGGAGCCACAGCCAGACCAGGGGCAGACCCCTCCGGCTCCTCGGCTCCTTCATCTCGCAGGATGGTGGATCAACGCCGCCGAGAAGAACATCATTTCCCAGTTCTCAGTGAGGGGGGTCCAACGGGGGTCGCAGATCGCCTCGATCGTGCAAACGCACCACTGCGTCCGATAGCGACAAGAAATCCGCAGGAAAAGCAGCGCAATCCAAAGCAAAGGCTCCAGCCTAACGCGAGGAACACAGCGGCAAATCGCGGGGCTGCAGGAGAGATCACATGGGAAGCGTTAGAGCGCTTTTGTCACTTCCATGTCTCTCAGATCCTGTCTCTCTCCCTTCTCTGCCAGGCGGCATCCCTTTCATCTCATCCACGTGATTGTCTTGCTTTTTTTTTCTTCTCTCTTTTTTTTTTTTAACCCAAAAGGGGTTGTCCCGCCTCCCAAATCTCTCTGACCCCTCACAATCCACTCCCAGGCAGAGAGGCGGGGGGAGTAGTGAGGAGAACAGAGAGGAGTGAGCGAGAGTCGGGAGGAGAAAGGAAGATCAAGAAGTAGTGGCGGGATTGTTCCCTCCTCCTCCTGCTGCTGCTGTCGCTGCCGCCAGTGCGACTCTACTTTTGTGTGTGTGTGTGTGTGTGTGTGTGTGTGTGTGTAGCTACTAATGTGTGTGTGCAGCAGCAGCAGCTAGTGAGGGATGTGCAGGAGGGGGAGGGATGGGAGTGACACAGGCAATGTGGGAGGACAAAGATCAAAGCAAGAATTCTCCAGGGACAGTGCAGTAAAAGCACCTGGAAATAAAAGGATTGTACAAGAGAAAATGCTGGGGGGAGATGTGAGGGTGCCAGGCCCTGTAAAGCTAAATAGAAAGCTGTTTAACCAAATGCATGCAGGAAAGCATTAGAAAGTGCCTCAGGGACCAACACTGTGCCTGCTGCTGCTATGGACACTCACCTGTTGCTGCAGCTGCACCTTCCCTACAACTGGCTGCCTGGGGCTGCTGGGAGTTCTAATGCAGACATCCTTGCTCTACAGCTGGAGGCTCATGGCTCACATCATTTCTACAGCCTCTGCCTGTCTTGGGCATCCACAGATATTATCATCGTGATATAACGATGCCCATGAGCATTTAGTAGTTCCGCTGCCTGGGAAAGTTACACAGCGCTGTTCTGTCCTATGTCACTGGTCTGTTTGTGACATTGAGGTACAGCAGTTCCACACACATCCAGTGCTACATTAGCTATTTGCAAGATTCTGTGTACTTCTGAGAGCATTTTTTGCCAGTCATTTGCTCTTACTATGACTACAATCCCCACTGTATTGCTTATTAAACAATCTGCTTCACAGACTGGCATCGACTTCAGTTTTATGGCAATTACAATGGCTGCACATAGGGTTGCTACCTGGCAGTATTTTACCAGCCTGAATGGTGAAAATGATGCTTGACCCCAATGTTATTCATAGGGAAAAAATTCAAAATATACAGGAAGGCCGGTATTTTCTTCCAAAAAAGGTGGCAACCCTAGCTGCACATAAAATAGTAGTGAAGCAAAAGGGACACCAACAGTTGCCATTAGCGTTTAAAGTTCAGTTCAAATAAAAAAATATGATGTATTCATTGGCAATAGTACGTTGGCATTTAGTTCATCAGTTGTAACAACACTCAAAGCACCCACAACTCCCACGTGTGTTTAGCTTATAGCTTCTGTAGGAAATGAGTGTGGTCCACCCTGTCAGTTATAACCTGAAAATACTCAGGTGCATGTGTTTTTTGTGCAATAAATTCCTCTTAGGGCCACTAATGTTGCTTCCATTAATATCAAGGAAGTGATATATATAAGCTTGCCAGAGGCAGAAGTAACAGATGAGGCTAAAGACAAACATTCATGTCAGTTGCTCTACGCATAAAGCAAGATTGGTGTTCTCTGTGCCAGCATTTTTCTGCACAAAGGTTAGCATTTGCATATCATTCTGATGCTGGGAATTTGCTAACATAAATTTTGCACTAATATTGTAATCTTTTTAGGCCAGGGGCGTAACTAGAGAAGAAGCAGACCCTGTGGCTGCAAGGGGGGGGGTAGGAGGTATAGGGAGCCCCATGAGGTTGAGTCCTGCAGCAGGTCGGGTACCCATGGGTTACCCACAAAAACCTGCGAAATTCTAGGTGCGGGTATAGACGTGGGTCTGCGGGTCAGGCCACGGGTCTTCGCTATAGCGATTTTTACTCCTTTTTTTCATTCTGCCTACTTCCGATGATGTCACTTCCGGTTTACAATGACAACACTTCCTGATTCTTGATGGTCAATGGGTCGCGGGTCCGGGTTGCGGATAAGGTACTTGCGGTTCCAAGCGGGTAAGAATGCAGGTCCGGGTTGTGGATTGCAGGGTAAGGGTTACAAAAAATGGACCTGCACAGGACTCTACCATGAGGCCCTAAGTCATATACAGTTTCAATAAATATTAGTACAACAGGTAAACCACTAGATATTCTGGGGGCCTGAAAAATAATTTGCTGTGGGGCCCTGTAATATATAGTTATGCCACAGTTTTACGCAGTCTATTCATATGCCATTTGGACATACCAAGGGCATTTTCTGTCCAGGCTGGTTTCCCTGGACAAAAGTCCTGTCACAGGAAAATGCCAGCTGTGGCCAGCAGTCTGGTCTGTCCCATGTATCAACCCGAAACAATCAAATCCATTGTTAAGAAATGACTAGGGAGCATTCAGAGATACGTTGGGCAATGGAGCAAATTGAGCTGGCACAGACCTTGACTTGCCTATGGTCCAAGGACAAAATCACTTGGTGGCAAAACCAAACAGATCCACTAATTTTGCTAAGTTTGCTCCTTTTATTTATCCTGTAGGGTTGATACCTCTTTTGAAAAAAAATACCAGCCTTTCTATACTTTTATTTAGGACGCCTGTGGCATACTGTGTGTTTTGCAAAAAAGATTTCCTAATTTCCCCTGGGTCTCTCCTGATAATAGTTGCCTAGTGCTGGCTGGAGGGGATGGCACCTCTCCCAACAATATCTGCACAAAAATTTTGCCAAACACCGCAGGCTAGTGTAGCGGGGATCTCCCCTGCACGTTTATTTCGTCAAGTGACGAAACTTGACGTCACTTGACGAAATAAACGTGCAGGGGAGATCCCCGCTACACTAGCCTGCGGTGTTTGGCAAAATTTTTGTGCAGATACTGTGTGTTTTGCCATACATCAATTCCTTGGCATTAATGGGAGTTTGGCAACAGAGATAATTGATTTTACAGAGGACCTCATTGGCCTATGGTCCAAAGACTGAACCACCTGGTGGCAAAATCACACAGAGACACTAATTTTGCAATGGGCCCACTTGCTCCTTTCATACTTCCTGTAGGGTTGCTACATTTAAAAAAAAACTTCCTATATTTTTTCCTATTAAAACTTATTGCTCTCTGTAGATCCATTTAATGCACTGTAACTCAGCTGCTCGGGCTCATTTATCTAGGTTGTCTGTCATTATTTAATCTCTCTCTCTCTATAACATTTGTTAAATTGGAGCTGAAGGCAGATTTCCACAGTGTGTCATTTCTGGATGGGCAGGTTTCTATTGACTCCAGGGTTTGTTAAACAACAACCACCCAGTTAACTCTGTCTATTCAGTGCCTCATAGTTAAATATGTGCATAGGGGCCAGTTTCTGATCTGAGATAATCTGATGCACACCTTGATAATCAGAGTATAGGGGTTATCCCTATGATTTTTGGATTAAAGAAAAAACTTTTGTTTGACAACTAGTAGGTAAAAAGGATAGGGAGACCAAAATACACGCTTCTCAATATAACCCCTACAGTGAGGAAATCATAAAAGTCATCAGAAATTGCTGCCTGTGCTTCATACCCTGGCATCATAGCATAGACCTTCTCAATGATAAGTTGGTTAGGAAAATGTACTAGTAAGAAATCTTCATTCATACCCTTACTAGTAAATGCCCTAGCCAGTGTATCTTTGTGATTAGTAGTAATGGGTAAAATCAGGTATTTACCTTTGTCTGTTCTGTAGTTATTGTTTACCTAATCAAATGTGGCAGGGGGTTGGTTAAGATTGGCGAGACAGTTCAGTGCATTTAAGGAGAAGGCACCCACACAACAGCACTGGTGCATTATATATATATAGCATAGCCACCGTCTTGGATTTTTGGTTTCCCTTGCGGTCTGAAGTCTTCTGTACATGCTCCATGTTATGCTCTGCTTCTGTTCTTTGAGGAAAAGTGTGGAAGGAAAAACTGATTCAATTGTGTGGTAACTTTATACCATATAGGAGGATACCTTTGGCTAGTTCTGTTTGTAATGTGATTTTCTGTTTGTCTTTTTTTGTTAATTCCAGGAAAGTTTCCATATGCTCATTAAAATTTCTGTAAACATTTCATCAATATTTTATCTCTTTTGGACCTTTTTCAAGGTTTAGCTAAAACCTATCAGTGCTGTGAGTTATTCTTCAGTAATAGAGGGGTACCAAGTTGGACAGCCCTGATATATAGGGGCCCATTTATTAAGGGTCGAAGTGAATTTTCGAATTCAAATACTTCGGATTTCGACGTAATTTTTGGGTACTTCGACCATCAAACATCGAATAGTCCAAAATTCTATTCGAATTGAAAATACTTCACAAATTCGACCATTCGAAAATCGAAGTACTGTCTCTTTAAAAAACTTCGACACTTCGCCACCTTAAACCTGCTGAATTGCTGTATAGCCTATGGGGGACCTCCTATAACCTTTCTGAGTGTTTGGCTAAGTTTTGAGTAGTCAAAGTATTTTTTTGTAAAATTGTTGGAATCGTTCGATTCAAACGATTTAATCGATCGAGCGATTTTTACTTAGATCGAAAAAATACTTCGACTATCGAAGTATCAAATTCAATGGTCGAATTTCGAAGTTCTTTAACTTCGAAATTCGACCCTTAGTAAATGTGCCCCTTAATGTTACTGCAGATATTTCACCCTCAAAAACAATAGAAGTAATACAAACAGTGGGCAGGATCATTAATGAATGTTTATTTGGTGCACAAATCAATTATAAATTTATACAAAATTTCAAAAAATTCAACCATACCAAAAGGGCAGACATATGTCAGTGCAAATAGAAAAGAACGCAAATACCTGGTTGGTGATTGCAGCTAATGGGGTGATCCCAAATATATTCAATGGTGCTATACAACACTTTTCAAATGATCAACGTTTCGGGACCACATTGGCCCTTCCTCAGTGCTCCATGGTCCCTGAGCTCCTCCCTCATACCACGTTTTGCGTCATTGATCAAACATTCAGTGACGTGGAATTTATTCAGAGGGAGGAGCTCAGGGACCACTGAGGCATTTCATCTTACCATAGCTGCTAGTGATGTGCGGGCCAGGCCACTTTTAAGATATGTAGCATCTGCAAATCATCGGGTTGAAGCTGCAGCACAAAGTATAGATAGAAAAATAAATAATACATCCTTCTGTGTGGGGATTGTGGAAGCCTCAGCATGAGGAGAGTAAGGAGAAAGGAGAAGGGGAATATTGCATGGATTTGGCGAAACATGTAGCCACAGGTCCATTTGATCTTTGCCTTGGTGCAAAGCCAGCTTCTCCGGTAAGCTGAACATTCTGATACCTAATTTATTGGACTTAGCATCTATGATTGGAAGAAGGAAATATTTTTTATAAGGGAGTATTTCATTTTATCAATGTTGTGAATGTCTACTATGCCAATTCAATTATGTTTTTTTTCTAGTTTCCCAACAAAGAATTATAAAGAGACTACAATTACATATGAAGGAAATAATGATCCAGGCCTTCAAAGTTGTAACAGGAGCCTACCATTTTGGATTTTGTTAAGAGTGTAAAACGCACATGCTCAGTGTGATTTGAGCAGCTGTTGAGAAGCAAAGCTTTGGGGGTCGTCACAAATTATCAAGCAGAAAATGAGATTTGCCTCTCATATAAACTGATGGTTAAATTCTGATGCCAATTGCACTGGCTCCAGAGGTGCCATTTAATAAGAATCTGAATTATTTACCAAACAGCCTTGTATTATGACATTTATATTCTATATCTCAATATGTAGCATTAAAGTAAAGCATTCAAGACTTCCATGGACATGAGGTAAATAGGGTTCTATTTTATGACATCATTTTTATGTTCTGCAAATGCAATCCATATTTCCTCTATCCCTCTTACAATGTGCATTTCCCACACAATTTTCATACACTTAAAAATACACGTTTTCTGGCCAAAATCCACCTCATGTGTGCCGTGAAAGATCGACTGCTTTCAACACCGTTACAGTATGTATCAGTAGCCTTATTATGGAATTGATATGATTATTTTCTTCATGTTAGTTTTACATTAAATGCCCTTTTTTCATAGAAAATTACCCAATGCGCTGTACCTCGGCACTAGGTATAAAGGGAATTGATATGTTTTCTGTATATATGTGTGTGTAGGATCCTTTATCAAGAAACCCTTTATCCAGAAAGCTCTTAATTATGGGAAGGCCATCTCCCATAGACTCCATTTTAAACAAATAGCTCACATTTTTAAAAATGATTTCCATTTTCTCTGTAATAATAAAACAGGACCCTATACTTGATCCTAACTAAGATATAAGTATATCCTTTTCCCTTGTAGTTATGAAACAGTACCTTGTACTCAACACTATTGGGTTTAAATCATTTTCAGTAGACTTAAGGTATGGAGATTCAAATTTAAGAAAGACCCCTTATCTGAAAAACCAGAGACTCCGAGTATTCTGGATAACAGGTCACATAACTATATATTATGACTGAAACACTGCAGCCATCTCTCTGCAAGTTACAGAAGGGACCTTACATTGTACATGGGGCTATGCTGAAACAGGAAATGGCCAACCCCATAGTCTTATCACAAAGTAGGAAGCAGGGATATGTCAAGAATTTACTGTTGGCAATGATGCGTATGTCTTTAATAGGCAATTCAGATCATTCAAGGGCAAGATATTTTTGGCCATATGGTGTATCTGGGACCTAGAATTCTACCACTAAAGATCATATTTTAATCCAAAATTTATTGGGTCCAATTTTTTTATTTGGACTATAAACTGCGTACATGTTGATGTTGCCATAGATACATTCAAAAATGATAATCTGTCTTCATTCAGAAGAGAAGAAAGGATCAGAACTGCCTTTTGCACAAATTCTGCATGTAGAGAGACAGGACAGATGATTTTATAGAGTGAGCTCTAATACATCTTCAAGGTTAAAGGAGCCCCCTATGAAACAGATGCTGAGAGAAGGACAGTGAAGATAAACTTGATTATTTTAGAAACAGTACAGATTTTTTATTGTATTTAGAAAATTTCTTATTTCAGTATGATGAAGCTTATATTCAATTTTTATTTTAGCCATTGTTTCCCTTTAAATAATATTGTTGTTGTGCTAGTATAGAAGATTGCCACAGGTGAATTCTTTAGGGAGTATTGTGATGACGTAATGGAATGTTGGTCTGTGCTGAATTTTGTTTGTGCAGCCATTAATAAATTCCCTCTGCCCTTCCCATTTCCCCAGAGCTCCCATCACTATGTATTGCCCCCTGAGACCTGTAATCTATGTAGTAAATAACGCATAACCCAGGACATGGATGGAAGGCAAAATATTTTCTCACTTGTAGTGATTTGTATTGTTGTTCCCGTTATACTTTAACCTCCGCTTAAAATTCTGTGGCACGAGTCGTGCAAGATTGCTACAAAAGCTCATCCATTACAAAATCTCCTTATCCACAAGAAAAATCTGAAGATTGTAAAATTGTGAAGATTGTCTCTATTTAAAGAAGATGCTGTCGACTTATTGCTCCATGGGCTTTTTCCTCATAGCTGCCTCTACAAAATCTTTTAATCCCTAAGCGTTAGTCCACACAAGGAGATTCGGGGAGATTTTGTCGCCTGGCGACTAATCTCCTCGTTTTCTGAGTGACAATCTCCCCGAACTGCCTCAGCGTGTTTTCCTATAGGGTACAATGAAAAGTCGCCTGCGGTAAAGCACACGCGGCGATGCGTTTTCAATAGTCACCCAAAGTTTCCTCTGTGAGGCAACTTTGGGCGACTAATGAAAACGCATCGCCGCGTGTGCTTTATCGTGCCTGTTATCCAGAATGCTCATGACATGGGGTTTTCCAGATAGATGATCTTTGTAATTTGGATCTTCATACCATAAGTCTACTAGAAAATCATGTAAACATTATATAAGCCCAATAGGCTGGTTTTGCTTTCAATAAGGATTAATTATATCTTAGTTTGGATCAAGTACAAACTACTGTTTTATTATTACAGAGAAAAAGGACATTGTTTTAGTAAAATATAATTATTTGGTTAAAATGGAGTCTATGGGAAATGGCCTTCCCATAATTCAGAGGTTTCTGGATAATGAGTTTCTGGAGAATAGATCCCAAAGCTGTATGTGCCTACTGCGCATGCGCTGGAATTCGGTAAATAGCCAAAGGGAAGCACAGAATCCGAAGATGGTGCCGATGAGTTCCACTGCGCTATTCTGCATGGAGAGATCTGTGCGACTTTCAGCAACACTTTTCTAAATAGTGGACTATGAAGGGAGGAAGCTGGGGCCGAATGTGGGCTATTGGGACTCTTCACGAGGGGGGTTTAGTTCTCCTTTAAAATTGCTATGCACAAGAACAGACATATGCAAAACATAATGCAAAACATCTTAAAACAAATGTCACACATGCTAGAATAATGTTGGTGGAGACAATGCCAATGTGCTCCTATTTGTACCCTGTTCGGGGTTGGCTTTGAATTTGCCATGTGTGACATTAGTCTAAGGAGTCAGATTGTCCGGCAAGTGAGAATTGCTCAGGAACACTCATGTGAATGACAGTCAAAGTGCAGATCAAAGGGCCATGTTTAAATTAATTCTTAGTATGACATACAAAGTCATACAAAGACATACAAAGAGACAATTTCCAACTGGTCTTCAAATTTTATTTTTTTGTGGGTTTTGAATTATTTATGTTTGTGTTCAGCAGCTCTCCAGTTTGGAATTTCAGCAGCTATTTGGTTGCTTAGGTTCAATTTACCCTAGCAACCAGACTGGAAGGCAAATAGCAGAGGTCCCCAACCGAAATATAAGTAATTTAAACTAACAATAATAATAAAATTGTAGCCTAACAGAGCGATGGCATTTTTGTTGCTGATGGGGCTATATGTCCAAGCCCCCCACTCCTTTAACAATCTGTGTATGCACAGTAGAGTTTGCGTATTGGCCATGTGCTGAAAATCCAGAATGCTTGGGACCTGGAGTTTTTCAGATAACGGATCTTTCTGTCATTTTGATTGTCATACCTTAAGTCTCTGGAAAATCGTGTAAACGGATCCCATACCTGTACCCCTCCCCCAGCGTTGCCTCCATATTGGATTGCTATATTGGCAATCTATATATAGGCACCCAAAGGCCAAATTGTACACATGTGCGTCTGAAGACAATGAAGACCAATGGAAAAGTTGCTAAGAATAGGATATTCTGAAACAAAGTAAAAATGTTAACTTAGGGTTGAACTACCCCTTTAATATTTTCATGGTAGACTTGTCTACTGTAATCTTTTATATCCAGGTCTCCCAAAGGTCTGAGTGTATGCTGAAGTGCATAAGTCAATGGACGAGTTGACAGTCTAGAGAGGAGAGAGGGGACCGGAGTAGGGGTAGGCAGGCGTCAGAGAAGGTATGTGCCTGGCACCCCCCCCAGCTTTGCGCCCTAGGCACGTGCCTACTCTGCCTACCCCTAGTTCTGGCCCTGAGCATTAATATGTAAAAAGAGTTGGGGAGCAACACAAACATTTAAAATGTCCCTGGGGCTGTGATTGGCTATTTCGTAGCCCCTATGTGGATTGGCAGCCTACAGGAGGCTCTGTTTGGCAGTACAACTGGTTTTTATGCAACTAAAAATTGCCCCAAGTCAGGAATTCAAAAATAAGCACCTGCTTTGAAGCCACTGAGAGCAACAGCCAAGAGGTTGGAGAGCAACATGTTGCTCACAAGAGATTGGTTGGGGATCCCTGCTGTAGTGTAATCAGATGTGACAGAATGGATTGATACAGTGCACTGTGAGATTGGACCTATTAAGAGGCTCAATTGCATTGGTTGGCGGTGCCCAATTTGAAGACAGGGTAGTAAGATTTGGAGCTAAGAGGGCACATTTACAATACCCCACGCAGTGTGCAAAGTGTCAAAAAGGTCACGATCTGCCTTGAAACTCACTAAGGGTGAGATTTGTGGTGATCATTTAAAATTGCTCTAATAGATATTCTTAAAACTATGACTGATGATGCATCGGTGTTTTCATGTATCTGTAACCTTGCTGTAAAATATGGGGACACATTAGCAACCAGATTAATTCTGCAAAGACTTTTTTGATTTATTAAGGACTGAGTTGTGTTTTCCACAAAAATTCAAGTTATTAAGAAAAGAAAAATCAATTTTTTTCAGGGTTTTATTATACCCCCACCCTGGATATAGCTTGAATCCAAAAAATCATATAAAGATGTTCATAGCCTGCATGATGTTCAAGTTTTTTTTGGAGGGCTTTGCCCAAAAACTCGATCAATTCAAGTTTTTATTTTTTTTGCTAAAAACTTGATTAATTCGAGTTTTTGGGTTGTTAACCCCAAACTCGCTGAATCGAATTTTTTCAAGTTTTTGCTTAAATTAGAAACCATTTGAGTTGTGAGTTAATTTGAGGTATTAAAAAACTCTAAAATTCGACCTTTGATAAATAACCCCCTAACAGTATAGTGTAACAGTTGTGCCCTAAAAACACTCTAACCTAGTTAGAAGCTGAGAGGCCTGGACCAAATGCTGGGCCTCAAAGTAGGGAACCCAAACCACTAGTATTCTGGCACTCACAACAACTGGCATGGTAAGAGCCAATGGTCACAATCCCTTTATTTGGTCTTTGTATTCTGTGCCTGCACAAGAGAAATGCAGAGGTAAGAAATAAAGAAAAGCATATTAGTTACCTTTTTTTGTATCTCAAACCTGTAAAGCAATTATTAGTAATTTATATAAGACACCCTGGCCTTGCCTATAGAGACTGCTATAATCCTATGACTGGAAGGAGCTAGAACCCCCTATCTGCGTTAACAAAACAGTATACCTTGTTTTTCAAGAGTATTAGTTTGATTTGTTGATGATACTATCCCTTTGAGCAGAAGTATGGAGAAAAGTCATTCAATCAAAAAATGGCAGTAGGAAGCTGACCCCTTAGGAAATTCCATACTTCTATGCATATGTTATTTTCCATTTCCTCCTTAATTCTCTTTATGCAAATATGGGTGCTAACATATTTTGCATGCATCAGTTGAGGCAGCTTCCATAGACAACCAAAGGAAAACACCATCTACTTGTAACCAAATAAGGTGCAGTAAGTCAACTCTCATTCACAGTGTCGGACTGGCCCACAAGGATACCAGGAAAACTCCCGGTGGGCCCAGATGTCAGTGGGCCCTCCTGCTTCTAAACATTTGGCATTTTAATTGGCCTTCCCCTCCAGAGACTGTCACCTCTCCAGTCCATAATGAACACTGCTGCGAGGCTCATACACCTCAGCAACCGCTCCTCCTCTGCCTCTCCATTCTGTCAATCCCTGCACTGGCTTCCGTTACCTTTCAGAATCAAATTCAAATTAATGACACTGACTTTCAAAGCACTTCATAACTCTGCCCCACCCTACATCTCTGAACTCATCTCTATATACTCACCCAATCGCTTACTACGCTCCTCTACTGACCTGCTACTCAACTCTTCTCTCATTACCTCCTCACATGCAAGACTTTGCAAGGGCTGCACCCCTCCTAGCACAGGCGCATGAACAGTATATGATTACATTACACACTACTGCAGCACAGTGGAACACTATACATTATCCCAGCTACAGGTGTTCATTATTGGTTAAGATAGGTTCAGGCTTATCTCCAGGCTTATCTCCAGGTATGTGAGGGTTTGCTGGGGAATTCCGTCCTAATCAGTTTTTTTATACTAAATCTTTTATCATTCATATATATTTTGTGCCAGTTAAACAAAGATCGTTGCAGTAGAAAAGATTTGCAGTCGCTTACTCTGTGCCTGTTAAGCAGAGCTCATAATCTAATCTCTTTGTCTTTGTCAAGGAAAATAACATGACTGCCCAGTGTAAGGGTCAGTTCACAGAGGTATACCTCTGTTATCATTTAAGTATTTCTGTGTAGTCCTCCTGTTAACCATAGGTGCATCCAACCATGCTGTTCAGCTAACTTTCAGAAGCCTGTATAATGCACTGGCCTTAGTGATGCACCAAAATTCACCAGATTTAATTCTTTTTTTCAGGAGCAGGATTCACCCATTTCCTGGACAAACAATGCAAACCCTACATATCACATGACACTGGATAACTGATGGGGAATTTTTGTTTTGTATGCTGCAATTTTTGGGGGGGATTTGTTCATTTTCATATGCTAATTAGGGTTTGGATTTGCCAAATATTTTGTGGTGGATTTGTGTATTATAAAATGGTGTATTTTGTGCATCCCTAATATCCATACAGTTGTTTTGTCAGCTCCTTGTGTTCGTGCCCTCTGCCTGTGAATAGAGCCACTGGCTAATAATCTCTGGGAAAATGCTGCAAAACATAGATACTGTAGAAAACTAGAGTTGTTATAAGGCTCCCTCTGCTGGTAAACAGCCCAAAATGCACTTTGATTTTTCTTAACATGCATTCATTAGTTATAGTATGTATGTATTTATATTTTTATAGGGCTACTTGAGAATGAATCACTGTGCAGCAGAACAAAAAATTTGTAATACAAACAATAATAAATACAAATAAGTACAAAATACAATACAAATAAATATAATGTACAGTTGCAGTAAAGATTAAGAGTTTAGTGTCAAGGAGACAAGAGGATTGAAGTCCTTGTTCTGTAGAGCTTACAGTCTAAATGGGAGGGTAACTTACAGACACAAATAGGGGGATATTAAGTGCTGTAGGTTACAGCATGGTGAAATGCTAAGCACATATGATAATGGGGACAGTTTTTGAAAATCTTTTTCTTTTTGAAAAATCAAACTTATAGACAGTGTGATTTACACCCATGCAAGTGGGGTTAACTGATTCTATGCTGCTACTGTACAATAAAAAGAAATGTTTGGTTCATTGAAAAGTATGTTTTTTTCTGAACAGAGTAAAGGCCGGGATATTTATTATAAGTAGGTGTCCAGCTATATCTAGTCTAATTAAACTGACCTCTGATGAGAGTGAAGTTTACATAAGAAGTGGATGTGAGAAGTGGGAATTGTGCCTCTGCTCAAGAGAAGTGCATTGATGAGCTGAAGCTAATTGCAACTCTATGGGAATACACTGTGGTTCCTTGAAACTAGGAAAGTCTCCTGCATCAAAGTCTCCTCCTTCTTCCCATATGCCTGAAGAGTTTTGGGATCCTTGAAGTTTTAGAGTGATTCATAGAGGATGGGATTGTGCCATAAGTTCCAGAAGATGAACAAGCAGTACGAGCAGAGACCTCATGCAGATTTTAACCAGACACAATGTGCAAAGATTCATTTTCAGACAAAGATCGCCATGTTTTTTACCCACAATGCAGGGTTATTCAACGATTTTCAGCATAATTGCAGCCATGTTGGAAGTTGCACCCACTGCAATTGTGTCAAAACATGCATGTTGTCACCAAGGCCCGAACTAGGGGTAGGCAGAAGAGGCAACAATGAGGGGACGCTGGGCAGGTGCCTGTTGACTGTAAACTGACTTATAATGGACATGTCTCCTCAGCTTCACTGATTATACAAGTTCTAAATTGGAGTAAAATAATTTCAGAAATGGTGATGGACGGTGTTAATTCATAAATTAGGAAAATAACACATCTTAATAAACAGGGTTGGACAGGGGGCTAGGGGCCCACCAAGGCTGCTGTCACAGGGCCCCCTGCCGCCCGGTTCCCCCACCGAGCCACCCCCGCCGCAGATGCGCGTGTGCGCACCTTGTATTCGCAGCAACTTGCGGCAAGAAGATTAGCGCAGGGAACAGGACTGGGCCGGCCCAGTCTGACCCCGTTAATAAATACATCTAAGTCAGTGATCCCCAACCAGTGGCTCGTGAGCAACACGTTGCTCACCAACCCCTTGGATGTTGCTTCCAGTAGCCTCAAAGCAGGTGCTTATTTTTCGATTCCTGGCTTGGAGGCAAGTTTTCATTGCATAAAAAACAGATTTACTGCCAAATAGAACCTCCTGTATGCTGCCAACCCACATAGTCAATACCAATAGTCAGTCACAGACCATACTTGGCACCCCCAGGAACTTTTCTAATGCATGTGTTGCTCTCCAACTTTTTAGTTACATTTGAATGTGGCTCACGGGGGATATCTGCTCTAAGTGAATGTCATTTTGAACAATGGGTTACACCACTCTATGGACACTAATGGTGGAACAATATGCCCATCAGCATCCCATACGCTTGGAACTTCTGCTCTGTGCAGGTGCAAAGCAGTCTGTGTTCTGTTGCAGTTACTGCCTTTAATGGAGTATCTAGTGCAGAGTGCAACACAAGTGAATGCAATACTTAACACCTACCCTAAGTAGGAGTTAAATACACAGCGCCAATATCAGCCAGTGCTGCATACACAGATGCAACTCTTTGTACCACATTCATGGAGCAAGACAGAGATGGCACATTATGGTTAAAAAAAAATTGTGTTTATATAACACAAATTCCTTCCTTCCTTATTCTAAATCGGATGCCGCCAGATCTTAATTGAGAGAGGAGCTAAGCTAATGGTTCTGGACGAGCTAAGGATACTGGAAGGAAGAACAACACCAGCGTCCATGCCAGAGCCGCTGCGTGCATCCCTGCTAACCACTAGAGCACCAGGGAAGGCCACTGGACCACCAGGGTATGCATCGATATTCTTTACAGCTACTTCCAAGATGGTTTTAGCATAAAAAAATGAATGACAAAGATTTATGGCCTTTTAAGAGAACCAAAGGAAATACAGAAAATTCCACACATGATTAAAAGGGAACAAAGATTTAAGAAAAACTATACAATGAAGGAATGGCAAAAAGCTATCTCCAGAACACAACAGTTCACTAGATGTGTCACGCATCAAGAGTGCTATTACAAAATCTCTTTGATCACAGAGATAACACAACAAAATATCGCACAGTCTCCGGAAGCTATGCTGCTGAATTTACACGGAAAACTTCCAAACAAAAATTTTGAATTTCTGACTTTCCAAAATCTAAACGCTTGTAGACTTTTGATCACTAGAAATTGGAAACAAGATGTCCCTAGTATTACCCAAGTACAAAGAGAGGTGACCAACAATTTAGAATATAAAGAAGCAGTACCGAGAAGTTCAAGGGGGGAAAAAACTGTTTTGGAAGCTCACAAACTTTGGAAATCTAAGGTTAATATCCAGTTTATATACAGTTTATATGTATTGTATGAATTGTAACTATCCTGTGTGTCATACAGATATAATACAGGTTACACAACCCTTTTTTTTCCATTTAATTGTGTGTATATTATTTTGGTTAACGCAATGAGTATACCTGCAATGTTTCAAACCATTATATACCAATATAATGATTGTATTGTTGAAAACTAATAAAAATTGTCAGTATATAAAAAAATTTGTGTGACTCCCCGTAATATAAATTTTGTGTAATTCTTGCACCCCCCACCCACAAATGAATGTTTCCAAGCACCCTTTAACCAAACCAGTGCCTAAGAGTTGCAACTACATTTTTCATTTTTCTGAAGAAGGAGGAGTAGTGATGAGCGAATCTATCCCATTTCGATTTACCTGAATATTTTCAAAACTGTGAAAAAATGTGCGAAATATCACAAAATGCATTGAAGTCAACGGAGCGACAATTTTTACGCGCGCAACAATTTTTCTTGCTCCAAATGCATGAAAGTCGTTGCCTGTTGCCTGTTTTTTTATGGTGACTTTTTTGTCCTAATGCATTAAAGTCAATGGGTGTTTTTTCTTATAGAGACTTTTTTGTCCTAATACATTAAAGTCAATTGGCGTGTTTTCTTATCACTACTTTTTTGTCCTAATGCATTAAAGTCAATGGGTATTTTTTCTTATAACGACTTTTTGTCCTAATGCATTAAAGTCAGTGGGCGTTTTTTCTTCCAGCGACTTTTTTGTCCTAATACCTTAAGTCAATGGAAGTTTTTTTTTCTAGTGTTTTTTTGTCCTAATGAATTAAAGTCAATGGGTGTTTTTTCTTATAGCGACTTTTTTATCCTAATAGGACAGGCAGAGTATGACACACACAGGGAGCATAGGACAGGCAGAGTATGGCACACACAGGGAGCATAGGACAGGCAGAGTATGGCACACACAGGGAGCATAGGGCCAGTGCTGATTCTGACGATTCTGCAATGCCGCCCCCCCGCTTACCTGTTGGGAGGGGAGGCAGGAACACTAGTTCGGAGAGCACAATTGCGCTCTCTCTCAATAGTACAGCCGAATTTTTGGTTTAAAAACTGGAAATTCGGCTCTTAAAGGCGCAGGAGCGGCTTTTTGCCGCCCCTGCAAACCTCTCTGGGTGAGTATCTCAGCACCCCTGCATAGGGCAGTCAGAGTACGGCACACCCAAGGAGCATAGCACAGGCAGAGTATGGCACACGCATGGAGAATAGGGCAGGCATAGTACGGCAGACAGAGTATGGCACACACAGGCAGAGGAGGGCAGGCAAAGTATGGCACACACAGGAAGCATAGGGCAGACAGAGTATGGCATAACAGGGAGCATAGGGCAGGCAGAGTATGGTACACACACAGGGAGCATGGGGCAGCTAGAGTATGGCACATACAGGGAGCATAGGGCAGGGAGAGTATGGCACACACAGACAGAATAGGGCAGGCAAAGAATGGCACACACAGGGAGCATAGGGCAGGCAGAGTATGGCACACACAGGGAGGATACGGCAGGCAGAGTATGGCACACGCAGGGAGCATGGGGCAGGCAGAGTATGGCATACACAGGGAGCATAGGGCAGGCAGAGCAGGGCACACACAGGGAGCACAGGGCAGGGAGAGTATGGCACACACAGGGAGCATACGGCAGGCAGAGTATGGTACACACAGGCAGAGTAGGGCAGGCAAAGTATGGCACACACAGGGAGCATAGGGTAGGCATAGTATGGCACACACAGGGAGCATATGGCAGGCAGAGTATGGCACACACAGGCAGAGTAGGGCAGGCAAAGTATGCACACACAGGGAGCATAGGGCAGGCATAGTATGGCACACACAGGGAGCATTACACAGGCAGCGTATGGCACACACAGGGAGCATACGGCAGACAGAGTATGGCACACACAGGCAGAGTAGGGCAGGCAAAGTATGGCACACACAGGGAGCATAGGGCAGGCAAAGTATGGCACAGGGAGCATAGGGCAGGCAGAGTATGACACACACAGGGAGCATAGGGCAGGCAAAGTATGGCACACACAGGGAGCATAGGGCAGAACAGAGCAAGAGACATGGGAAACTCATCAGGACCACTCTAAGATGTGACACAGTGCCCCATTAGCCCCATTTTGTATAAAGTGCGAACAGGTGAACAATGTGGGCAGTTTCAGTCTGGGTCTCAGGTGTGAACAGTACAGGGCTTCATGGTGTGAACAATAGAGGTGTTACAAGTGTGAACAATGCAGGGCGGATTACATGTGTGAACAATACAGGGGAGTACAGTCTGAATTTGAGGTATAAACAATGCAGGGGCCAGTTATCTCAGTTTTGATACCTTTTAAAGCTTACACATGGTAAGCAGACACAGCAGGCAGACTTTCATGTAGGGGGCCACACAAGGGGGGTCACAGGCCGCCAGTTGGACAGCCCTGTCCTAATGCATTAAAGTCAATGGGTGTTTTTTCTTGTGGTGACTTTTTTCTCCAAATGCATTAAAGTCAATGGCCTCGCAGCAAATTTTCGCTAAAAATTCGCACATGTCGAAATTCTGAATTTTGCCGCAAATCCATGGCTGGCGAATAAATTCGCTCATCACAAAGGAGTGGTGTTCTGGAGCAGTCAGTTTTGCAGTTACGGGGCCCTGTAAGGATAATGGCACACAGCAAGGAAGAAAGTAACTCTACATAAACTCTAATACTAATTGAGCTCACGTGCCATTGCCCGGGCCCCAAGAGCAATAGGGTTGCTAGTAGACAAGGATATGAATACTATGATTTTGTCCCCTCTCAGCATTAAAGCAAGAGGGACGGTGTGAAAGTGTGACTGTCTGGCTAATTACATGACACATGACAGGACTGGTTAACACACCTTCCAAACCTACTAATTGTGCATGTTGCTTTGTATGCTGTAGCAGCTCATTAAGTGCTATGCTGGGAGGGGTGATCACTGGCTTTTAATCTATCAACAAACCCTAAATGACACACCTCTGGGACATGCACTGTAGGAAAGAAGAGGCATGCAGCCATACATTCCACTCTACTTGATTCATTTCTACTATTATATATTTACTTTTGCATTCAGGGGACTGCACATTGTTCATAGTGATCCCCTGTGTCCCTAATTTCCCAAAACTATGTCCTGCTGTCAGTGGTGTAGCTAGATGTTACTGGGTCCCACAGCAAATTCTCCAAAAAATTGGTAAGTTGACCTATTCTACCAAGATAAAAATTGCTAATATTGAAATGATTCATTAATTAGGGCCTTACTAGGCCCCCTACAGTCCTTCCCTGCAAGGGTCTGCTTCCTCTATAGTTACACCCCTGCCTGCTGTTAATCTGTATGTTCAGTGTATACACCAATTTCTTGTACAGCAGTGGAGTGTGTTGCTGTTAATAAATACATAATAATAATATTAATAATAATAATGTCTGATGAACTACATGCTTTGAGTGGAAACATAAGTGGAAACACTAGCAGGATATAGTTCATATCTGCACACATTGACTGGGATTGTAAATTGTATTACTTTCCATGAAAACGACGCCTTGATGGGCTCCATCTTTAGAATACCTGGAAAAAACATGGGTAGAAGCATATGGATATGATATGCATATGTCGTTGGAAAGCCATCCTTCTCCTTGGAAAGAGCCATTCTTATCTAAAAGAACATCAGCAGATGATTCACTTATGCACAGTACAGATAAAATAGGAGACACGCTTATCTAATCTTTATGGGTTTACACAATATTGCTTGCATATACTGAAACCTTGAAATAAAGAATCTATCAATTCTGAGGGAAAGTTTCACCCAGTAACACTATTATTTTACTTAAAATAGTCCCTTCTCATATATGACTAAGAACCTACAGCTTGAGAGCATTACACTGCCACCATCTTGATCCACTTTTGGTAAAAGGTCTATAGGGGCAAATTCACTAAGCGCTGAAGCGCCGAACGCTAGCGTTAATTCGCTAGCGTTTGGCATTTTCGTTACTGTGCAAATTCACTAACGAACGCTGGCGTAGTTTCGCTGTGTTATTTCGCACCCTTACGCCTGGCGAATTTTCACTAGCGACGTAACTACGCAAATTCACTAACTTGCGCAGTGTATTGAACGCTACCTTTTACGCTAGACTTTTCTAAGTCCCAAAAAACGCTGGCGTGTTTTCTACATTATGGGTGATAGGCTGAAAAAGATCGAAAAAATTTTTGGGGCTCCCCTCCTTCCCCCCTACATTTCCTGACTCATGGCAACTTACCTAGACAGTGGGCACATGTGTAGGGCAAAATAAAATTTTTATTTGATGATTTGAAGGTTTTCTAGGCATTTGTAGTGCTGATACGTATTCCTCCATTGAAATTTGAATTTCGCGGCGTATGCAAATTAGCCTCCGCTAGCGTAACTTCGCTTTACATAGCGAATCAACGCTAGCGCAACTTCGCAACCTTACGCTACCCCTGAGCGCAACTTCGGATTTTAGTGAATTTGCGGAGCGCTGGCGAAACTACGCCTGGCGAAGTGCGGCGAAGCGCGGCGAAGTTGCGCCTGGCGAAACTACGAATGTTAGTGAATTTGCCCCTATATGTCCGTATAAAAACTTCTGCTTTTCCTGTTTAAAATATTTTATTTGATTTTCACGTTAAACAATAGGAATCAATATGACAGCAAATAATATGCAGACTAAGAAGATGAAAACTTCTGCTTTTGATTCATCAGTCCACAGAAATTTCTTCCAGCCATCCAGGTACTATTTGGCCCACGCTAAATGAGTTTTCATGTGATTCTGCACTAGAAGTGGTTTCTATCTTGCCACTCACCCATGAACGCCATTATTTGCACTTTATTTTGTTATTGCGGAGTCTTGACAACTGATTTGAGCTAATGTAAGAGAGACTTGCAACTTCCTGGATTATGTTTGGGGTTCTTTTTGCGCTCATTAAAATATAGTCCAAGTATACCTAAATGTAAAATTGTTGAGCGTGTTCTTATGAGCACTTTTGCAATTTTCATAGATGTTTTGTTTCGATTTCAATATGGTAACAGTACTAATATTGTGAAGGGCCAGGCAGAATGGTAAAAAATCATTTCACCAAAGCAGGATGGTTGATGGTTATCTGATCACTTCTATCCTCCTCATGATTCAGTGAAAAGGGAGAATTGTTTCATACTTACCGTAATTCTCCTTTCCTGGTCACTCTCCATATCAGCAATACACCCGGGAGGCCCCTCCCATTCCTGCCCCTAGCTCAGATAGTCCCTCCCTCTCTAGACTTTAAAGGCACCCCAGACACTCACCTCTTTGTCAAATACCAAGTTTACAATTTAAGGGTGGGAAATGCTGATATGGAGAGTGACCAGGAAAGGAGAATTACGGTAAGTATGAAACAATTCTCCCTTTTCCTGGTTACTCCATATCAGCAATACACCTGGATTTACCAAGCCATAATAAGAAGGGTGGGAAGAACAACTCCAAACTCCAATACTGCAAAAAGATCTTTTATTTTAAGAGACAAATGCAAGCTGAGTTCCTGCTGCAAAGGCATGATTGCTAGATATCGAGACATCAAGTGAGTAATGCCTAATGAAGGTCTTTGCTGACGACCAAGAGGCCACCTCGCAGATTTGAGAAGTTGGAACTTCCGCCAATGCTGCCCAGGATGCAGCAATCGCCCTAGACGAATGAGCCTTTAAACCTTCCGGAGCTAGCTTGCCTTGAGACTCATATGCTTTTGATATACAGAGACATATCCATCTGCTGATTGTTGTCGTAGAAGCAGCCTGTCCTCTGTGACAACCTGCCGGAATAATGAACAACCTCTCGGAAATCCTAAATGTTCTCGTTATTTCCAAATAACGAACCAGACATCGAACTGGATCAATCTTAAGCATGTCTTCAGACTCTGCATCCTCTGACCTGAATTTGGGGAGAATGACTTCTTTCTTTAAATGAAAAGATGACACCACCTTTGGTAGAAAGGCTTTATCTGGTTTTAGAATAACTTTGTCATGTAAGAAGATAATATGTCCTGGACTACAGGAGAGCGCCTGTAATTCCCCCACTCTGGATGCGGAAGCTATCGCCACCAGAAAAAGAGTCTTGAGCGTCAGATACCATGGTGATAAAGAATCCAGTGGCTCAAAAGATTCCGAGGCTAAGGCCTTAAGGACTAAAGGAAGACTCCAAACTACTGAAGCTGACCTCCGTGGTGGTCGTAACTTGAGGGCAGCCGTAAAAAATCTTTTAACCATAGGCTCCTCTGCCCATGCTCTATTAGATAGAGCTGATATAGCTGAAACATGGACCTTTAAGGTTCTATATTGAAGACCCTTCTCTAATCCTGCTTGTAAAAAACCAAGGATATGAGATATTGAAATCTCTACTGATTCCTCCTGTAACAGTTTCCATTCCATGAATCTCTCCCAAATTCTATAGTAAGTTGTAGAAGTCGAAGGCTTTCTTGATTTTAAGAGCGTCGAGATCACACTGTCTGAAAAACCCAAGGATTCCAATCTTTTGCGCTCAGTCTCCAAGCCTGGAGAGATAAGGCTCCTGGGTTTGGATGCAAGATAGGTCCCTGACTTAACAGGTCCTTCCTCCTGGGAAGGGGCCATGGTGGAGCCCTTGCTAATTTTAACAAAAGAGGGTACCACGGCCATCTTGGAGCTATCAAGATTACTTCCGCTCTCTCCTGAATAATCTTCTGAAGAGTCTGAAGGATTAGTGGAAACGGAGGGAACACATACCCTAGCTGAAAGTTCCAGCTCTGCAGAAGAGCATCCGTTGCCTTCGCCTTGGGACAGACTCTCCTGGAGAAAAAAGTCGGACACTGTGTGTTGTTGCTTGTTGCCATCAAATCTACTTCTGGGAGACCCCACTTTTCTCCCAGCCTCTGAAATACTTCCTGATGTAATGCCCACTCGTGAACCGACAGAATGTTCCGACTCAGGAAGTCCGCTCTTTGATTCTGCACTCCTGGGAGATAAGCTGCTGTTAAATGAGTCAAATTCCTCTCTGCCCATTCCACAATTGGTTGTACCTCGCATAGCAGAGATCGGCTCTTTGTTCCCCCCTGCCTTCTGACATAGGACACTGCTGAGGTGTTGTCTATCAGCATCTTGACTGCCGAACCCTCTAGCTCCTGGGCAAACGAAAACAGAGCATTCTTTGCTGCCCTGATTTCCAGAATGTTGGATGGTACTCCTATCTGCTGTGAAGACCACAGACCCTGGATCCAATTGTCTTCCAGATGTGCTCCCCAACCCAACGTGGAGGCATCTGAGACTAGTATCCTCCATTGGGGTTGTGTTAAGGGAAGGCCTGTACAGAGATTCTTTATTGACATCCACCATCTGAGAGACTGTTTGAATGTTTGAGACATCCGAATCTGCTGGTTCCAATCTCCCCTTGCTTTGTCCCAATGATCCAGAAAGAACCACTGAGCTGGTCTCATGTGCCACCTGGCCCATTTTGTGACAGGGATGGTCGCCGCCATGGAGCCTATCAGAGACATTAACTCCTTGGCTGAGGCATGCTTCCGTTCCTTTAAGGCTGCTGCTGAACGAGCTAAGTCTTGTGCTCTCTGAAGTGGAAGCGACACTATTCCCTCTCTGGTGTTGAATATTGCTCCTAGGTACTGCAATGTCTGTGAAGAAACAAGCTGGCTCTTTTTCCCAGTTTATTAACCAGCCATGGGCCTGTAGACACTCCAAAACTCTTTCCCGATGGAGAATAAGAGTCTCCTTGTTCCTTGCTGACATCAGAATATCGTCTAAATAATGCCATATGGAAATCCCTTCCAGTCTTAAGGCCGCTATCAGCGTTACCAAAACCTTGGAAAAAACTCTTGGAGCAGTTGAAAGACCGAAGGGAAGACACCGGAACTGGAAGTGCTGTCCTGCCAGAGCAAAGCGCAGAAACCGCTGATGGGCTTGTCTGACTGGAATATGAAGATAGGCATCCTGAAGATCTATAGACAGAAGCCAATCTTCCGGTAAAACCGTCTGAATGATGGAGAAGATGGACTCCATTTTGAATTTCTGATACTTCAGATGTTTGTTGACTTCCTGAAGATTCAGAATCGGTCTCCAACCCCCTGCACTCTTCTTTGCCAGGAACAAGATTGAATAAATGCCTTTTCTTAATTCCCCTTCTGGAACTGGCATTACTGCTCTGACTTCTAACAACCACTGCACATATTGATCCAAGACCACTCTTTTGGCCTTTGAAGCCGGGTAAGGTGATATTATGAATCTGTCCCTTCCTGGAACCGAAGAAAATTCCAGGCGATATCCCCTTCTCAAGATATCCAGAACCCACTGGTCTGAGATGGTATTTTGCCAGACATGATCGAACTCCCCCAGCCTTGCTCCCACCCTTACTTCCTCCAACGGATAGTCAGGAAGGTTTCTTAGGATGTTGAGTCGGCCTGGACTTATATCCTCTAGGAAAGGAATATTGGCCCCGCTTCCAAGCAAAGGGCTTGAATGTCTCCCTATTCCCTCTAAAGGAATGGTGAGAGGAACTTGCCCCCGACGCCCCGCGAGGGCCACCGAATCGGAAAGGATGAAAATTAGATTTCTTTTTCTCCTGTGGCAAGAATTGGCTCTTTCCTCCTGAAGCCTTTGTTATGACCTCGTCCAGTTTCACTCCAAATAGACGAGAACCCTCAAAAGGAAGAGTACACAAACTCATCTTAGATGAGGTATCCGCGGACCATGACCTGAGCCATAGTGCTCGTCTTGCTGCCACAGAAATAGCCATCTAGCGGGCAGACAGTCTTGTCAAATCTACAGCACCCTCTGAAATGAAACCTGCTGCGATTTTCAGCTCTGCTAGACTTGCCGAAATCTCTTTAATGTCTGCCTTCTCATTCACCGCTTTGTCAATGGATTCAATCCAACAAGACATGGCTTTTGCTACAGACACTAAGGCAACCGCTGGCTTACAAGCTGCTCCCGCCACTATAAAGGCTTTTCTGAGATCCGATTCCACTCTTCTGTCCATCGGATCCTTTAAGGCAGAACAGTCGTCAATCGGTAGAGTAGTTTTCTTAGCCAAGTGAATAACTGCAGGGTCTACTGAAGGAGGTATGGACCAATCCCTCACTTCTGATTCCTTGAACGGATACAGTTTGGCGAATCTGGTACCTGGCGAAACAAAAGAGACCTTCTTAGCAGCCTTCTGCCATTCTGCCTTAATTAAATCTGACACTTCCCCAAACAATGGAAATGTCTGTCGATTCTTGGAAGGAGTAGGCAACACCTTGGGGGTCTTAGCTGATTCCGCTTCCTCTTCTACTCCTAAGGTAAGCTTCAAGGCTTTAATAAGGGGAGAGACTAATGCAAAATCAAAAGATTCATGGGCCATCTCAGATTCTTCCTCTGAATCTGTAAAGGTCATTACATTAGTATGCGACAATTCTTCCTCTTCTGATGAGTCATCATTATCTCTCCAAGCTTCTTGAGCAGACTCCTGACCTTCCACTGAGGTCTCTTGAACCCCTCCTGTGGGCTCAGAGGCTGACCTGCAGAGATCCCTCCAACAGGTGTCGCAAAATTTTTTGCCCAATAGGGGTGGTTTGAAGCATCCCACACATTCCTGAATAGGAGCTCCCTTAAAGGGATACTGTCATGGGAAAAAAATTTTTTTTCAAAATGAATCAGTTAATAGTGCTGCTCCAGCAGAATTCTGCACTGAAATCCATTTCTCAAAAGAGCAAACAGATTTTTTTATATTCAATTTTGAAATCTGACATGGGGCTAGACATTTTGTCAATTTCCCAGCTGCCCCATGTCATGTGACTTGTGCTCTGATAAACTTCAATCACTCTTTACTGCAGTACTGCAAGTTGGAGTGATTATCACCCCCTCCCTTTTCCCCCCAGCAGCCAAACAAAAGAACAATGGGAAGGTAACCAGATAACAGCTCCCTAACACAAGATAACAGCTGCCTGGTAGATCTAAGAACAACACTCAATCGTAAAAACCCATGTCCCACTGAGACTCCTTCAGTTACATTGAGAAGGAGAAACAGCAGCCTGCCAAAAAGCATTACTCTCCTGAAGTGCAGGCACAAGTCACATGACATGGGGCAGCTGGGAAATTGACAAAATGTCTAGCCCCGTGTCAGATTTCAAAATTGAATATAAAAAAATCTGTTTGCTCTTTTGAGAAATGGATTTCAGTGCAGAATTCTGCTGGAGCAGCACTATTAACTGATTCATTTTGAAAAAATTTTTTTTTCCCATGACAGTATCCCTTTAAGGTGGCCATACACGGATAGATCCGCTCGTTTGGCGATGTCGCCAAATGAGCGGATCTCCCTCCGATATGGGCCCTAGGGCCCAACGATCGGATCCTAGCGTTCACCAAACGGGCGGTCGGATCGCGGGACCGCATCAACGAACAGATGCGGCCGCGATCCGACGGGATTTTTAATCCCATCCGATCGAGATCTGGCCGACTTTCGGCCAGATCTCGATCGGGGAAGCCAGTCGGGGGCCCCCATACACGGGCCAATAAGCTGCCGACACGGTCTGTCGGCAGCTTTTATCGGCCCGTGTATGGCCACCTTAAGTCTTGCGTTTCCTACTACGAGAATCTTCAGGCAAGCTAAGAACAAGGAAGAGAGAGAGAGAGAGATAAGATAAAAGATAAGATGAAAGGCTACCGAAACAAAACACTAAAGGAGGGACTTACCTAGCTTGAAAGGCAGAGGCACTTGAGGCTGAATGATCCATCACAATAATTCCAACTAACACCTCTAAAGAAAACATAAGAAAATCTAACTGACAACCCTTAACAAGCCAAGAACACAACAGTCCTGAACAACTAATGGCTTACCTGAAACACAGGCACTCGATTCCTAGCAGCAGTAGTGGAAAAATAGCCAGTGAAGCAACCAGCCGATTCCTTAAAACCACTGGGGGAAGCTAACTCCTCCCCCAAGATGGTCGCTACTGCTGCAAACAGCCTGGACGCGCCGCCATCTTGGAGGAGGCAGAGAAACAAGCTGCCAAGATGCCCCCCATACTGGCGTTACTCCTTTTCTGGCTACCGCCCGTGTTGGCGGATAGCACAGAGACGACTCCGCCGAGGACAACCCTCACCTTTACCCCCTGGTACCTGGCGCGCCCCGCAGCCCTACCTCCGTGCAATTGAAGCCGACTGACGTCATAGCTGTGTGCGCCTGCCGGCAGACGCGCTCCCCTGGGTCTGGCGCTCGCTTCTTTCTAAGCTGCCCAAGATGCTGCAGACGAGAAGGAACGGCAGGGGGAGATCGCAAGAGCTCTTACAGAGCTCTCACTAGACGGTAAGAGGCGAGGAAGGAAAGGCATTTCTCTGGAGGAGACGAAGCCCCCCCCCAGAACCCGAATTTGCCAAGGACAGCTCAGGACACCAACCTACTTAAGGGCAATAACAGTTCCGGCCGCATACCAAGCGAACCTCACACAGCCCTAGGATCACTTGTGACAGGGGCAACTTTTCTAGCCACCCACCTGGCACGCCTCAGGGGATAATAGAAGGAGACTGCATAGTTCTCTATTAGTCTGACCTTCTTCAACTTTCTCTCTCCAGACCCTCACCAGGAACGGAGGAAGAGACCCCCCTCTAGCCTTAGTGTTCCTCTGAAAGGTTTAACACCGATAGAAGGAACTCAAACCAGCCCTCCTGCTACGGACAGAAACAGAAAAGAAAAAGACAAAGAGGTGAGTGTCTGGGGTGCCTTTAAAGTCTAGAGAGGGAGGGACTATCTGAGCTAGGGGCAGGAATGGGAGGGGCCTCCCGGGTGTATTGCTGATATGGAGTGACCAGGAAATTAAGTTTTGCCTGGTCCTTGCTTGGCCAAACAGCAGGGGGCGATCAGGTTCCACTTCATGATATTAGCATGGTTATTCAACTTTACTCCTTTCATATACTACTACAACTGATAAAAAAAATTATTTGATATGGGTTATTGATTAAAGGTCGAGTTGTGTTTTTTCCCTGAGAAATTTGAGTTTTTTTTTTCTTTTTCAACATGTTTATTAGTTTCATAAACAAGTATGATACAATACAAGTGTAAAAATCCAATTGACATCCATTACATCTTTTAGAGTAAACAGCAAATTTGTTTCAAAGTTCAAACATAAATGATAAATTCTGAAATTGAAAATAACTTAAAATAACATAAAATAACACTCAGAGCACACAAAAAATAGAAATAAAAATAAGATATAATCCTGGAATTAGATCATTAGACCATACATGTTTAGATGTTAAAGGGATACTGTCATGGGAAAATTTTTTTTTTCAAAATGAATCAGTTAATAGTGCTGCTCCAGCAGAATTCTGCACTGAAATCCATTTCTCAAAAGAGCAAACAGATTTTTTTATATTCAATTTTGAAATCTGACATGGGGCTAGACATATTGTCAATTTCCCAGCTGCCCCAAGTCATGTGACTTGTGCTCTGATAAACTTCAATCACTCTTTACTGCTGTACTGCAAGTTAGAGTGATATTACCCCCCTCCTTTTCCCCCCGCAGCCAAACAAAAGAACAATGGGAAGGTAACCAGATAACAGCTCCCTAACACAAGATAACAGCTGCCTGGTAGATCTAAGAACAGCACTCAATAGTAAAATCCCATGTCCCACTGAGACACATTCAGTTACATTGAGAAGGAAAAACAGCAGCCTGCCAGAAAGCATTTCTCTCCTAAAGTGCGTAGAACATTTGAGTTGTGAGTTTATTTGAGGTGGAAAAAACCTCACAAATTTGACCTTTGATAAATAACCCTCTTAATGTCAATACCTTTACTAAGGCTAAAAAGAAATAGAGGTATGGGATCTGTTTTCCAGAATACTAGGGACCTAGAGTTTTCTGGATAAGGGATCTTTCCTCATTTGGATATTCATACTTTTAGGGGCAGATTTATCAAGGGTCGAATTGAAATACTTCGAATTCGAATATCGAATTCAAACTTTTTGAATCTGCGGTCGAAGTAAAATCGTTCAACGTTTCGAACGATTTTATCATACGGTCGTACGATTTTACTTCGACTTCAAAAAATTTAGAAAAATGCTGTAGAAGGTCCCCATAGGCTAACATAGCACTTCGGCAGGTTTAATTTGGCGAAGTATTGAAGTCAACGTTTTTTTAAAGAGACAGTACTTTGATTATCAAATATTCTAACTATTTTACTTCGAATCAAATTTGAAGTCTTAGTATCCTATTCGATGGTCGAAGTATCCAAAAAGTTACTTCGGATTTTGAATTTTTTTACTTCGAAAATTCCCTCGAATTCACTTCGACCCTTGATAAATCTGCCCCTAGTATACTGAAAAATAATTAAACAATTAAATAAATCCAGTAGGCTGGTTTTGCCTCCAATAATGATTAAATATATCTTATTTTGGATCAAGTACAAGGCATTATATTATTATTAAAGATAAAAAGAAAATATTTTAGAAAAATATGAATTATTTGGATAAAATGGAGTCAATGGGACAGCCTTCCTGTAATGTGGAGTTTTCTAGAAAATGGGTTTCCAGATAACAGTTCCCATACCTGTTCTGATGTTGATCTTAGATATGGAGCCCCCCATCATAAAACTCAACATAGCTGTGACAACCCCCATACCCACTTACATAGTTACATAGTTAAGTTGGACCGAAAAAAGACCAAAGTCCATTAAATTCAACCCCTCCAAACACAGCTAATTGCACATATACACACAGACTTGTACAGTCCTATCTATACACTCACATATTGAAACTATATATTCCAATACCTGTACTAACTGTAGATATTAAGATCCCAGTAGCCTTGGATATTATGCTTGTTCAAGACATCATACAAGCCAATTCATTTCTTTCATGTTATCCTTACTTTGTTACTGGTACCCTGTAACTTATACTGCAATTTGAGCCATGATTTTATTTTGCCATTAAATTGTACCTGTACTGTGTTTATCCTCCTGTAGAAATGTTTTGACCTTTCACTAATGGACAGTTAAAGGGGTGGTTCACCTTTGAGTTAACTTTAAGCTACTTTACAATTGGTCTTCATTATTTATTTTTTATCGATTTCTAATTATTTTCCTTTTTCTTTTGACTCTTTCCAGCTTTGAATGGGGGTCAGTGACAAATGCTCTGTAATGCTACACATTTTTTGTTATTGCTACTTTTTATTTCTCATCTTTCTATTCAGGCCTCTCCTATTCATATACCAGTCTCTTATTCAATTCATTGCATGGTTGCTAGGGAAATTTGGACCCTAGCAAACATCAATTACAAACTGGAGAGCTGCTGAATTAAAAGCTAAATAACTCAAAAACTACAAATAATAAAAAATGAAATAAAATGTCAAATGGTCTCAGAATATCACTCTCTATGTCATACTAAAATGTAATTTAAAGGTGAACAACCCCTTCAGGGCAGAGACACACGTGAAGATTTGGGGAGATTTAGTCGTCCGGCGACAAATCGCCTCTTCTTCGGGTGGCGATTAAATTCCCCCCCCCCCGAAAAGCCTTCCCGGTGGCTAGAGGCTAAATCGCCAGCGGGATGGCATTCTTCGGTCTGGCAACTGCAGGCGACTTCGGAAAATGTAGTGCTCCGAATGCCATCCTGCCAGCGATTTAGATTTTAGCCGCAGGAAGGCAGGGAGATTAGTCGCCCGAAGAAGAGGCGATTTGTTGCCAGGCGACTAAATCTTCCTGAATCTTCGCATGTATCTCTGCCCTTAAAGTCGTCAGTAAACATTGGTGTTGTGAGTGCACCTCTGTCATAGGGCTGTTGTGTAAGGCTACAGGTACAGGATCTCATTGATCACAGAAACACAGGGCAAGTGTAAGCAGGGTAAACATGTTCCACATTAAAGTGCAAAGTTTTTCCCTGCTTGCACTTGCTCCTCTGCTACCTATCAGGGCTGGACTGAGAATTAAAATAGGTCCTGGCATTTCAGGTACACAGAGGCCCAATCAGCCCACACAGAGGCCAAAACAGCCCCCACCAGCCTACTAAATAGTGACTTTCTATGGCACCTTATAGCAGCCCCTCTGGCATTTGCCAGAACCCACAGATTGCCAGTCCGGGCCTGCTACCTATGACTGTATCTGACATGATCCTCAGTGACTACAATACTACCTCGTGTAGTCATTATAACCCTGTAGATTGTCTTAAACAATAAAGCTGCTCTGTTCTGTTTGCAAGAACCTCAGGCGTCCTCTATCTTTTTTTAAAGTGTCCTTATTTTGCATTTCAAAGGGGTAGTTACATCTGCAGGGGTTTCCCAGGGTGCGTAGCAATTAAACAGGTAGCAATTAAAAAAAAAACAGGAAGATACATAACATTAAAACATTAGAAAATAACTCACAGAAAAAAAAACAAAATAAATAAAAGATGCTGTACATGGGTGTAGTTATTTTGATCTTGTGTTCGTAACTACAAGTTATTTTGACTGAGGGGGTAAATAGGTTGTTGGGTGAGCAAGCCTTCGGAGATGTTCTGATAGGTTAGCCATGGGCTCCATATCTTATTATAGAATTTGGTTTGGCTGGTTTCTATGCTAGAGAGTCCATGATTAACAGACAGGGCCGCCATCAGGGGGGGACAGGGGGGACAAGCGTACCGGGCCCGGGCATGAAGGGGGGCCCGGCAGCGCTGCATTTTTTTGAAGATCCGGGCCCCCCTTACGAGCGCCCGAGCCGTACGTCTTGCCTCTTCAGTGCCGAATGCGGAAGTGCCGAAAAGCCGAAGCCGATGCGACGAAAAGACCCGAAGTCACGGAAAAAGCCGAAGTCCCGAAGTCACGAAGAGCCGAAAAGACCCGAAGTCACGAAAACAGCCGAAGCCGAAGTCCTGAAGCGGTGAAAAGACCCGAAGTCACGAAAGGAGGCGAAGTTGAAGTACTGAAGCCATGAGTTCAATTCTACTGAACACCAGTTTGTGTTTTTTTTTTTTTTAATCCCCTGGCCACCAATGTATTATTTTAATATTCTATAGGCCCCTGCCACCAATCTTTTTTTTAAAACTTTTGTTTTTGGGGCCCCAATTTTTTTTTTAACTCGTAAGGGGCCCCTTGCCACCATTGTTTTTTTTGGGGTTTTTTTTAAAAAAAAAAAATTAATTTTCTTTTTGGTGGCCCCAAATTTTTTTAACTTGTAAGGGGGCCCCTGCCACCAGTTTTTTTTTTTTTTCAAAAAAAAATTATTTTTTTTAAAAAATTTTTTTGGGGCCCCAATTTGTTTTTAACTTGTAAGGGGGCCCCTGCCACCATTTTTTTTTTTTCAAAAAAATTTTTTTTTCAAAAAAATTTTTTTTTTGGGGCCCCAATTTGTTTTTAACTTATAAGGGGGCCCCTGCCGCCAATGTTTTTTTTTTTTTTCAAAAAAAAATTAATTTTTTTTCAAATTTTTTTTGGGGCCCCAATTTGTTTTTAACTTATAAGGGGGCCCCTGCCGCCAATGTTTTTTTTTTTTTTCAAAAAAAAATAATTTTTTTTTCAAATTTTTTTTTGGGGCCCCAATTTGTTTTTAACTTAGAAGGGGGCCCCTGCCACCAATGTTTGTTTATTTTTTAGTTTTTTTTACATTTTTTTTTGTTGGGGCCCCAAGTTTTTTTTAACAGGGGGCCCCTGCCACCAATGTTTTTAAAAAAAAAAAAATTTTAATTTTTTTTTTTTTGGGGCCCCAATTTTTTTTATAAGGGGGCCCTGACCATCAATAGCTTTTTACAACTTGTGTGGGGGGGGGGTTACTTTTTTAGCGCTGATGTCTGTGTGGTCTTTTAACTGCAATGTGGGCGGGATATGGGGCGGAGCTTGGTCGTCAGTGTGGGCGGGGCCCAGGGGGCCCCAAAAATTTTGTTGTACGGGGCCCCGTGATTTCTAATGGCGGCCCTGTTAACAGATTGTCTTGTCTGGTGTATACCAATTGTATGTCCAATGTGGGTGTTTTCCAAGTTTTTGCTATTGTCTGTTTAGCTGACAATATAAGTGATCAAACGTATGAGGTATTACAGTATTGTTACTGTAATTTAGACTGTAAGCCCTACGGGGTAGGGTCCTCTAGCCTTTTGTTTTCTTGACACTGAGCACTTAATCTGTATTGTAATTATATTTTTTATATTTATGTGAATTGTATTTCTAATAATGCACTTATTGCTACTTTTTATTCCAATGACCCCTTGTTTGTTACTACTAATTTATTGTTTTGCTGTACAGTGCTCTGCCCTCGAAGAGCACTTTACAAATAAAAATATACATACATACATACATACATTTGTGCTTCAGCCGGGTTCTTCTGGAGCAAGAGACCTGTGATGTTAGTTATTAAAGAGTAACCTCTGATCCAGAAGCATACCGCCACTGGACTGTCCCACCAGATGTGAAGAAATGAGCCTTTTTGGTTACATGTTGTGAAGCATGGCATTGAGGAAGATGGATACCATCGTGACAGTCTCCCAGAAACCAGGTCTGAACTGGAAGTTAAAATAGGCCCTGGCATTCCAAGTACACAGAGGCCCAAATAAATAGTGACTGTCTATGGGACCTTACATCAGCCCCTCTGGCATTTGCCAGAACTCGCAGATTGCCAGTCTGGGCCTGCCAGGAACCAAATACCACTTTTGGGAAATCTCTTGTATTAGCACGTTGACAGAACCTTTCCCTGAGTCTCTAAAAATGTCTTTATTTTTACACAACAGCAAGAGAGGTGTAGTACCACAACCCCCTCACCTTCTTCTTCCACTTAGCAAAAGCCCATCTGGGTAAGAGAGTCCAGTGTGACCCATGTATTATCTTAACTAGATGGACAAAGCATTTTTAGCAAACATAGGGTTACAGAATATTTGTACCTCCAGTAATTTCTTGCTGAGGTTTCTACTCCATTACATAATAATCGGTTTCTTTTCCATTCCATACTCAAGATTTCTTATTTCAAACAACCGGGGGAAGCTTTTCTTTTTTGCTCCTGATGTCTTTCTCGGGATAAGATAAATACTGGGAGGTATGTGGTCAGTAAGAAGCACAGTATTATATAAATAAAGCTTTACAGACAGCATTTAAAGGAGTTTTATACCCAACCATAATGCTGTCCCACAGAGCCCCTAGTTTTCTATAGAAGTTGCTGAAAACCGTAATTATAATTGGAAAATGAATCCAAAATAATTCTACTGATGTAAAACTTCATTAAATGCAAAAGATTTGACCAATGGGAATGCTGATTCCCAGCACTATATCAGGCATCTTGCTGTTATCTTACATATAGAGATAATGATGTCATTTCTGGAAACTCTCCTTAAAGCTTCCAGCTTCAAATTTAACCATTTATAGTCTTTAATAATCTGCATATTTGCAACTTTCTGAAGGGGAGGGTTTTAAGTAGGGGGTGGGATCTGGATTGGCATATTACAGTACAGGAATGGGACCTGGGGTTTTCTGGATAACGGATTTTTCTGTAATTTGGACCTTCATACCTTAAGTCTACTACAAAGTCATGTAAAATTTAAATAAACACCATAGGCTGGTTTTGCTTCCAATAAGGATTAATTATATCTTAGTTTGCACTAGGTCTAGATACATGTTACAGCCTATCAGATGTTTGCTTCCCAACAGGGGAACATAACTTGCTGAAAATATGAAATGCTCCAAATCTATAGTCTGCATTTATCATTGCCTCTCAAATGAACCAGGATGAAAGGCAGATACCCCCATGGAAATGGGATAACACTGGTAACCTGTATGTCAAACCATATTATTCTTGAAGTCCCTTAATGTCAGGTTGTCTACCTCATACAAAGATTTAAAACCCAATAGTAGAACTAGTAGAAAAGTAAAATCAACAGCTGAGGGTTTTAAGGGGACACAGTTATGGAAGTTTTTCTAAAAACAACAACATTAAAATTATAAAGTGTGTCTTATGCTAATGATAACAGCAACTGCCATTCTCTTTTGGCTTCCATTATCAGAGTGCAACACCAGATGGCGCCAACAAGACATCAAAATCCTGCATTTGTAAAGGGAGAGGCTGGTGTCTTCAACCTCAATGTCCATGGCAGCATTCTATTATCTGCAACTAACATGTATAGCATAGTTAAGGATAACCTGGAATTGTACTATACAGTTAATAGTCAAGAAAAGAAAAGCTACTGCCACACCAGGCTGATTCCAGTCCTGTAGATAAACACAGGTCAAGAGTCAACCCCTACGCTCTGATCAGCCTACCCCTCTTCCTACACCCAGAGCCACTTTATCAGCCTAGTTGCAGGCACACAGAGTGGATTTTAGTTTCAAATCACCAAAATCAGCTCTGTGGGGTATATTTATCAAATCGTAAAGTTAGAGACCGCCACAGTCCTCTAGAGTGAAATTCTGCCACTCTCCATTCATTTCTATGGGATTTTGAAAGGCATATTTATCACTTTCACTTTCACCCATTGATAAATACTCTTTTTCTATAAATTTCAATGGGATGTAAGCAACCGATGAGTGGGTGATGGGGCTTAAATCAGGGAGACATCATCAAAAATACAAGTTTACATGCCTGGTTATTACCAAGCAAATGTGCAAGAACATACCCCTTTGTGCTCAGAACATCTGCCTGGAGGAATGGCTGCAGAGCTTGTGCTGGGTAATAAATATGACACAAGGTGCATTTCCTGTAAATGTAAAAATATTGAATGTGTTAATTGACTGCTCCAAACACCATCTACATTTTAATCTGACACATGTGAGTCAATATTTATCTCTAGCATCTGCTGTGCATCCACCCACTGACAAAATTCTAGTTAAATGTCTCTTCTCAGAAATCTCTTGGCAAAGGCCACAGGAAACAACATACATGTACTGACAGTGGAAATGAGACAAAATAAGCTGCTAATAGTTATACCCAACCTGACGCACGCAAACTCTTAATATTAATGCACTACGTCAACTAGTGAATCAGTATTGTCGCCAGACTTGAGCTCAGCCACAGCACAGCTGTCAGCAAACACACACTGGCAATTGGTAAAATGCCAAAATGCCAAAAGGGCTTCAGTAAGCTGGTATAGACAGACTGGTGCTTTATATTGGCCCAAGTGGGGCTGTTTGGGCACTTAAATTGCAAGTGTCTGTTTTGAATCTCAGTCCATATATGGTTATCAGATCCGGAGGCTTGGAGCTATTGTTAAATAGCAGCTGAGAGAATCCTATAACTGAACTGGTGCAGCTGGAGTAATGCTGGGACAGAAAGTGATCCTTGTTCTACTAATGCACAACAGAAATAATACTGGAAAAAGATACATTATTGTTTTAAAAGATTTTTGGTGCATAGCCATATGAGTAGAAAATCTCACCAGTTCATACGTGGGGTCTAGGTGCACATACCCCAGACCTACAGCACAAGGTGGTGGTATCAGACCGAAGAAAGAAACAGCAGCCACTCACAGATCCCACGGATAGGCAAAGTAAAAGAACTGCAGACTTTATTAGGCAAATAATAAACAAAGCCTTATGCTTTTCAGGCACTAAAGACCCCAAAACATGGGCAGATATTAGTTGCCAACAGATTAAGTCAACAGCTTATTGCCCAGTGTATGGGGCCCTCTGGTTATGCCAGGTGTGATGTGTAGTTATGAAGGGGACAATAAGTGATACTGTTCCATCCAGCTGCATGCTTGTTAGGGATACACCAAATCCACTATTTTGGATTCGGCTGAACTACCAAATCCTTCGTGAAAGATTGCGCCAAATACCGAACCGAATCCTAATTTGCATATGGAAATTAGAGGTGGGAAGGGGAAAACATTTTTTACTTTCTTGTTTTGTGACAAAAAGTCACACAATTTCTCTCCCCGCCCCTAATTTGCTTATGTAAATTAGGATTTGGTTCGGCCGGGCAGAAGGATTCAGTCGAATCCAGCTGAAAAAGGCAGAATCCTGGCCGAATCCCGAACCGAAATCGGTGCATCCCTAATGCTTGTGCACAGAAATTATAACACCAGCCTTTTTAAACTATATATATAAAGAAAAGTGATTGGAGGATTGCTGCCACATCCTTGTGTATAGGGTTTACACTTTTTTTTAAAAAAAAATCATAGGGCATATAGGGGCAAGAATAAGTTACAAATTGTTTATAAGCTGCCCATTTATTTAAAATACACAGGGCAGTCATAAGTATTTGCTGATGATACCAGTAAGCACCTAATCACAATGAAGGCACAAGGTCATGAAACTTTGTTAGTACAAATGCATATAGAAGGGTTACTAAAACTTAAAATCATCCCTGAAGTCTGTTTACTTAGTGCGAAGTTGTCCTTATGTTTGCTCTGAGCAGCCCTGACACTGGGCAAAGAGTTAAGGTCACCCTAAAATTATTCAGCCAACAGAGCAGAGTACATCAAATTTAAATTGTACCTTGAGTTTTTTTTCTTTTTGTCCAGATAAGCCTCTGCAAATAATGGTTCCGGTAACTGCACCAACTCTGTTTGTCATGTTGGGAGCAACTGCTTACATATTTAGGACTGGAGGAATGGAACTTTGTATCTTGTTATTTTGGGACAAATTAAGATATGGAGACAATGGAGACAGAGACATATATGACATTAGAGAAAGCAGTAGCTTTAAATATTTATACACAATCCTGAAAATATACACTTTTGCAAAACCAGCAGCGGTTTAATCTCCTTAGGAAATGTATTACTTATAATGATATTGTATTGTGTGTGTGTATATATATATTTGTATTTTGTTTTAGGTCAGACTTGTCCATGTGTATTGTCATTTTACAGAATAAGATCCCTGTTTGGACACACATGGAAACAATTTATTGATGTGCACACACTGTTGTTGCTGGAGAATAACAAGGGTGTGTGTGTATGTGGGGGGGGGTGCTGGGGCCCTAAATACATTTTACAATGTATTTAAAGGAGAGTGAACTGTTATTTTTGTATCACTTTCCTTACTTTCATTGCTGTTTCCTGTGAACCTATAACATTTAGAACATGTGTTTATAATTTACCAGGAGGCCAATGAACCCTAATCATATACATGATATATGTGCATGTATTGTCTTCCCTTTTTCTCTTTCACCCTCCTCTGTATCTTTCATACCCACAGCTTTTCCACACCTCTTAAGGGTTTCCCTATCCCTTTGCTTTCTCTCCCTTTAACAACCCCTGTTTCTCCATCATCCCTTTCATTTCTTCTCTTCCCTTCTCCTTTGTTTTCTGTTCTTGTCTGTAGCTTCTCCTCTGCTAATGCATACTGCCTCTTTGCCTTGTTACTTCACCATGAGGATTACAGTTGACTTTTCAATATCAGCATATTAGATGTAATGCAACAAAATAGATACTGTTTGATGCTGTTTACATTCTGTTAATGTCTTCGTTCAACACACCTGAAGGAGACCTGACTCCCTTTTCATTATCTTGCTTCAGCTCTGACCGCTTCCAGGCCACAATAGATCCTATAGTATACTTATAAACAGAATAGACGTCTTTCATTTTTTACAAATCATTATTGTTTTTGTTTGCCTTTAAGCAAAGGATAACTTACAAAATCTATTTGTTAACGTTCAAAGCCTTTTATTCTTCCATCGCTAATGCCTTTTCTCACCACCCACATCCACTGACATCTCCTCTTGTTGCTCATTTCCTCTGAAATCCATCCCTGACTGTAATGAACGCTACCTCTTCCTTTTATACCTCCTATTGCATTCAAAGATTGCAATGTTTGTCTTGCCTGTCTGTACTTTTACTGTATTTAAAAATGAACAGCTTTGCTTACACTAATAGTGCTCTATAGATAAAGTTATGCATGCATAAATGCCTTCCTGCAGATGTTCCTCCTCAAGCTGTGCTGGACAAACAATGAATGGTGCAAGATAAAGGAAGAATTTGGGAAGAAGCTAGCTAATGCCCTGCTACCCAAATGCAGGCATTTTAGGAAAAGGAAGGATAGTACCAAATGACAAGGTTCCTTACACATGACTAATGTTAAATAGAAGAGGGCATTGGTGACTCTGATGAATCTGGAAGTTGTGTCTGAAGTCCTAGGGGTTTATTTATCACAGAGTGAAGTTAAAGATCGCCACAGTCCTCTAGAGTGAAATTCCACCACTCTCCATTCATTTCTATGGGATTTGAAAAGGCATATTTATCAAAGGATGAACTTTCACTTTCACCCATTGATAAATACTCTTTTAAAATCCCATAGAAATGAATGGAGAGTGGCGGAATTTCACTCTAGAGGACTGTGGCGATCTTTAACTTCACTCTGTGATAAATGTACCTTCTAGATTCACGTACAATGAGGGGCCTTGACGTGGCAAGTGAGCTTACATATTTTGCTCAAAGTGTGGCCTAATTTTTTGTAATAATTATTTGCGCTGGCAATTTTTCTCTTTTCTCTTTGTTAAACCTTTTTGCATGCTTTGTCTGCACTGAAACTGCCAGCCCATCCTTACAGTTGTATTGTATTGTATTATATTGTAAATGTCTCTTCTTAAAGGGGAAGGAAACCTAGTCGGCGCAAACCCCCAACCCCCCTCCTGTTTGTTGCCCCCCCTCCCTCCTCCCCCCTGGCCTACCCGTCCCGCTGGGCAAATGCCCCAAACTTGTTACTTACCCTTCTGCGCAGGTCCAGTCCAGGGAGTTCAGAGACGACATCTTCTTCCACGCGATCTTCTTCCTGCTCAGAAATTCTGCTGAGTGGCAGAATTTCACTCTAGTGGACTGTGATGATTTCTAACTTCACTCTTTGATAAATATACCCCTTGGTGTGGATGGCATGGTCTCTTCTAGATCTCATTGGCTGTTGGTCTAGACTAGAGTTACCATCTCATCTCACCCCTTTAAAAGAGGACACTTTTGAATACACATGCTGCAAGTTGGATACATGGCTGCACCCCTCTATACTTATGCGACTGCTACACAAAAATCTGAATTTAATCGCCGGCGGCGAATCACGGGAATTCGCTGCAAATTCACGCCTGACAAATCAATTCGCCCATCACTAGCCCTAATTTATTCTCTAGCCCAAAGGTGTGGCCTGTCCTGTAAATTATATAATGGATTAATTTCTGACCTACTTCCTACAAACCAACTTTTGTATTACACTGGAAGTCAATTACGATTATGAAACTATTTCTCAAAGTGTTAGAGATCTTTTTCCAGTCAACACTCCTCTAACTGGCTTTACAGGTTTGAAGATGATTCCGTCAACTGCAAAGTACATATTTCCTTTTACTTACGTAACTATACTCCCTTCACTTTTCGACACTATTTTTAAACCTATTTTTTTTCAGGTCGAGTTTTTAAAGGAAAAAACTCACATTTTTAAAGTGGAAAAAAACTCGACTTTTTTAGACATTTATTATACCCCTTAGGTGCTAAAAATCCGAATCCGAAAATACTCCAGCTAAAATCTGTCGAGGTAATGTAGAAGTCAATGGCAGATTTCCCTTTTACAATTTGAAAATGTCATGATTTGCGCTGGGTTTCATACGATAATCCGAAGAGGCTGGGGTTTTCGGGCATCAATGCAAATGCAAGTCAAACTTGAAAAATTTGAATGATTTGAATAGACTTTTCCCACACCAACTTTTTTGTGAGCTGATTATTTGATAAATGAATTCAATTTGTAGATGGGGGTTAGTTTGAACTTTTTAATAAAGAAAATAAGATAAATTCAAGTTTTCATAAATACCCCCTTTTAAGTATGGAGAGCCATGTTACAGAAAGATCCCTTATCCAGAAAAGCCCAGGTTCTGAGCATTCTGGATAACAGGTTCCATACCTGTACCTTAATTAAATGTGTTTGACAACATTCAGTTACATACATAAGAGTGACGGACCCTGACTGATAATCTTTTAAGGTCTTTTTCTAATATTGGGGAAGATTAGCTGTTTTATACACATTATGCAGAAACCTGTTATCTGGAAAGCTCCGAATTACAAGAAGGCCATCCGCCATAGACTCCTTTTCAATCGGATAATTCAGATGTTTAAAATTGATTTCCTTTTTCTCTGTAATAATAAAACAGTACCTTGTACTTGATCCAAACTAAGTTATAATTAATCCTTATTAGAGGCAAAACAATATTATTCGGTTTAATTTAATTTTAAGTAGATTTAATGTATGGAGATTCAAATTATGAAAAGATCCGATAGATAGAGATAGAGTTCAGCAAGCAATAGATCTGTTGCACTTAGTTAGATCCTTGATAACATTTATCACATTAATATTTAAAGGGACGTTGACCCAAAGCTAACATTTTGCATCCTAAGCAACTTTCCAGTGTAGATTAATTATACATTTCAGTGGTTTTGAAGTTATTTGGTTATTTGTAAGTGTATTTGCCATTGAGAAAAGTATTTGCTTTGACCTTCCTGGCTCCTGACTAAACAAATGTGGCACAGGTCAGATCTCCTAAGGCAACTATAGGTCTTTCAGTTGCTGTCTGTTACATTGTTTCAAAAGTCGGGGCAGAGAACAGAAAGGGACAGACAAACACTGCTTTCAGTAGCAATTACTTTTACAAATAACTTTAAAACTGAAAATGTAGAATTATGTATATATGCCCCCCCCAATGTTATTGTTGGGGACGGGGGTGACATCCCTTTTAACTGTAAAAGAGGTATAACTGATCATCTGTTTCTAATATAAACATGATATTTCAAACATATTGTGATAATAAAAAATACACAAAACTAAGCCTTGCCTTAATATAGAAAACATTAGCGCTGCCTCTACCTCTACCGGTGCCTCAGACATCATTGTCTAAAGTACATCAAATACAAAAAAATACAAAGCACAGTTGCATTAAGTGCTAAAGACAAGAGAAATAATTCCCTGTAAAGTTTACAATCTAAGTTGATGGGTAATTTACAGAGACAGATAGGAGGATATCAAGTGTTTCAGGTTATAGTGGTTGTAACTGCTTTATAAAAGCCCAAACTGGGTCACATGTTATATGAGTTTTCCAAGTCTTTGAATTTATTTTGAAAGAGACTGATGAAATATTCTTTCCAGAGGAATTTAGGGATGGCATTCCAAATGTAAGGAGCTGCAAAAGAGAAAGGTTTAAGTCAGTGGGTGGTGTGACCAAGCGATTGCTCTGAGAGGAACAGAGGAGTTGGCCAGTAATGTATGAAGACCCAAGAGAAGAAATGGGGTGCAGATAAATCAAGGGCTTTGAAGGTTAAAATCATGAGTTTTTAACTTATTTGTTTATGGGAAGCCACAATAAGGACTTCAACATGGGAAGGGCCTGTAGCAGGGATCCCCAACCTTTTTTTTACTCGTGAGCTACATTCAAATGTAAAAAAGAGTTGGAGAGCAACACAAGCATGAAAATAATTCATAGAGGATACAAATTATGCATTGTAATGGACTATTGGTATCCCTATGTGGACTGGCAGCCTACAGGAGCCTCTGTTTGGCAGTACATCTGGTTTTTATGCAATCACAACTTGCCCCCAAACCAGGAATCCCAAAATAAGCACCTGCTTTGAGGCTGGGAGCAACATCTAAGGGGCTGGGGAGCAACATGTTGCTCACTGGTTGAGGAACACTGGCCTGTACCCTCTTGGATGATAGGAGAAGTCTTGTAGCAGCAGTATTTAATAGTACAGACCGTAGTGAGGAGAGATGAGATAGGGAGGCCAGTTAGTAGCAGGTTGCAGTGGTCTAGTCAGGAAAAAAAAAAAGAAAAGTTGACAAGTTTTGACAGTGTTGTTAATATGGTCAAAGAAGGAGAGACAGGAGTCAACAATTACTCCCAGACAATGTGCCGAGTTAATAGAATTAATGAGCAAACCATCAATAGAATTAGTAAAGGTGGAAAGTAGGACCAGGTTTAGGTGGAAAATGTATTAGTTCACTTTTTACTAGATAACGTGGGTTAGTACCTTGCTAATAATTACAGAAAATGCAACAACTTAAAGCAAACAAATCAACTGAAAAGGATAAGTATTTATTAACTGCTATTTTATATTAAGGTTTATATTTAACTACTGTGGTTTTATTTTTTAAAGGTTTTTTTTTCTGTCTTGGGTGCTAAACAACAAAGTTTGGTGTGCTAGTGTGCTTACAGCAAGTTTGTCACAACCTGCTTTACTTTGCAGTTAGTTTTCCCTCTGTTTGAGGGGGTGGGGTTTGATTAGTTGCACCTGAACAGACTGTATAAATAGAACCCCTGGACTCCAGTGGAGCTTGCTCTAGTGTTAGCTTCTCTTAAGTGGGTGATCTGTAAGTGGGTGATCTGTAAGTGGGTGATCTGTAAGTGGGTGATCTGTAAGTGGAGTTATAAACACCGGAGTGGGTGATCTGTAAGTGGAGTTATAAACACCGGAGTGGGTGATCTGTAAGTGGAGTTATAAACACCGGAGTTGAAAACTAAAGGAGGTTCAAACTAGGTCAAAAGTTTGTTCTAAACCCTAATTTTTATTTTATTTATCCATTTTTATTTTTTCCTGTTTTGATCTGTGACTGGGATAATGAGTGCTAGCAAGATTGAAGGTCTGACTCAGTGCACAGTCTGTCATATGTATGCAGATTTGGAACAAGAGATCCAAAATGCTTACCTCTGTGGTGGTTGTGAGCAAATTGCCACTTTGGAGGCTCAAGTTAGAGCACTAGAGCAACAAATTGCAACACTGCGGTCGATTGACAATCTTGAAAGGAGTCTTTTGCTCACTGAGCAGGACCTAGCAGGGTCAGATAGTTTGGGATAGCAGCAGGATGTTGAGGCAGCTAGCTGGGTGACAGTTAGAAAATCTAAGGTGGGCAAAAGGAAAATGGAGGCTGATCCGGAGATTATACATCGCAACAAATTTGCCAGATTGTGTGAAGATGATGGGAGTATGAACTTTGGATTGGCAATTCTAGATGGGGCTGATCTCTCTAACAGCCGGGAGACCAGTTTCTCTAGTAGTGGTGGGGAGGAGAGTAGAGTCAGGCCTAAGCAGATTGTGGTTATAGGGGATTCAATTATTAGGAAAGTGGATAGGGTAATTTGCCGTCCGAATAGCTACAACCGAAAAGTTTGCTGTCTACCTGGTGCCAGGGTTCGGCATGTGGTTGATCGGATAGACAAATTATTGGGTGGGGCTGGGCATGACCCAGCTGTCTTAGTGCATATCGGTACTAATGACAAAATAAATGGTAGATGGAAGACCTTAAAGAGTGATTTCAGGGATCTAGGCTCTAAGATCAAGGAAAGGTCTTCCAATGTCATCTTTTCTGAAATTCTGCCCGTGCCACGTGCAAGTTTAGGAAAACAGCGGGAGCTTAGGGAGCTAAATGCATGGCTCAAGTCTTGGTGCAGGAAGGAAGGGTTTGGGTTCCTAGAGCACTGGGCTGATTTTTCCTTGGGTACAACCTATACAGTCGTGACGGTTTGCACCTCAATGGAAGGGGGTCCACGGTGCTGGGGGAAAGAATGGCTAAGAGGTTGGAGGAGTGTTTAAACTAGGCAAGGGGGGGGGGTGGGTGAGATAACGAATTATGGGGAAGCTAGGGTAGACGGGGCAGTGGGGTTAGTAAGGGGTCATGGGGGAGGAGTGAGGGGGGCATACAGTTTACCAGCTAAGGAGGTCCCTCTGTTACAAGGAAAACAGAATAATGCTAACTTAACATATAATTCTCCACTAAGTAATGCAAATTTCAAAAGTAAAAGTAGTAACCTCCGCTGTATGCTGGCAAATGCACGGAGTTTGTCAGTTAAAATGGGAGACCTAGAATTAATTGCATGCTCTAAAAATTATGATATAATTGGTATCACTGAGACATGGTGGGATGAAACATGTGACTGGATTGTGAATTTAAATGGTTACACCCTTTTTAGGAGGGACAGAGGGATTAAAAAGGGTGGAGGAGTGTGTTTGTATGTAAAGCCTGAATTAAAGCCATGCGCTAAAGAAATAACAATAGCTGGCACTGGTGAGGGTGTAGAATCACTCTGGCTAGAGATTTTGACTGGGCAAAAGGTAACAAAAAGAATTATCATTGGTGTATGCCAGGGGTAGGGAACCTGCGGCTCTAGAGCCGCATGCGGCTCTTCATCCTGCTTGCTGCGGCTCAGTCTTACGGCTCTGCCTTTCAGGTCGCATTTACAGCCCCCGCACCTGCTGGTGGTTACTTGAGTGTGCGATCGCGGTAAGCACACTCAAGAAGCCGCCAGCAGGTGTGAGGGCTGTATAGACATCCCAGGAGTGCCAAGTCTGAGCCACAGCAAGATGATTCATCATGGTCCTTACCGTGGTCGCACACTCAAGACTAGAGAGAGACGATCAGCATAGAGCTTCAGAAACAGAAGTCACATTTAACAGATGAGAACACTAGCATTTAATAGGGCTATTCAGTGTTTAATTTATTTCAAAGTAGCCCTGCATATACACAATGCACTTCTGTTTGTTGTATTCTGTTGTTGTAACAGTTAAAATTAAAAAAAGGTTAAAAAAGTTTATAAGCTGTGTTATGTTTTGCGGCTCCAGACTATTTTTCTTTAGTGGGAGAGGGGCAAAATGGCTCTTTTGATAGTAAAGGTTGCTGACCCCTGGTGTATGCTATAAACCACCTCGTATAAGTGTCGAGTATGAAGCCCAGCTACTCTTGCAGATACAAGCGGCTTCACAGCTGGGTCAAGTTGTTGCTATGGGTGACTTCAATTATCCAGACATTGACTGGGGTAATGGGGTTGCTAAGACAGAAAAAGCTAGTAGGTTTGTAAATATGCTGAATGACAACTTTTTATTCCAGCTCGTTCAAGAACCTACTAGGAATAACTCTCTTTTGGACCTTGTAATAACTAACAATACTGAACTCATCTCTAACATTTGTGTGGGTGAGCATTTAGGGAATAGTGATCATAACATGGTCTCCTTTGAGATTCTGTTGCAGAAGCAATTCTATAAGGGAGTAACTAAAACACTAAATTTCAGACGTGCAAACTTTGACAGTATAAGGGCATCTCTGCAACATATTAAGTGGGAAATGCTTTTCACAGGGTTAAACATAGAACAAAAATGGGAAGTCTTTAAAATGCTGCTTAATAAATATATTTGTCAGTATATTCCACTTGTAAGCAAGGAACGTCGTTTCAAAGCAAAACCTTTTTGGTTCGATAGAAGCGTTGGTGTTGAGGTGGGTAAGAAAAGACGTGCTTTTAAGGCTTTCAAGTTAGCTGGTACAGCCGAAACTTTTATAAGGTACAAGGTGGCCAATAAATCATGCAAAGAAGCTATAAGGCAAGCTAAAATTGATATAGAAAATTATATTGCAGCAAGCAGTAAAAAAAAATCAAAAAATCATTTTTTAAATATGTTAATAGTAAAAAAATGAAGCAGGAAGGGGTGGGGCCCTTACTATCAGAGGGGGTCAGCTGGTTGATGAAAACAAAATAAAAGTGCAGATTCTGAACTCATATTTTTCATCTGTCTACACAAATGAGGAACCAGTAAGTGAAGGTTTCCTTCTTAACAGTACCAATTCTAGTAATACAACTAATGATGCATGGTTCACACATTATGAAATTCAAAAGAGACTAGAACATGTTAAGATTAACAAAGGTCCGGGGGCCAGATGGTATTCATCCCAGGGTAATTAGCGAGCTTAGCTCTGTGATTGCCAAACCTCTTTACTTAATTTTTCAGGATTCATTGAGATCTGGCATAGTGCCGAGAGACTGGCGAATTGCTAACGTGGTGCCTCTCTTCAAAAAAGGATCCCGTTCTCAGCCTCAAAACTATAGGCCAGTTAGTCTGACGTCCGTGATAGGAAAGCTTTTCGAAGGGTTAATAAAGGATAAGATACTGGACTTCATAGCAAATCATAATACTATGAGTTTGTGCCAGCATGGTTTTATGCGTAATAGATCTTGCCAGACTAACTTAATTTCTTTTTATGAGAATGTAAGTAGAGACCTCGATTCTGGGATGGCAGTGGATGTGATTTACTTAGACTTTGCTAAAGCAGTTGATACAGTGCCACACAAAAGGTTTCTGGTTAAATTAAGGAATGTTGGCCTGGAACATAGTATTTGTACCTGGATAGAGAACTGGCTAAAAGATAGACTACAAAGAGTGGTGGTAAATGGAACATTTTCTAATTGGACCAGTGTTGTTAGTGGAGTACCGCAGGGCTCTGTACTAGGTCCCTTGCTTTTCAACTTGTTTATTAATGACCTGGAGGTGGGCATTGAAAGTACTGTTTCTATTTTTGCAGATGATACTAAATTGTGCAGAACTATAAGATCCATGCAGGATGCTGTCACTTTGCAGAGTGATTTGTCTAAATTGGAAAACTGGGCAGCAAACTGGAAAATGAGGTTCAATGTTGATAAATGCAGGTTATGCACTTTGGCAAAAATAATATAAATGCAAGTTATACACTAAATGGCAGTGTGTTGGGAGTTTCCTTAACTGAGAAGGATCTAAGGGGTCTTTGTAGATAACATGTTGTCTAATTCTGGGCAGTGTCATTCTGTGGCTACTAAAGCAAATAAAGTTCTGTCTTGCATAAAAAAGGGCATTAACTCAAGAGATGAAAACATAATTATGCCTCTTTATAGGTCCCTGGTAAGGCCTCATCTGGAGTATGCAGTGCAGTTTTGGACTCCAGTCCTTAAGAGGGATATAAATGAGCTGGAGAGAGTGCAGAGACATGCAACTAAATTGGTTAGGGGGATGGAAGACTTAAATTATGAGGGTAGACTGTCAAGGTTGGGGTTGTTTTCTCTGGAAAAAAGGCGCTTGCGAGGGGACATGATTACACTTTACAAGTAGATTAGAGGACATTATAGACAAATAGCAGGGGACCTTTTTACCCATAAAGTGGATCACTGTACCAGAGGCCACCCCTTTAGACTAGAAGAAAAGAACTTTCATTTGAAGCAACGTAGGGGGTTCTTCACAGTCAGGACAGTGAGGTTGTGGAATGCACTGCCAGGTGATGTTGTGATGGCTGATTCAGTTAAGAATGGCTTGGATGATTTTGTGGACAGACAGAATATCAAAGGCTATTGTGATACTAAACTCTATAGTTAGTATAGGTATGGGTATATAGAATTTAATTAAAAGTAGGGAGGGGTATGGATGCTGGGTTTTCATTTGGAGGGTTTGCCATTAGGGGTTCAACCCAATTTAACTATGTAACTATGTAACTACCCCCACTCCCTAATGGCATAAAGATCTTTATCTCTAGGTATTTATGTCAGGTATTGCTGGGAGTCGAGCCGGGGACCTTTGGGTTTCTGGCTCGATACCCTAACCATTTGGCCAGGTGAGCAGCCTGTAGGGTTACTCACTGTGTGTAACCTGGCCTCTGCAGTCCCAGCCCAGCTGCTGCCTGATTGGCCTCTCCAGCCCCAGCTCAGCTGCTGCCTATCTTAATCAACCAATCAGGGCTGCCTCTTCCCTATTTAAGGGCAGCTCTCAGACCACTCCTGGCCAGAGCATTGCATGGTTTTCTAGTACTGCGGCATCGCCCCTAACTAGGTTTCTAGCTCTTGCCCCTTCTCCCTTGTTAGTCTGCCTTGTCTTGTCCTGCTTACCTTTCCTATCTTGTACCTTTCTAGCCTCGACCTTGTACCAACCCTACCTTGTACTCCTCTCTTGCTATCCAGCTTCCAGCTCTCTAGCTATCCTGCTTCCAGTCCCTTCTTGCTATCCTGCTCCAGTCTCCCTCTCTTGCTATCCTGCTCCAGTCTCCCTCTCTTGCTATCCTGCTCCAGTCTCCCTCTCTTGCTATCCTGCTCCAGTCTCCCTCTCTTGCTATCCTGCTCCAGTCTCCCTCTCTTGCTATCCTGCTCCAGTCTCCCTCTCTTGCTATCCTGCTCGAGTCTCCCTCTCTTGCTATCCTGCTCGAGTCTCCCTCTCTTGCTATCCTGCTCGAGTCTCCCTCTCTTGCTATCCTGCTCGAGTCTCCCTCTCTTGCTATCCTGCTCGAGTCTCCCTCTCTTGCTATCCTGCTCGAGTCTCCCTCTCTTGCTATCCTGCTCGAGTCTCCCTCTCTTGCTATCCTGCTCGAGTCTCCCTCTCTTGCTATCCTGCTCGAGTCTCCCTCTCTTGCTATCCTGCTCGAGTCTCCCTCTCTTGCTATCCTGCTCGAGTCTCCCTCTCTTGCTATCCTGCTCGAGTCTCCCTCTCTTGCTATCCTGCTCGAGTCTCCCTCTCTTGCTATCCTGCTCGAGTCTCCCTCTCTTGCTATCCTGCTCGAGTCTCCCTCTCTTGCTATCCTGCTCGAGTCTCCCTCTCTTGCTATCCTGCTCGAGTCTCCCTCTCTTGCTATCCTGCTCGAGTCTCCCTCTCTTGCTATCCTGCTCGAGTCTCCCTCTCTTGCTATCCTGCTCGAGTCTCCCTCTCTTGCTATCCTGCTCGAGTCTCCCTCTCTTGCTATCCTGCTCGAGTCTCCCTCTCTTGCTATCCTGCTCGAGTCTCCCTCTGCACGCACCGTCCTGTCCCATCCAAGCCGTTCCACTCCTGCCACGTCCAGTCCTTTCCTGTTGAGTCGTCGCCCTCTTCTTCCTGTCTTGTCCAGTCCTGATCGTCGTCCTATCCGTCCTGTTCCAGTCTGACTCTTCGCCCTCATCTACCTGTTCCTGCTTCCCTTCAAGTTTCCCCTTGGCACATACAGCCCCTGCCTCAAGGACTCGCCCTTTCCCTTCAGACTCTACAGCGCCCCCTACCTAATCCTCTGACAGAATGCTCTGGCCAAAAGAGTCTGCAAGGGCTGTTCCTGTGCCTTCTGACCGGATTCCCAAAAAGACTGAATATTCTATTTTGACCCGCAGATACTGTGATGGCTCCCCAAGTAAAATTCCTATCTTTCTAGAGGAAGTCCTGCTCCTTTCAGAGAAAAAACTTTCTAAGTGCTCCTCCAGTCGAGCAAGTTTCGGAAATCATTTTCTTCCTGCTAGAAGGTGAAGCTCGTTACTGGGCCGAGAACTTACTGTGCAGTAAATCCCCTATAATCTACGATACTGCTCAGTTTCTGTTGGCATTCCTAGATAAATTTGCTCCAGTTCCAGGGCCAGCTATCCCTCCGCAGTCTGCTCCAGTTCCAGGGCCGGCTATCCCTCCGCAGTCTGCTCCAGTTCCAGGGCCGGCTATCCCTCCGCAGTCTGCTCCAGGGCCGGCTATCCCTCCGCAGTCTGCTCCAGTTCCAGGGCCGGCTATCCCTCCGCAGTCTGCTCCAGTTCCAGGGCCGGCTATCCCTCCACAGTCTGCTCCTGTTCCAGGGCCGGCTATCCCTCTGCAGTCTGCTTCGGTTCCCGGCCTGCCACCCCTCAGCAACTGCTTCCCCTGCAGCCTCGGCTGCCCACAGCTCCAGAGGGGCCTACCCAGCAGCATCGGCTGCCCACAGCTCCAGAGGGGCCTACCCAGCAGCATCGGCTGCCCACAGCTCCAGAGGGGCCTACCCAGCAGCATCGGCTGCCCACAGCTCCAGAGGGGCCTACCCAGCAGCATCGGCTGGCCACAGCTCCAAAGGGGCCTACCCAGCAGCATCGGCTGGCCACAGCTCCAGAGGGGCCTACCCAGCAGCATCGGCTGGCCACAGCTCCAGAGGGGCCTACCCAGCAGCATCGGCTGGCCACAGCTCCAGAGGGGCCTACCCAGCAGCATCGGCTGGCCACAGCTCCAGAGGGGCCTACCCAGCAGCATCGGCTGGCCACAGCTCCAGAGGGGCCTACCCAGCAGCATCGGCTGGCCACAGCTCCAGAGGGGCCTACCCAGCAGCATCGGCTGGCCACAGCTCCAGAGGGGCCTACCCAGCAGCATCGGCTGGCCACAGCTCCAGAGGGGCCTACCCAGCAGCATCGGCTGGCCACAGCTCCAGAGGGGCCTACCCAGCAGCATCGGCTGGCCACAGCTCCAAAGGGGTCTACCCAGCAGCATCGGCTGCCTACAGTTCCAGTGGGGCCTTCCCTGCAACCGCCATTGCCTTCAGCTCCAGAGCCGGTTCCCCAGCAGCCTCCGCTGCCCATGGCTTCAGCTAGGCTTCCCCGGCGACTGGCTCCCCACTGGCTGCCTCCTGCACTTGTGCCGGCTCAACAGCAGCTGCCTCCTGTACCCATGCCTTGTCCTGTGCCCCCAGAAGTGGGGCTTCTGCCTGATCCTGTGCCCCCAGAAGTGGGGCTTCTGCCTGATCTTGTGCCCCCAGAAGTGGGGCTTCTGCCTGATCTTGTGCCCCCAGAAGTGGGGCTTCTGCCTGATCTTGTGCCCCCAGAAGTGGGGCTTCTGCCTGATCTTGTGCCCCCAGAAGTGGGGCTTCTGCCTGATCTTGTGCCCCCAGAAGTGGGGCTTCTGCCTGATCCTGTGCTCCCAGAAGTGGGGCTTCTGCCTGTTCCTGTGCTCCCAGAAGTGGGGCTTCTGCCTGATCCTGTGCCCCGAGATGGGGGGCTTCTGCCTTGTCCTGTGCCCTCAGAGGTGGGGCTTCTGCAGTGTCTTAACACAGTGACTGTACCAACCCTTAAAATAACATTCAAAACCCAGGCACTCATGTGGAGGGCACCCGCGAGGGTGGAGTTGCCTATACTGTTGCCAAGTCCCAGGGCACCCGCATGGGTGGCTCTGCCAAACACCTGGGCACCCGCCAGGGTGGCTCTTCTGAGTCCCAGAGCACCCGCCAGGGTGGCTCTTCTGAGTCCCAGAGCACCCGCCAGGGTGGCTCTTCTGAGTCCCAGAGCACCCGCCAGGGTGGCTCTTCTGAGTCCCAGAGCACCCGCCAGGGTGGCTCTTCTGAGTCCCAGAGCACCCGCCAGGGTGGCTCTTCTGAGTCCCAGAGCACCCGCCAGGGTGGCTCAACCGAGTATCAGAGCACCCGCCAGGGTGGCTCTACCGAGTATCAGAGCACCCGCCAGGGTGGCTCTTCCGAGTCCCAGAGCACCCACCAGGGTGGCTCTACCAAGTATCAGAGCACCCGTGAGGGTGGCTCCTCCAGGTCCCAGAGCACCCGCCAGGGTGGCTCTACCTAGTATCAGAGCACCCGTGAGGGTGGTTCTACCAAGTATCAGAGCACCCGCGAGGGTGGCTCTTCCAGGTCCCAGAGCACCCGCCAGGGTGGCTCTTCCGAGTCCCAGGGCACCCGCCAGGGTGGCTCTTCCGAGTCCCAGGGCACCCGCCAGGGTGGCTCTTCCGAGTCCCAGGGCACCCGCCAGGGTGGCTCTGCCGAGTCCCAGGGCACCCGCCAGGGTGGCTCTGCCGAGCATCAGGGCACCCGCCAGGGTGGCTCTGCCAAGTTCCAGGGTGGCTAATACAATAGCATTACCTTCTAGTTGGGCACCCATGTGGTTAGTTCTGCCCATAGCATTGCCAGTTCCCCAGGTGCACGAAAATGTTGGTCACTGTGGCGCCTGGGAGTCGCCTTGTGAGGGGGGGGATACTGTCAGGTATTGCTGGGAGTCGAGCCGGGGACCTTTGGGTTTCTGGCTCGATACCCTAACCATTTGGCCAGGTGAGCAGCCTGTAGGGTTACTCACTGTGTGTAACCTGGCCTCTGCAGTCCCAGCCCAGCTGCTGCCTGATTGGCCTCTCCAGCCCCAGCTCAGCTGCTGCCTATCTTAATCAACCAATCAGGGCTGCCTCTTCCCTATTTAAGGGCAGCTCTCAGACCACTCCTGGCCAGAGCATTGCATGGTTTTCTAGTACTGCGGCATCGCCCCTAACTAGGTTTCTAGCTCTTGCCCCTTCTCCCTTGTTAGTCTGCCTTGTCTTGTCCTGCTTACCTTTCCTATCTTGTACCTTTCTAGCCTCGACCTTGTACCAACCCTACCTTGTACTCCTCTCTTGCTATCCTGCTTCCAGTCCCTCTCTTGCTATCCTGCTCCAGTCTCCCTCTCTTGCTATCCTGCTCCAGTCTCCCTCTCTTGCTATCCTGCTCCAGTCTCCCTCTCTTGCTATCCTGCTCCAGTCTCCCTCTCTTGCTATCCTGCTCCAGTCTCCCTCTCTTGCTATCCTGCTCCAGTCTCCCTCTCTTGCTCTCTTGCTCCAGTCTCCCTCTCTTGCTCTCTTGCTCCAGTCTCCCTCTCTTGCTCTCTTGCTCCAGTCCTCTCTTGCTCCAGTCTCCCTCTCTTGCTCTCTTGCTCCAGTCCTCTCTTGCTATCCGCTCCTGTCTCCCTCTGCACTCTATCCCCCAGTTTGATCTACGCCCGCACCGTCCTGTCCCATCCAAGCCGTTCCACTCCTGCCACGTCCAGTCCTTTCCTGTTGAGTCGTCGCCCTCTTCTTCCTGTCTTGTCCAGTCCTGATCGTCGTCCTATCCGTCCTGTTCCAGTCTGACTCTTCGCCCTCATCTACCTGTTCCTGCTTCCCTTCAAGTTTCCCCTTGGCACATACAGCCCCTGCCTCAAGGACTCGCCCTTTCCCTTCAGACTCTACAGCGCCCCCTACCTAATCCTCTGACAATTTAACACCATTCAAATAATATAACCAATTGCCTACCATCCTTAGTGTACTGAATCTTCTTCAGTATTATGTTTGGAGCCCAATGGGTGTGTTAATTGTGTGGCCCTCCAGTTACCAGTTGGCTGAGGGATAGGGTTTGTGCAGAATTAGGAATTGTTTTAATTAGGAAATATGTATATTTTTTATTTCTTGCATTTCAGGACTTAACTCCCCGGTGTGGGGGGAGGAAAAGATATGCACGGCAGTTACTGCTGTGGGTCTCTAGTGGGTGCTAGCTTAGAGCTAATCCTACATTTGTCAGCTGCTGAATGACAGTTGTGTGACATGAGTATTCCTTTTGCCAACACAATGTCATGCATGTAAGCTTTATCTGTCTGAGGAGCAGGGCTTTGTTAGCTGATTATTGTTTTAATCTTAAACCACTGCATAATCAGAATGTATAGGCTACTGACTGGTCTACCTCCTCTACCCCCCACAGTGGCAGTAAATTTATTCCCCTTAGCAGAATCCACAAACACAAATGTGCCCATTCTCTTACACACTTTGAGAAAACAAAAAAAGTCAGCACCTTGTCTGTAAGTCTGTCCCACTGTGCAGCATGCACAGCTAATATACAGTAATGTCTTTACAAAGCAATTGTTTGATTTCCCATTGCGATGACTTTGACAAAAAAAATTCATGATGGAAAACTCGGCTATCGTTGTTTGCTAAAGGAGGTCGAGAACTGCTTCTGTTTGCTGAAAAATTGTCACCTTGACTGCCAGCTGCTTAAAATGTAAAAATCCCACCACACCCCTTACTAAAAACACCCACAACAAACAGTACAACCCACTTAATCCACATGTCAAAACATATGCTTAGCAAAGTAAACTATGGGCGTCTTAACTAGTGAAAATTGTAAATCAGGTACAGATACAAAGTAGTTAACTGCTAATTATTCATATATCTTTGTGCCAATTGTGTTTACTTTTCTTCTCAGTTATTACTTAGACTGGTCTGTGTTTATTTCTTTGCGTGTTCTAATTATTTCAGTTGAGAACCACAAAGGTGCCAAACCGATTCTTCATAATCTGTTGTAATTCACATTAAAGGTGATTAGCCAAAATAGAAAACAAAACCCACCTTTTAGCTACCTAACCAAGCAGCCTGTGTGTGTGTGATCTGCTGCCCAGTGTCTCTTCCTTAGGACCATGACACATAGTCGCCCACAACAAATCTCCTCTTCTACTGGTGACTTCTCCTCCTCCAAATTCTAAATTGAATGCCCGGTGATAACACATATGCATCGCTTCATTTTTTCCAAATTGCAGAAGTTGCCTCAAGAGGAAACTTCAGGCTGACTGTGGAAAAACAAAGGACTGCATATGTGTTACCAATGGCAATTCATTTAATGGCATTTAATGGCAGGAAAAAGTACAGATCAAAATTCCAGAATCCATATTACTCATGTAACAGAGATACTTCCCCAGTATCTCTGCAAAAGTTGAACTCTTTGTACTACCAATGGCTTTGCCTCCTACTGACTACAATGGTAATCCTTGTGAGCAGCCCACAGTTGCAATAATCATTGTCAAAACATTCAATATACCATAAACCATGTTCCTGTAAGAGGGGGCTGCCATATTTACGCAGCAGGAGTCCATTAGCAAACTTTAAAGGGATACTGTCATGGGAAAAAACATTTTTTTTCAAAATGAATCAGTTAATAGTGCTGCTCCAGCAGAATTCTGTGCTGAAATCCATTTCTCAAAAGAGCAAACAGATTTTTTTTATATTAAATTTTGAAATCTGACACGGGGCTAGACATATTGTGAATTTCCCAGCTGCCCCAAGTCATGTGACTTGTGCTCTGATAAACTTCAATCACTCTTTACTGCTGTACTGCAAGTTGGAGTGATATCACCCCCTCCCTTTCCCCCCCCCCCAGCAGCCAAACAAAAGAACAATGGGAAGGTAACCAGATAACAGCTCCCTAACACAAGATAACAGCTGCCTGGTAGATCTAAGAACATGCTCAATAGTAAAAACCCATGTCCCACTGAGACACATTCAGTTACATTGAGAAGGAAAAACAGCAGCCTGCCAGAAAGCATTTCTCTCCTAAAGTGCAGGCACAAGTCACATGACCAGGGGCAGCTGGGAAATTGACAAAATGTCTAACCCCATGTCAGATTTCAAAATTTAATATAAAAAAATCTGTTTGCTCTTTTGAGAAATGGATTTCAGTGCAGAATTCTGCTGGAGTAGCACTATTAACTGATGTGTTTTGAAAAAAACATGTTTTCCGATGACACGATCCCTTTAACTGACAGGCTGAGATGGGACAGTCAGGTTGGCAAAACAGTCAGGTTTAGAAACTTCAACTAACGATTACTTACAAAAACAAACCTATCAGCAAAAAATGATCAACGTGACCTATAGGTAACTTTTAATGTACATTCATATATTAGTTTTTTTGTGTCAGTATTTCTTTAAGCTGGGTATATACATGGTAAAATCTGTTTGTTTGGCAAGGTTGCCGAATTATCAGATATTTACCCAATTTGGCGCCCATTAAAGTGGCCAAAGATGGAATGATCTGATCATTTGCCTCACTGGCTAACAATCAGATCATAATGGAGGCCTAGGGACACTGGTCACCAAATTATAAGCAAGATATTAATTAGGCAGGACCTTTAGAGGGCCCTAAATATGGAATGTACTACCTAGGGGTACTCTAGTTCTTCAATCATTTTATAATTATGCCTTATGGTGGCCACATATGTACTAATAGATTATTTGTACATGTAAAGTTGCCCACCAATCCCTATCCCTATCCATGTACTATGGATATTGGTCTATTTGGGAATTGGGCAGGTTTAAAAGTTTCATCTGCCAATATACTATGTTGGCCAGTTCAGCAGATAAGGTAGTGAAGAGGAATCGCATGGCAAATGTGCCACATCTTACAATTTCCATACATTTGGGCAATGGGCGTTCTCGAGTAGCCTGAGTATGGCCGCTTTTAAAGCACTTACACTATTTTCCTTTACTGATATTTCTGTTGCCTTACAAAATGTGGAATTGAACCTACATATTGTTAATGCCTAAAGTATGGGTAGCATTTAACCTGGTGAATATGATGTTTTGGTTTGCCTCGATTATGATTATAATTTTCCGTTTGGGAAAAACCAAATGGGTAGGACTTGATTTTGGACTAAGTGAGTTTCCAGCGAATGGACTTATCTTTTTGCATTCTGACAGGGCTGTTGAACGGTATTACACATCAGTTGCCCTTATCAATCACTCCAAGAATAAAGAAAAGAGTACCCGGAGTGCACAACATGTCTTGGTATCATCATGTGATTTATTTCAGGAGTGTTCATTACTACATGTTTCGGCCCAACTGCCTTGGTTAGGTGCATGCACCTTGGTTATTAGGCCAAAACATTTAGTGCTGGACATTCCTGAAAAAAATCACATGATTATTCCATAAGACGTGTTGTGCTCTTTTCTTTATACTTGGAATGGTAGGCAACATACACGGGAGTAGCACCCTATACTATACCAAATTAATAGGAAAAGCTTACCCTCTTTGCATTCTTATCCAATCACTATGTGCTAGTGATAGGGCTTGATCTTTAACTATGTGACTTGGGTGGATTGTGGTAAACCTGATAAAGAGCAGAAGCTCAAAGCAATGATTTGTAGTGTAGTTATTGCCAAATTAACTGTACATGCACCATTTCGTACAATATTCGCTGAATGTATTGCGGAAGACGAGGCGACTGATATTGGCAAAAGACTTTTATATTGGTCGTCACTTTGATTGGCCAAGATGGAAAAATTTGAACAGATGCCCAAACACCAGCAAAGGGATACTGCTGAATCGTCAGATAGAGGTAGAATTCTATTGTTTCTACCTGCAGATGTTGCTACCTGCATATCAGTTCTTAATATTAGCGATTTCTCAAAATTAGCGATCGTTCCTGCCACAGATTGTAATTGTAACATCTATTGCCATTTAACACCAGGCGGAGCACAAGGAGCATGTACAGTGCAGGAAATACCAGGGAGCGTGTCTGTTGTTTGCTGTGCATGTAAAATCCATTTCTTGGTTATTTTGCTGTATGTTGTAAATTATTACCATGACAATGTGCATATATGTTAAGAACAATAGGATGGAGCTAGAGCATAAAGTTATTAAAGAGTTTCAGACCTTTGGCCCATGCCATTTACACCAGTAGAAAAAAAGGCTGATCTGTTCTACAGCCGTCCCATGCAAACACAAACATTTTCAGGATAGTGACTGGAAAAGCACATGCCAGATATATATATAGAGTAAGATGACTGGGGCTGACTGGGGACTAATTCAGCACCTTTATTTGTGATTAATACTATTTGTTATACCACTGGTTCAGGTGGAGAAGCAGAAAGAATTCCCACATCATTTGCCCTTGAAACCATACAGAGATGAAAAAAGCTCATTTAGACTCATGCTCCGTCACAAACTTTCCATTGACCCCCCTGGAGTCACCATAAAAAATAAACAAGCACAGTTTACTTTTGGCTCCGCTAGCGAGATGGGTGGAACCATTTTTATAAAAGAGCAAACCCAGCATGCATTTAAGGCGAAGTTCTAGAATGTAACGTAACCTCCGCAGTTCCATTCATTCTTCACATGAGCTTCATATGCCATAGTCTTGCAGGACTAAATACAGACATCAAGATTTTTGCAATGTGTATTGAAATGTGGATTTATTATTTTGAGGTTTATTAAGGAAAAATATTTAACTGTATAAATCAGATAACACCAAATGTATCCACATGACCTCGACCACTGGCAACCACTTCTATATATAGTATATAGGAAGTCTATTGCTCATGGCAATGGGGTATGTCTCTTTGGAGAATGGATTCTTAACCTATTTTATATGCAAGTAGGGTGCTGGTGCCTTCATTTGCTCCAGGAACAACAGCAAGATGAATGTCCTCTGGTTTTTATGTTGATATTTATCAGCAATGTTACTATGTGGGATGGACCTATAGTTAGTTAGTTGAAGTTTAGTTCATCTCTTGGTGGACCATGTGTATGGTACATAGGCTTAGTGTAATAATAAAAAAGTACCTTGCGCTTGATCCAAACTAAGATATAATTAATCCTTATTGGAAGCAAAACCAGACTATTAGGGCTATTTAATGTTTACATGATTTTTTTTTTTTTTAGACGAGGTATGAAGATCCAAATTGTGAAAAGACCCATTATCTGGAAAAGCCCAGGCCCCTAGCATTCAGGGCAACATGCCCCTTACCTGTATTAGGAAATATGCCACCAATTATAAAATACCCAGCAACATTGGCATCAAAAATGTCCTCCTATATAAAATGTACCTCAAAGTCAAAGAGTTAAGCTGGCCATAGATGTAAAGATTTTTAAAAAATCCGATCGTCATCGTGAGACCACGATTATCTCGAAACGATCGTACGAATTGTCCATCAACTAAAAAGACCATTTCAGGTGATATTGCCAGGAAAACAAAGGGGAGCTGCCTGCTTGTCCCTGCAAACATAGATAGATTGCACTGGGGCCGACAAAGATTTTTTAACCTGGCCGATCAATTTTCTGACAGAAGTCGGCTGAAAAATCGTAAGATGTACGATCGTTCGAATCCCACTAACCGCACAATAATTTAGACGGATTGGACGGACTTCGCTAAAATCGGTCGTTCAGCAAGAAAAATCTTTTCGTCTATGGGGACCTTTACACAAGAAAGTGTCTCTCCGTGTAAACATATATATATATATATATCTATATATATATGTATAGATATATATATATATATATATATATATATATATATATATATATATATATATATATATATATATGGCCTTGAGCGTGTATCTGTTTTATGTGCAACAGCAGTTGTATTTATATACTGACCACAGGTCACTCAGTTGCAGAATTAGAATTATTTGTGCAATTTCAGCATAAGTTTATGGAAGCAAGTGATCTGTGTCCCTGCAAGTTCTCACTTCCAATTTTATATGCAAGCAGTTGCAAGGGCTAAAGCATTGTAAACCCTGTAATCCATGCTATTTATCAGTCTCATGCCATAACTTCATAACCCTTCCCTGTTCTCTTCTGCCCCTACTCCACTTTTGGAATTCAAAACCTACTAAATTGAAAAACAGAAAACGGAAGCCCTCTGTAAAAGTGTAAAATGCAGTCCTGATACATAAAAACTAAACAAGTTCAAGATTTAATGTTGCAGCTATACATTTATCCAAGTTCCATGCCAAAATCTGAGATGACTAGAACTGCTTCTCAGTGCGTGTCTTTAGGAATCATAACACGTTATTGCGTAAAAAGGAAAAGCACACAAAGTGAAATTTGTGCAAATAAAGAGTATTTGTTGTACGATTATTATGACAAGGAGTGCAGGGAAAATTGCTAGCTAAAAGGATTAAACTGAAAACCTAGCTGAAAAGCAGAAAAGAACATAATGAAAAGCTCCATTATTATTTGGAAATATAAACAGAGCCATGGCACAAAAGTATATTGTATTACAAAAACCCATGCCAGTCAAGAAATACGTTGAACTGCCTCCCCTTATAACTTATTGGAATATCTAAGACACAAAGAGTATTTTTTAAATAATTTGTTTTTGTCTTTATTCATGTGTAAACAGATTAGTACAAGGCAGCAGTAGTTGCTTGAATAATACCACTGAAAGTATGTTCACTCAAAGAATAAATTGCTTATTTTCTTCCATCACTAATGAGTAATAAGACAAAGCCTGGTAGCGGCCTATAATCATACACATATGGGATAGCCATACATAATAAAAATACATAAAATGAATGTACACAGGCACTAAACAGCAAATGTATTATTATACATATATTAAGATATAAATATTTATGTTGTAGACCTGTGTTGCAATTTGTTTCTAGAGTGTCTAGCAGATCCATATATCACAACTGTATCCCTCAACACATATCTGATTGATTGATGATGTCCATCTACAGCAGCCTGGGTGGAAATATACAAGTGCATGTCTACACCTGTGTCCATATGTGTGCAAACTTGTACCTGGCACTCTGCTTCCTTGTGCCCCAATTTCACACCCCCTGTCCCCCAACTCCACTGCCCATACTCAACTTATGAATATGGTCACTAGCCAAGAGGAGACACATTTAATTACCAAGGGTGTGGCTACTTTTTTACCTGCATGGCCCTAGATTTTTGGGTGTTGCCCAGTTAAGTCAATGGTAGGTTTCAGGAGACAATTTTATTTCAACACTTTTAGGCTGTCTGAAATGTGCCCCAGGTGTCATAAGACTTAAACTTGTTTTCCAGGTGAGTGTATAGGAATTCATGATACTAGCTTCAGGGTCTCTGCTGCCTTGTTCTATCTAAATACATTTTAGATGAAAGATAAGATTTAATGCAGAGAACTGGATGAAAATTAGGAGAATAGCACATGGAGCAATTTTGAGTGCTTTTATTTTCAACTATTGCCTGCCCCTCACTGACACAACTGCTTGGCAGATGATGTTAACAAAAGATTCTTTGCCCACTGTATGGGGCATTATGCAAATAAAAAACCGTATAAGGGTCATTTGCAAACACAAGTAAATGTGTAAATTCATGTGTTTTTTTTTTTACCAATAATGCAGAATTTCCCCCATAAATCCAAAATAATTGCAGCAGCCTGTGTGGACACAACAACTGAAAAACCCTCCCCATATTAGAGCACCCATACTTGCGGGAGCTCTTATAAATGACCGTTATGGAATAAGACTTTTCATTCTTTCCTTATACAGGGAGTCCTTAAGTTACATACACCCAACTTACATACAACTCACACTTACATACAGGGGCTGTTAAAGAAATGTACTGTGGTTTGGAGGGGTTGAACTTGATGGACTGTGTCTTTTTTCAACCCAATTTAACTATGTAACTACGAATAGATCCCTCTGTTGTAGTTATCTACATGTTGTCTGCAATGCTATAGGTTCATATGCTATAAATTAATAGTGTATATAAATGAGGAATACTGGAGTACTGTACATACACTTTAACACCCCAATAAGTATAAAGCCCAGTCTCTGATAACTGTCAAACGTTGTTCTTGGATCCCCTCTATGATGTAATTTGGGGCTTTCTTTTTTCACTGTGACCTGACAGTGAGAGAAAAAAAGTCATTTCACACCTCCTAAGCAACTGGCAGGTGAACTGTGCAGTCAGGCACAAGAAAACCATTTTCTCAGCTCTAAAAATATTGCTCCCATTTTCAAAATGAGATCAGCAGTGATTGCTAGAAAGGTGCTTCTAGCACCTGTATAGATGTCTCCACCCTTTTGGAAAGTCTAATGCTGGCTATATACTCACAGACTTTTTACATTTGATCAATCTCCTACCAAGTTGCATTATCAGCAGCTATGTACATGCATGTTCCCTTAAAAACGATGGACCATAGTATGGACTAAAACAAAAACCTAGGTTGAACAATGGCTTAGTTTATCGAGTGTCTCCAGCTATTGGCTGATCCAGAAATGCCAGTTTTTTTTTAATAATAGATACAGTAAATGACAAAAATTATTCTGAATCTATACAGGCATAGAATGTGCTTAATAAATATATAACCCTGCATATATAAGGGGTTATGTATTAAGTTCCGAAGATAAGAAGATCCGCTGATGTCCGGACCGTTATCCAATGATTTCGGGGTTTCTGCACAAGAAACTCCGGAAAAAAATCATAGTTTTTGCAGAAAATTAAGAGTTTTCGGGGAAAGCTCAGAAGTTTGCCCAACCCTATTTTTTCGGGCTTTTGTCTTCATAAATAAGATCCATTTGCGAATTCTGAGTTGTCGCAGTTTGATATTAAAAATACTGAGATAAATTCGGACCTTGATAAATAAATAAACCTCAAATGTAAGTTTATACAGCAAATTCCTCAGTAAAATTTAGGCTGTACTCTAGATCTACAACAGGGGAGCATTGCTTTATGGTAGGTGGTCTATGGGTAACCGGATGGATACTCCTAAAGCTGGCCATAAGTGCACAGATTTTGATGTACAGTTTGATCAAGTTGTGATTGAACTGTATACAGTGCTGTACTTAGGTTTGGTGCCACCCTGCGATAGTGACGTAGTGCATGTGACATCACACCCACTACATCTGATGTCACTTCAGCCAAAGAGCTCCCTAAACGATGGATTTGCCTGATCATGTTCTCATGCTGTTGGACCATAGTATGGACTAAAACAAAAACCTAGGTTGAACAATGGCTTAGTTCATCGAGTGTATCCAGCTGATCCAGAAATGCCAGTTTTTTTTTATAGTAGATACAGTAAATGACAAACATTATTCTGAATCTATACAGGCATAGCATGTGCTTAATAACATATAACCCTGCATATATAGGGGCTTATTTGTTAAGCTCCAAAGATCCGAAGATGTCTAGACTGATATCCGATGATTTGGGGGTTTCTGCGCAAAAAACTCATAGTTTTTGCAGAAAACTCAGATTCTTTTTAAAATGTATTTGTTTTATAGGCACTATAAAACCCTTTTAAGCTGCCGGCCTAGGCACAGGCCCATATGTAAATACGGCATTGGCTGCATGATGGAATTGATGGACGTGCATTGAGCTTGATTGGGCAGAGCATCATCTGCTGCAACTTTCGACAAAATTAGGTGCAAGTAATGTTATGTATAAATGTGTGTGTGTGTATAGGAAATAGCAAATTATGGGTTTTGTTGTTCAGTGCTATGAGGGCCCAACGGAAAGTAATGGAAACTCACTCCAGAGTGAGGCCATGTTTAACAAATCCATAACCAAGATGAGAATATCCAGGGTAATAAAATCTAACCTTCATGTTAAGCATATATATATAACATGCAGTGTACAATAAATTTACTAAAAGTGTCAACTGTTCAAATCAGTAAACACAATCTGTGAGCCTCCAGAGGAAACAAATCAATAGCAACCAACCCCACTACAGACAAACATAAAGTGCAGAAACAAATCACAACTAATAGCTAAACATAATTACTGAGAGATCATTTTGCTCTTTCCGTCATCTCTCATAACTGACCCATAAAGACTAAGCACAGTTAATCTGGGTAATTAATGGCAGTTGCTAGAAATAAATAACCATTAGGCTTCATTTGGATTGAAAAAGGGATCCCATTAGTGCAGTATCTCAGGTTAAGGCTATTAGTACAGGTAGGTGATTTGATCCAAAGGGAGGTGGTGATTCTGGAGGCAGACACCCCTGTGCTACATTCGAGGGCCATATGAAATACATGTAGGGCTGCATAACCATTTATAACCATAGTTACATAATGACACACTAAACAAAAATAAATGCATAGGATGTAAGCATGATTATGACAAAAGTACAGTACAACGGATATCTGCTGGCAGGGCAGGGTCTATAAAAATTATTTTACATAAGAAAGACAACCCTGCAACAGGAATATAAGGTATACCGTATTATTTTAATAGAGGGGACCATGGGGAGGAAAGTGAAGTCAGTTAAAGGCTAAATACATGTATGGTATTAAATCTATTACATTTACAATATCAAGCTTGAAATACTTTTTGAATTGCAAATTGATACAGGTTTAGGACCTGTTATCCAGAATGCTGGAATTTTCATGTATAATTGGTCTTTCCATAATTTGGATCACCATACTTTGTCTACTAAAAAATAATTTTAACACTGAATAAACCAATCAGGCTTGTTTTACCTTCAATAAGGATTAATGCTATCTTAGTTGGGATCAATCACAAGGTAACACTTTCATTATTACAAAGAAAATTTTGAATTATTTTATTAAAACAAATTCTATGGGAGATGGCCTTCTCATCTGGACATCGTGTTTGTGGATAACAGATCCCATACCTGTATTATAAAGGTATATAACTTTTTATCAAGATACCTTATACATTGCACCTACTGATCTACATGCTCCCACTGCTTAAGATCATATTCCTAATAAGAATTATTTGATCGTGCCTGGTTTCACGGGTACTGGAGCATTGAACCCTTGTAATAGCAAGCCAACCCTGTAACATGAATATGAGGTATGCATTATTCACTTGAAAGAGGGAATCATGGGAAGGAAAGTGATATAACCAAAACACTATAAATATTATAACTCCAAATATTAAGCATGGTTATGTGTTACATTAAGATACTTGAAATTACCAATATAATAAAGGTAGATTACCTTCCACTAAGATACTTCATACTATATACCTCATTCCTGCAGATCCACAGGCTCCCACTGATGAAGATCATGCTTCCTAAAAGACACTTTTGAACATGTCTGGTCCAATCACAAAAGTACTGAATTGGTATAGATGACTCAGTGTTTATAAATAGACTTTCTTTGGACTCTCTAAAAAAAAGGCCTGCTCAGACAAACCAGTAAACTAATATAAATGATCAGTATGGCAGCTAAAAAGAATTGGGCAGGAAAATGAAAAAAGTCCAAAACTATTTTATGACATTATCAACATCATCAATAATAAAAATGGTATTATAAAATAGATGTGGGCAGTAGTAGATGGCAGTGGTAGATAATAATTTGTATTTGTGTGTGTGATAAACAGCTGAACACATAAATAAAAGTACAAAACACTGAAGACACCATGGGGGTTATGCTACTATACCCCTGCAGCATTTTTCTTTTTATCTTTTTCAGCCTTTGTTTGTATATTGATCCATATAAATACAGATTGCAGCAGTGCCAATTGTGAAAATAAAAATGACACTTAATAAATATGTCTATGAAGATTCTCGTTTATCCAGGTAATGTTATATACAGTATTTAGTAGAATTTAGTCAACTGGATATTTTGAGTTTTTTTCCCTTGAAAACGTCATTCGAGTGGCTTCATTCCAGTTGAACTGAATTCACCAAGGAAAAATAACTCTAAGGGGCAGATTTATCAAGGGTCGAATTTCGATTTAAAAAATACTTTGAAATTAAAATATTTTTCAGAAATGTATTTATTTTTTCGGGTGAATAGGTTGTTCGAATTCGAATCGTACGAATCGAAGTAACATCGCAATCGATCTAATTCGAAGTTTTTCCAAAAATGATTCCCTAGTCGAAGTACACAAAAATGAGCTTGAAATTTTAATTTTTTAAATTCTGATTTTCACTTCGACCCTTGATAAATCTTCCCCTAAATGTCCAGTTGCCTTTGACTTAATTCTGCTAGAGACAGTTAATAAAAATAATTGGTATTTTATTGAGGAGAGTAAAGCATGTGGCCTATATTTGAACTTACCGTTACAAAGAACATATGCACAGTCCAAAGAAATTTCAGTACATCTGTTTTTAGTTGGACAACATTTAAGATCTCATCATAACTGCAATTTATTACTACAACATCAATACTAACTTGTCTATGTAACCTTGTTGATTTGAAGTAGCACTGAAAATAAAATAATTATTACCGTAACAAAGTGAAAGTATGCTAATGGGAAGTTAATTGTTGTTAACGGATTACAAGGCAAAAAGCGGAATAGCAAGCTGCACACATTTTGCAACAGGATACTCCCCAACTGATGCAACTTCATCTCACCCCTGATGAAGATTAATCTCAGCAAGTAGATCCAGAGTGCAGAGCAGAGATCGGGCCAATTTCTGTACTATGCTCTGCTCTGTGCTCACTTACCACAACAGGATATTAAGCAGAAGCAAATGACCTGATTTATTCTTAGTTAGCCAGATGGTAAAGATACAAACTTCCACTCTATATGAAACATAATAAAAAATAATACACAAAAGGATGCCATGTCCTCGATACACAAATAGTTTTATAAAATATCTTTCTGGGTGGATTTTTCCCAGTAGACACAGGTTTTTACTAGGTAGTTTGTCTCTTAAATGCCTTTAATATTGTCCAGGTATAACAGAAATAGATACAATTTTTTGTGTCATTGTGATGCCCTGAAAAAAATTGAAGACATTTAAAATTTTTGTAAGAAACTGGAATGCTTACTACTTATAAAATGTATTGAGGTCTAATGGCAAATGAACTCTGAGGGGATAGAACCCACAAATAACAGGTAGATTAAGAGGTGTAAAAAGGATAATTGTGCTGGTCCTATTCTGAAGGCACAGCTCTGGTTCCAGAACAGTGATCTGGGTATGTGGAAATGGTGCTGTAAGGCCTCTGATAATTGCATATTGACATTTTGGTGCAATAAATAATACAGAAAATGTTGCTAAAGAAGACAGGGCCTCTTTTAAAATTCTTGAGGCCCCATATAATTATTACGTGGGTGGACCGCCTCCCCCATGACAGCACAGTGGAACCTTAGAAAGTGCCATTAGGGTGCACATTTTCACTGCAGCAAGAGGGCTTAAAGGAGAACTAAAGTTTAACTAAAGAAGTAGCTAGAAATGTTGTATGTTTTGGGCTTCTGTACCAACCCAAGGCAACCACAGTCATTTAGAAGGGAAGATGTGTCTCCAAAGATGCAGTAGCTGCCAATTTTTTTCTACTGATTCACTGCACATGCTCTGTGCTGCTGTCACTTACTGAGCTTAGGGACTGACTCAAATTATACAGTACACATAGAATATAAATGGCACTATATAAGGCTGATTAGTAATTAATAAAAATAATTACTACATGGCAGCACATAAATCAGTGCAACTAGCATGAGAATTGAATCATCAGCCTTGTAGCATTGGTTTATATTACAGACAAACCTCATTTACTGCTTGATAATTTGTGACGACCCCTAAGCTTAGCTTCTTAACAGCTGCACAGAGTGGCTGATCATGTGAGCATCACAGACACTTTCCAAGATGACGACCACCAAGTTTGAAGTCCTGGATCATTGCTGCTATTGAGATACTGAAACTTTAGGCTGGTGCAATAAGTTCAGTATATAAAATATGGCATTTAAGTAAAAAAGAAGTAAAAGAAAAAGAAGGTTTGCTGTCTGGGCCCCCGTGCCTAAAAATTGCCAGGGCTGCTACAGGTGCAAACACTGGGAAGCATGCATTTAGCAATGACCTGTGGGGATGTCTAAAAATCCAAAGTATTGTACACTGCATGTTCAGCTCTTGTCCCGCAGAGAAATACGTATATCCCTGGCTGAAGAAAATCTCCTCACACACACAATCTCCTCGCACGCGTCCCCATAATATGGCTGGGCGGCATGCTGCCCCTATTTTTTTGCCGCCCTAGGCCCGGGCCTATGCGGCCTTGCCGCAAATCCGGGCCTGCCGCTAATACAAAGTAAACTAAATTGACATGAGAAAACGAAATTACCATAAACTTTAAGATCATATGCACTGTGCTCCAATGACTCCAGGATTTGTCAGACATAAGGCGCACCAGCGTTCTGAGAGCTTCTCTCCACCTAAGGAATATTAAGCAGATCTGCTGACACCTGTGTCTTCCTGTTAAATTAAAAGTACAGTTTCCACCTGTGTGAGGCTACATCAAGCTGAACGAAGATCGGATTGAAAATGCCCGCTTGCACCATTTTTCAAGCTAATTTTTGCTCAGCTCTGTGTAGCAGTCAGAACGTAGCTGGTTAAAAAGGTGGTTCACCTTGAAGTTCACTTTTATTATGTTATAGAATGGCTAATTCTAACTTTTCAATTGGTCTTCATTATTTACTTTCTTTCTTTAATTATTTGCCTTCTTCTGACTCTTTCCAGCTTTCAGATGGAGCTCTCTGACCCCATCTAAAAACAAATGCACTGTAAGGCTACAACTGTATTGTTATTGCTACTTTTTACTATACATATTTCTATTCAGGCCTCTCCTACTCATATTCCAGTTTTTTATTCAAAGCAATGCATGGTTGCTAGGGTAAATTGGACAAGTAATTCAAAAATGAAAATAACATTCCACATCATACAAAAAGTTAACTCAAAGGTGAACAACCCGTTTAAAGGGGATGTAAAGGCAAAAAAATAAAATCCCATTTTTATTTCTTTAATGAAAAATAAATCATCTCCAATATACTTTAATTAAAAAGTGTCAACTGTTTTTATAATTAACCTGACTGTATGCAGTAAAATTCTCCCTCCGTTTTACTTGCTCTGACTGCTGAGGATAGGAAACTTAAAACAGTCCCTTACTTCCCTGACCTCAAGCAGCTTTGTTTGTTTCCCTGTAAAGCAGCAGTAGAGATTTGTATCCATAGATCCATTGCAGTCTGCATATTCTGATTATTAATCAGTCTTGCTGTATTGGCTTCTATGGCAGAAATTATTTGACTTGTGCTGTTTTGATTATGATGATCCCTAAGCTTAGCCTCTCAACTGAAGCCCAGACTACACTGAGCATGTGCGTAGTGCATAGTCTTTGTCTTGCAAAGATGTTTCACAAAATTACAAGATGACAGCCCCCTGCGGCCAACTTTAAAAACATAAATCATTTGTTTAATTGGGCTTCTGGTGCAGTAAGTTCATGTTTATGTTTAGTATACAAAATACAGCATTTCTAGCATTATTCTATTTTAGACTTTATTTCCCCTTTAAAGAATTTCTACACCCCAACATATGAATTCAATTAACTGCCATATCCTTGTCTCATGCCACTGCCACATGCTGAAATTCAATACACAAGGCCCTATCTCTCACTTTCCTGACTCACCATTTGCCCACCCTTCCCACACAGACATCATGCCCGGAGACAAAAATCACAATTGATGTTGCCCATAGCGACCAATGCACCCAGGCAGGTTCTTTGTGTGCCAAGCAGTGGAGGGAGAATAATCTTGCCTTGACCATGTTATAATCAAAGTCCATAATAATACAAATTTACAAATGGGCACAAGCTTAGTGCCTGTTCTCTGACATAGTGGATCCCTAGTGTTAGCTATAAAATATTGGTAGAACAAAATCCCTGACAAAGAGGTCCCATGTAACTAAAGGAAGCCCATTATCTCTACACTCCTTGGATGCCCTGGATTTCCAGCTGGAGAAGCTGAAGGCAGGACTGACCAAATGTTTGTCTGTAAAGGGGGAAGGGGGCATCCAAGTGTCTGAAAACGTCTGCTCTGAGGAAAAGCATTCTGAGCCCCTGAATAATGGAAACATGAGTAAAAGTAGGTGAAGGTATTTACACTGTAGTGTAATTGTCAAATAGAGGAAGTGTTGTAAAAAAGTAATTATAGATGAAAGTGATAAATGCTTGGGCCCATCACAACTAACCTTTAAAACATGGGATCTGTATACAAACACCATACATACAGATGGTCTCAGCACAACATTAGCAAGATTTTATTACTAGTGTTGAGGATGCTGAGCGTTAAGATGACCACAGATGCACAGATAAAGTCATATAAAACAAAGGTTCGTACAATTTTTGGGCCGTGTGTATATCATCCTGACATTTTTGTACCCTGGCTAACGGTCATTTAGTCGATCGGACAGGTTAGAAGATTTCTGTCGGCTAACGATAATATCTCTGCATGTACTTGCCTATCTGACGATATCAGTGGGTGACTGTCACTACTATTTGTACATAACTTTTGTATGATTGTTGTCAGTGAATGAATGGCCAGAACATTGTCTAATTTGGTAATGTTACTACTTTATTTAATCTGAATAGTTAGCTGTAGGTTGGGAGATTGCAACGCATGATCGTTCATCGATAAAATCTGTATGTCTATGACCAGCTTTAAGCTGGCCATTCAGAGTGAGATCTGCTCTTTTGAAGAGGTTGCCAAACAATCAGATTGCTGCCTGATTTGGCCACCCATTCATGGGACAAAATTGAGTTGATTTGATCACCAGTCAAGGGGCCAACAATTTGCTATTACAGTGGGCCTGATGCAGTCTTCAATTGCCTGATATCTGCCATATTTCTGGCCAGATATCAGGCAGACAGGATTTCCAATTTTAACATACCAATGCTGCTGTTTATAAGGTCATTAATATCTGGAAGGATGGGTAGTATGCCTTATATTATCTTTAAACTGGATAGGTTGTTCTTTTCCCATACCTAAAGATCAGACAACAGAGTAACTGGAGACATTAGAGGAATAGAATATGGGTGGATGCAGAATGATCTTGCTTGGCTTTACACTTTATTTATCCTACCAGTGACGTACTTGGCATTTTACAATTATCATCCGTGTCACTTCCCATAGCAAACTCTACTGAGGGTCCACCACATTACTAGACAAACAATACAATGGCAAACAGATGTCTGGCCAAGAAAAACATTCTCAAGTTACAGAGTGTGAAATTGGTTTCTGAAGGTAATATACTTTGTAGATCATTCATTTAATTGTTGTTTAGGAGTTCTTCAACAAACATAACAATGTGCTGAGCAAAGCATACTGAGTCTTGATTTGGAGGGGAGAATGGAGCCAAATTCTATATGAAAAAGCATTGGGATTGGGGTAATTAATCTCTGTCCCTAATCCTGTGAGATAACGGAAGTCCACAACAAGAGGTACAGAAATGGACTTTGATTGTGAAAACATAATCATTGGGGCAAAGTGACATTGCAGCCTGGGGAATTACAAATAAGGGCAAAGTGACATTACAGCGCTGCTCACTCTGATGAAGAACAATCTAAACCTGACATTACTAGACCCAGTTTTTCATATCATTTGCTCAGTTTTCCATATTTTCATATCATATAATCATTGATCATTGTGTAGGTCCTGCTCTGAGTGATTTCTGTTTAGCTGTTTGGTTAAATGTTGTGGTCATTTAAACTGCTCTGTAGCAACTGATTTAATGGAATTGTACGCAATAGGAGTTTTCAGTTCTGCAATGCTGTTTTCTTGTGGTTTGGTAGGAAAATTGCACTAATCCACATTACAAAAGCAATGACAGCAAAAATTCAGCCTATAATTCTTTTATTGAATAATATAATTCATTAAATAAAGGGACCCTCTTAAATCATCTATCAGTTTTTCTCCAGCATATTTCATGTATTTTACCCTATATGTGTGCTGTTTTTTTCTGCCTCCAGGTTACCCAGACCATATAAAAGACCAGTACTTAGATTTTTTTGTAACTAGATACAACTCTAGTTACTATGCTAAGGGCAGAGACATATGCTCAGATTCGGGGAGATTTAGTCGCCCGGCGATAAATCGACTCTTCTTCGGGGCGACTAATCTCCCCGAACTGGCTAGAATCGAAATTGTCGGCAGTTTCCTCGTAAGGCAACTTCGGGCGACTTCAGTAAACAAAGATCTCCGATTGCCATCCGCCACCGAACTGCCTCCCACCAGGTAGAATTTGAATCGCCGGCGGATGGCGAAGTTGCCTTACGAGGAAACTTCGTGCGACACCGGCGACACTCTGAGTGCCATCCCACCGTCGATTTAGATTCTAGCCGGTGGGAGGCAGTTTGGGGAGATTAGTCGCCCCGAAATAGAGGCAAATTATCGCCGGGCGACTAAATCTCCCTGAATCTGAGCGTGTGTATCTGACTTTAGTATCTCTGTATCGGGCCACAGATTTAACTAAATAATTAAATATCTGCAATATGGATTCCACAGTCTTCTCATTTTTCTTCTATAAAGAAAAGGAAGGACTGTAGTCTTAATTCTGCTGTTATCGCAGTCTAAATTCATGTCCATTTTGTAGGCTGCAATTAAAGCTATGGTTTAATTTTACATCTTATCTTGTAGGACTGAGGATAAACAAGGCATAAACACATGTCCCTCTGTGCAAGGACACTACCCCCACTGTGCTCATGTGCATGGGCTTAGTACCAAATGTTAAGTAAGAAGCAAAGTTCACAGCAATGTCTCGATTACAGGCAAAATGTTAAGTTCCGGATTAGTGTAGAACAACAGAAGACAATTCCATTACAAAGAAAATGGAGTCATGTGATAACTGATACGATATTCTTAGGTAAACTTAGTATTCACACAAGCATTTTAAAACTATCCTGGCAGCTTAACTTTTGCACTGCTGTTTGCCAAAATGTTTTGTGATGCTCTTTACTTTGATGTCTCCAGAAGTAATAGACGCTGACCTTCTGCCATCATTGTCCTGTCCCTGTAATCTAGAAAAGTTTCTGAAATAGTTATATATTTTATAGACAACATAAATTCTACTTTATTTATATAAATGTATATATATATATATATATATATATATATATATATATATATATACACAAACACAGAGAAAGAAAGATTACATTCATTTATAAATAAATTTTATGCACCGATTTGATAGTGAGCTGATCCTAAAGCGTCTATTTGTAATTTTACTCTTTGTACCTTAAGTCTGCTAAAAATCATTTAAACATAAAACAAAACCAATAGGATTATTTTGCCACCACTATGGATTTATGCAGCTCAGTTATCATCATGTATACAAGCTACTGTTGTATTATTACAGGGGAAAAAGCAAATACTTTTTAAGAATTAGAACTATTTGCTTAAAATAAGATGACCTTCCCATAATTTGGAGCTTTCTGGATAGCAGGTTTCTAAATAAGGGATGCTATACCTGTATGATTACAGTGAAACCTCAATTTTACACAAACTGATTTTAAGTTTTCCCTCATTTTACAACAGTTTTGTGGTCCCACCAATTTATAATGCATTTTTATGGATGCTTTTTCCAAATTTTACATCATGTCTCTCCCAATGTTATTATTACTGAAATCAAAATACTAACCAGATGCATATTTTGCCATGGTTCTGCCTGTAAATAGTCAAGCCCAATTAGCCTGTTATTTTTTCAGCTTTTGTGACTGTCAGAGAGGTCTTCCACGTGCCCCCCATAGTGTAACATTAAATCTGCACTGCATAGCCCTTGTCATTAACACAGTAAAAATTGTATTTCAAAGTCAAATTGACTAGTGCTTATATCACTTGGGTACTTGAAGAATAAATTTCCCAGATTTTACATTTTCCTGATTTTACACAATACTGCACAGTTATGGGATCCGAAAACCCGTTATCCAAAAAGCTCCTAATTACAGAAAGGCCATCTCCCATAGACTCCATTTTATCCAAATAATCCAGAAAGTAAATTTTAGAAAGTATTTCCGTTTTCTCTGTAATAATAAAACAGTACCTTGTACTTGACCCTAGCTAATAATTAATCCTTATTATTTGCATGATTTTTTAGTAGACTTAAGGTATGAAGATCCAAATAATGGAAAGATCTGTTATCCAGAAAACCGGATGTATTATTATTATTATATTTCATTTATATATTGCCACACTGGACCTAAATACAGCCCTGGTAAGGATAGCAAAGCATAGTTACACGGACCAGGTTAGAACCAGATAAACAACCGCCAAGCAAACTCAAGAACAGGAAACAGGCTGAGGTCAAAACCAGGAAATCAATATTGGGGACAAGATCAGGGCAGAGGAGGAATCATTTACCAGACTACAGGAGAAGGATTCAGGAGTCAGAGCACCCAGACAAGCAGACAACCTACATGGGTAGTGAATTAGCTTTGAGCTGGGGATTATATAAGTGAGCTGATGGGGAAACTCAAAGCAGCATAGTAAACTGAAGGTCCTTGGTTCAAATACAGGCATGATGTTACATTTCCACTGAGGGCAACCTATATTATTTTACATTATCTATATCTAATGTATGTGAAAGTAGGCCTACAGTGTCAGCTTTTCTGGTGGGCCCTAGGAGACACAGTCCAACGCTGTTTATAAATGCATAGTGCTAATGAAAGCAGTATTTGTTCTTTGCTATTCTCAACTAAATGTCAACTAAAGGTGGCCATACACGGGCCGATAAAAGCTGCTGACAGACCGAGTCGGCAGCTTATGGCCCGTGTATGGGGCCCTCCGACGAGCTTCCCCGATCGATATCTGGCCGTAGGTTGGCCAGATGTTGATAGGGCAGAGCTAAAAATCCCATCCCAGTCTCACCTTACGCCCATGACATCAGGGTTGATTAGTAGTGATGAGCGAAATTTTTCGCTGAGTTTAGATGCAAAAATTACACCCATAGAATCCAATGGGTTAAAAAAAGTTGACGCCCATAGGACTTCAATTTTGGCGAATATCCCCTTCTAGCGAATTTTTGGCGAAACAAAATGGGTCCGATTAGTCCATCTCCCTGGATTAACCCTCCTCTTTATTCTATATGGTAACATAAAGGTCTCAAAAATGCCCAATGGGGATCAGTATCAACCTCATTACATGAGGTTAGTTGACATCTCTGCATTCTCTGGCCTTTAAAATGATTGACATTATGTAATAAATGTGTGTAATAAATGTATGTTGTAAAATTGCTTTCATTATGCAACATTTTATGGGTTTGGAATCTTAGTTAGGCATCTGGATTCATCTTGCTCTGCAAATGCAAAAAGTAAGTGTGAGTATCTAAGCCAGTGATCCCCAACCAGTAGCTCATGTGCAACATGTTGCTCACCAACCCCCTGGATGTTGCTCCCAGTGGCCTCAAAGCAGGTGCTTATTTTTGAATTCCTGGCTAAAAGTTTTGGTTTCATAATAAACAGATGTACTGCCAAACAGAGCCTCCTGTAGGCTATCAGTTCATATAGAGGCTACGAAACAGCCAGCAGCAGCCCTTTTTTGGCATCCCCATATTTACATAGTTAGTTACATAGTTAAATCGGGTTGAAAAAAGACAAAGTCCATCAAGTCCAACCCCTCCAAATAAAAATCCAGCATCCATACACACACCCCTCCCTACTTTCACATAAATTCTATATACCCATACCTATACTAACTATAGAGTTTAGTATCACAATAGCCTTTGATTTTATGTCTGTCCAAGAAATCATCCAAGTCATTCTTAAAGGCATTAACTGAATCAGCCATCACAACATCACCCGGCAGTGCATTCCACAACCTCACTGTCCTGACTGTGAAGAACCCCCTACGTTGCTTCAAATGAAAGTTCTTTTCTTCTAGTCTGAAGGGGTGGCCTCTGGTACGGTGATCCACTTTATGGGTAAAAAGGTCCCCTGCTATTTGTCTAAAATGACCTCTAATGTACTTGTAAAGTGTAATCATCTCCCCTCGCAAGCGCCTTTTTTCCAGAGAGAACAACCCCAACCTTGACAGTCTACCCTCATAATTTAAGTCTTCCATCCCTCTAACCAGTTAAGTTGCACTTAGTCTCTGCACTCTCTCCAGCTCATTTATATCCCCCATGCATTTCTAATGCTAATGTTGCTGTCCAAGTCTTTTTAAATTTGAATGTGACTCACAAGTAAAAAAGTTTACGCAATCAGAAAACAGCCAACATTGGTCACTCCTGTTTCACCCTTTATTAAAGGTCATGTAACCTAAGCATATATTTTTTTTTTAAGCTAATTGCATATGAGTGTGTGTGGAGGCAGGATGAGGGCTCTTGCACAACTAAATAAACATACGTAACAGAGCATGATGCTAGCTTGATGCAATTCTGTCTCCAAAAGCTCCAACAATAAAGAGCTGGTTTGAAACCCCAATTGACCAGTGAGGATCTCTACTACCTATTACTCTCACATTACACACTAACACATCTACTACAGCCTACAGAAGAAATTTTTGCCTGTGCTATTAAGGGTGATTCTTCGTGATCTTCTTTAATACACTAAGGGGGTTATTTATTAAGGATCGAGTTTTTGCCATTCAATTTTTTTCTTAAATAAGAAACCATTTCAGTTGAGTTCATTCGAGGTATAAAAAAAACTCTAACATTCGACTAGAACATTCTAACATTGTGTACCTCGACTAGAGGATAGTCCAAATTCGATTCGAAATTAGAATATTAAAATTTAACATGTACTGTCTTTTTAAAAATTCGACTTTGACCATTCGCCATCTAAAACCTGCCGAATTGCTGTTTAAGCCTATGGGGAACCACCTGGAGTCAATTGGTGGACTTTGAAAAATGTACAATTTTTTGGGGGGGGAAAACTTCGAATTGACCTATTCGATCAAAAACTGACCTAAAAACTTTGATTTAATTTCGGTTTTAATTTGAATTTAAAAGTTTTTCAAATTCGACCCTTGATAAATATGCCCATTAATGTGGCTATACACGGCCAGATTCACTCATTTGGCAACCTCACATGTGGGCAGCCAGACAAGCAGGTCTGGGCCGATTTGACCACCCACACACTGGACTAGGACACAGGAAGACTGCATCAATGTGTCAATGCACTCCTTGTCCCATGGAATTTTCAAACCGCCGATAATATGTGGCTAATTTCTAACCCAACATAAGTCCCATTAATGGGCCCTACAAATGGGCAGATTAATTGCCAATTCAGGCTCAAATTTCCAAATCAGCATATATTTTAATCTGCCCGTGTACGGCCATCTTTAATCTGGGTCTGCTTGCATAAAAAACACTAACATAGTTTATATTATTAAGCAGCTATGTAACAATTAGGCATCAACTCAAGCATCAACAGAACTTTAGTCACACATTACAAAGCAGATATCAAATAATCTTTATAGAACACAATGGTTTTTGTATTTAGGTGGGATTAAACAGGGGCCATATGTAGTAATTCACAGATCTTTACTCACCTAAATGATTAACTGCTTAAAATATAAAAAAAAAGGTTGCTGCTGCCAAATCTTTGGAGAAATATAACTTTTACATTTAAATAAAAGCTTATTTATTTCATATTTTATAGTGTTGCTAGTACTTTAAGAAACCCTGATTTACAGTAACTATAGGCTGCCTCCGTGCTTCCAACAATCAAAGAACATAATTTCTCTTATAGAGGCTGGTGGGTATAATACTTCTGCTGGTAACAAACATGAAAAAGCAGATTCTTAAAGGGATACTGTCATGGGAAAAAAAAAATTCAAAATGAATCAGTTAATAGTGCTGCTCCAGCAGAATTCTGCACTGAAATCCATTTCTCAAAAGAGCAAATAGGTTTTTTTATATTCAATTTTGAAATCTGACATGGGGCTAGACATTTTGTCAATTTCCCAGCTGCCCCAAGTCATGTGACTTGTGCTCTGATAAACTTCAATTACTCTTTACTGCTGTACTGCAAGTTAGAGTGATCTCACCCCCTCCCAGCAGCCAAACAAAAGAACAATGGCAAATAACCAGATAGCAGCTCCCTAACACAAGATAACAGCTGCCTGGTAGATATAAGAACAACACTCAGTAGTAAAGACCCATATCCCACTGAGACACATTCAATTACATTGAGAATGAAAAACAGCAGCCTGCCAAAAAGCATTTCTCTCCTAAAGTGCAGGCACATGTCACATGACTGGGGGCAGCTGGGAAATTGACAAAATGTCTAGCCCCATGTCAGATTTTAAAATTGAATATAAAAAAATCAGTTTGCTCTTTTGAGAAATGGATTTCAGTGCAGAATTCTGCTGGAGCAGCACTATTAACTGATTCATTTGGAAAAAAAATTATTTTCCCATGACAATATCCCTTTAAGTAATGGTCTTATGCTAGACCTGTTATTTCATGCAGTTCAGTTTTCCCTCAGGATTTGGAACAGGTGTTAGGCGGTTCGGTGGTTTCCTAGATAGAAATAACCTTGAGACTACAACCTTACTAATAAGGTAAAGTATATTATGCAATTGTTCTTTTTCAGACATTTGCAGAAATACCCAGTACTGTTAAATCTCAATTTTACATTTTACATGGGTTTTGCAGTCCTACCAATTTATAATACATCTCAAAGGTGTTTTAAAGGATTTTACTCCACATTTTATGCTATAATTTTGGCCTGGTTTTCCTAAATATGCCCGTTTGCCCTCTGTGAATGTTACTTTAGTGAACTAAACTGTTTACAATACTAATGTTTTGTACATACACGAATAAGGGGTAATTGATGCAGTTGGCAAAGTGCACTTTTGGACGCAAAAGCCATACTTCCAACCCAGAATTCCAGCCTTTCAGCATTAACCAGGGGGAGCCTGATTATTTTGCATATCTGAGCTGAACCTATTGAGACAGGGTGCTGTGGCAACTCTGGAGTTACTAAACAAAGAAAATAGGAACTTGGGACAACACACGTTAGGAAGGTGAAAGGCTTATTGCCACATTTATTGCAAAAATAGTACAGTGCACTGGGTTCTCTTTATCTGGTCAACCATGGGTGATCACTCACTATTTTAATGCCTATGACACGCATAGCATTATGCTATTATGGCATTTTCTCAGGGATTGTCTTGGTGACAACTTCCTTCCCATGTGCTTTACTGGCCGTGTTTTTGTATTCTTTTGTTTACTGAACATTTATAGAAAATAAAGTGTGACTAGGTAGGTATTTTGAACGTGACTCTTGTTTACAATTTAACTGCAGGCAATGTTTTGTCCAAATGTTATAACTGGAATGTAATTGTTACCTTAAAAATTGAGCCTGAACTAGATTTCCTTACTGCATGTCTGGTAGGGATTCTCATATGCACGGCTATTCAGAGGGTTCAACAGCAAGTCATTCATATTACAAGCTGACACTTATTTGTTATGACTGTGTCTGGAAAAGTTTAATGTTAGTCTTGTGACCCTACAAAAAAGCCCTCTAGTTCCATAATTACCACTTCCAAGAAAGAAGTCAGTGTTTCAAAATAGTAATAATGTATGTAATTCATTTCTGTGCAGATTTCAGGCGCTGTCGAGCTCTGCAAATTACTTGACTAAATGAAACCTTAAAGGGAATGTCAAACCAAAAAAAAACTAATATGTTGCCTAATAAAAGAAAACATAATTCTAAACAACTCTTCAATTTACATTCATTACAAACTTTTCTCTGTTTTTTAAGTTATTAGTATATGTATTGCTATTGAAAGCAGTTTTTGTCCCTTTCTATTCCCTGCCCTGATGGCTCAGACTGTTAATACAATGTAAAGCTGATTATAAATACAGAAATCCGCATATGCCCTAGGGCCCACGATCTGATCACAACTAAAGGTGGCCATACACGGATAGATCCGCTCGTTTGGCGATGTCGCCAAACGAGCGGATCTCCCTCCGATATGCCCACCTTGAGGTGGGCAATATCGGGCTGATCCGATCGTGGGCCCTAGGGCCCAACGATCGGATCCTAGCGTTCACCAAACGGGCGGTCGGATCGCGGGACCGCATCAACGAACAGATGCGGCCGCGATCCGACGGGATTTTTAATCCCATCCGATCGAGATCTGGCCGACTTTCGGCCAGATCTCGATCGGGGAAGCCCGTCGGGGGCCCCCATACACGGGCCAATAAGCTGCCGACACGGTCTGTCGGCAGCTTTTATCGGCCCGTGTATGGCCACCTTAAGAGATCATGGGCAGTTGGATCTAGGATCACATCAACGAACCAATGCGGTCCTCCATCCAACGGGATGTTTAAACCTGCCCGATAGACTTTGGACTGACTTTTGTTCAGATATCAATCAGGGAAGCCAGTCGGAGGGCCCCATACGCTGCCCAATAAGCTGCCAATTTAGCCTGTTGACAGCTTATATTGTCGTGTGTTTGGCCTTAAAGGGCACCTGTTGGGTAAAAATGTTATCCCCAACCAAAGGTGCAGGGTAATAGAGCCCGCAATCCAGTTGGGGATAACAGTAGTTTTTTTTGTTTTTTTTTAAAGTCCCGCAAGCGGGTAGCGTAGCGCTGGCAGGGAGCACTTTTTAAAAAAAAAAAACTACTGTTATCCCCAACCAAAATGGGGCTTTACCCTGCACCTTTCGTTGGGGATAACATTTTTACCCAACAGGTGCCCTTTTAGACTAGGCAGCTGATTAAGAGACCTGTCTTTGCTGGGGAACTCTTTTGCAACATTGTTTAAAAAGTAACAACCAGGAGTTAAGCAAATTCTGCTTTAAATGCCAATTGTTTTTACAAATAACTTTAAAAGTACAGATTTTTGTTTAAAATAAATCTATATTGGAAAGTTTCTTTTATTAGGCACATTTTTATTTTAGGGTTGACTTACCCTTTAATGCATTAGCATTTCTAGGCTAATGTGAAAATTTGTTGATGCAAACAAACATATCATACCAGGGGTTGTTATAGATATTCACGTTTTAGTATAGGGCACCCAGCAACAGGATCAGCTGTGAAAAATAAAATACAAAAGACATATATTGTTCCCTTACAAAGCCTGCATTGATAACATACGCCCATACTTTGCAGGAGTGGATGCTCAAATACTAGTGGCCAGACCCTACATAGCTCAAGGGCAAATTTAACATAGACCGCTCCCTCTCTAGTACTTGACCTGAAATCACTAAAGAGTTAGTTACTTAAGGGCCCCACCTGCTATTTTATAAGTTAATAGGGTTAATCAAGCTTAGTCTGTGTCTTTACATTCAGTCTCTACAGTGAAACCTACACCCTATAAATACTGCCTAAAAACATACCTTGAATATGGACAGGCCCCAATTGCCTGAAGTGACCACTGAATTTAGAGTTTCTGTTCTGCAGTCAACTCATTAACATGAAAAGAAACCGAACATCTTTTTTTATTTATCAAAGGTCGAATGAACTCACAACTCGAATGGTTTCTTATTTAAGAAAAAATTTGAATGGAAAAAACTTGATTATGCGAGTTCGATTTGCAAAACCTGAAAACTCAAATTATGTTTTCGCCAAAAAAAAAACCTAGAATTGCTAAAATTATTCGAGGTTTCGGGCAAAACCCTCCGAAAAAAACTCAAAATCATGAAGGCTATTAACATCTTCAAATGGTTCAGGGGACCTCTGCCAATGACTTCTACATGATCTTGACATGTTTGAGATGGTATATTTTCAGATTAAAGCTATTTCCAGGTAAGAAAAGATTTGTTTTGTTAAAAAAACTCGAAAAAAATTCTAGTTTTTTTGAACCCAAAAATGTGAGTTTTGAACAAAAATATCAACTCAAAAACTCGAATTTTTGTGGAAAACACAACCTTAATAAATAACACCCTTAATATGTTCCTCAGTTTGTAATTAGAAATCAGCCATATTTTTAAGTGCCTATGCCTTGGGCAAACAAGCTTACATTTCTTGCAGACTATGCATTATTTTCTATCTGGATTATGAAATGATGGATTCTATTTAGATTGTATTATGAAATGTATGTGACTCACTTCTAACCCATAGACTCCCTTCCTACTTAACCTGAAATACACCAGAAAGTCTTGCAAAAGAACTGTTTACTTTAGAGTTGTCTCCAGGCCTAAATGTGCCACAGATATTTGTCATTTAATCATTAGCCCAAAAATGAGAAACTGATTAAATAACATACATCACTTATCCAGTTTTTGTTCTCTCTCCAGAATTCATGCTTATAGAGAGCAATTCAGAGAGATACCCCGCTACTTTCACTAGTGTAACGGATAGGGTATCAACAATAACTTTTATGAAATATATATATATATATATATATATATATATATATATATATATATATATATATATATATATATATATATATATATATATATATATATATATATAAAAGGGCTAACACGGTGCTGCACATATTTCAGAATAGCCATGCACAATGCATTTTGCAAATTGCAAAAGTGTTCAGAGGAGTTATCTCTGCATATTTCATTTTAGTTGCATTTATTTACCAAATTCTCTACCTCCCTTGTGCATTTTATTAGCTATCATAATATTAAGGCACAAAGAAAGGCATTACCTAGCAACTAAACACATCTTAGGATGGAGTGCACAGCAGGACAATACCAGGTAACAATTCATGCGCCTCTCTTATCCATTTAATCTTTTGAACAGGTTATCCATGCCAACACCTTCCACCCCATTTTTATATGATAAAGACAATCACACTTATTATATATCTTAAGCAGCTGTTACTGTAAAAAAGTAAAAACATTTCATTCTTGGTTTAACAGGAATATTGTCCTGTCACCTAATAAATATATGGATCAATAATAATACATGGGGCCATACTCTTCCTAGATGTATTATTGCTGGGTTAGTTACCATCATCTGCAAGGGTTTTTACTATTAGAGGGAAACAGCTAATCAGACAATAATAAAGAATTATACAGTGCACTACAAAGCCCGAAGTACATTCACCAGCCGGAAATTGGATTTGCCCTAGCCAAAACTGAGACAAAATACAAAGGCTAAAACTGTAAAGCTGTTGTTGAACTATATCTGCTGCGCCAATGAGGTGAGTTGGTAACTCTAAGAGCCAAATTTCCGGTTTTCTCTGCGCCAGCATCCTGGACCCCTCTACCCACTTTGTGGAACCCCCCCTCGACCAAAAAGATAAGCACACCGGGGGCAGCAGCAGCAAGCTACCTCAGACAGCGGAGGGGCCAGGATCACCCCTGTTTCCAATACCATATATTATAGCATATTATTATTGCTTGAATATTGAACATTTGCTTAGAATTACTTAGAATTACATTGTTTCACTTTGCAACAACAAAACAAAAACTTAATTTGTTGAATGGACTTTAAGGCATCATTTAAACATTACAAGAAGGCTGACGTTGTGGCACATATGTAATGAAACCACACACTGCCACCTCCAGCTAACTTGAATAGGGAACTCCAGTTTTTGTACATTTCAGTCTAAAAAAACACTCACTAAATTCACAAGCATACATAGTTAAATAGCTACAGAGAGCAGAGAAATCTAATCAAATGATTGATTACTGTTCAATATTTCTATAGTGTATTTATTTACTTTATAAACAATACAGTCAAGACAATTAAATGTGTTTTTCTGTTGATTATATGGTTAATAAGTGATATATATACTGACAGTGCACACATAAAAACATGATTTAATGAATTTTAACAAGGGATTAAAATAACACTGCATTCCTAATAATTACTGTTAATGTCTGTGCCCACAAGTCTTCCCTTACTCTGTATCTTACATTAAAATCAAATGGAGAAGACTAATTCCTGTAAAAATATTAATTTGGACATTGTTTACAATGTGTTTTTTTCACAATGTTACAAAACACTGGTAATCTGTAAACTGTCCATTTAGGATTTGGAAGATGATTTTCTCACTTACTGACTGTACCACACCCAACGAGAGGAGATTCCCATGAGGTCTGAATAATTAACTTTCCTACTCTCTAATCCATGTCATTACACTGAGACCATATTATTAATTCAGATTAACTACCATGCTAACCAATTGCTAACTGGATTACACAGCTAGTCACTCCTGTCTGCAACTCTCTCTACATCTGCAACACAAACACTCATCAGCATACAAATGAACCATTCTACAGTGAAAACTCATGGTAATGGCACACAGAACTTCATTGGGTCTTTCAACACAATATTTCTGAAATGCCAAAAATATTTCATCAGTTGCCAGGAAATAGTTACCTAATACAATTATTACAATGCAAGTCAATGGGGAGTTTTCTTTGCTTAAAATCGCAATGATTAAGGCATCCAAATGGCACCCATGCTATCCTGTAAATCAAGGATTATTATAATATTTTCTTGTGCTGGTATTCAGGGGTCTGTAGTATATAGAGTATTGTGGGTTTGCCATAGATTCAAACGACTATCTTAAAATCCTTCTGCAGCATTTATTTTAAGATACAGGGGTGTCTTTACAGATGAGGGCCCTTGACATGGTAGGAACCGCCACTTTATTTTGCTGTTTAATAATGTCAGGGTTCCTAAACAGCTGGTTGCACACCTCTGATATTTATACTGAAAATGTCAGTTGCTGCATTGTATATGTTCTTTGCATTTTATCTATATATTATCTATATATTTTGCAAAAGGGGCCTTTGTGATGCCGAGGGTCCAGGGAAAATTTCCCCTAGGCCCTACATCAAAACCTGCCCTGAGAAGAGCATCTAATAAAGTCCAAATGACTTAAGATGAAGATAGCCTGCTTTATTATTATGTTAATCCTTAAAATGCTTCTGGAACCTGCAACATCAGCTACAAGTCAAATACTAAATATACAGATATACGATCTATGTCTTGGTCCAAATTTAGCACTGGGCCTCTTGTAACCTTTAGTTAAGCTACTAGTTTAATTAGGAGAAAAATGGGTTTATTTAGTTCTTTTGTTTCTATAAGATCTTTCTAAAATAGTATTGAAAGGCATGAAAAATGTGCATACAACTGAATTTTCAGTGGCCCTTCTCAAATGTAAGTGATTTTCTATGTCACATAAAATTGTGGATTCATGCCCCACACACAATAGATCCAAGGCTAACAAATGTATTTCCAAACAACAGTCAGTACATTGCTCTACGTGTCAGCCCTAAGTGCAGTCATATTCTGATGCAATCATATTGGAGCTTATTGTGCCAAATGGAACACCTGGTTGGGCAATGAACTTCTTGTGCATGGGTTCATTGCCCAATAAATAAAGAAAGATGGGGCAGTATTTCTGTATAGCTTTGACTATTTGCCTTGGGAATATAGGCAAAGCATTTACCCACCACAAAACATGTGGAAGGCCAAGTAATCTGAGCCTTCACCTAAACAGGGTAGCCATCAACCCCACCATCCCTGAGGCCCTGCTATTTGTTTTTCGCTAGTGAGAAGTACTACTTGGAAATAATTCCTCTGCCATTGTTTCCATGTAATTTGATAGTTTCCCAGTGCTGAATGATCAGAACCCATATTAAAATAAAATGTTTGAATGAAGAGCATGGAACCTTGAGCAGGCTGCAGCCATAAAATCACCTGCAGATTCCACATTGGTCAGTGGGACACCCTTGAGCTTACATATTGGACATCCCTTATGTTGCACAGTTACTTCTACTTTCACTTTAATGTAACTGTTATAACACATTTGTTCACCTAACATTATAAATTATTAGGTGATGAAGATATAGTACATTGTACTTTGGTCTTCTACTCTGCCTTGCGCAATGCAAAACATTGTGCATAAATCTGAAATGATTATTTCTATCTCCAAGAATGTTTTTATTCCATTTTCCACTCCACCCACTTTTACTGGCATCGCATGCCAGGAATTCAAAATGGACTTTTCCCCAAGCTGTGCTGGTATGTTTTCTCCAGTACCACAACATTTTATTACTCTATGATGCAAGACACAGGAAACCTTCTAAGAAGGGCAGATTGTGTAGGAGTCACGCAGTTTGCAGTTATTCTTAGTTTATCTGCATATAATCACAACACTTTGTACAGAGAAAAAGAACTCTCTGGCACATGAGATATTAAACCTTCTCTTTCTGTATGAGAAATGAAACTATACCCTGTTCATGGTTACAGCTCATCATCTATATTTATTTTAACATAAATACAAAAGAAAATATCAATTTGAGGATTGAATTTTCAATCTCTGGATATACAGCATGACTCATGAAATAAAATGTAATTATGAGCAATCTCCTGTATACATTTATTACAGATTTTTAATGCTCTAAAAGTTATTTGTGACAAAAACTTTTATTGAAAGCTGCAGCTGTCTTTCCCTTTCTGTTCTCTGCCCTTGTGGTTCTGACTTTTGAAACAGTGTAGACAACAGATAAAAGGAACAGTTCAGTGTAAAAATAAAAACTGGCTAAATAGATAGTATGTGCAAAATAAAAAATGTTTCTAATATGGTTAGTTAGCCAAAAATGTAATGGTTTCCATTGCAATTACATTCCCAAACAACTAAACATTTCTAATGAATATTGGAAAATGGTATTTTCTTTCACTGCCTGTTCCAAATGCCTGTTCTGAGACAAGCAGGGTGGCTGCTCCCATTTTTATGTATGTTCTATGCATAACAAAAACAGGCCCTAAAATAATACCGGCTGTCGAAAGCAGTGTTGTTACCATATGCAATCATTCACACCAGTCTCTTTGTTTTTCTGTGCCTCCTAAGCGGCAAAGTTCCTAGAAAAGGAGAGCTTGCTACTGCAAATGTCAGACAAGAATGGAGATATTGTATGTCTCATGCATAATGGTATTGTTACATGCATATTTAGTATGAAATACAGTATGTATTGAGGAAATACTGATCCCTGTTCTAATCAATTGTCCCACGCAGATGCAAATGCAACTGAAGGGGAGATATACAGTATATGTAATGGAAAAATGAAAATAGTGCTTTTTAATGTACACAGTGTGTACAGGGTGGAAAACCTGTTATTTACTTATGTGGAACTAGCCAGTGGCATCATCATTACAGTGACAAGGAATGGATTTGGGTCCCTGCTCAATTCCTGAATGAAGAGGGTTGCCAACACTTTAACACTGGCATGAGGCAAACATAATCAGTCCATTCTGTCATTGTTCTAAACCCCTTCCCATAATTGGTCTTCATTTGGTCTTTCACCTGATTTGCATGCATTCACCTTGGCTGTGCTGGTCAAGACATTCAAACCTCGGCATTCCCTGGATGTCTAGTGAGTGACACTTGGTATATGCCACCAGAATGGAGTGCAATGTTGCCAAAAAGTAGAGAAGGACACTGGCTTTCTTTCACATGCCCCTAGCTTGCATATTATTCAGCACCCGCCATCACTGTCATCAAAGTGGACCATGAGCAAGGAAGCATTTAAGGACTCTAAAGGATTACAACTTTGTACCTTGGCACTTATGCCCCTGCTTATAGTAAATTAGCCTGTTTGTTAACAAGGAAGTGCTCTGCTGTAAAAAGAGGGTGGGCTTTAATTTAGAGCCTTCTAATCACTGAATCTCCAGGTGCTAATCACTATTTCCCCAAGTGAGGAGAACAGTATTTCCTGGCGATAATTGTCTCTGCTTCCTCCCTATTGAAAGCCATCTTCTTTATCAGCATTTCCACACGGGCCAAGATAAATATCAAAATAACACACAGAATGCAACAAAAAAGCTAAATAAAAGGCAAGTTAACAGCAACCGAAGAGACAACATTTCATCCCATATGACTTGTACAAAAAATGTGCCATGCAGGTTCCTTCCTCTTAATGATGAAATGACATCATAAAGCCACTGTAGATATAACAAATAGCCCCTATTGGAGAATGCACACATACATGTGTCAGAAACAGCATTTTGTGACTCCACCTCACTTCCCTGCATCAATTGCCCATCACTGGGGAGCCACTGAAAGCCTTGATATCTCTGGTTCAGGTATATAATTGTCCCTCTGTCATTCAGATTGAGGAAAATAATCATTGTGAATCTACACAGGATGCAGTTCTTGTGACCATTGAGAGGTAAGCGCTACGCCTGAGCCAAGCTTATGACAGCAGTGATGATAGAAAGAGAAAATAGTGTATAGTGTTTGCAGATATATTATAAATAAGGTACCCCCTCTTGTAAAATATAAGGATATTACATGTTATGGATGAGTTCCATGACCATATAAAAGCACGAGGCTAAAGGCAGAGTATTTTTATACAGCGCAGAGGTGACTTCTAATATCCTTATATTTTGCAACAGGGGGTACTTTATTATAATACACAAGTTTCAGTGAGTCATGTGAGAGAAATGGCATCACTAAGCTCCGATTACAACCAATGAAATCACTAAGTACGTTTATATAGTGGTTAATGTACCCCCTACTGTAATTTATAAAGATATTATGTCACCGAGGAGTTATGTGACCATATAAAAGTACGAGGCCAAAGGCCGAGTGCTTTTATACAGGTCACTTTACTCCGAGGTAACTTCTAATATCTTTATAAATTTCAGTAGGGGATACATTATTCATTATAATCTACATTTTGTGTGAAATGTTGGGAGGGGGTGGGGGGGTCGGTGTCCAATTCACTGCGTCAAATTCGGCAGCCGGGGACCCGGTATAAACGGCGTGTTGTGACGTCAGAACGCGCTGTTTATATCGTTAATAAAGTACCCCCTCTTGTAAAATATAAGGATATTATAAGTTACCGAGGAGCTCCGAGGTAACGTCTAATATCCTCATATTTTATAACTGGGGGCAGAGCCGGGCCTACCCGGCCAGGTGCCCTAGGCAACCTGGCGGGTGCGGTGCCGGCTCAGTGTGCGCGAAACTGCGCATGCGCGAAACTACGCTCCAGCACGCATGCACAAAGCTTCGCTACAGCGTGCATGCGCGAAATGGTGTTTGCGCATGCGCAGAGGCGCATTTTCGTGAAAGACACTAGGCAGTCTGAGAGAGACGGGACCGGACACGGGGTAGGCGACAGAGCAGGTACGTGCCCCCCAGCTTTGCGCCCTAGGCACGTGCCTACTCTGCCTACCCCTAGTTCCAGCCCTGACTGGGGGTACTTCATTTATTCTAATACACAAGTTTTAGTGAGTCATGTGACAAAAATGACATCAGAAGTCACAATTTATAACTGATGACATCAGAACTCACAATTTATAACTGATGACATCAGAACTCACAATTTATAACTGATGACATCAGAACTCACCGTTTATAAGAATATAATTTACAAGATATTTATGGCTTTTGTGTATGATATAAATATACACTGACTGAGTGCCAGGCACCCACAAAAAATTCAAGAGCATAATAAAAGCTAAAACAGACAAATGGAATGTAAGTCAGTGTGTATGTGACAAAGCAGGAAGCTCCTATGGAGGAACATCTTAGTTGAATAGTCGCATACCAGGCGGCCACACGAAGACAGTTACAGCGCACATCTGTATTGGCTGCTATGTTAAAAAACATAAAGCATAAAACATCTTCATTTAATATGCGCCCTGCCCTTAGTCTATAGTAGTGGGTGTGACTACCAGTCAGGACAGCAGGGAGCAAACGCCCTGAAGCGATAGCTAAATCGGCTTCAGCTTTCAACGGCCTCTGGCCAATAGCAAGGCAGCAGTGACTGACGTAACGAAAACGGACCAATGGGGAGGAGACACGCCGGGTAGATATGAATGGGTCGCTGAGTCAGAGCCCAAAATAATTCCTACCCGGCTAACGCTGTGCTTCCTTCTTCCTCCCTGTCCCCCGTCTCCCAATCTACCCCACAGATCCCCTGCACCCCTTCAACATGGTGGTCGTGGGAGCCCCCAAAGTGATCTTTATTCCCGGGAATCAGTGTGAGCAGGCCGACGCCTTGGGATCCGTAATGTTACCCATAAGCAGCCCGAGCAGTCCGGAGTCCGTCAGCAATGAGCAACCCCCAAGGAAGAGACAGAGACTCACCCACCTTAGCTCGGAGGAAAAAGCGCTTAGAAGGTGCGTCCGCTGGTTTCTCTGCTTCTCTCTAGCTGTACTACTGGCCCACTGAGCCGCGGCAGCTGCAGAGCCTCGGTCTGTACATTACTGGGGTGTATCTGTTATTAATCAGGAGCACTCAGGCTGCTGGGAGTTGTAGTACAGCTGGGAGTCCCATCTGGAATTTCATTCATTCACCCCCAGTGTCACTGAGGGCTAGGGCCCAGGCAATACAGCCGCAGCACGGGGGGTGGGATATTTGCACAATTATTCCTTAAATATTGTCATTTTCCTCTCTGTGATTATTCCCTGCCTGTCTTATAGTATAGGGGCTGTATTTCCTGCCTGTCATATAATACAGGGTTGTATTCCCTGCCCATGTGTTGATATAAAAACGTTGTATTCCCTGCCCATCAGATAATAGAAAAAGGTTGTATTCCCTGCCCATGTGATAATAGAAAAAATTAGTATTCCCTGCCCATGAGATGATATAAAAAGGTTGTATTCCCTGCCCATCAGATAATAGAAAAAGGTTGTATTCCCTGCCCATCAGATAATAGAAAAAGGTTGTATTCCCTGCCCATGAGATAATAGAAAAATGTTGTATTCCCTGCCCATGAGATGATATAAAAAGGTTGTATTCCCTGCCCATCGGATAATAGAAAAGGTTGTATTCCCTGCCCATGTGATAATAGAAAAATGTTGTATTCCCTGCCCATGAGATGATATAAAAAGGTTGTATTCCCTGCCCATCAGATAATAGAAAAGGTTGTATTCCCTGCCCATGTGATAATAGAAAAATGTTGTATTCCCTGCCCATGAGATGATATAAAAAGGTTGTATTCCCTGCCCATCAGATAATAGAAAAATGTTGTATTCCCTGCCCATGTGATAATAAAAAAATGTTGTATTCCCTGCCCATGAGATAATATAAAAATTTTGTATTCCCTGCCCATGAGATGATATAAAAATGTTGTATTCCCTGCTCATTGCTACTTCCAAACCATATGTTGGTCCAATAAAATGCATCTTGCTAATGTTCTCATTCATATTAAGCTTTATTAAGGGCTTTAGTCTCAGAGACCTGTAAACAAGATAACTATATCCCATAACAATCCTAGAACACCCCATCCTATTACCTCTAAGATGCTTTTCTGAATGGGATTTTCTTATATTCTGATGACATTTTTCCAATGCCTGCTCTGTAGGAGTCTGAGCAATCTGCTGCATAATCCTGCCTGCGTGGCAACAAAGGGAGCTGCCTCCAGTGACGTCAAGGCTCCTACCAGAGCAATTAAATTTGTACAGAACTGGGTTTTTTTTTTAAATGTTCCTTTCCTGGAACTGGCTTGCTCAACATGTAACTTCTGCTTGGTGGTGGGGCTGTTTTAAACCGTTTCCCAGAATTTGTTTTAAGCAGGAAAAGTACATTAACTGCACCACAGTTCCTTTATTTAGAGAATGCAGGGTGTTAGTAGAGTTCAGCAACATATGGAGGATTGTATGTCTTACCCTAAATTAAAGTCCAGCGGGCCATACCTTCTAGCTGGGGGACAATGTAGGATGTCACACAATGCTGAGAGTTGTAGTACAGCAATATTAGTTGAACTGTAGGTTAGACATTTTCATTTTATTTTTATAAAAAGAAAGGTTATTGCTAATCATCGAGGAGTTCTAGTCCATTAAAGAAGCTGAGGAATTTCTTGAATTCTAATATTTTAAAAAGGGGGTAACGTCGTTACTCATGTTTCAGTGCATCTTGACATCGCTAAGCACCAATCAGTGTTTGTGTATGATAAAAGAGAATGTACCACCATTATAAAATATGAGAATATTAGAAACCAGAGTTTCATGACTTTCTATAAAAGCCTCTGGCTTTTTTCCTATATTGAGAAGGAATTCCTGCATGGCTTTAATATCCTTATGTTTTACAGTTGGGGGTACTTTATTCACTATACCGTTTACAGGTTATTCATGGCCGCAACATTATTCTTTAATCATTTCTCTGTGACCATAGAGTCTAATATATCATTGATGTACAGTAGAACCTGTTACACAAATAACTTTTCCCTAGTAATGGGCTGTGCCACTGCCATACAAGTTCACTGTCATTGCTCAGCAGTACAGTGACAGCAGTATGACTGGTTAGTGAAGATGAGGTGACAGTTAGCCTCGGCTGGGAGGGGAAGCGCAGCACTAAATAGAAACACTGAAGTGTTAGCAACTTTATCTTTTTGCTTAGCAGACAAACCAGAGCTTCAAGGAAAGTCCTCTAATCCTATTCATTTCTTCTACACTGGCAGTAAGCTTTGCTTTTCAGTTAACAGATTCCATGATACATTTTGAAATTGTTAATATTTATCCTCCATGGCCTATAGTTACTTCTCCTTATCTTGGCCCCAAAATATCTGCCACCGTGGCAACTGTTTTATAATCTAAGAATAGTGTGCCATCTTCACAACATGAATGTTATCAGATACCCGAAGAAAGAGGAAATGAACTTTGCTTATCGCCAAGAATGTATTCACGCTCCTACCCTTTACAGTTCCTCTTTAAAAAAAAAAAAAAAAATTAAAAAAGCATTCTGTGCTGGCCATATAGGCTTCACAGCTTCTTCTTTATTCGTGGAGCCGCTTCCCATATGAAAGTATTCTGTATCTGGCAATATGTATGAACTCTGCATAAAACACAATCACATAATCTTAGGGAAGATTAGTGGGGCTCATTTGCTCATATTGGAAAAAAATCAGTAACCAGTTAGGGACTTTAGTTTAATTATTGGTTGCTGTCACTGAGCTTTTGGTGATAATTGGCAGCATTACACCATTGTACTATCACTATATTCACTGATTATATATCGTATCAAATTGGTAATCGTGCATTGGTGTGAAGACTGGAAAAATCTAGTAATGTCCCTTAGTGCTGTCTTGAAGGGATGTCATCAAATTCTATAGGCGGTAGCTGCTCTACGTAGCACCCACTGTCTCTCTGGGATTGTCTTTATCAATTTGTGCTATATTTACTTGTTATAAGACTTGGATGTCCAAGAAAAAAAATACTGCTGCAGCACCTCTTTGTTGCAAAAAGCGAAAAGCTGAATTTATTAGGTCAGAGAACTAGGCAATGTTTTGAGCTTACTTTCTCCCTTCACTTTTTGCAACAAAGAGGTGCTGCAGCGGTATATTTTTCTTGTATGGCTATGTGACCCCTGGCAAGGGTTTCTGGACTGCTTTGCACCCAATTCACAAGATTATCCAAGGTGGTTGAATCACACACAATTTCTACTACTTTTCATAAGACTAGCATGTCCAGCCTGAGGCCCTCCAGCTGCTACAAAGGGCTGCAATTTGGAGATCTGAAGATATTGGGACTTGTAATGAAACAACAACTGGAATGTACCAAGGAGATAACCATGTTTATGTAAAATGAGCATATTGTTTTGTGTTTGTTTAACTGAACCTATAAAGTCTCTCTAAGTGAGTAAATCTAAATTCTGCTCTCAGTATATCGGGTATCTCAGACTTTTAGCTGGCATGGGCCACATCTGCCAGTAACTGGGAGGGAATGTACTGCATACATCACATACACATACACCGCATACATCACATACTGACACATTGCATGCCAGTTGCAGCTTGTTGGTCAGTGACGGGAACCATCTGTTTGTCTCTCGTTCTGATGCAACATCCTGCAATTGTACTCTGTTATCACTCTGTACCAGCAGCCGATTATTTTCTATTTATTCATTACTTGGGTCACTAAGTATAAGCCATCTCTGTTGCCTATACCTTATTTTGTATACAGTGGCTGCCCCCACCTGCTGTGATTCTATATCTATCGTGTTTATAAACATTGGCCAAATGCTTACATTCTTCTGTCTGCCTCCCTCCATCCATGGGCAAGGGATGATTTTTCTACTGATAAACTGAGAAAACATCTTTGTTTGTGTGCGTGCAAATGTGCACCTTTCTCCCTGCTAACTTTCCTTTTCTACTTTTTTTTTTTTCCAGAAAATTAAAAAACAGAGTAGCAGCACAGACTGCTCGGGACAGGAAAAAAGCCAGAATGAGTGAACTGGAACAGCAAGTGATAGATTTAGAAATGGAGGTAATTTTTCTAATTTCTTATTGCCATTTTTTTTTTTATAACTCTTTATTTAAGTAGTTTTATGAATTTTACACAAATAATAAGTAGGACAAAATAGGAAACATAAGAAACATAAGAAAACAGAAAAGAAAAAAAAAACATTATACAGTTGAGAAACTGAAGTATGCAAGGTTGTGGATATGATTGACTAAATACAATAAAATAGCATAGTGTCTTAAGGTTTCACAAGGTGCAGCCCCACTCCACATCAAGGTTTGGAGTATGGTATCTGGGTAAACCAGTCAAAGAGTGATATGGAGGTAGGAGGTATAGGTCTAAAGTATCGCAGAAAAATTGAAAAATGGAAAGGAGGACTTGGTGCAAAGAGGCCCTGATCAAAGAACGTAGTCGTGTCCATATTCTGCAGTCATAAACTGCGCATGCTGTATAGGCGCTCTGGGCCCCTAAATTCTGGAAGATCATAGTGACTATGCTGTTGTGTGAATGTTGGGAAAATGATATATCCAATTCGTCCATACCTTATCGTAAGCCGAAGTGCTGTGATTATGTATCGCTGACATATATTCCATTCTACGTATGTCTTCCACTTTATCTTGCACTTCAGTCATAGTAGGAGCTAATCTTTGTTTCCACTTTGAACATATAAGTCTCCGAGCCGCTGTCAGTATGTGGTTCATTAACCTTTGATCTGCCTTGGGATTCCCCTCGAGGGGTCTACCCAGTATATATATCCAAGGATCAAGTGGTACGTTCTTATTGCCATTTTAATACATATATTGCAGCGATAAAAAGAGACCCAGTTTCTCTTGCTGTACATAAATTATTTCCCTGCATATATATGCATCTATATACGTACGTGTGAGTGGCTGTTTTGCTCAATTCTCCATAGATATAAATCAGTAGATGCCCTAGAGATGACAAGTATTTGAAACTGTGACTGCCTACTTTCAGTACATGTATAGCCAAAAGTTAGATGTAATAGGCACTGAAGTACCCCTTGTTCTATGGGCCTCCAGGGGCGTAAGTATAATTTTGACAAACCACTGAAGAATGTCTTGGGTAAGGCATGAAATATTAGATGTGCATCAAAGGAATGTTGATTCACACATTGCGATGTTTTGAGGGAAAATAAATATCTGATAAACTATTCAGAAATGCTGCATATTTCCCTTTAAGCATATTTGGTATTCCCTGCAATTTACAATGTTTTTGGAATTCAAACTGGAATGTGAATTGTTTTTTTAAAACACACTTCAGGCACATATAACTTAAAACTAAACATACCCTGGTGCAACTATTCAGCTATGCATTAATTCAGCATTTCATAGCTGTTCCTGCTTTACTGGTCCTCTCATTGCTGTTAGGCTGCTGGTGTATTTGCATGAGTATTTTCCATATTATAGTACTAGCAAGTTTTGTATACTACTTTTTGTTTGTAATGTTAATTCATTACCCCCACCCTGACCCTTGAAAAGAGGGAGGTTGTGACAGACTTGAATAGAAATAGATCCAGTACGTCTGGCCCCTGGGTGCACCAGTCTAGCATGTATGGGCGTTGGTCATTTTAGTCTTTTATACTTGACAGTCTGCTTGCAAGCAAAGGAGGACTACCTAGTGCCTGGTGGCAAAAGCTTTTGTCTTGGGGCACTTTATCTCTTGTGTTACATCTTCTCTCCTGAAACAGGCAAGTTAGCACATGCATCTTGTTTATACCTTTTTGTAATGCTGAAATACAAGATACCAGATTAGGTTAAAAAAACCTAGTATCTAGTAAATAGGCTATCTGCATAACCTGTGTGCTTGCAGGTGCGCATAATTCTTCCTTTGGTTTAGTGAAGAAAGTGTGGTGGGGCACAATGTAGAACAACCTTTTATATTGCTTACTGGGGTACAATCCAGAGTAAGATTAAGCAATAAGCATAATGTTTTTGCTTTTGTCTAAGGCACCTTTTTACATAAAAAAAACTTCAGTAACAGTATCCTGAGTAGTAGAAATGGTTTCTTTTATAAGGGCAAAGACACGGGCCGACTGTCACCCAGCGACAAATCTCCTCTTCTTCAGGGTGACTAATTTCCCCCGAACTGCCTCCCCTGTGGCACTCGGACAGCTTCGTTTTCCGAAGTCGCCCAAAGTTGTTTCACGAGACTGAACTCAAAGCTTAGCAACTAGAAGTGATCAATTGGGCCTGGGTCTTGTGCAGTTTTTTTATTGATTTATTTTATATGTCTGATCTCCCTGTATTCATGAAGCACATAGCTGATAAATAGTTGTTCTTGAGAACCCTGGCCTCTCTGCCCTTGTGTGCTCAGTGGCAAGTCTAAATACTTTGCAGATGAAACCGATATCATGGGTCAAAGCTCAAAGAGCTGCCTGGCGGTAAATTGAGCATTCGTGCCTAATGTCATGTGTTTGATCTCTTCCAGAATGAGAAGCTTTTAATTGAAAACCAGATTTTAAGAGAAAAATCTCATGGCTTGTTGACTGAAAACCAGGAGCTACGCCAAAGATTGGGCCTAAGCACCCTGGAGTTAAAGAAAGAAGAAGAAGAAGAATCACAGGTGATTATCTTGTCCATTAATTTATCAGCATCGTATTTTTGGTTTTTGTTATAAAAGGCCATGGTACATGCTGAGGGATAGGCGCCATTATATAAAATTCCCATTTAATTCAGATTTAAATATGTTTAAATCTGTTCTTTGTGTTTCCCGACTGCCTGGAGTCTGTGGCTATTACCCATTGGAAGTAAGAGTGGAATAATACCAGACCTCTTATTCATGTGATTTGGGCACAGACTCTAGCTGTAACTTACTTTGTTTGCTCACCCCTCCCCTGTCAAACAAGCTGCACTCTTACTTGCATGGCATTTCCTTGTTTGTCCAGGAAGTACTGATCCTCCGTAAATAAAGAAAACTATGCTGAGCCATCTAATGATTGCTCTTTATTTGCATGCAGTAAAGAGATGACTGGAAATCACATCAGCAGGATAAAATGTACTGCTGACATTACTCTGCTGCACAGCCTGCTAAATTAAATGATATTTTAATGATCAGACTTGCTGGCCTGAAGGCCACCTGTTCCTATTAGTTTAAGCTGTCAGCCTGAACTGTCTCAACTGCCAAAAGTGAAGAGGAACCGCAACTTCCCCGGAGAAGAAACGTCCAAAGTTCACACCAGTTACTGCAATTTTAGTGATTTAAATGGAAATCACTTAAGGGACATCCACCTTGTGGCCCTATGGCTTCTGAACTACAACTTGTAATATCCAGCAGCCTTTCTATATCATTGGTTGTAATTTAACTACATCTCAAAGGCTTTTAGCTGTTTCTGCAGTAAAGAGTTGCTTGTTAACCTTTGCATGCCTTGCTTTACCCAATGTAATTTGGGTAACAATATAGTGTATTGCATATGCCTGTGTTACTGTCCTGGCTTGCACAGCTATGTAACCTGCCTACTTTCTGGATTTTTCTTCCAGGAGCTGAATCAGTCCAGAAAAGATAAAGTCAGGCCGGAGACCGGGTCCGCTGAGTCCGCAGCACTCAGACTATGTGCCCCTCTGCAGCAGGAGCAGGCCCAGATGTCTCTGAACCTGACAGTGTCTACATGGATCCTGACAGCCCTGACACTTCAGACTCTGAGGTGAGCAGATGTCTCCTTATCATTCAAACTGTAGGCTCTGGCTCTGCCACTAGACTGTTTGGAGTTACACTCTTAGAGTGTTGAATGAATTAGGGCTTTTTTGGCTACATGTACCTCCCTAAGCTATTCTAAAGAAAGCTATGGTGCATGGAGTGTTTAAACCACTGCTATGCTCAGGAAGGAAACGGCAGTGATCAAAACACCCTTATGTGCTTATCACCACCAAAAGAGACTTGGGAAAACATGCTTCCTATATCTCCAGTTTGTTAAGCCTAGCTTTCAAGAGTTGTGTCTTCCTTCCTGTTTTGAAGGGAAATGTGCCATATCAAAAAACACACTTCTCATTCGTTTGGGGCATATTTACTAAAGGGTGAAAGTTGACATTTGGTGTTTGATCACCAAAAATGAAAATTTGTGACGACATTGACATTCTTCATTCATTAAAAGAAGAGTATGTCAAGTTTTGGCAAACTAACTTAGCACTGGTGAAATTTTTATTTACTTTGGTGAAAATTCACTTATTTTTGCCAAAGCGAAATTTCTCCAGGGAGCCTTTGCCAGTTTACAAAGGGCATAAGAATGAATTTTTGCCCAGAGAAATTGCTTCAGGTTAATGCTGGTAAACTGCCATTATAAAGATAGAGCAGCCATCTCATGAGCTATGTCACTTACACAATTTCTTCATGGTGAAAAATCTAAGAATTTTCCCTACTACAGTTGTATGGGGGAAATACACTGATGGATTTTTACAGAGAATCCACTGCAGGAGAAAATTTGACACGTTTCTCTTACAGCAAACTTTGGTGGTGAAGTTAGACAAGGAGAAAATTCACAATGCACCCATATTTTGTTTTTCTGCACAGGGAGTTGCATTTATTTTGGCAATTGTATTCATATTTTATTTATACTGATGCATAAAATACAAAGTTTATCAGTATAATTTTTTTTAAGGAAATGGACAGTTGAGTATTAGCTGACATATTTTTTTATGCCTTAGAACGCCAAAACTTTAAAGTAATTACCAGAACACACATGTATGGGGGAAATACACAAAAACCCTGTTGTCCTGACCCATGCAGATAACTTGTTCCAAGCAAATTCCCTTTAGAGTACCAATGTATCCTCAGGATATCGGATCCTCTGGCTGACATGTGAATCATATGTAAAAGCAGACTCCAACTCAAAGTGTTAAAGGGATCTTTAAAACTTTGAGTGTGTTGAACTTTTTCCCTTTTGGGATACTGATGCAACGCTGTAGTTTCTACAGTCTATGGCAATCCATTTTTGCCAGCTTTGTTTTCCCAGCTTTGTTATTCTATCTTCTTCAAACCTATAAATGACTTTGTATGTCTCTCTTACAGTCTGATCTCTTGTTGGGCCTTCTGGAAAGCCTGGACTCAGACTTGTTGCTTGCCTATGAAGGAGCACTTGCTGGAAGCCCAGATGAAGAGCTCAAGGGAGAAGAATCAGATTCCATATCCTCCTCCCCATCTTCTCCTGTGGGGACCCCATCAGCCAAGCTGGACGCCATTAATGAACTGATCCGATTCGATCACGTGTACACCAAGCCACTAAGCACAGAGGAAGACTCTGCGCAAGGTGTTGAGACCAGCATAGTAGTTAAAATGGAGGAAGCATCTTTCAGCCCTACCTGCGAAGATGACCTGACCTGTGTGAAACAGGAACCACAAGAAGATGACCTAGTCCCCATCCTCGGAATGCAAAGCTTTTTGCCCTGTTCTGAAAACAACCTTGAAAAATCATCTAACATATTGGATACAGGAAGTGACTCTGGCTATGAAGGGTGTTCTTCACCCTTCAGTGACCTGTCCTCTCCTCTGAACTCTGACCGGGTTTGGGAAGACTCGTTCAGTACCGAACTTTTCCCCCAGCTTCTCCTCAGTGCCCATATGGACCAATCCATTTGTACTTCATCTCCTGTTGATGCCGTTTCTTTCTGGAGTCATAGCTCAGAGTTTGATGTACATTTTTAAATACATCTGTGATAAATCTAATACTGCCGTGCATTGCACCCTTTTCTTTCAGTATTGCCAGGTTATCAGGCTTTACCATACAGCTTTCTTTAACTGAAAAAGATATCTGCCAATGTCTTATCTTTTCTTAAGGTAAAATTGTTCTGTGATTCAGGAAGGGTCAGCTTAGAGCACAATATAAATCTTATTGATTGGAAACCTGTTTTTATTTTTTTTTTTTACTGTTGTACCCCAAAAGCACAAGAGGTACATTTCTTCAATCCAATGGTGAGATTTCTTATTTCGATAAGAAGCAAGGCAAACGGTTATTTATTTATTTATGTATTTTTGTTTTTCTAAGTACAACTTGCTCAGTGGTAGTTTCCCTTCCGTAATTGGGCACAGTGCGCCTATCCTTGTCACTGCATTGGTGTGCAGTGATGGAAGCCACACACAACCTTTATCTCAGTAATTATCTTTTTTTCTGTGCTGTTTTCCATCTTTTTTTTTTTTTTTTTAAGAAAGAAAAACAAATCTAGGTCATTGATGCTGTCACAAAGTATATACCAGTCTATGAAAGATTCAATGCTCATTAACCCCCAAACAAAGGATTCATTCCACCGCTTAAACGTGTTTGCCATTCATATAGCATCATTTATAGGTTATTTCCAATGATAGAATCCGAGCAACTTTTTGACGGGGCCGTGGGAGAAAGATTATGTGGGAGAATGATTCTACATTTTGCCAAGTGTTCGTGGAAATGAAAACTGAAGGGAAAGTATTAATGTAAATGAAGTATTTCTCATACATGTAGCTTGCAGAGTTGTTAGGAGAGTAGCATTCAGTGTGGCATCATAATGTACAAACACAGACTTCTATTTCTGTGATTAGATGTGGTCATTCTTTTTCTAGCTAAGATGGTGCTGGAAGATATTTCTGGTGCCACATAAGTACAAAATGCATTGTGTTGGCCATCTCTGGTTAACTCATTGCCACATTTTTTTAATTCCGTTTAATCTATAGACTTTCCCATTAGTTAAACGGTCTTTAGATTCGGCCTGATTTTGCTGATTTTAAAGAAACATTTTTGTTTGTACCTGCGATTACCTATTTTCAGCAAGTTTGCCTTTCTGTTAAAGATTTTCAGTTGTATTCCACAAATGTCCTTGTATATAACTTCTACCCACAGGGGGAGAAATGTACAGAACCACAGTATCCTGCAGATCAGACTTGTATTTTAAATTTACTGTGTAAATGAGATGATTATATATATTTCCACCATTTTTATTTTAGAGGTTAAGAAATTTGCTTTCTCCATTTAATATTTAAAACTACTATGCCATTAAAGTGCAATAAAAAACATCCTTGTGTTTTGTGCTTAATTTTTTGAAATTGTGAAAGCTTTCAAACTCCATAACCCTAAAGGTAACAACACACTGCTGTTATTCCTCCGATAATGGGCAAAATGCCCCTGTCTGGTAAGAAGAGAAATTCCACACAAAAAACACAGTGGAAGACCAAGGAAAACCTATTGGGTGGGTCTGGATTTTATGGGAGATTTAATATGTATAGCGCATCTAACAGGCCAAACAAAGGTTGGTACTCACTCAAGGTATTCTATAAATGTGGGCCTTGGCATTGATAATTCATATGCAGAGGTAATAACATTTTGACTTATATCAGGGTTCTGATTTTTTTCTTCCCTGCTACTGTATGTGTGGCTGAGGGTAACGAAGAGGAATCTGCACCTTTTTCCCCCAATGAATATATGATGCTGATCAGAGAGCTACAATTATTCCTAAACGCTATTCTATAAATGTTCTGAAGCAAATACACATTTTTCCTAACACAGACCAATGCACGGATATGAAACTTTTTAATTCTTTGACTTTCATCATGTGACATAAACAGTCTAGTCACATGAGACTGCAGAGGATTCCCATGTGACCATAATTGGAGTTACCACATCTATGACACAGGGCTGAGCTTGGGGGACTATTAACAAAGATAATACTGGAGACTTTATTTACTAATAGGGGTTAAGGGCAAAGTTCCAAAAATTCATGCAAGCTGCCATTATTTTCCTGACACATTACCACACTTTTTTTGCACACCAGAAGAACGTCCTCCAGTCTGTGAATGTTGCACAATCTTATTTCACTTTACAATAAGAAATATGCTCAGGGCAATTAATTTTTAAGCCATATGCAAGCCATTAACTAGGGCAAAGACAGCCAGACCCGGATTTGTGGCGAGGTATGCTGCCATCCGGCGCATGTTCGCTCAGGTAGAATAGGAGCATGTGAAATTGGGCGGCAAGGACCTGGCGGCCTAGGGGTGCCGTAGAAGGAAATCCGGGCATGAAGACAGCATGAAAGCAACAGTTTGCAAAAGGAATCGTAAACTAAACAGAGCTAATTTATAACTGAAACTGTAGTCTGCAAAGTGCAATTTTGGTTGCAAATCATGTTTTGTACTCTTAATTCATCATTCCAGAGAAATTGTGGCTGAATGGGGAGCAATGCTTGATGCATAAAACAAATGCTATTGCACCTGTGCATGGCAAAAAACTAGATGCAAGTTGTGGCTGACATTTTCTGAGCCAGGATAGTGTCTGTTTGGATTTTCAGCATTAAAATGAAGTTTGCGTCTGATTTTTCTGGCACAAATCTACATCTATTGGCACAGCCCACTGTTGGAACCCTGGAATAACCACCACATTCAGGTTGGCAGTAGTTCCAGGGTTCCACTGCATCAACAGGTGCAGAAGAGGCAGGGCAGATGCAGTGAAGCTCTGCACAACTGTACTGTGTGTTTGGACTCAACTACCTTTAAAGAATTGAATCCATGAGAGCTTTGGACCCCAGCTGCAGCTCTGTTTGTGTATGAACCCCAATACCAGGTTAATGGCAATGAAGTATGGGGTTACTAAGTCATAGTAATACAGTAGGTGCAACCAGTATAATAACTGTATGTGCAAAAATAAATAGGCACACGCACTTTATGGCATTTTTAACAGACAAGTGCCTAAACTCTGTTGGGTCTGGACCTAAATCTTAGGGGCACATTCACTAAGCTCGGATGAATGAATAGAGGGGAAAAAATTTGAATTTCGAGGAGTTTTCTGTGCTCCTCGACTATTGAATTGACTTAAATGATCGATCGATCATTCGATCGAATGAAAATCCTTCTGTCGAATAATCGATTGCTCGACTATTTTCGCCGGGCAAATATTCACCCATTCGACTATTCGCCAGCGCGTAAATTTGCCCGAATTCCCTATTCGATTCTATTCTACAGTCAAATTTCGAGGGATTTAACCCTCTCGAAATTCGACCCTTGATACATCTGCCCCTATGTGTGTGCCCTTACCCTAATGGCATGAAGATCCAAATTACAGGGTATCTGTTTCAACAAACTTTAAAGCTGGCCAGACATGTAAAGATCTTTAAAATATATTTTCGCTATCGTGAGACCACGATTATCTCAAAATCGTTTAAATGTACGATTTGTCCATCAACTAAAAAGACCATTTCAAGTGATATTGTCTAGTTGAAGCCAGGAAAACTGAGGGTAGCTGCCTGCTTGGCCCTGCAAACATAGATAGATTACACTGGGACCGATACAATTTTCTGACAGATGTCGGACGAAAAATCGTAAAATGTACAATCGTTCGATTCCCACTAACTTCACAATAATTTGACAGATTGGTTGGATTTCTCTAAAATCGGTCATTCACCAAAGAAAAATCTTTCCGTCTATGGGGACCTTTACTCAACAAACCTGTAATTTAGTGACCTTTGGCTGCTCACTGATAAGCAGGACAGAGTTCAGGTGACCCTGGGCTGAGATTGCTAGCTACAGATTTGTGTAATTCAGCAGCCTGACATAAGAAGCTGTTCGGATGAGTGGTGAAACGTTTTCAAGAAAGTCCAGTTGCCTTAGACTTAACTCTAACTCTGCTAGATACAGGTGTATGCAATTTTTGGGCCAGAAACAGTGGTGCGCGAGCTGCCGGGGGGCCCTGAGGGTGTGTGTGCCCTGGCCCAATCTCACCCCCTGCTCCCCCAGTAGTTATTACATACAGGCCAATTTAAATTATTTAGTAGCCAAATCAACCCCGCCTACTATGACAATCATATGAAAGTACTAATGCAATTGCTTTTCAGGCATGTGTCACTTTTAAATATGCACTGCCACTTCGACAAGCACCAATTGCCTAGAAATTGCTTGTGCTATAGCAGGTATACAGGGGCGAATTAATGCACAGGTTACCCTAGGGCCTAGGCTTTAGCCTAGGGTAGAGTCCTGTGCGATTCCATTTTTTGGGACCCGTACTCGACTTGTACCCGCAACCTGCAGTTCGCAAACCGCATTCTTACCTGCTTGGACCCGCTACCCAACCAGCAAGTACCTTATCCACAACCCGGGACGTGATCATAAAAAAGGCATAAAATCGCTATTGAGAAGACCCGCGGGCAGAACCGCAGACCCGCGTGTATACACGCACCCAGAACTTCTACCCGCAGTTTTTTGTGGGTACCCGACCCGCTGCATGACTCTAGCCAAGGGGCCCAGTGTGATCAGGAACCCATGCAGCTTTTTTCCAATTACTATTTCTATTTTAATTATTTTTATTTGCATTGCTGGGTCTGGTTGGGCAATGGAGGGAGGAGAAGGCAGGAAAGGCACCGAATCCAACCCAGTGTAGAGTGCACAGCTTGGATCCTCATGCATCCATACCCAGCAGTAGCCAGGAAGGGGGGCCAGTGTGTATGTAGCCTAAGGGCCCCATATGTCATGAATCCACCACTGCAGGTATGGTGGCAATGCAGCAATCCTAATGTAAAGTGTGTCCTGTGCTCTCCGGGGTTAAATACTCCCACCCAAACTCCACCTTGAGATGAAGGCAGATGCATAGGCAAATGAGTTTAATTACTTGAACTAACCAGAATTTCCCTGCTCTGTAAAAAGTAGGGTGTTACCAGAAATCCAGTATTATTGGGCAAATAACTTCCTTTAACAGATCAAGTCTCACCCTGTATTAGGAAAGGGGAGGCACTCCCACACCCCTCCCAGATACTTGCTTTAGCCAGTTTGACCTGTTCTCATCTGCACCAGGCAATAACCCCACCATCAGCCAGTATTTCAGTAGAGGAGCCACAATATTCCAGAGGCATAGTTAGACAAAATAAACACCAGCAATACAATGGGAGTAGTTCACTCACAAAGCCCCTCCTACACTATACCACAATCTGTATTGTTTTGCTCTATTCCCACATCCTATAACAGTGGATTGTTAAATGGCACGATTACATAAAAAAAATTGCTTCCCCCACCTGAAGTGCAAGCTAACAGAAACCACATTTCAGATTTGGGGATCAAACAGAATTTTTGCAAGAAAAGCACCCTATGGCTGTGCCACACCAGGACTGTGCTACCAGTGTAGGAGACCATGCTGCGGCACAAGTGTGCATGTGGGAGAAACTATTATTTGTGATTGTGCCAGGTCAGATAATTAGAGCAAGCACTTTTAGACATAACTGAAATGAAATTTGGAGTAACAAATATTATTGTAGCTAATCTGGAGTTAAAAAAATATCACATTTACAAAATTCAAAAAGAACTCTAATTAGTGATTTTGGAAAACCAGCGGCTGTACATTTTCTGGAGTTATAAATGCCATTTTGCAGGAGTTAACACCAAATTCAAGAATGACGGAGTTAAACATTTATTTATATACTGCCAGCATTTACACTGCTCTTTACATTCATTTTATAACAAATGGGGTCTTACATCAATCTAACCAACAAGTTTTACAGAATACAATTTGGATCAGAGGGCACTGTTAACAAAAGCTTATTCTAAAGGATGGGTCTGTTTTTCAAAGGGTTCTGAAGCAGCGGCTTCCTTCCAGCCCAGTTATAATCAGGCTCTGAACTGAAGAACACCCATGTCTGTGAGACTATAATTGTTGCAGAACACCTAATAGATATACAACTGCAGCTGACTGAGTTCCCAGGACTGTGAATAAAGCAGTACATAGAGGTGAGCTGCCAGAATACTAGTGGTACCAGTGCATGTGTTATTGTTGTGACTTTTAACTGTTCTTTTAGTATTGGGATTTTTTCAAACATCTTAAAGATTCTTGAGAATGAGCAGTAAAAGATCATATAGTGGTGGGACTATAAAGGGGGCTGGACTGCACCAGAGTTTGAAGTTGATGCAACAACAAGCTGTAAACTGCAGTTAGAAGGATGGTACATTTGGGTATGGCCACAGGTGTGGGGTTGGAGGCCCAAAGTGCATTTTTCACCTGGGTTCATATTGCTTTACTTACATTACTGATCATATGGTATGATGAGAACTGGACCACAGTGCTATTTCTTCCTCTGAAGAGGCCCCTATCAATCATAATATTTAGCTATCTGGCAAGAAACACTAAGTCAGTCCGTTACTGTATCATAACAAACTAAAAGTATTAAAATACATAATATGTTTTGATGGCACAGCTGGAGTTTCAAAAAGGAAACCTTTATTGTGGCTGATACTGAAATTAGCAGCTGCTTTTTGTGTAATAATAACCACAACAGAAGTGATATTCTAAATCATACATTTCTCTGTTTCAACTCCAAATCCTCTTCTTTCCTGAATGGTTTCACTTCCAGGTATTGCTGCCTATAACTACCTGACTATTCAAGAGCCAAGCATTACACTTTGTAAGAGGCCAACAGTCCATGTACCAATAATGAACTGACCAAGGGGCTTGGCAGATGTATGGTCTCGAAATGATACAATGTAAACTTTCAGGTAAAGGCAGGCAAAAGCCTATAGCAAGACGCAGAAGGGGGTTAACAGTCTCAAAATTATTGTTTAGCAAACTAGGCAGGTCTATCAACAGACCAAAAGTTAATTCAAGGATCAGGAACAGAGTTACTCCCAAACAAATGGACCTTCTTTTTTTAACATTTCCAATCTCATTCAGAGTATTATAAATTGAGTATTTATATTTTCTGCCACATTCAGGCTTTGTCTTGTGCCCTTTTTTCATTTTCTACTGCCAGTTCCTACAGTGGCTACCAACAGTTTTATCCTCCTGCTTTCAGTACTGATAATAATAACATTTATTACTCCTCTCCTATATTGACCTGTCTGGATCAACTATAGTTTCTCAATGGTTCTTTGCAATTTCCACTTGAATATTCCAGCATTATCTGAAACAAATTTAGAAATGGTTTTGTCTCCCACCAAGCATCCATATAATATATATAACTCCACCCTTATCCAATGAACTCAGGACTAAGGTAATGACTAAATTAGCTTGAATCATTTTGTGAGCTATGCCAAGAACCAATAGGGAGAAGGTGGGGGTGTAAAACTGGCCATAGACGCTCAGATCCTATCGTATGAATCGAGGATTCGGATGATTTTCGGATCGTGTGTGGAGAGTGCTGACATCTTTTGTCGATCAGACAGGTTTGATTTTGACCCGACCGATCCCGCCGGAGCCCATTGCGCACCGTAATCGGTATGTTCTGCCATACGGCCGAACTTTCAGATTACCCCCGATATAGCCATGCTCATTAATGGCATATCGGGGAAAGATCCGCTCGTTTGGCGATGTCGCCAAACGAGCGGATCTTTGCGTCTATGGCCACCTTAAGACTTAATATAAGGAACTGATTGTCCTAACTCATTTTACACTAAAGAAGAACCAAAGTTAAGGTAGAATCTCTGGTGCTCCCAGGTTGTTAGGCACTACTCATGATGATTCTGGTAGCTTACTTACATTTTTGAACAAGTGGGACATCAATCTGGGGTAGAAAACAAGCCACACAAATCACTGGGGGAACCTAATAACTTGGCTCTCACCAGTGTTTCTACTTTTCCTTCTTCTGTAAAATATAGATTTATGATCTGTGTGTTTTTTCTATACTGTCAACCCTGGAGAGTTGAAAATCACCAATAGATGCTGCTAGTAGAAAAAAATGTCCAGTAATGTGAATAGCTGAAATAACAGCAACAGGAACTCTAGACTTATTTCCTGTACAAAGAGATAATATAACACTTTGTTACTGCACAATGGATTATTTATAGGAAAAGACAGCCTGAAAGTAAATATATGAAACATTGCATATAAATGTATATTTACAGTATACTATGAAAAATTAAACAAAAGAATACCAACTGAAATATTGTCAGCTATAGATCACATTTTCAGATATGTGTAATTTGGGCAAAAATGTACCCAAAAATGTACCTCTATGCAATTAATGTCTTCCAGCGTGTTTTCAATTAGTCATTTTTGTGTTGGTGACTGGGATTAAGGAAATACAAGAAATTCTTTCGAACTTCACTGAAAGGGAGGCATCTCTGCCAAAGGCAACTTGAGTTGATCATGTGCCGTCCTTACAGATGTCAGTAGAGAGCAATGTGACTGCTCCTGCTTTTTATACTGTTCACACTGTTTCTGTTTTCAAGCAGCTGCCATTCATTTTATAATGAGAGTTGGTTAATCTTGAGTCATTTTCTCAATTTAGATTTTTGGCCTTAAAGCAAGTTATTTTTTCTGTCAACCTCAATGGAGTCGCATACCAACCAATCAGTTGTTAGCTTTTTTTCAGCCATCTGCAGTTTAATAGTGAAAGCAATAATCTGAATGGTTGCCATGAATTACTGCCCAGGTGCAAATTAGCCCAATGACCCCCATTGTGCCTTAATTAGCAAATCCTATGGTAGTCATTGTAAGTCACCCATTAGGTTACTGGGGCTTCAGCTGTCATTAGCTCCATTTTCAGTATTTATTGCTCAGTCACAAGGCCTAGGATGGACAATTTATATAGGCAGCTATGTGGGTGTATGTTGCCAGTCTTTTCTGTCCTTCTCTTTGGTTTTCTTCTGTCTTTCCGGTTGTACTTTAACCAAAATGAGATGCAAGATAGGTAATTAACTCCTCATGTTTCCTGGCCTTCCATCTGCTTGATCCATAAATTGTAAACAAGAGGAGACAATTTCTCTTAAACTGTTACTCCTATGAACAGTGAGGAATGTCTCCCCATCCTACCCCAACCTGCAGGTACCAGATGGCAGATTGCATAGTCCTAGTACAAATGCCATTTAAGATGGCTATACACATAGGTGGTCAGATTTCTCTTATGTGATTAGCTCTTCGGACCTGGGTGTTAGAGCCTAGGTCTTATTTCAGTAGTTGCCCATTTATGCTTCTTCAATCAATCTCACTTTGATTTGTAAGCGGGTGCTGTGTTAAAGGAATAGTAACATCAAAAAGTGAAAGTGTTTAAAAGGAATGATCACATCATGTAGTGTTGCTCTGCACTGGTAAAACAGGTGCGGTTGCTTCAAAAACACTACTATAGTTTCTATAAACAAACTGCTGTGTAGCCATGAGGGCAGCCATTCAAGCACAGGATACAGAGTAGATAACAGAGATAAACAAGTTCTGAAGAATCCCATTGTCTTCAACAGAGCTTATCTGTTATCTGCTATGTATCCTGTGCCTTTTCTCCTTTTTCAGCTTTGAATGGATGCCCCCATGGCTACACAGCAGCTTATTTATATAAAGTTTTGTAGAGTTTCTGAAGCAAATACACCCGTTTTAACAGTGCAGGGCACTAATATTGTCATTATTTTAAAACACTTTCAGTTTTTGGTGTTACTGTTCCTTAGTAAATGTGGAAACAGTAAAACCTAGTAAACCCCACACTGTTTCATATAAAACCTATTAATTCCATGCCTGTGCCCAGTGCTGCCAGGCCGATCTCTTGACAAGTTTAAACCATGAAACAGTTTGTACTTACTAATGCTATGTTGTACTGTGGCTCTGCATCAGTGAAATGGGAGCTTATAAAATCCTTTGCTGGAGATAGGAAAAGGAATGTAAAAAGCTATTATGCCCTATTTATTCTACTCAGCTTGACTCCTTCCACAGCATATTAACCAATATCACTGAGCCTCCCTTTCTGTTGCCTTGCAGCTATCATATTAGCACAATGTTCCCTTTCAGTTCCCTTCAGCTATGAGCAAAAAATGCATCTTTTGTGCCATCTGTGCAGAGAAGTGGGTAGCACCGAGTCAGTACTAAATGATGTGTTTGCACACAATATGTGTATTCTCACAAGAGCACAAGGTTTAGTGGTTACACTGATCATCAGTAATGACACCTTGTGCTATAAGTGATCTCAGGAAATCACTGCAGTTCCACAGATCTAAGCAATTCTGCTGGTAAGAAGATTTGGTTGACTGGAATAGATCAAAGGACTCTTTGTCGTTATCTGAGGGGCAATCTATCAGTATCCCTCCTTTAACCTCATGTCTATTTATACAACACAAAACAGCCTTGGGAATTGATATAGTGGTTAACGGTAAACTCACTGCAGCTTGGAGAACTTATCCGAAATATAATCTGTACAATAAGTTGTATATATGTCTTTATCTATACAGCACGATTAACACTATCAAAGGTAACATCAGACTAGCTGATACAATGGTATTAACCGCAATTAAGACCATCCTGGAATTCTGGACTAACTAGCAACCCCCCCTTCAACACAAATGTGGGAACGCAAATTGCTATAATACAATGCAACTACAATGGGTTCTAGCGTTGCAAGACAAGGAATCCAAAGGCTCTTGTTTCTTTGATATTTGGAGCAAATAATTAGATACACTTGAGGGACAAAAATCCCAAAGCTACTAACACCCTTCCGATATACTAAATGGTGGGCAGAAGCCTCCCTCAGGGGAGAACTCACATGAAAATCCATAAATCAGATAAGAAGAAACTCACCTCCTTCTCCAACACTTAGGGGCCGATTCACCAAGGGTCGAATATCGAGGGTTAATTAACCCTCGATATTCGATTGGGAATTAAAATCCTTCGACTTCGAATATCGAAGTCGAAGGATTTTAGCACAAATAGTTTGATCGAACGATCAAAGGATTATTACTTCGATCGAACAATAAAATCCTTCGAATCGAACGATTCAAAAGATTTTAATCCAATGATCAAAGGAATATCCTTCGATCAAAAAAGCTTAGGAAAGCCTATGGGGACCTTCCCCATAGGCTCACATTGAGTTCGGTAGCTTTTAGATGGCGAACTAGGGGGTCGAAGTTTTTTCTTAAAGAGACAGTACTTTGACTATCGAATGGTCGATTAGTTGAACGATTTTTAGTTCGAATCCTTCGATTCAAAGTCGTAGTCGTAGTCGAAGTAGCCTATTCGATGGTCGAAGTAGCCCAAAAAACACTTCGAAATTCGACGTTTTTTTACTTCGAATCCTTCACTCGAAGTTAGTTTATCGGCCCCTTAAACCAACATCTCTAATAAAGACATATATATGATGTACATGTACCCGCCCTATTCAAATTGACCTTAGAGTAAGGGGCTGATTCACTAAGGGTCGAATATCGAGGGTTAATTAACCCTCGATATTCGACTGGGAATTGAAATCCTTCGACTTCGAATATCGAAGTCGAAGGATTTAGCGCAAATAGTGCGATCGTACGATCGAAGGATTATTCCTTCGATCGAACGATTAAATCCTTCGAATCGAACGATTCGAAGGATTTTAATCCAATGATCAAAGGAATATCCTTCGATCAAAAAAACTTAGGAAAGCCTATGGGGACCTTCCCCATAGGCTCACATTGAGTTCGGTAGCTTTTAGATGGCGAACTAGGGGGTCGAAGTTTTTTCATAAAGAGACAGTACTTCGACTATCGAATGGGCGAATAGTTGAACGATTTTTAGTTCGAATCCTTCGATTCGTAGTCGTAGTTGAAGTAGCCTATTCGATGGTCGAAGTAGCCCAAAAAACACTTCGAAATTCTAAGTTTTTTTACTTTGAATCCTTCACTCGAAGTTAGTGAATCGGCCCCTTAAATCCTGTGCCGGGCGATTTGCCCTGAGAAGATGACGAATGACATGGAAAAGACGCCTATTCACTCCTCTCCTCTTTCCTCCCATCTACATTTTCACCCCTTTTCTATTTTCTTCCTACTTTAATTTGTGTTAAATTACACATGTGCTAAACCGTGCAACTCGGACTCGCAAAAGGATGTGTCGATCCGTGGCTAAGGCCACATATTGTATGTAAGCATTTATGACTTGACTGTGGCTACAAAGCAACAAACAGATATTCCGCACGGTTGTTTGATATTTTCTCTTGTAACAGTATCCATTTATTTTATTATATTGAAAATTTAATAAAACAGTTATATTAAAAAAAAACTTTACAGCACTATTTGTTTATAATCTATTCATGGATAGGACAAACAGGGAACAAATTGTGCAATTGATTAAGAAAAAAAATATATATATATACATTTAAAGATTATGTGACTGATGTTAAACACAAAGGAGGAAGGGGGCCTCTTCCCTTATTTAGGGTAAAAAATAAAAATAGGAGGGAAATAAGTGGAGCCATTCATAATGCGCCAATGCTGAATCAGATCAAATCAAAATAAATAGGCTTTATTGGCAGCAAAGAATGCCATCCATTATTGCCAAAACCATATTTTGACATGGCGGGGTTCATGCATTAATAAATAAAAACATTTCAAGGAAGTCATTGATTTTTGCTGTGACCTCCTTGGCAGTTTTGGGCACAGTCAGTTGTGTTTGGCCAGTAATGTATGTAAAACTGACATTTAGCATGCAGTGATATAATAGAACAGGAACCAGGAACATAGAGATTTGCATCTGAACCAGGAAATGTACAAGTTTAACATGATAACTGATATATTGTAAACATTTATATACCAGCTGCCAGTAAATCTCATATAGTTGGTTAAACAAACAGGACAAAGGCCTCTCTGCCACAAATCATAACGTCTAGAGAGGAGAATGTTCAAGTCTCCAAAACCTGAAATACCTATAACACAATTAGTTTACACTAATTCACTGAAGTTGCGTCTCAGCAGTCGAATGCGGTGGACGTTTTGCAGTGTTAATTTGTCATCGCGAGCATTTCTTAGCGATCTTTCACTATCGTTCAATTCTGCCAAGCTAAACTTCGTTAGTACTCTTACTCTAAGGTCAATTTGAATAGGGCGGGTACATATACATCATATATATGTCTTTATTACAGATGTTGGTTAAAATGATTGAAGTGGACACTTATTATTTCACATGTCCAAGGAAACAAAAAAGTGATTAAAGAGATCCCCCTAATGCCCTAGACATGAGCCCACCCTAAAACAAATGTGGCATGCCCCTCAAATGGTAAAAAAAGACAAAAATCTTTAATAGTTAGGACTTTTGAAGACAATCCCGCTTTAAAAAAATGACACGACGACAGCGTTTTTTACAACTTTTATGACTTTCCGGCATACGGGATATGATGTCACTGATTGGCGATGTCCACTTTGCCCTTTAGTAAATCTGCCCCAATTTATTCAGTAAAAGTAGAAATCACATATATATTCCTTTTATTGTTATTAGATATATTTAGCAAAGATGCGAAGATGAGAAGAGAGGTTGGTGTTGCAGTTGGAAGACTACATTTCTAATCGGGGGGGGGGGGTCTACAGAGCACTGTGAATCTATGAAGCAGAAGGACTGGGATGTGCTAGAGCAGGGATCCCCCAACCTTTTGAACCCATGAGCAACATTCAGAAGTAAAAGGATTTGGGGAGCAACACTAGTATGAAAAATGTTCTTGGGGTGTTCGACCCGTGGGGTGTTGAGTCAGAGAGTATAGGAGATTGGTCTGTGCATGTCGGCAGATTAAAATAAAAAGTATTTAAAATGAAAATTGTCATCACAATGCCCCTATTGCCAAAGGTCTAAGACAAATAAAATGTAATTCACAGGCTTAATTGTAAGAACATCATACTGTCCATTTATTATCTTGGTAACAACATTCATGCAGATAACCATCCAGTTTTATCAAAAAGATATTCTTTGGTTCACCCACTAGTATCCCTCATACCAAGGTAACTAATAAGATAGTCTTAACCCCCAGCAGAGTACTTCTGTAACAACTAGCTGCATATTATTATAGGCTTGATGTTCACTATGGTTACAAAGTAAATTGAATCTATATTTTTTTTTCTAAATTAATTAAAAAATGCAATGATAACTTGTCATACAGACACTATGCTGAAACAGTGTATAAGCCTTCCCCTTAGACACATAGGTGGCTCCTCCAGTTCCTCTGTGCAGCAAATGGGATCTGAGCCTGTGCTGACCCAGCTTTTTTGTGATGGACTGTCTAAGGATTTTCTAGTTTGTAAAATGTGGACTTTAGCCCCTCCCAGTGCTTCTACATGGAAGTGCAGTCTCCAAGCCAGAAATCAGATTGGTGACAAAGTGCAGTTGCCCTTATTTAAGTGGCTTAGGCATACCTTAGAGCAGGGGTCCCCAACCTTTTTCACTCGTGAACAACATTCAGATGTAAAAAGAGTTGGGGAGCAACACAAACATAAAAAATGTTCCTTGTTGGTTCCAAATAAGGGCTGCGATTGGCTATTGGTAGCCCTTATGTGGACTGGCAGTCTACAGGAGGCTCTGGAAGGTAGAACATCTGGTTTTTGCAACCAAAACTTATGTCCAAGTCAGGAATTCAAAAATAAGCACCTGCTTTGAGGCCACTGAGAGCAACATTCAAGGGGTTGGGGAGCAACATGTTGCTCACAAGCTACTGGTTGGGGATCACTGCCATAGAGGGACAAAAAGATTTGCATTGTGAAAGTTTTGTCTACGCCCATTTTTGTGGCCACACCCCCCAATTACCATGTTCATTTTACAAAATTTGGCAGGTTATGAAAGTTTGAACACATTTCTGTGTTTTTTATGTATTACAGTTTTGCTAATGAAAGTGAATTGCCCTTTAAGCAGCAAGTGACAGTTTCCCCAAGAGACCTGCTTATCTTAATTAGTTACAATTGTTTCTTTGCTTATCTTAGATACAAAAGTATCTAATTGCACCTGCCACATATTCAAAAAGTATCTAAGTGCACCTGCCACGTGTTCTGGGCTCTCTGCCAAATGCCAATTACGTTTTAAAAAAGTTTTACCTTTTTCTGGCTGTTGAGTGCAGGGGACATTTCAATAACCGGCTGAGCTGTCAAAATCGTGACTGTCCCACGAAAAAGGGACAGTTTATTAGGTGCTTGACTACATAGGCCTAATTACCGTGGGATTCATGGGCTCACCTGCCCAAACCTAGGCTGCACTGAGTAATTACAGAGATGCAGTATTGGAATTAGCTATGGAATTTCATAAGGGGTCATTTACAACTGTCTGGGTAATGTTGCATAGAGCTACTAGATCTAGGTCCTAGATGCCAGATTTTCATATTCTGACTTTTTCCATCCTTGGGGTATAATAAATCACAAAAAGGGGGTTTTTTTCACAAAAAAAAACAGGAATTTTTCAGTTTTTTCCAAGTCGAACTTTAATAAATAACCCCCTTGGTATTTTCTACTTTTATACAATTACTAGCCAGCTGTTTGCAGAATGTTGTTCCCTGTGGAGTTCTAGTTAAAGCTAAATACATACAGTCAAGCCTTACTTTTACAGACCATTTTTTTGTGGTCTCTCCAATATATAATGCATAATACATTTGCCTGGTTTTACATTTTCCTGTGTTTTGCACCATTTATTTCTGGTCCCCTAAAAAAATGTTAACTGTACTCCACATAGTCATATATAAAATGGTCAACTTCTTAATCTGTGAAAAAAAATGCTCATGTGGACTGAGTGTGGACTAACTCACTATTAATCAACTTTTTAAAGTAATAACAGTAGAAAGAGGTTGTGCACAACAAAATGTCATTAGTATTGCATTTATGTTTATACATTCTATTTGAATCCAGGGGAAAGCTCCATTATTCCCTGAGTGGCAAAAGGTTTAAAACAGTTAAAAGCGTTTGGTTGAAAGAGTCATCCAAATATAAGGCATGATAATGCAGTACAGGTATGGGACCTGTTATCCAGAATGCTTGGGGACCTGGGGTTTTCTGGATAATGAATATTTCTGTAATTTGGATCTTCAAACCTTAAGAGGGTTGTTTATCAAAGTCCGAATTTATCTCAATATTTTCTGCTACAAACTCCGCTCTGGTTTTTTACGCTTATTTATTACATTTGCTTTGCTTGAGAAAAAAAAAAAAAAAAAAGATTTTCATAATTTTTTCTGATTTTTCAACCGAACACTCTGGGGTATTGTACGAAACCCAGCGCACATCAAAAAAATCATTGGGACTTCTCCCATTGACTTACATGCAACCTCGACAGGTCTGAGATGCCGGATTTTCAGATTCTGACTTTTCCATCCTCTGGGTTTAATAAATTTCCAAAAACCTGATTTCAATAAAAAAAGCAGAACCACCTGCTGTTTATTGCGGGAAATTGGCTAAAATCGCGAGGAAAGGCCCATCTTGCGATGTGTAGCTTTGAATGGATTAACCTTTTTTAATTGTACTTAAATAAAATTGCAATTGTGTTGATAATATTAAACTTCAATTTTAGTTTTATTAAAGTATACAAAACATTGTGGCACAGGAGTTAAACCCAGGAAGTACAGTGCAATATTCTTTGTTTATACAGGTATAGGGTCTAATATCTTTAATGTTTGGGGATTCTTGGGATAAGATTTTTTTCGTACCCCCATAATTTGGATCATCATACCTTAGATATACTTAAAATAAAAAAATAATAATCTGAACATCAAACAAACCCAATTTAATGGTTTTACCACCAAGATGTAGCTTAGTTATCATCAAGTACAAGGTATGGTTTTATTATTACAGAGATAAACATTATATTAAATATTTAGAAGTATTTGCTTAAAATAGAAACTATGGGAGCTTCCCTGAACATAAATTTGATGCTTTCTGGATACCGGATCCTATACCTGTACTTCCTATCAGTTATAGCATGTATCTGGTATTACAAATTCAGAAACCCAAGTACTGGACACCCATTAAAATTAGAAAAAAAGTCTTAAATAAGGGCATCTTGCCAAAATATATATATATATCAGGATATCTCATTGTTTTGTGTTTATAACACAAACACAGATAAAACATAACAAAACACATTCAATTCCTGCTTTTTGGCACAAAAAGTAAAAAACTCACCTCATATATAAAGAATTTGCTCCAGTCCATATGCAGGGAATGAGCACAAAGCAATTTCTATCCCCGTGTTTGGTAAAAACAAAAAGAACCGGTGACATTATTATGAAACGTACCCATCTTTGCATTGGGATTTCTATACTTTTACCATTAAATCTGTAATATTGACATTGTCGGCTGGGTATGTCAGTGAGCTCATTGTAGTTTTAACATAAAACATGCTCACTGTTATGGTTCCTTCTGCACAATACACAAAACATCAAAACAATTCTTTTACCACACCACTTTCCAAAAAATCTTTTGTAACAAAGTTGTATGCTGAATAACCATACATAGTCAAGCATTCACATGAAAAGAAGTAGAAAAGCTGCTAGTTCAGGTTTCCAAAAAATGGGTTTTATAACTGGACAATTTTTGTTTTGTAATAAAATGAATCCTTGAGCTGCTGTCCCATTAGATCTTTGTAGAAAACATCTATAGCTCCATTTCTTCTTCTTCCTCATCTCTGCTCCAAGTTCTGTTTGGGTCACTTGTAGTGTTGGAACTGCACAAATGATCATCCTCAATTGTTTCTACTTCCTGAATGAAGGAGGTTTCAGATGGTGAGTGCGCAGGCTTTTCTGAATGTTTTCCCTTCTTATGACTTTTAGGCACTGCCTGCAGTCTGTCAAAAAGGAACTGTGACTGAGGTTTCCAGAGGACAAGTTCCATAGAAGGACGATTCCTAATAAGCAAAGTAAAATACAGGCTTTTATAAAGAAATAGTTTCCATCCATAAAATGCTTATTACAGAATATATATATATATATATATATATATATATATATATATATATATATATATATATATATATATATATATATATATATATATATATATATATATATATATATATATATATATTTTCTGTAATAAGCATTTTATTACATTTTGCAAGTAGTCACCCTAATTCTATGAACAACCCAATATGGTGTTTAGTACCAGATACAATCACGGTACAATGAATATGGGTAGGTTTGTCAAGAAACAATGGAACATTATCCGGGCCGATAATGAATTAGCCAGAACTATCCCAAACCCCCCAATAGTATGTTACAAAAGGGGAACTAATTTGAGGGATTTATTGGTTAAAAATGACCCTGTTCTGTGCTATACCGTGAAACCACGGACATGGCTGGGCAATAAACCTGGGTGTTTTAGATGTCCTACTTGCACCTCATGCCGCTACATGTCACCTAGTCAATCATTCTCTCATCCACATACAGGGAAACGGTTGGAGATTAGACATCACATTACATGCAGTACCACACATGTGATATATCTTATCACATGTCCGTGTGGACTATCTTACGTTGGAAAAACGGATCTTACTCTTCGGCTCCGGATGGATGCCCATCGATCCGCAATAAGCACGGCCTTCAGGGATGGGAGAACTACAAAACCGGTAGCCAAACATTTTTTGGAAAAAGGCCATAGATTGCCAACTTTTAAATTTATTGGCATTGATCACATTCCACCGCTCAGGAGGGGTGGTGATCGTTCCAATATTCTACTCCAGCGAGAGGTATATTGGATAAAAAAACTAAATACTTTGGCCCCTTTAGGCCTGAATGAAAATTGCCCTTTAACGTGCTTCTTACAGCAGAGGTAAAAAAATTTCTTGAGCCACACTATACTGCATTGTGTGCCTTATACTTAATCAATTCCAGCTTAAACATTGTTGAAACATTTTTGATACATTGTATATTGTTTGAGCGATATGATTTCATAAATTGTAACTAAATTGTATGTGCAGGTTTATATTTATGCTTCTTTTCTCTGGGATTCTATTCATTATTACTCTTTTTCTGTGATTGTCTCTTCTACAGGGATTCACAGTGTTTTTATTCTAGTCACTTGGTTAATAATACATGCTGGTGATTGGCTTCCTGTCTAATTTTCACCTGATTTTGATCTGGGGTACCTGATTGGGTGAGTCCTTCCCCCTTCCTTCTTTTTGGTCTATTTAATGGTTTGATTTTAAACATACATGGTCTTGAAAAAGGTCCTAGATGTGGACCGAAACGTCGGCCTGTTTTTAATTAACTTAAATAAAATTATGGTTTTAAAATGATCTAAGTAAATGCTCCCAGTGTGCACTCATTCTCCTTTGGATAATTTATTGATAATTCGTATTTGAGTAGCACCTGGGTATATTGCTCTATTTCAGTGGAGTGCGGAAACCACAAGTATTTTCTATATATATATATATATATATATATATATATATATATATATATATATATATATATATATATATATATATATATATATATATATATATATATATATATATATATATATATATATATATATATATATATAGTAAAGGGTCTTTTTTTTTCACTTTGAAAAGAACGAAGGACAAGACACCTAAAGCAAAGCAAATTTCACTTCACTGTGAAAATGGGAATTTCGTTATGGTGAAATTTGATATTATCTATGGTTGCTCAAATTTTAAAAATTAAACTAGTCACATTTTACTTTCTGATCTCAAAGAGCAAAGTCAAACAAAGCAGCAGTCTTTTGAGAAGCATCTATATATTAAAACTCGCTTTATTATGATAACCGTCTGTATGTGGGGGAAGGGGGTTATTTGCACAGTGGACTTGTTCAGAGCAAAAAAAAAAAGACAAAAACCATAGATATCTGCTAATAGGTAAAAGTATGTTCAGCACAATTCCACTGTTAAAATGAGCCACTGTTAAAAAGGGGTATACTGTCCTTTTAAAGATCATGTCACTATGCTTAAATATAGGTGCCCAGCACTTATCCCACATCGGTAACCCGTTACTCATCCAGCTCTCTGCTAATCACCCGTGTCTATCACTGATACAGTTCAAAGCGCAGGAAAGCTGTAACTGGCACTGTTTATCTTTCAATCTGTCTGTACTTTTCCTAAGGCCAATGTTAATTATTGCTTGAAGCTGCATCAGGGATCAACACAACTTTCAAATGCGGGATTGAGTGTATTCACCATAAGAATGTACAGTCTATGAGTGATTTCTACAACTTTAAAATTTTGCGATTTTACCTTCGACATGCGGTAGATTAAGGGGGTTATTTGCTAAACTCCGAATGCAAAAATTACGAAAAAAATTAGTGATTTTTTTTTATAAAATCAGACCTTTAAAAAATCATGAATTTTTTGGAATTTATTAAACCCTAAGGATTGAAAAGTCCAAATCTGAAAATCCGGCATCTCAGACCTGTCGAGGTTGCATATAAGTTAATGGGAGATGTCCCAGTGATTTTTTTGTACAATACCCCCAAGATTTTGGAAGTTAAAATTCTGAAAAAAAAATTGTGAAAATCAGATTTTTTTTTTTTACGCAAATCAAATTTTCAGGAAAATGTAATAATAAATAAGCGTAAAAAACCCGAGCGGATTTCATCAGAGTTTGTAGCAGAAAATATTCAGATAAATTCGGACTTTTCTAAGGAACCACCTATATGTGCAGATGAGATTAATACTTTTTTTTTTTTGAATGTGGTAATTTTTGACCAATCCAACGCTGTTGCTGATTGCTGAAGACAGAAGAAAAAACTCTGTCTAAAATTTTGACAAATTGTACTGACCCGAAAACTCAAATTGAATTCAAATGAAATTTGATTCGAGTTTTTCTCAAAACAACTTGATTGTCAGGAAGGCTATCAACATCTTCAAATTGGTCAACGGACCTCTGCCATTGACTTGCAATTGAATTCAGCAGGTTTTAGGTGGTGAATATTCGATCTAGAACAGTTTACATGGTCGAGGTGTGATAAATTAGTGCTTTTAAATTAGAGTGCTTTTAAATCAGAGTTTTGACACAAGAAGAAATTTAAAAATGCAACTTCAAATTTACCATTCAAACCATAATAAATCTGCCCCATAGTTACACCATTAGTATAAAACTATCTGTAAAGGTAAAAGCTCACAAAACTGTGGCATGACGTTCCTCTTCACAACAAAACTCATAAAACAAATGTTTCAAATTTCCCACTTAATCATTGCAACAAATATCACTTACATTGAATCCACAATCTTCTTTGTGAGGGATTCTTGAAAACCTCGCTTTAAACCTTCTTTAAGAACATCAGACATGATGAGCGAAGGCAAACGGTCAGCTTTTTTGTCAGTTTCCAATTCTTCATTATTGCTACTTAGCCTATTAAAATATCAAAATAGTACTCAATGTGTGTGAAGTTAGAAAATACAAGATTTAAAATAAGTAAAAACGATTACTAGATCAGGATGCATGCTAAAACCTAGGCAGTACCTTTTGCTAAAATTAGCTTTTTACAAAATAATGCAAGGGACTAAAACCAGCGCTTCGTTGTTTGAACAGAGAAAATGTTGAATTACAATAAATAGAATAACTCACAGACCACAGCTGCTGAGTAGCAGTAAAGCTATGCAGTGCTGGGAGATGTGGGTTAAAGGACAAGAAAATGCACAATCGATGGGGGATGCCATGCTAGGCAGCCTCTAAGTCGGGAATGCCCATCCTTATTTACATTCAAAGCATGCAAAAAAGTTCCTAGGGTGCCAATCTGTGATTGACTATTGGTAGCCTATATATGGAATAGCATCTTAAGAGGCTCTGTTTGGCAGTACACCTATTTTTTATGGAACTAAAACTTGCCTCCAAGCCTGGAATTAAAAAATAAGCACCTGCCTTGCAGCCACTAACAATAAAATCCAAGGTGTTGGAGAGCAACATGCTGCTCACAAGCCACTGGTTGGGGATCACTGCTCTAAGTTATTCTAGTTGTTTACTTCAGACCACGGGTTGGCACCAGGTCTGGACCGAGACTCAAAATAGGCCCTGGCAATTCAGGTACACAGAGGTCCAAACAGCCCCCAACAGCCCAATAAATAACTAGTGTTTGTCTATGGCTCCTCGGGCATTTACCAGAACCCACAGATTGCCAGTCCAGGCCTGCCTGGCGCTCCACTTCTTCCAAAAATACACCAGCCAAAGTATCTGATATACTCCCGTGATTGAACCTTTCCTTGTCCTTTAACTATAGCTAAACAGTCACAGGTTGAAAAAAAAAAAAAAACTAATTAATATGCCCTACATATTTCTTTTTATCCTTACATGGCCACCATCGGTTCACATGCAAAGTCACCTGATGACAATGAATGGTTTAATGCAATTTAAAGTGATACAGTCAATAACAAGCTTTGACATATGGTATTGTGTTTTACCGTCTGCTATGTGCTGAGTTCATACCACTTAAAGGAATAGTTCAGCGTGAAAATAAAAACTGTTTAAAAAATGTTTCTAATATAGTTAGTTAGCCAAAAATGTAATGTATAAAGACTGGAGTGACTGGATGTGTAACATAATAGCCAGAACACTTACTTCCTGCTTTTCAGCTCTATAACTCTGAGTTAGTCAGCGACTTGAAGAGGGGCCACATGGTACAGACTGTTGTGAGTTTGCAATTGATCTTCAGCATTCAGCTCAGATTCAAAAGCAACAGATATGACCCATGTGGCCCCCCTTCAAGTCTCCAATTGGTTACTGCCTGGTAACCAGTCAGTGGAAACCAAGAGAGCAGGAAGTAGTGTTCTGTTAGACATCCAGTCACACCAGTCTTTATACATTATATATTTCCGCACTCCACTGGAATAAACAAAATGACCCAGGTGCTACTCCAAAGTTATCAATAACAGTCCGCTAGTAGTGAGTGCACACTGGAAACCATACAATAGGTTTGTTTAAAACTTCATTTCATTTAAGTTAATTAAAAAAACAGGCCGACGTTTCGGTCCCCTTGTAGGACCTTTATCAAGACCACAACATCTTAAATAGACAAACGTAAAGACACTCACCCAATCGTGTAAACCTGTGAAGGTCATGTGAACACAAGGAAAAAACCACTCACCAGCATGTAAAATATTAACCATATAGGTGCTGAACCACTGTGAAAAAACACAACAGTATAAAAACATTTTAAAAGCTTATAGTATGTTCATACAAAAGTTACAAAAAAGTTACAAAAAGGTTACCAGACTGCAGAGACACCTAGAAAATTAAAGAAACCAGTTTGGGAAGGCAGAGCACAGATAATACAAAGTATCACTATTTAAAGGAAGGAAAGAAGCATCTTGCTACATGGCAGAGGTGGTTACATACTATTGCAAAACATGTTACAAAAAATGTTACAAAAGAAAAAAAGGGGTTATCACCTTATAGTACTAAACTTACTCTCTCACCTCTGTTGCAAAAAACATGTTAAAGGACAATTTTCATTAAGACCTAAAGGGGCCAGAGTATTTAACTTTTTTATCCAAAAGACTTCACGTTGAAGAAGAATATTTGAGCGATCCCCACCCATCCGGAGTGGTGGGATATGATCAATGGCAATATATTTAAAAGTTGGAAGCCTATGGCCATGTTCCAAAAAATGTTTCGCAACAGGTTTTGTAGTCTTTCCATCCCTAAAAGCTGTGCTTATTGCAGACCGATGTCCATCAATTCTTAATCTAAGTGCCAAATCTGTTTTCCCTACGTAAGACAAACCGCACGGGCAAGTTATCAAATATATGACATGTGTAGTGCTGCAAGTTATATGGTGCTGAATAGCAAACCGCCTACCGGTATGTGGATGTAAAAACGATTGACCTGGAGACATAAAACGACAAGAGGTGCAGGTAGGGCATTTAAAGCACCCAGGTTTATCACCTGTCAACCAGGTGTGTTTTTTAGTACTATAGCACGACACCGGATCATTTTTAACTAATAAATCCCGTAGATTAGTACCCCTTTTATAGCAAACCAATGGGGGGGTTGGGTATAGTTTTAGCCAATTCCTTATCCACCTGGATGATATTCCATTGGTTTTTTACAAACTTGCCAATATTTGACGTGCCATAGTTAAATTTAGTGCTAAACACCATGTAAACTAGCGGACTGTCATTGATAACTTTGGAGTAGCACCTGGGTCATTTGTTTATTCCAGTGGAGTGCTGACACACCAAGGTTTTTCTATTATTATACCTACAACTGGGTATGTAGTTCCAGCACCCCTGAGTTTTGTACGATTTTTTTCCCCTTTTTTGGAATTTTTTGCTATTAGTACTAACAACAGGCATTTTCCCAGCAATGGAAGAGTACATTGATCGAGCATGCTTCTCTACTGATTATGCAGAGACATGGCACATCACTGAGGCAGACGCGGACCGCGTGCTGTGGCAACAGTCACAAAAGGATTTGCCTTACAAAACAAGCGACAGAGATGTTCTGACAGAGTGGGAGAGATTGAAGAAAAAAGAAGTGGACTTGGACTTACACTGCGTTTTTCTCTCCGATTACTATAGAGCTAAACTAATTCCACGTGGCTTCCGGATCCATAATGTGCCTACGATAGGCAGATCCAACCCGGAGTTCTGCAAAAAGTGGATCGGCGTACTGAACCGCTGCTCGTTCGACCTAATGATTCTCGTGCTGGAGTAGGTGTCGGGTGATTTCACTAAGGTGCGCAAGGCCTGCGCGTCCTTTGAGCTTGAGCATGCTGATCTACTAAAGACAAACCCGGCATCCGAATCCCTGAACAGAATCGATACACAGGTCGAGTCCTACAAACAGGAAATACTCCGGTTTAAACGTGAGAAGCTCAGACGTGTCAACGAGGATTACACCACGTTCCGTGTGTATCGCTGGCTCACAGGGGAACGACAACAGGGTCTATATAGCGGCAGATTCCGCCGTGCGACGCAAGTTGCAAAAACCCCTCAATTCAGTGGATAATAGCTCGGATGATTCGGAAGGGGACGAGAATCTGCCAGGGTCCAGGGCTTTACCTACCGCCACAGAAACTAGCGGTGAGTTACCTTCATTAAGCCCGTCTTTTTTAGAAGAACCCCCCTTGGTAACAGACAGGCCCCCGTCAGGCCGAAGAGGGAGAGGCCCAAAGGGTACCCAACGAGGAGGGGGAAGAAGGGGACGAGGACGCAGAACCTAACGGTCCCAATTTATAACTTATCCCATTATACCCTAACCGCTTCGGAGACAAGTCTTTTAAATAAGGGACTCTCATTCGTTCCCTCTGGTCGGTTCAATTCTCTGGACTGGGAAATTGACTGTTTTAAGTTTGGCTGTTTATTAAATCTGAAGGATTACTTTAAGAATACTGCTCAGGGTGCTGATGCACCCCAAACACTCAAACTAAAGAGCCTGTTTTCCCCTCCCGACTAGTAATCCGGCTATTAAACTTTTTAAACCGTCAATTGAATCTGAAGGCATTGCTAGATCTCGGTCTAATATGTACAGGGATAAATTTATCTAAACCTGAACGTGCAGCTATAAAGACCCTTACGAGTGATAACAGTATTGTCATCCGCCCCACGGACAAAGGGGGTGGCATTGTATTAATGGATTACTGTGACTATAAATCTGACATTGTTAGACTACTAGCGGAACGTAATGTGTATATTCGCTTACCGGGTGATCCACTTCCACGCTTTATGAGCAAAGTACACAGTCTTATTCTGAAAGCCTTTAATGACGATATTATCAGTGTTCAATCGAAAGATTTGACACACCTACACCCTAAATGTCCAGTATTGTACACCTTACCCAAAGTACATAAAAGCTTGACCCGCCCACCAGGTCGACCAATTGTATCAGGCCGTGACTCACTTCTTCACCCGATCGGCATTTATATTGACACTATACTTCAACCGGTGGTGCATAATACATCTACTTATCTTAAGGATACACCACATTTACTTGAGTGTCTTAATAATTTGAAATTGCCCGATGGGTGTGCTTATATGCTGGCAAGTATGGATGTTATTAGCTTGTACACTATCATCCCCCATGACCTTGGGTTGAGGGCGGTGAATGAATCCCTTGAGGCATTTAGCAACTACAATGGTCCCCCAATTTCTTTCATTCTGCAATTGCTTGAATTAGCTCTTTCGCTTAATTATTTCAGATTTGAAAATGATTATTATTTACAGCTATCAGGTACTGCTATGGGTGCGGCAATGGCACCTGCCTATGCCAACCTATTTATGCACAGATATGAGCAACAATTCATTTTGCCAAAATATGGGGACAAGCTCCTCTTTTTTCGTCGCTATATTGACGATTTGCTAATTGTATGGGGTGGCACTGAGGCACAATTTGTTGAGATGGTTGCCGAACTGAATAGGCTGGACATACGATAAACATCCCCATACTATTAACTTTTTGGATGTTACACTCACCATAAACAGTACTAAAGTGGATTATTCATTATACCGTAAACCTACGGATAAGAATGTCCTTTTACATTATTCCAGCGGTCATCCCAATTCAATAAAAAAATCTTTGCCAATATCTCAATTTTGCAGGGTGCTAAGAAATAACTCTGTGAACAGTACTCGTGAATTGCAGTTGGCTGAGATGTGGGATCGTTTTAAAGCTAGAGGTTATACTGATTGTATGCTGGAGGAAGCCTTGACCGCAGCAAGGAATCGCTTCCAAGTGCCTATAAAAAATGTAACACCATCTAACATGGTGTTTAGCACTAACTTTAACTATGGCACATCAAATATTGGCAAGTTTGTAAAAAAACAATGGAATATCATCCAGGCGGATAAGGAATTGGCTAAAACTATCCCCAATCCCCCATTGGTTTGCTATAAAAGGGGTACTAATCTACGGGATTTATTAGTTAAAAATGATCCGGTGTCGTGCTATAGTACTAAAAAACATACCTGGTTGACAGGTGATAAACCTGGGTGCTTTAAATGCCCTAACCTGCACCTCTTGTCGTTTTATGTCTCCAGGTCAATAGTTTTTACATCCACATACCGGTAGGCGGTTTGCTATTCAGCACCATATAACTTGCAGCACTACACATGTCATATATTTGATAACTTGCCCGTGCGGTTTGTCTTACGTAGGGAAAACAGATTTGGCACTTAGATTAAGAATTGATGGACATCGGTCTGCAATAAGCACAGCTTTTAGGGATGGAAAGACTACAAAACCTGTTGCGAAACATTTTTTGGAACATGGCCATAGGCTTCCAACTTTTAAATATATTGCCATTGATCATATCCCACCACTCCGGATGGGTGGGGATCGCTCAAATATTCTTCTTCAACGTGAAGTCTTTTGGATAAAAAAGTTAAATATTCTGGCCCCTTTAGGTCTAAATGAAAATTGTCCTTTAACATGTTTTTTGCAACAGAGGTGAGAGAGTTAAGTTTAGTACTATAAGGTGATAACCCCTTTTTTTCTTTTGTAACATTTTTTGTAACATGTTTTGCAATAGTACGTAACCACCTCTGCCATGTAGCAAGATGCTTCTTTCCTTCCTTTAAATAGTGATACTTTGTACTTTGTATTATCCGTGCTCTGCCTTCCCAAACTGGTTTCTTTAAGTTTCTAGGTGTCTCTGCAGTCTGGTAACCTTTTTGTAACTTTTTTGTAACATTTGTATGAACATACTATAAGCTTTTAAAATGTCTTTACGTTTGTCTATTTAAGATGTTAATTTTAAACAATCATGGTCTTGATAAAGGTCCTAGAAGGGGACCGAAACGTCGGCCTGTTTTTTAATTAACTTAAATAAAATGAAGCTTTAAACAAACCTATTTTATGGTTCCCAGACTGTTATATATATATATATATATATATATATATATATATATATATATATATATATATATATATATATATATATATATATATATATATATATATACACACACACACACACACACACACACACACCTCCTATACTGATCAACTCCTTACAAAAAGTAAGGACATTACCTGCTATCATTTCCACATACAAGAGCGAAAGGTTCACTGGATGCTTCCTCCATCTCTTCAGTCTGGGCCAAATGCATGACTGATAAACCAGATTCAGAATATTGAATGGCGGTGGTTCTCTCTGGCTTACAATTAGAATCCCAGCAACTCCTTGATATTTCACCTTTTAAAATACCGGCTGAGGAATGGGATGCAGTAGCTTCAGGAAATACAGGGACTTCTGAATGTTCTGAAATTCTCCTTTTTTTCAACGGACACCTTAACACAAAACGTACAAGTTATATTCAGCATTATTTAAACATAATAGAGCCTCAAGGGGTTGCTGTTTTGCAAGGCTCCGCAGCTTTCTCATATAGAATGATCTGATGGCTGCAGTGTACTATATGGTTTTGTTCATTAAAGGGGAACGGTCACTACTGGGTAGGGGGAAAATCACAAAGATGAGTTTCTCAACCCAACATTTTTTATCTGTTTGCAAAAACACTGGCTGGCTGTGAGTCAGACACATTTCACCTACTCCTTTGTCCAGGTTGTCCTGGAAAAAAAATTCCTTTTTTTCCAGGACAACCTAAACTTTCTATTTCCTCCTTAAGGGTGGTGGCACATGGGAAGATTAGTCGCCAAGTGACAAATCTATGCGTTGGCAAGAATACAGATCGCCAGCGGGATGGCATACGTATTGCTTCGGTTTTCCGAAAACGCCCGTAGTTTCCTCGTGAGCAGGGTTGTTCACACTTGAGTTAACTTTTACTATGATGTAGAGAGAGTGATATTCTGATACAATTTGCAATTGGTTTTCATTTTTTATTATATGTGATTTTTGAATATTTAGCTTTTTATTTAGCAGCTCTCCAGTTTGCAATTTCAGCAATCTGGTTCTTAGGGTCCCAATTACCCTAGCAACCACTGATTTGAATAAGAGACTGAAATATAATTTTTATTAATATAATTATTAATAAATAATATGAAAGCCGGAAAGTCAGAATAAGAAGGCAATGATTAAAAAACTATACAAAATAAATAATGAAGCCCAACTAAAAAGTTGCTTAGAATTGGCCATTCTATAACATACTAAAAGTTAACTTAAAGGTGAACTACCACTTTAATATATAGTGTGCTGTTTTTCACTACAAGGCTACTGGACATAATTTAACATGTGTATAATGTAACTGTGTGGTCAGCCCATTTAAAAAAAGTGGTAGTTGCTCACTACAGGACTCTGCTTGCTAGAGCACTTTTCCAAAAAAAATTCACAGTGCACATGAATTTTTGGGCATACAGCGATGCAAAGTTTGCCATTTCGCAGGCTGTCTTTCCACATATTATAACTGCTTGCTTTAACATCAGTTATCCTATGCACAGAAAGAGAATGTTATATCAAATAACTCCCTTCAACATGTCAACATGCTTCAGCTAACAACTAAACTACTACAATAGAATACCATAATTTGGTTTCAAAGAATAGTGAATATTAAATGTATGATTTAAATAAGTTTCAAGGCTACAACTCCTGGCAACACTGTGTACCCAAGAGGTCAAGTCCTGCTCTACTGTCTATAAAACTACTGTACTAACAAATATTATACTTACTGAATCAGGCCCGGACTGGCAATCTGTGGGTTCTGGCAAATGCCAGAGGGGCTGCTGTATGGTTCCATAGAAAGTTACCATATAGTGGGCTGGTAGGGGCTGTTTGGGCCTCTGTGCACTTGGAATAGCAGGGCCTTTTGTGACTGCCAGACCAGGCCTGTACTGAATCCTGTAATATGCTAACCTGTTCAGTGGCAAAGTCTGTGAATCAAAAAAGGTCTCACTTACTCAAAGATATCCTCCTCTCTTTTATGTTTACTTCTTGTGGAAAGTGGGAACCTACAAAAATAAATTTAAAACATTGAATAATCAGGACCCGTTATTTAAAAGTAAGTAGTATTAAAAGAACAGAGATAGATATACACACACACACACACACATCTACTTATACAGGTATGGGATCCGTTATCCAGAAACCCGTTATCGAGAAAGCTCCAAATTACAGAAAGGCCATCTCCCATAGACTCCATTTTATCCAAATAATCCAAAGATTTAAAAATTATTTCCTTTTTTTCTCTGTAATAATAAAACAGTAGCTTGTACTTGATCCAAACTAATATATCATTTATCCTTACTGGAAGCAAAACCAGCCTATTGGGTTTAATTAATGTTTACATGATTTTCTAGTAGACTTAAGGTATGAAGATCTAAATTATGGAAAAATCTTATCCAGAATACACCAGGTCCCAAGCATTCTGAATAATAGATCCCATACTTGTAAAATACACTATATATATATATATATATATATATATATATATATATATATATATATATATATATATATATATATATATATATATATATATATATATATATATATATATACATATACACAGATGCATAAATATATAGTCCTCTAATTCAAACAGCTTGTCATATAACAATTAAGTTTTAAACATAAAATTATTATTGCAAGATCTTACCCAGAACAAGTAGCCGAGTATCCCAAATCTCCTCCAGAATCAGGAGATAATATAGCATTTTGCATAAAAGTTAAACCTCCACCAGTCAAGCTGGGAGACGGATTGCAGAGACTAAAATATGTATTATCAAAGTTCACAGAACATCCCATTGAAGCAGGGTTTACTGGGTTATCATTGTTCATTTCAGCAGAAAGAAATTGGGTATCTAATGAACTCTGGAGATTTGCACTTTGATAGAATGAGTCTGAAGACTGATGAAAATCCATTCTATACAGCATGCCATTAAATGGGGTGCCAACTGCAGCCATTCCAGCTTCCCTCTGCAACATATAAATAAAAGAGAATCATTATAATGAAAAATAATAGCTGTACTCTCTTTGCATTTGTTCTAAACATTTTGCTAACGTGCCATCAACCCTTTCACCAAAGAATAAAAAGCTGCAGCCCTTCTACAGCTTTTTATTCTTTGGTGAAAGGGTTGATGGCAAGTTAGCAAAATGATGCATTTAAAGTCCCGCTAGTATTTTTCAACGGACCAAACAACATAGTAACATTGTAAGTTAGGTTGAAAAAAAAGACATGTCCATCAAGTTCAACCTCATAACTTTTTATTTAACCTGACAGTTGACATATGCTGGAACGTTAAAGATTACGTTACGGTTACTTTTATTTTAAAATCGGGTTCTTTGATTTACCACTTCAGAAGCGTCATGCTGTAAAGACTATATAGATATGTGCATGTTTTTCATACATTTCTGTCAGTTTTGGCCTGAATTGTTTTTTTTGAGTGTGTTGCTCCCAAAGACTGATCTGACGCAACGATTTCTGGTGAAATAATGGCAAAGCCAAATAAAAAACCAGGCCAACCCATAGACGCAAAGATCCACTCGTTTGGCGACATTGCCAAATGAGCGGATCTTTCCCCGATATGCAATTAACGAGCATGGCTATATCGGGGTAATCTGATTGTTAGGCCGAACGATCCAATTACGATGTGCAATTGCTGCCGCGGGATTGGTCGTTCAAAATCAAACCTGACCGATCGACCAAACGAACGATCTCCGCCGGACGAAAGATGTTGGCACTCACCACACACGATCCGAAAATAGTAGGATAGGATCTGTGAGGCCACCTTTATCCAAGTTTCCTATGTGTCTGCCCATGACATCACAGGGGTTGGATTGTCAAGGAAGGGGGCTCTCATACTGTATCTGTTGCCAAAAAACAAGTCATATTGTGCAGTTAAAAAAAATAAACATCGTAGAATGAAAGTAACTGTGTAAGCTGTATCATGAAAGTTTTGATGGTGACAGGCATAATGGTGCATGCAGGAATGAGCCATGTCAGAGCAGGGGGGGGAGCTGAGCACCAATCAGTGTAGATTTTTGGAGAATGTGTATTTGTTCTCCTGGAGACCCAAGGTTAAGGTCATGAAAGGAGAGACGTGGGTGAAATCATATTCGCTGCTACAAATGGCCTGGCTGGCGAGCTGCTTGTTAATAGCAATGTCCCCAACACGTGTGTCTGCATGGTACGAGCCAAGGCTTGTGTACTCATTGGCCCGGAGACATCGCTGCACAATGTAAGAGCCGGCGCCTCACAGAACGTAACGCGCATGTAGCTGGCTGCCGGACAGTGGCCATACTGTGTGCTGATTAGAGCTGGAATTGACACCGAAGTAGATCTATGCAGAAACGCAATGAGTTTCAGTGCAACAGAGACAACATAGAACCACCGAACAGCAAGTGCAGCTTTATAGGCGCCACATCTCCGGGCCCGGGCAAAAGGCCAAATCAGCAAGCAGCCCAATGCAACGTTACAGGTGCCACCACAGCACCGACCTCCACTCACCGCCACTTCCGCTCACGCCCACGGCCCCTTCTATGAACTCGGCAGCTCCCTCAACCCCGTTTTCTTGCACTGGTCCCGTGACACAAATGTCGCGCCGTTCTTTCCCAGCTCCAGCTGATAGCAGCCAGAAGGCGGAGCTTGGCGGCCACGTGACGCGCGGCATGTTTCTAGAAGGCTCTCAATGTTTCTGTCCGCCGAGATATAGGGGCGTTGCCAAAGGGGGCGGGATACAAGTGTGGGACTGTATTAAACGCCTCATAAGGGAAGCGTCGCTTTACCTGTGCTCTTATTGGTCGTAATAACAGTAGTCATATGGGTAGCAGGAGCTTGTAGCTAGTGAACGATAGAAACAAGTAATAAAGGTGTGTTAGAAATAGGGTAGCTGTAGCCCCTTTTGCCGGTGGCTAAACCAGAACAATGTGGGCGGGGCAGATAGCATTGGCTTGAAGTAGTGATCTTGGAGTGGGCATGATGACGTCAGAGACAGGCACAATGATGTCATGGAGCTATGATGCTGGGTCAGGGTTATTACATCACTTATATGCAAATGAATGATTTGGCACTTGCACAGGGCCGCCATCAGAAATCACGGGGCCGTACAGCAAATTTTTCTGGCCCCCTGGTCCTGCCCACCCTGGCCCCCAAGCCCCACCCCCCATATCCCGCCCACACCACAGAAAGAAACCTGTGCTAAAAACGGAAAACCCCCTCACTCACAAGTTATAAAAACCCATCGGTGGTCAGGGTCCCTTTATAATTTAAAAAAAAAAAATTGGCAGCCAGGGTTCCACATAAAAGTTTTTAAAAAAACATTGGTGGTCACGGCCTCCCTACAAGTTAAAAAAATCATTGATGGTCAGCCCCCCCCGCCCCTAAAAATAAAAAATTGCGTCAGGGCCCCCCATACATTTTTTACAAAAACATTGGTGGTCAGGGCCCCCTACAAGTTTAAAAAAAACATTGGTGGCAAGGGCCTATAGAGTATTAAAATAATACATTGGTGGCCCATGACTGGGTGCGAAACGCGTAGGGCGGATGGAGTTGCAAATATACATGTTTAACTTTGTATAAATAAAAATATTTTTTAACTAATTTTCTTTAGTCCTGTGGATCTATTTGAGTGCTGGTCGGCCCCGCTTTTTCCACATATCTATTGTCGTACCGTTCTCTAAAGCTGGGGGTCTGGGGCTGGTGCACCTGGACCACATTTACTATTTGGTGAGTCATTTACAATTAATTCTGGAGCACCACTTTTCTTCCTACTCTTGAAATAAAAAAATAAAAAAACACACATTGGTGGCTTCAGGACTTCAACTTCGTCTATGCTCGTGACTTCGGGTCTTTTCGCTGCTTCAGGACTTTAACTTCCTCTATTTTGTGTGACTGCAGGTGACTGCAGGTCTTTTCGCCGCTTCAGGACTTCAACTTCAGCTATTTTCATGGCTTCGGATCTTTTCGCCACTTCGGACGTCGGCTTTTCGGTGGTTCGGGAGTTCGGAAGTGGCAGCACAGCTTCTGCTTCGGGTAATATCACTCCAACTTGTGCAAGTGCAGCAGTAAAGAGTGACAAGTTTATCAGCGCACAAGTCACATGACTGAGGGCAGCTGGGAAACTAAGAACGTAGCCCCACATTGGATTTCATTCTTCTGATTAAAAACCTCCTTTTTAAGTTGGGTTCAATTAGATTTTCTAATATAGCCTTGAGATCATGTTTTAACATTTAGCTGAAAGTTAATCTGACTTGTTTTTAATAGAAGCAATATACTGTACAAATAATAATTGGCTAATAAATACTGTAAACAGATCTCACACTACTGTTTTTTTCCTGGTGAATAAGATTAACCACCCTGTCCCAAGTAGTTCTACTTCAGCTCCCCTAAGCATTTCCACCATCCCTCCCCTCCCTTTAGTGGGAGGGCTTTATGGGAGTCATGTGATCAGTAAACTACAAAACAAGAGCTAAGGTTAACCCTCGTGCAGTCTACAATTCTTCTGCCAGGGAGAACGCTTTCTACCTAGAGCAGCACTTGCAACTAAGTGTGGTAAGAAACTGATATTCATCCCTTCCAACTACTAATGTGATCAGAAATAGTTATTAAGGAACGCATATTCATTCCTTTCAACTCCTGATGTGGTCACAAATGTTTATTAAGGAGCTAATTTTATACATTCCAGCTATCAACGCTTCGGATATGTTTAGGGCTATTTAAAAAGGACTTCAGGTTTAGCAGTGCAGCTATTTACAACATCTGTGTTCAATAACAGCTGGAGGGCTTCAGGTTGGACATCTCTGGTGTATATACTGAATATATACTGTATCCAACAACTGCTACACAGTATACTGCTTCCTCTCATTTTTATCTGCCCCCATTCAAAAGTTGCTGGCTGTTAATAGCATATGCTGTCTAAATCCTGCCCTAAAATTCTGCCCTGGGCCAGGTCTTAGATGGATGTACATATATACAGTACCTGCTTGGTGAATTGCACCCTGTCCCTTCCCTCTGTTTGCAACACAGATGTCAAACTTGTGGCCCATGTCAAGAGCCACCAATGCACTGCATTAATCACCAGCATGAAGCAGTTTCATACCCTGCCCTATAATGTTGCTGGAGGTAAAATAGTAAACTACACTTTTGCCCCATGCCGTAACCAGGGCCTGTATATGGACCCACAGGTGCCTATATAAAAAGTTACCCCCTTTGAAAATGTCCCTGCTGGAAACGTCTTATAAAATCCAACGACAGATCTGAGGGGGTTGGGGTTATTAATCTTGAACTGGCTGTAACCCATGGGTGCCAATCAGGGTTTATATTTGTTCATACTTGTCAAATTCCAGCAGACCCTCAAGGCTGGATCTAGGGGTGGGCAAGAGCTGTGTGTCTAGCGTGCAGCAGGTTTGGGCTAGCAACCAGCAGCTGGAGGTGAGCAATTGAGGATTGCGCCCTGGGGAGCCAGGAGCAGCAATGTTGTCAGTGGGTATGAGTGAAATGTTGAGGGGTGCCAGTACAACTAGCTGGGCACTGCAGTGCTATAACTGCTGGGGGGGAGCCACAGAACCGATAGGCAGTTTCAGTATTTCTTTATGAAAAATGCCTTCTTCAAATTTAGGGGGGCCCGAAAATGATTTTGCTGTATGGTCCCGTAACTTCAATTTACGCCACTGGAAGCAAGAGTTAAAGGCACTGAGACCTATATCAACATGCTTTAACAAAAGGATAGGATTACATTTAACACTTATTTTGTAATGTCAGTGATATTTGCACTGCTTAATCCTGCGTTAGGGATTATAAATGACTGGAACACATCACATGTGCCTGCTTCATTAACTGAAGGCAAAGGCCAGAGCAGATAGTCATTTATTGCATCTGCTAGTGCATTCCTGGAAGCTTGCTTCTTGTGACATACTGTAATTTCCCCTTTACATGTGGAAATTGTTCTGCTGACTGAGTTTTTTTTCCCATGGTTAAGGAGTTACATTGTGAAACGTATATGTTCTTAAAGGGATACTGTCATGGGAAAAAAATTTTTTTTCAAAATGAATCAATTAATAGTGCTGCTCCAGCAGAATTCTGCACTGAAATCCATTTCTCAAAAGAGCAAACAGATTTTTTTATATTCAATTTTGAAATCTGACATGGGGCTAGACATTTTGTCAATTTCCCAGCTGCCCCAAGTCATGTGACTTGTGCTCTGATAAACTTCAATCACTCTTTACTGCTGTACTGCAAATTGGAGTGATATCACCCCCTCCCTTTTCCCCCCCAGCAGCCAAACAAAAGAACAATGGGAAGGTAACCAGATAACAGCTCCCTAACACAAGATAACAGCTGCCTGGTAGATCTAAGAACAACACTCAATAGTAAAAACCCATGTCCCACTGAGACACATTCAGTTAAATTGAGAAGGGACAACAGCAGCCTGCCAGAAAGCATTTCTCTCCTGAAGTGCAGGCACAAGTCACATGACATGGGGCAGCTGGGTAATTGACAAAATGTCTAGCCCCATGTCAGATTTCAAAATTGAATATAAAAAAATCTGTTTGCTCTTTTGAGAAATGGATTTCAGTGCAGAATTCTGCTGGAGCAGCACTAATAACTGATTCATTTTGAAAAAAAAAAAACATTTCCCATGACAGTATCCCTTTAATAAGAGGATAAAAAAGATTCAATTAAGTAACAGGTTTTCTGACCACACCAGGCAAAGCATGGAACCATGTGTTAATAGAAAGACAGGCAGCAGGAATAATTCCAGTGCCAGTGCCTACAGTCAGTGAAATGAGCTATCAAAAGAGATAACCCAAAAATTCTCCAGTTTAGAAACAAGCCATTGCCATTCATGTCACTGTATCACATTAGGGAGCAAGCACACGGGCAGATTCGGGGAGATTTAGTCGCCTGGCGACTAATCTCCTCTTCTGCAGGTCGACCACCTCCCCGAACTGCCTTCCGCCTGCTATAATGAGAAAATGCCAGCGACAATGCACTCGCGGCGCTTCGATTTCCGAAGTCGCCTGAAGTTTCAATGTGAGGAAACTTCAGGCGACTAAATGTCCCCGAATCTGCCCGTGTGCTAGCTCCCTTAGCTTTAAAGGGAAATGGCTTCTACAGAACACTTCAATGGGAAGCAGGACGCGTTTCAAGAAAGTTAAATTTATTGTTATTACAGTATGTGTATACCTGTTAATGTTTTCATTATTTTTCCCTGACAGGCAATGGCTTATGTGTGGCTGGGCATTGCTGTTTTATTGCAATGTCTTCTTACACCAGTGAAATTATGTGGTAAGTGCAATCATTTTTGTCCCCAAATATCACATAGAGAAAAGCCGAAACGCTAAATGGTACATTTTTGCAAATATAACTTTTGCAAAAAAGTGTGTTTCCTTTACATCTGTTATTTTTACTGCCTGCTTGGGGTAAGACAGGACCAAAAGTTTTAAACACAAATTTGCCACGCATTTTGATGTAATTAATAAATGTCATATTTATATTGTTATATTGTTAAAGATAAGCCTTTCACTCTTACTAGACAGAAGCTCTGTCCTGTGATACCTATGATGCATGAGAAATGATACCCTCTTGCTTTCCTTGAAGTAGTTATACCTGGCCTGCAGCCCCCGCAGCAACTATTAGCTGAAACTTATATAGACAGTCCTAGAGGGCTCTATACATAGCAATGCTATCTGACTTTTTGCACACAATGTTCCTAGAAGCTTCACTACACTAGGCCAAATTATTTTAAATTTGTGACATCACACAAATAAATGCCAATCTCCTTTAATCTTACTTCTCTATAATCTCCTTTTGTTACAACCTCCTCACCTACTGTTTTTCTCACTAACTTCCTCTCTTCAAACTATTTTTCTACTTATGCTATATTTAGTATAAAACTGAAGAATCAAAACACAACCCACATTTGTGATGTCATATGAAGCCCCAGGGCAGGCTGTGGGTGTTTAATCTACTGACCAGCCACATACAGCCCATAGACCTCCATTTGAGCAGTCCTGCTTGAGATATGTTCTATTGACCATAACATAGCCCTTTCTCACAACAGCATTTGACTTATTCACACAAATTCCTAATAAGGGTTTGTTCATTATGATGGGGGGCTTCTACTGATCTCTATTTAAAAGTAGGACAATAAATGCAAGAGTCAAATGATCTTATGCATGCAATGTTACTGTAAATTATCAGTTTTAAATGTGAGAATAAGCGGCACTTGTTTGGAAGCTGCAGCAGCTTGGTCATTTGCCAGTTGAAAGTTTTTACTAGGGTGTGTTTCACGTCTGTCAGACTCAGAGCAATAATTTGGGGCAAGGCCTGATGGCAGCATATGAATTGTTATTTATTATTTCTTCTGTTTGTTAAAACACTTTTTTCTGCATTAAGAAATTCCAGAGGGTAACACTCGCCTGATCCGTTCCTTAAATCTGAAACTACTGCGATCAACAATTGACAACTCTGGTGAGCCCAATCCAAGTATCTATATCGGACTTCGTCTTTCAGAAGACCACAGTCTTGAAAGAGAGGCGGATTATCTCAAAAAACTTAAAACATCACTTGAGACTATTACTGCAAGGTAACCTGCTACAGTACATTCTGTCATAATTATGGAAATTGTCTAGCTACATTCAAGTTCAATTTCATGTTATTTAGTCAAGAAAATAACACGACTGATATTTATCATTCAGGGTTTAACACAACATATACATATTTCTCCTGTGCAACCATCATGCCTTTGTACATGCTTTTCTGCTTACTAAAATACATGCAGACATACACAATAAAGTAGCTTGTCAAAATAATACCCTAATATAGAAGTAGGAAGCTCACCAAAACCGGCTTTCTGAGGCTGGTTCCATAGTCTACAATCTGACTATGGGTAACATTTATTACACAGAACAGGCCACACACTTGCAGAACCATCAGGGGAAGGAGAAGGCATGTGCTAATGCATAGATGTATTAAAAGCAACTTATTTTGCCATCCTAAGCAAATATTTTAAGTAGGGATTAAGAGGGAATGCCTGTATGATGCATTTGGTTGTTCATACTGGATTGTCCTCATGTTTGTTAATGTACATGTGTATCAAAGTTCTCTGGCTTTTCCCTTGCCATTCTTAATTGAACACTAAAGTCATTAACTGTTATGAAGAAAACACATACATTATATATGTTAATAGTTTGGTTTAAACTATTTTAGGTCAAAATCTTTTTTTTTTTACCTATCTCATACACCAACTTTCTTTGAAGCTGTCCTGTTGGTCTTGCACCTGCCACTGACCAGTTAGTTAAGGCTCTAATATACATTAAGGAATAAATAACCATTTTTGTTTCACCATAAGCTACGGTATATGAAAAATAATTTTTCCACTTTAAATCTCACACCAGTCCTGTTTTCTGCTGCAGCTCAAAGACCAACAATCAAGATCAACCAACTACCGGAATTCTAGCTCTCTACCTGATGGCTCTGAAATCATCTTGTGATGATATGGAGAAGCCTGAAATGATGAGGTTAATCACACGCCTTAAACACCAGCTCCACAAGGAAAAGAAACAAATCAGTAATAACAAAAAGCTTTATTCTTTACAAACATTGATCTGTATAGCATCACCTAGCCACCTGTAACCAGTTTGGTTATGTCTAGACGTAAACCAGCTATGATGTTGGTGGATAATCTGATAATTCAGTGTACCAGTAAAAAATGTTTACTGCTAATCCTACTTCCTTATTATGCAATATTGTTTCATCAAACTCAAACATCAATTATCCCCACCCTTAGGGATTTCAGCCAATGTTTGTGTCTATATATGTTCAAGGCAAGGTCTGTGCCCTTGGCATCTTTCTCTCCTTTGTATTATCTAACCCACACTAATGAAGTACTGACTCATTTACCAGACACAAACATTTCATAACTGGTTTCCTTACTTTTAAACTTTTTCTAGATGCCCACAGTAGGAAAAGTCCCTTTGGTGTCTCATAGGTTTTATTGTTTCTCCACTCTAATGGGCCTCTGAGCAATGGAAACTTTTTTAACAAGAGTATAAACCCAAAAAATAATTTTTGTCTAATGAAAGAAAATGTTATTCTAAGCAGCTATTCTTTGCAATTTACAGAAAAGTGCCATAGGGGCAAATTCACTAACCTCCAAAAATTCGCCAGCGACAGCTTCGCTCACAGCGCAACACTTCACCAGGAGTAGATTTGCCAGGTCAATGCTAATTCACTAAAATCCGTCCAGGGCGCCGAATACTAAAGTTGCGCTAGCATTACTGCGCCAAGCGAAGTTGCGCTAGCGTTGACTAATTTGCATATGGAGGGAAGTTGAAGTTGAATGGACTTTATGTTGCAGAAAATACATTACACTACACAAGCCCGGGAAACCTTAATAAAATAAAATAGAGTTGTTATATTGCCCTACACATGAGCCCAGTGTATAGTTTATGTGCCATATGTTAGGAAATGTAGGGGGGAAGACTATTACCCAAAATTACACTCTTTTTCAGCCTATCACCCTGAAAAAAGGAAAAGACGCTAGCATTTTTTGGGACATTTTTCAACAATTTTTTTAGGAACTCCTATCTACTCTATTGCACTTCGCCTGGTCTGAGGTGGCGAAGGCAAGTCTGGAGCAAGAGGTAACGTTCAGTAAAACCCGCGTCTTAGAGAGAGTTACGTCCATTTGCCAGATCGCAAATTCGCCTGGCCTTAGGGAGCGAAGTACCGCTATAGTCTATCTCCTTCGCTAGCAAAATTATGCCAGCGACCGTAAATCGGCGAAGTTCCAAAATGACTTCACGCTGTCGAATTTTCACTAGCGTTAGACACTTAGCCCTGTGTTTGGCCAGTAATCTTTGGCCTTGTAAATAATGGAGTCCCACAGAGTAGCAGTTATAAGGGCTTATTTAGAAGCGAATAATGCCCATAGGAGCAGCTCTTTGTGCTCCAAAATGGAATGCAAAGAACTGCTCCTCTCAGATCAATACAGCTTGCATTTGTTTGGCAGAAATGTATATATGTGAAAGGCAGGCTGAGGGGGGTAGCACATAGGGGTCACCTATGACACCCCCTACTGTCCCCCTATTTTGCTCAGCATTCAGACAGGCTTTTGGAACTTAATTCCACTCACTAAATCAGCACAAAGGGGTGCAATTTTGTGCCCCTTACTGCTGTAGCTCTATAAATACATGTTAATTATAATAATAACTCTTGAGGCAGGGGATATGAAAGATATAAAGATCCCTGTAGTCAGAGTAAGAGTAAGTGACAGATTGAAATTCTCTAACAAAACTTGCTTAAAGGAATGGTAAACCTTTAACAAATCAATGTAAAATTGATCAAAGTGACATAAGTGCTTTGAAATCGAATATGTTGTTACAGCTGTTGTGCCAACAGCACCACCTGTGGACTGTCCCCATGTTGCTCAGTTGATTAAAGGCACGAGAAACATTTTCACATGACTTTCCTAAACACAGCAACATCTGAATCTCTTTCTTCTGATACATTCTGCCAACTGGATGACAGTTAGATAAAGGCCAGCAGGTGGAGCTGCAGTACAAACAGCATTTGTGCCAATATCCTTTGAGTGCAAAAGTGCTTGCAATACCACTCTTGGCAATTTAACATTCATTTGCTTTAAAGATTCACATGTCTTTTCAAACTTTAAACAGAAAGCACATTCTTCCATACAGGGAGCCTGTGGGCTAAACTCTGTCTTGCATAAGGCATTATTGTCTAACATGGGCATGACTGATATCTGCCTACAGGTTCTGTCCAGGAAAATACATTTCTGCTGCTACACAATAATACCAATGAAGGAAAAGAGAAGCGGTGGCTTGAGATAGACTGAGGAAAAAGAAGTGATTTTTTTAGGACCATCATAAAGTATAATGCTTATATTGCTACTGTGTCTATTACTTGCTACTGAAAGAAAATTATTTTTGTTTTTATACCAGATGAGAAAGATGATCCTCTGACCAACTACTTCCAGTACAGCCTTGGGCTAATAGCTTTGTGTATACATGACAAAAAGGTGGATGAGCATGTGATTCAAAAACTGATAAATGTGGAAAAAAAGGATGGGTTTGTCCATGGTGATACAGTCTCTGTAGGTAAGAATATACCTATAATAATGGAGAATTGGTATTATTACAGAAAAAACAAGCTTACTTGTAAGTCTTCCGAAATCAAAGCTTTTCCAGAGTAAATGAATATGCCTATAGTGATGCATCATTAGCCTTTGGTTCGGCTCTGCCTTCTCAAGATATTTTTTTTTGCTTTTGCAGACACAGAAGCCATGGCAGGACTTGCATTCTTGTGCTTGAAAAACTCAGGTCTGTATTCGCCTACCCTGACAGCAGAAATGAACCTTGCCATCGCCAATGTAAAGCAAAAGATTATCAAGTCTAAAAATGCAGAGGGTGCCCTTGGGAACATTTACAGCACACCGCTAGCTGTACAGGTAAGTGTCAAGAAACACAAATTACAATTACACCAGGATGAAGGGACTAATTCATCACACAGTCATCTGCTTGAAATAAATGTATAATAATCACAATCATTTGCCACTACAACTTTCCAGCAACTTTCTGCCATTTTAACAAATTTCGAATTGGGCCTAGACTCTCTGTTAACATTTTCAAGTCTTGCCTTATGGGGTGGCAGGAGCTTACCTTGTGATAACTGAATTTGATTTTAGTGTTCATTTAAACAACTATCTAATTCTTGAGAAGAAATGTCAGAAACCTTACTACTGCTGCTGGGTTTGTATCAGTCGGGATCTTTCACTACAACCCCAGGCCTCTCTGCAGCTAGCTCCAGATAATATACTAGAAAGAAATGGATTTACTCAATTTATGAATTTGACTTCTGAGATATGGTGACCCCTAAGGTGTAGATAAACTATAACCACTATGAAAAAGGAAAGGAGGACAACCCTCTTTGTGGTCCCATAAATATTGAATGCCTTAAAGAGGTTGTCCACCTTTGAGTTAACTTTTAGTATGATGTAGAGAGTGATATTCTGAGACAATTTGCATTTTTTTATTATTTAAAGTTTTTGAGTTATTTAGCTTTGTATGCAGCAGCTCTTCAATTTGCATTATAAACAATCTGGTTGCTAGGGTCCAAATTACTGTAGCAACCATGCATTGATTTGAATAGGAGAGGACCTAACTAGAAAGATGAACAATAAAAAGTAGCAGTTATAACAAGTGTGTAGCCTTACAGAGCATTTGCTCTTAGATGGGGTCAGCGACACCCACCTGAAAGCTGGTAAAAGTCAGACGAATAAGGCATATTATTATAAAACTATAAATAATGAAACCCAATGAAAAAGTTGCTTAGAATTGACCATTCTATTACATATCAGGCACCTTTAAGTTAACCTTTAAATTAACTTTTTATATGATGTAGATACTGAAATTCTGAGACAATTTGCAATTGGTTTTCCACTATATGTGCTGCAACAACTCCACCCTAAAATAAACCAAGAATCAATATATTAAAACTAGTTGTTCAGTTTTGAATTACATTTTAGCCTGATGTAGAGAGTGTTATTGAAGCAATTTGCTGGTTTTTATTTTTTATTATTTGTGGTTTTTCAGTTATTTAGCTTTTTATTCAGCAGCTCTCCAGTTTGCAATTTCAGAAATTTGGTTGCTAGGGTCCAAATTACTCTAGCAACCATGCACTGACTTGAATAAGAGATTGGAATATGGATTGGAAAGTATCTGAATAAAAAGATAAGTAAGCAATAACAAATACAATAAATGTGTAGCTTTACTGTGCATTTATTTTTTGATGGGGTCAGTGACATTTCAAAGCTGGAAAGTGCCAGGAGAAGGCAAATAATTAAAGAACAACTGAAAAGTTGCTTAGAATTGGCCATTCTATAACATACTAAAAGTTAACATGAAGGTGAACCACCCCTTTAATAGTTATTAATAGTTATTAAAGTAACTGGTGCTGTGTTATAATGCTAAAATATTTAATTTGATCAAGATGTTTGAACCGAAAAACTTTTGTATAAGAACTGAATAACAAAAAACGTCATTAATAAATCAATTATTTCATCAATAATTATTAAAGTGATTGATTCTCTATAACTATGCTGGAAGGTATTATTTCATTCATACATTTTGAGCCATGGAAACCCTTGTTGGAATATTAAATAAAAAGAAGCTTGATAGAAGAGAGGAGATGTCCCAGATATTAATTTCTAATACCTATGGATACAACTACGTGGGAGGCTGGAAATAAATGATGCACAAATTAGGGGACAAGAAGGTTATAAACCTACCTGCCTCCCCCCACCTGCCTGCTTCTCATGAATACAGTATTGCCAAACCTAGACATCATGTATTCATTCATACACGCACATACAACTGAGCAACAATTCAGGAGAAGTGCATGGCAGTTGCACTTGGTTTTTTACGCCCTGCACACCCTAGTATGTTTTATATAGGGGATACAAATATTTCTGCTTTTCTAGTTTCTTTCTGCTTTGGGATCCACAAAAGATATCGAAGAATGTCCGAAGGCAATCAGTGTCCTGCTGGAAGCAATGAAACAGGGGAAATTCTCTAACCCAATGATGATGTCTCAGTTAATGCCTGTTTTGCACCAGAAGTCTTATCTGGATGTAGCTAATATAAAATGCACTGGTAACAAAGGTGAGTATGTGAATCAGAAAATACTGAAATTATGGAAATTTACTGTTGCTGTAGCTGGAATATTATTCAAATAAATTCGTTTTTATTTTAAATGCACCATCTGTTGGAGCCAGTGATTTGGTGTTTGGTTCAGTTCTGCAGGTATTCTAATATTTGTAACATTGACTTAGTTTTTAATATCCAACAAACGAATTACCAGCTTATCCCCAATCTTTGCAATAGCAGGCACTCCTTTCAAAGGTCACACCGTATAGACCTCAATTAGCATCAACAAAAGGATAGTGAAAGGATGCCATAGACTGCAGAGCTCTGCTGCGTTAGTGCTTTATTGTACACACGACATGTTTCGAGTCACATGGACCCTTTCTCAAATGTGTTTTTAATATTACATTTTACGTTTTATTCCTGTTGCAGATAACCTGGTTTTAAACCCCAGTACTGGGATGCTCCCTGATGTTGTAGTGGGTGAAGAGCGGATTAATATTATGATAACTGTTGAATCACCCTTAAGTGAGCCGGTCACATTTGGTGTTGAGGCCCCAGCACGGTCCTCACTACTGGACATCCTCAAGTCAGCAGAAAAGCAAAATGGGAATTTCATGTGAGTATTCAAAAGAATAATTTACCTGCAAAAATGGAATGTACCATTACTTATTTTTTTATGAATTCAATTATTCATTAGAGTGGACTTGCTATTTAATTCTATCCTGTATGGGTAAAAAGTAATATTTGTGCCCCAAGGCCTGTTTTTTTTACTGCAGAGTGTTTTGCTATTAATTCTGTTATTTTAGAGAAATGTTTTTGACCTGCAGTGTTTTCTATCCTGACCACCAGGCCCGGACTGGCAATCTGTGAGTTCTGGGTATTGGCTGCTAAACCACCGTGCGAATGCTTGTTGTCCAGGTCAGCACTTGACCAGCCAGAATGGTGCCACAATGAGAATAGAGAACACTGCTGGACAAAAGTGCATCAAAATGAGGAGAGCAGACTGTAGGACAAAATTCAGAGTCAGGTGACCCTTCCTGCAGCTAAAGGCCCCATGTTTTGCATTGGCCCTGTGACCTCTGCCTTATATACAATAAATCAAATTAAAGGGATACCGTCATGGGAAATTTTTATTTTTTTTCCAAACGCATCAGTTAATAGTGCTGCTCCAGCAGAATTCTGCACTGAAATCCATTTCTCAAAAGAGCATACAGTTTTTTTTTATATATATTTTATGAAATATGACAAAGGGCTAGACACATTGTCAGTTTCTTAGCTGCCCCCAGTCATGTGAATTGTGCTCTGATAAGCTTCAGTCACTCTTTACTGCTGTACTGCAAGTTGGAGTGATATCACTCCCCTAACTTTCCCTCCCAGCAGCCTAACAACAGAACAATGGGAAGGTAACCAGATAACAGCTCCCTAACACAAGATAACAGCTCCATGGTAGATCTAAGAACAGCACTCAATAGTAAAATCCAGGTCCCACTGCGTCATGTTCAGTTACATTGAGTAGGAGAAATAGCCTGCCAGAAAGCAGCTCCATCCTAAAGTATTGGCACTTTCTGAAAGCACAGGCAAAATTACCTGAGATGGCTGCCTACACACCAATATTACAACTAAAAAAATATACTTGCTGGTTCAGGAATGCAATTTTATATTGTAGAGTGAATTATTTGCAGTGTAAACAGTGTAATTTAGAAATAAAAGCATCATAAAAATCATGACAGAATCTCTTTAAATGCATGGCTTTCCACCTGAACTGCGTTGGTCCAGTTGCAGGCAGACTGTGTATTTTTGCACCGAAACGCGCAAATGCATTGTATGCCTGCAGCCAAAATGTGCTCCATGTACCATGCATCTGGGCCCACACAGTGGCACCAAAGACACAGAAGATCACTGATTCAAGTGTAAGGGTTGATTCTTGGCCAGCGTTTATCTGCAATCAGAGAATCAGTCCAGTGTTTCTGTAGCCTTAGGCTGTTTGCTGATCAATACCAGTACATAACCTATAAATATCAGTGTTTCTCTTGTCCAGGACTAGAAGATCTGTTCTAATTCTATTATACCAATATATTACTTTGTGTGTGTGTGTGTTTATATCGCAGGTTTAAGACAAAAGACAGCTTGTATGGACCTTTTCTGACAATGGTAAATGGAGTCACAGCCACTTTAGCGGAAAGAACCTACTGGCAGCTTTTGAAGGATCCCAACACTCCCCTTGAAGAAGGTGACTAAAATAAACTGAAACAGAAATCCCAGCAACCATGCTGTATATTGGTGCAGTACAAGGATGTATGTGATATGCTTAAATGCAAGATTGGTACATTCATTAATGTATTCACATTTGATTAAAATATAATCACGCAAATAATATGGATCCCCAAAGCCAGTATAGCTGTCAGTGATATATATATTACTTGATGAATTTTGTGTTCTCTTCATGTCCAAACACTAGGATTTCTTTGCAATGTCATACAGTTCTAGTGTCGTTTGACTAATTTGATCCAATTTATCTGTGTTCTTTAGGTATTGGAGATTACAGACCTCAGGATGGAGAAGTAATTACTCTTCGGTTGAGTAAATGGTAAAGGGGCTCCTTTCCTGTGTCTTCCATCCTTAGCATGGTCCTTCCACCCACTGGGACATTGTCTGATTCACAGAAACCGTCCCATTACTATCTATAGTTCTGTCTGAACAATAGGAAATATTTTGTATAAAGGTAGTATAAGTACTCACTATCATTGTGATTCATGTGCTTCTCCATACACAGAGTCTCAGAAACTGCCCTTTCCAGGGGGACAGCTAGGCACACACTACTGGCAGTGCCTATACCCCAAAACTGCAACCCTTGTAATTACTGTTCACATGTTGTTTAGGGGAAATCAATCAATTATATTTTAGTGGATTGTCTGTATTGTGCTAAAATCTAAAATTTTGTAATGTACCCTAAAAATATAATATTTCTATAGTGCTGTTAATCAGAAGTTTTAATAAATGAGATTTTGCTATACAGGAAACAGTTTATATGTTTGTTGTTTGTCATAAACAAACACAGGAAGTTTCAGTACCATATCACTTAAAAAAAGGGTCGGACACAAGTCCCTTGATACCGTTACACTGTATTTTCTGCTGGTGTATTAAAAATGGTAGAGAAAAGGCAAACTTTCCATTGCTGCCACCCATTCAGGTGGGGAATGTAATATTAGTGACAGAGCTGAAACTGGTGTTTTCAGCACCAAAATTATAAGTAGGACATTTTTGGAACTACAAACCAGCCACCTGCTCCCTCCCATGTCTGCTTGGTGGCTATACTACTAGGCTACAGAGATCCAATGAAGGGTTTGATCTTTTATTTTAATTCAACATGTCAACACCTTGAGCTTATTTGACATTCTTTTGGTCTTCACAAACTACAATTACAGAAGTTCTTGTAGAACAATTGATTACACATAAATAACAGATTTTAATAAAAATGTAATCAGAGCAAAACATTTGGCTTCTTCTTTATGATACAAAATAACAAGTAACAGTATAAACAAGTCATAATAACCCATATGTAGCTTCCTTTTTGTGTTTCTTTGGATTTGAGGGAAGGTCTCTCTCATCAAAAGCAGACAATATTTTACAGAAGCCTGTGGAATATTGCTAAAAATATTGCATCCAGTCCATGGAAGCCAAAAAAGACAACATGGATCAGTTTCCTCATTTCTCCATTAGTGTCAGCCTACATGTTTGGGTGAGGTGCATAAAAATTGCGTTGGATCCAAGAAACTCCTAACTGTTGCAAGTAATGCCCAAGACAGAAGTCATCAGTTCCAAGGAGATGACTTGAAGCACTAATTTTTTCAGTTTTTAGAGGTTCAACAAGAACCAATATTTAAAAATTTGCAGACTTTCATTATTCCTTGTTATTCGTTTCTTGTTTCCTGTATAGTTTGTTGATTTTTGGGTGGCTTAACCTACAGAAAAGAAGCAATACATATATAAAAGTACTCATCCTTATAATGGGAAGAAAAGCTGAAGCTCAAGTTCATATAAAAGACATGCAAACCCTTAATTGTGGTATTTATTCCAAAGCAGAGCACTTGCTGTTCTGCAATATCTATTATGTGCCTACAGGGAGCAACAAAATCCTTAAAATAACTGCCTGCTGCAGTGTGTGGGTGTGTGTGTATGTTACTAAACCAAACCTGAACTGCCATGGTATTTAGTATAGCTTTGTCTTTTGCATAATGCGTGCAATCAACTGAAAATGCTATATGGGACTACTAAGTTCATGGGAAGGTTATCAAAACTCAAATATTAACAGTACAGTGTAAAAATAAAAACTGGGTAAATAGATAGGCTGTGCAAAATAAAAAATGTTTCTAATATAGTTAGTTAGTCAAAAATGTAATGTATAAAGGCTGGAGTGACTGGATGTGTAACATGCAAATTAGAATTCGGATTTGGTTCAGCCGGGCAGAATGATTCAGCCTAATCCGAATCCTGCTGAAAGAGGCCAATTCTGAACCGAATCCTGGATTCAGTGCATCCCTAATGTGGACAGATAATGTATGAGTAGCTATACTCTTGTATGGACACGTTTCTATTGTTCCATTTGATTGGGCTGGCCACTGGAACGATAAGAGCAGCAGGAAGTAAAAGCCATGCAATAAAAATCTTATACTACTACTTGGCATAATAATGTGCTAGAATATTTTAATATTATACAATGTAGGTTTTTCAATCTTTAGTTTAGATTTTTGGACCCTGATATATAGTAACTACAGCTGCTCCGCAATAAGCAATTAATGGCCCATACCAGAACCCATTAACTGCTGCTTTTCAGCTCTCTAACTCTGAGTTAGTCGATTTGAAGAGGGGCCACATGGGACATAACTGTTCAGTGAGTTTGCAATAGATTCTCAGCATGCAGCTTAGATTCAAAAGGAACAGTTATGACCCCCCCCCCTCAAGTCCCAGATTGGTTACTGCCTGGTAACCAATCAGTGGAAAGCAAGAGCTGCAAAGCAGGAAGTAGTGTTCTGACTATAATGTTAGACATCCAGTCACTCCAGCCTTTATACATTACATTTTTGCCATCATTTTGCACAGCCTATCCATTTACCCAGTTTTTATTTTTACACTGAACACTTCCTTTAAACGGGTAAATGTTCTTTATTATTTTACCAAGCAGAAATAAATTTAAAGTCCAGCACAGCGTTTAGGATAGGGTAGTTCTGAAAACAACAGGTGCATTGTATGCCACCCACCTCTTCATATTTACAGCTCCGGTAGAAACTGGCTTTTTTGTCTAAGTATAATAAAATCAGGTCACACAGAAATGTTGCCTGTGGAAAAATATTTCAATAACAATTTCAAAATAACTATGGACACCAAAAGCTATAACAGCATATAACATGCATGCAAGTTTATTGACTGCCATATATTGGGCCACAGCTCACCATTTGAATTGACATGTTTCCCTGGACTGACTTAGTTGAACTATAAATGCAAACCTATTGGATCTTTTGCCATCCATGCATGGTACCAAACTGTAAACAAGCATTTCCATGGCACTGAACAAAATGCAAACATGCAAAGTCTTAGCATAAAATACAAGGTCATGGATCGTTACAGATTTTTTGTATACTACACATTTCAAGTTTACATAATTCTTTTCAATGGAAATAGATTCAGCAACTTATGACCACATTATAAGGTAAAATGATACTTACTGCCCCAAGAAAAGCACAACCAGTACCAAGACTGACGGCGGTTGGGACAACCCCAAACTTTCTTGCCTAAATAAAGAACTCAGAAATTGGCACATATTGGATATTGGACTTGTACGCATCCATTGTTTATATTGAACAGGTTTACATTCAAATTGCCTCAACATATTTCAAGGGGATATTAAAGAAACCTTTGATACCACCAGGCACCAAACTATTGCTAAACGAATCTTTACAAAAGCAGGATCTTGTATTATACTCTGACCCGAATTGTATTGTGATTTTCACTACTAATTTGAATATATGTCATGCTGGGCTCCTCTAGATGATACCAATCACTAATTAAGAAAACCTTTGGAATGCTAAATGATGTTGAATTTAATGTGAAGTCCTTGGAATAGGGCCACGTCTTACTGCAGCCTGTAATGATCCAGGAGATCACTGCATACCCTGAAGTGATAACAGCTGCATCAGGCCTTCGACATCCCTCCCAATGGTTCTATATAGGCTCATGTTATGGCCCAGTGTTTGAGCCAAAAGATTGGATCAGCTCAATCTGGCGAACAATTCCGATAAACAAACTGAGCAAAAAATATTTGAACTCACCAAACAAGTGGAACTTTAGGTATCTTTAACTCCGAAAAACATTAAGGTCATTTACAATGATCACGGGAGAACAACGAAAGAATCAGTCTGACTGTGGTCTGTATGTTATAAAATAAGTCTGGGCACTGCCTGTTCTTTTGCACTTTGCACACTTTCTTATAGTAAATAATTCTTCTTTTAGCAAGGCAATAGAGAAAGCTCCAGGCAGTTGCAAGATATCAACATTTAGGAAAACTTGGTATATTAAACAGAAATCTGAGTTTAATACAGGTGCAAATGTGTGTATTCTGAAAAGGGAATTTTTTTTCCCTTTTAAAAAAAGAAAATCATAATTTTGTGGCCTTGAGCAAAAATGCTGTTTGTAAGCTGACTGTGATTCTATAAGTGCCTTCTTCATTTTATTAAAGGAACAGTAACACCAAAAAATGGAAAGCATATTAAAGTAATTAAAATAGAATGTACTGTTGCTCTGCACTGGTAAAATTTCTGTGTTTACTTCAGAAAAACTATTATAGTTTATCTAAACAAAGATAATGTGTAGCCATGGGGACAGCCATTCAAGCTGAAAAAAGGAGAAAAGCCGCCGGTCACATGGTAGATAACAGGTAAAACAACATTGTATGCTACAGTGATAATCTGTTACCTGCTATGTAACCTGTGCCTTTTCTCCATTTTTTCAGCTTGAATGGCTGCCCCATGGCTACACAGCAGCTTGTTTATATAAACTATAGTTGTCTTTCTGAAGCAAACACAGCAGTTTTGCCAGTTCAGGGTAACAGTATGTTATATATTAATTACATTTAAATCTTTTGGTGTTACTGTTCCTTTAACTATACAAATAATGAAAGGGCCCTGTAACACACCATGTATATACTTCTGTTTATTCCCTCCCATAGACTTACCCCATAGACTTACCTCACCAGTTACTGAAATATCAAACCGGAAGCCATAAAGCTTGAAAAGGTCTCGATATTCCTTCCTTTCTTGGTCCCAATAGTATGTGGCAGTTCTGCGTGTATGGATTTGTTTATGAAATTAAATATGGTAAATAAGAATGTGAGGCAATGCTTCTTTCCATAAAGCTATAAAAATTGACATTACTATTTATTGTAGACATATTATGGGAGTACTCCTGCACTTTCTCTTAATCACATTTATATCATCCCACAAGAAATGGGTAAAATAGACTCAGATTGTAAGCTCTCACAAGCTCTCCTAACAAGATGCATTATTTATATGCAATTATTTCCCTCACATTAGCTCAGTAGACTCTCAATGATTATCCACTGGGTGTCACAACCAGGGGTGAGTCTAGGCCCCAGGCTGCCTTTCCACAAATTCAGCCTCTGAGCAGGTAAAGGGGGGGGGGCTACATCACTAGCGCAGTGAACACAACAGCATTCTCTGCACTAGAACAGCACAATCTCTGGTTTAATAACTAGAATTTGTGCTCTTAAAGTTACCAGGAGCAGCTTTTTGTAGCCTTAACATGCTACAGGCAAAACTGAGGCAAAACTGAGACCCCTGATCACAAAATGCCTTTTAGAGGTAAAGGAAAGGTCCAATCTATGGGGGAGGGCAAATGTTTCATCGTCATTTTGCACTCCCCCCTTGAATGGACCTTTCCTTCTCCATCAAAGCATCCATTGTTCCCCAGTTTAGTATGCACTAAACTGTTTCTAATGTGAGGAAAATATTTTCTTAGGGTGACCATGGTTTTAATAAAGGTGCAATTTTAAATTAATAGAGGGATTACCAGTTTGATCTGCTTTGGTAATGCATGGGGAATCTATTTCTCTGAGCATAGTCAATGTACTTGGTTATGATATGTTTGTATACAGTAAGTAAACTGTTGTGTCTTGTATTTGTATCCCTTTACTCAAAGTGCTGCAGGAGACAAACGTTAAATAATAATAATGGGTTATAGGTTTATAAGTTCCAAAGATGGCATTGCTTTAAAAATGAGAAAAGTAATTACCGGTACATATTAAAAGTGATGAACCAAATCCACTATTTTGGATTCGGCTGAACTCCCGAATCCTTCTTGAAAGATTTGGCCAAATACCGAACCAAATCCAAATCCTAATTTGCATATGCAAATTAGTCATGTGAAGGGGTACACATTTTTTACTTCCTTGTTTTGTCACAAAAAGTCACGTGATTTCCCTCCTTTGCATATGCAATTTGGATCCGGTTCGGCCAGGCAGAAGGATTCGGGCGACTCCGAATCCTGCTGAAAAAGGCCAAATCCTGCCCGAATCCTGAACCGAATACTGGATTCAGTGCATCCCTACATATTTAGGTTATGTTAGGCAGGGCTGTCCAACCTGCAACCATAAAGCTGCAGTTAATGTGTTCTGGTATGCTGGCATGGGCCATTAATTGCTTATTGTGGAGGGTGACAACAGCTGTAGTTACTATATATCAGGATCCAAAAATCTAAACTAAAGATAGAAAAACCTACACTGTATAATATTAAAATATTCTAGCACATTATTATGCCAAGTAGTAGTATAAGATTTTTATTGCATGGTTTGGCTTTCACTTCCTGCTGCTCTTATCGTTCCAGTGGCCAGCCCAATCAAATGGAACAATAGAAAAGTGTCCATACAAGAGTATAGCTACTCATACATTATCTGTCCACATTAGGGATGCACTGAATCGAGGATCGGATTAGGCTGAATCATTCTGTCTGGCTGAACCAAATCCAAATTCGAATTTGCATATGCAAATTATGGGGGGGAGGGAAATCACGTGACTTTTGGTTATAAAACGATGTAGTAAAAGATGTTTTCCCCTTCCCACCCATAATTTGCATATGCAAATAGGATTCAGATTCGGTTTGGAATCTTTCGGGGTTTCAGCCGAATCCAAAATAGTGGATTCGGTGCATCCCTATGGGATGATTAGTCGGGTACCATATTGGTCAGCCTGTTTATGGCCACCTGAATTATTAACACTTTCCAATGAAAGGTCTGACTAGAAATTTATTCACAGCAAACGTAAACATTTCCAGCTTGCTAAGTAAACCCATAATGAGTGTTATTCAAAGTAGAAACTGTATTTGTGAGAATATTCTATTTATTATATTTCTAAAGTATTTATAAAAAGTCACCTGAAGTTGTTTTTAGTGTCTTGAAGTCTAAAGGAATATTGAGGTAGACACTCAGCTGCAGGGCGATCTAAATCACATTTCCACTCTATGCGAGCTGCAACAACTCCACCCTAAAATAAACCAAGAAACAATATATTAATCGGGTTGTTCATCTTTGAAAGCCTGATGTAGAAAGTGATATTGAAGCAATTTGCAGTTGGTTTTTATTTTTTATTGTTTTTGCTTTTTGAGCTATTTAGCTTTTTATTTAGCAGCTCTCCAGTTGCAATTTCAGCAATCTGGTTGCTAGGGTCCAAATTCCCCTAACGACCATGCATTTATTTGAATAAGAGGCTAGAATATGAATAGGAGATGGCTAAATTTAAGGATAAGTAATAAAAAGTAGCAAAACGATAAATTTGTAGCCTTACAGAGGATTTGTATTTTTAGATGGGGTCAGTGTCCCCCATTTGAAGGCTGGAACTAGTCTGAAGAAGGCAAATAATTAAAAAACCTATAAACAAGATAACTTGAAGGCCAAATTAAAAGTTGCTGAGAATTAGCCATTCTATAACATACTAAAAGCTAACTTAAAGGTGAACCACCCCTTTAAAGGGGAATTTGACCCAAAAAGTATGTTAAGCAACATATGGTATCCCAAAACCCAGAACTGACACCAAGGTTCCGGTCACTGCTCACGCTTCCGCCTATGACAGCCGCCAGGTGTTAAAGGCCAGGGTCAAAGCCAATCAGACTACGTTGACTTACGTTGGCTGTAGCAGCTTTAAATAATTTAATTTTGTGTCAAGCGCAATGACATCACGCGTGCACCGAAAAGATGCGAGGAGGCGAGCGCCCCAACTTTACAGAGGATGCGGTTGTCCCCGTACAGAGCCCAGTGGGCCGGCCCTGCCGACCCACCAGACCACCAGGTATCCTTACACTTTTGAATATATATTAATACAAATTCATGTATGTATTTATCAGTGGGTGAAAATTTAATTATACCATTTGATAAATACACTTCTAAAAATCCCATAGGAACAAATACAAAGTGGATGAAAAAAACTGTTCTTTTTAAACTGATATAACCCTTTATAATACAGAAAAGCCATGAATAGCCTATAAAATATATCCTTATCATGTCATCAGATATAACTGGAGCTAAGTGATGTAATTTTTTTTCCCAGGACTCAATGAAACTCACATATAATAAAAACGAATGTACTCCTTTTGCAAAATATAAGTATATTAGAGTTCACCTCAGTTCCATGACCTGTATAAATGGGAACTCTTCTAATACTATATATTTCTATTTTACAACAGAGGGTACATTATTCTGCTTATATTTCTCAATTTTTTTTCCTTTAAAGACTTTTAAAGACTTTTACCATAACAGAGAGTTCCTCAAAGCTCTGTCCAGCTTGTGTTATAATCTCTTGAATTTGAAAGACTGGGCAGTATGGACTGGAGACTGGATTGTACCTGCAGTTCTTAAAATAGGTCTCATCGGACGTGTCCAGGGTATTGGCCCTTTGAACAGAATTTTAGAAAGGATTACTAGCCACAACCCTATTATTATTATGCCTCCACAAGTGTTTTTATGGATAAGATATTCTTATAATTGTTATACATATAGCACTGGCACTTATTTCTGGACAAATCCAGAACCATTATCACAGATTAGTAGAAGACACTTTATAACAACCCTTTTAACCCATAATTCCTTAGAGGATAAGTAAGCCTTTAAAATAAGCAAATGTAAAATTGATATGGGTGCTATTCTAAGAACTTCTGTAATATACATTCATTTTTTTAAATTCCTAGATATTAAGGGATATATGTACTGTTAATATGAATGAATTTTGTTACAACAGTGCCACCTTCCTGTAATTTTCCAACCATTCTGACCACCAATTGGTCAATGAAGTTGTCAGGAGAAATAAAGAAGGCTGGTCTGATTTTCTTCTGTTTGGGAAAGGTTCGAGCAAGTTTTCACATTTTTTTCCTAAGCAGAAGAACATCACAGTAGCCCTCTCTCTTTCAACTGACAACGTCCTTGACTACTTGGTGGTCAGAATAGTCAGAAAATGACCAGCAGGTGGCAATATTGTAACAAAATTAATTCATGTTAACAGTGCATGTATCCTTTAATATCTTGGAATTAAAAAAAACAATGAATGTACATTGCAAAAGAGCTCTCTCGTCAATTCCCAATTCCTTGTGAAACGTGTTGCAATCCATTACAAGTATAGCAGAACTTGATGAAAACATTACTTTACATCGCTGCTACACAGTGCAGAACAGTTCAAGGCCTATAGGCAACAAAGCTTCCTCTGTGCTTGTGTATGCACACGCAAATTATGACACCAGCACGCAAAGGTTATTATGGAGTTTAACAAACAAAGTGTACCCCTCACATAATTCAGTTCAGTTTTTGGACTTTTGTTCACAGCACAACATTTTTGGACACACCGCCCACAATTAATTAGAGAGAATGTTTATAGGCAAGACAGTCTTTCTTTAAATAAACACAAAGCCACACAAAATGACATAAGCCTTAGGCAAGGATAAAGCTGCATGCTACTCCAGTAATACTGACACAGAAACTTAAAGAAATAAAGCAGTATGAGAATAAATATGTTTTAAGCGCTTAATCAGGCAGTCATTTACAGTGGTACTTAAAGGAGAACTAAAGCTTAACTAAAGAAGTAGGCTAGAAATATTGTACATTATGTTTTGGGCTACTGTACCAGTCCAAGGCAACCACAGCCCTTTAGCAGGGGAGATCTGTGTCTCTAAAGATGCCCCAGTAGCTCCCCATCTTCTTATCTGCTGATTCGCTGCACATGCTCTGTGTCACTTACTGAGCTTAAGGACCAACTAACAATTTACAGTACACATAGAATATAAATGTCACAGTATAAGGCTGGTTAGTAATTAATACAGATAATTACTACATGGCAGCACACAAACCAGTGCAACTAGCATCAGAACTATCTGCTACAATGTGATTAAATAATTTGAAAAACATCTCCAAAACAATACTTACCGTGAGAAGTTAAACTTACTGAAGTGAACAACATTTTTAATGAAGAGAGTGAAATTTTCAGCTTCATTTAAACGAGGTTTCCTAAATAAAAGTAAAAGTGTAAGTCATAATGATAATGCATATGTTGCATAGTGCATAAAAGAGAGCAAGTTGCAGGTAAACAGACTGTCAGGTGAAGAAGAAATCATGACACCAGGCAAAAATGCATGACACCAGACAAAAATATAAAAATATAAAAATCCATAGAAATGTCAGTATTACTAAATAATAGGGATGCACCAAATCCAGGATTTGTTTCAGGATTCTGCCTTTTCAGCAGAATTCCGATTCAGAATCCTTGTGCCTGACCAAATCCGAATCCTAATTTGCATATGTAAATTGGGGGTGGGTAGGGAAATCACGCAACTTTTCGTCACAAAACAAGGAAGTAAAAAAAAATTTCAATTTTCCTTTCCACCCCTATTTTACATATGCAAATTAGGATTTGGCTTTGGTTCAGTTTTCAGTCGAATATTTCACGTAGGATTTGGAGATTCGGCCGAATCCCAAATAGTGGATTCGGTGCATCCCTACTAAATAATGACTAGACACAATATTTTTTTAGTATTAACTGCCCCTCAAGCTTTTGTAGGTGGAAGTGATACAACTATCAGGCACTATAATATAAGGTTGTGTTGGGGATGTTGTTAGTACAGTGGTAACACAGAAGTACACAGTACTTCTCCCCGGTAGACAGTGATGGAGGTATCAGCCATCTCTCTTCCAATATGGCACAAAGAAATCTCTGGCACACAAGGTAATGCTGGCAGGGTGAGCCCTTGCTTTAAGTATATTGCAGGATGCAATGTTTCGGGGTAAACCCCTTTGTCACAATTTACTTATAGATATGAATAGTTGCTAGTACTGCTGGGATATTTAAGCAACCACAAAGAAAAAGACAAAATCTTGATACCTCAGGAGTGATTCATTTTCAACAGGACACCATCCATAAATCTCACAAGTGGACTGAGTATGGTTGAACATAACACATTTTCCAGTTTTTATACCTGTAAAATATATATATATCTCATGACTTGAGTTCACTAGTGGGTTAAACCTACAAGCATTAAAATATCAAGCATGTCATGAGGTTCAACAAAATCCCATTCAGAAATAAATGAAAACATAATTTGCAAATTAAAGGAGAAATAAAACAATTTTTGGATTGTTGTTTCTAGTCTAACCCACTACTATATTTTGATGGAGTAATGAGTGATATTTACTACTTAAAACTACCATGCATGTCTAGCTTTGTGCTGACCACTCTGAGTGGTGACATTTAATCTCAGAAAGACAGACACAAACATGGGGGTTGTCTAGAAGACTCCGCTGGAAGATAACATGAGGAAGCCAAGAGGAAGGAAGCCTTCAGCTCAGCATTTCTCAAACTGTACAGTTGAGAAGGATGGGAAAAGGGAAGGTTTCCAATAACTATTCAACATATTACAGTTTTATTTTACTTTAAGAACAGATATCCCTTTGGGGATTTGGTAAATAATTATTGAGGCATTGTAAGTAAGGTTACCATCACATTATAAATGTTGAGAAGCAGTAATTAAACACTTCTAACAACATAGCCACTCGTTTTAAGGACAAAACTAATTATAGACCTCTATCCACTGGTAATGCTCTTTCATTAAATTAAAGGCATGCATTTGCAAATACAACAAACACCACCTGAATTATGGCTCTACCCACTAGAAACCCCCAAGAGGAACCAGACAGATTAACATAAAAATACAAGTTTGGCGACCAATTTACCATTTCCATTAACAACTGGTTCTCCGGCAACACAGTCCAGGTTTTCACTACATCTGGCATCTGAATTGACAGGGTTCTATTAGAAAAAGTAAGAAAAGAAGTCTTTACGTTACTAAAGGCAACTTTTCAATTGTCCTACATTTTTTCGTTTTTTTTAATTATTTGCCTTCATCTTCTGACTCCTTCTAGCTTTTAAATAGGGGTCACTGACCCATCTAAAAACAAATGCTTAGTAAGGCTACACATTTATAGTTATTGCTACTTTTCAGGCCCTCTCATATTCATAGTCTAGCCTCCCATTTAAAACAATGCATGGTTTGTACTTTGTATGGTAATTTGGACCCTAGCAACCAGATTGCTGAAATTGCAAACCAGGGAGCTGCTGAGTAAAGAACTAAATAACCAAAAAACACAACTAATGAAAAATAATAACCAATTGCAAATTGTCCCAGAACACCACTTTCTCCATCATACTAAAAGTTAATTTAAAGGAACAGTCCAGTGTAAAAATAAAAAGTGGGTAAATAGATAGGCTGTGCAAAATAAAAATTGTTTATAATATAGTTAGTTAGCCAAAAATGTAATATATAAAGGCTGGAGTGACTGGATGTCTAATATAACTAACAGAACACTACTTCCTGCTTTTCAGCTCTCTAACTCTGAGTTAGTCAGTGACTTGAAGGGAGGTCACATGGGACATTGCTGTTCAGTGAGTTTGCTATTGATCCTCAGCATTCAGCTCAGATTCAAAAGCAAACAGTTATGACCCATGTGGCTCCCCCTCAAGACACTGATTGTTTGCTGCCTGGTAACCAATCAGTGGAAACCAAGAGAGCTGAAAAGCAGGAAGTAGTGTTCTGGCTATTATGTTAGACATCCAGTCACTCCAGCCTTTAAAGATTACATTTTTGGCTAACTATATTTTTTATTTTGCACAGACTGTCTATTTACCCAGTTTTTATTTTTATCCTGAACAATTTCTTTAAAGGTGAACAACCCCTTTAAAAAGTGTTATGTGCAAAAAAATTCGCTCATTACTAATTTTTTTATAACTTTCTTTTTATTAAGATTTTTCAAGAAAATATATTTCCATACAAAACATTGCAAAAATAAAGAGAATACAAAAACAAAAGTAAAAGTTGTCCAGTGGGCAAGAGGTAAACATATACAGGTACATCAGAGCAGTATAATGAACACCCACCAAACATTTCCATGAAACATACATAAAAGTTAACAGTGGGGCACAAAGTGTTCAGTAATAAAGGTAAACCTAGAGAGAACTCTATTGCTTTATGAAAGAGGCAAATCGCAGAAGCTCCAATCAGTGGCTATATCTCCTCGTATCCCCCTCGGGCACAGTGAGTTCATAGGCACCCTGACCCCAATACGTTCCAACCCCACCAATTCTCCTACCATAGGAGATCAGTCCAATGGTCTGGATACAAGATATAGTAGCCGCCCAGCGCTCCAGACTAAGTCACCTGCAGTGGTCCCCCCAGTTGGGCTGTGTCCCAGCTACACCAAATTTTGTTAAAGTTATCAATAGTATCATTTCGAAGTGCAGTCAGCTGTTCCATCCTCCTAATATACCTAACTCTCTCCAGGAGGTCCGCCTCCGTCGGAGGGAGGGTATTCTTCCATTTCCCCGCTATAGTACATCTGGCAGCTGTTAAGATGGAGTTGGCTAGCTTTTGGGTTGGAGTATTTATAGTAGGAATTCTCTTCCCCAGTACCAATATCAAAGGGTCTAGTGGAATATCAATCAATAACACTTTAAGCAAACATTGTGTCACTCCCTCCCAAAATGGCTTGATAACTGGACAAGTCCAGAATATATGTAGTAATGTGCCTTCGTGACCACACCCCCTCCAACATTGAGATGAAACAGACTGTGGGAACCATTTATGCAATAAAGAAGGAGTGTGATACCATCCCATTAATATTTTGTAGATGTTTTCCTTCAGGGTGACACATATAGGCGTTTTTGTAGCATTTTCCCATATATTACACCAAGTATCCAAGTTTATGGGTTGACCCAAGGCCTCTTCCCATTTTTTCATATACACATGGGGAGCGGAAGCGAGATCCCTGTCATTGAGGAAACCATACCACTGGGATATCAGCTTCCTCTGGGAGAACCCTGCCTTGCAGATTCTCACTACCGCAGTGATGTCTGGGGCTTGACCCCGCGGGCAGTGGGAGAGTGCAAAGTGCCTCAGTTGGAGATACTGCATTTTAGTAAGATTGCCTAAGTTCACCTCCTCTCTCAACTCCTGGAACTGTTTAAGTTTCCCCGAAAGGGGATGGAACAGTCTACCCAGATGAAATAAGTTCCCATCTCTCGCCAAGGCCATAAAATTCTGTGAAAAACCTGGGGGAAAGTCTGGGTTCCTGACCAGAGGAGTCAGGTGTGCTGGGGGGCTATCCCACTTCCATTTTTTCAATGTCTTCCGCCAGAGGGTAAGTGTATGTATAGTGGGGCCAAGCATTTTATCTCTAACCTCTAGCGGGAGTGGCCGGTTCGACCATAGCCAGGAGGCCAAATGCGAGGGACCACTAAAGTCAGATTCCAGGGTGGCCCATTTCGTAGAAGGGGTGAAAGCCACCCAGTCTCCCACCTGTTTTATCTGAGCTGCCAGAAAGTCATGCTGAATGTTCGGAACCGCCAAGCCACCCATAAGTCTGGAACAGTACATAGTAGTCCTGGAGACTCTATGCCTCTTATGTGCCCAAATGAAGCCAAGGATGGCTGATTGCATTTTAGAGATATCTGCGGAAGGCATGAGGATTGGGAGTGTGTCACATAGGTACAGCAGTCTAGGGAGTATGTTCATTTTAACCGAGGCTATCCTGCCCATCCAAGAGATAGGGTACTTATGCCAGGTCTGTAACTCCTGCCGTAACTTATGCAGAAGAGGCGGATAGTTACATTTATAAAGAGATGTGTAATCCTTAGCCAAATGTATCCCCAGGTACTTCAGAGAGTTCTCTACCCACCGGTAATGGAAGTTTAACCGCAACAATTTAAGCTGGGCATGAGGAATGTGAACAGGGAGGGCCTCAGATTTATCATTGTTCACTCTATATCCAGAAACACGCCCATATTCAGTAAGTAGGTTATGCAGATTTGGGAGTGTAGTTAATGGACGAGTTAGTGTTAGCAGGATGTCATCTGCGTATAGACTCAATTTATACTGCTTGCCTTTAAGTTCGATCCCTTGTATATCTGGGCACAAACGTACCGCCTCCGCCAGGGGGTTCAATGCTTATGGCAAAGAGCAGTGGGGACAGGGGACAGCCCTGCCTCGTGCCATTCTGCACCGTGAGAGGGTCAGACATGACTCCTGGCAGCTTAATTCGGGCCGTCGGGGATGAGTAGAGTGAGCGAAGAGCCGTTACAAACGATCCCTGAAACCCCATAGCCCCAAGGGTCGAAAACATGTAGTCCCACCTAAGGCGGTCAAAAGCCTTTTCGGCATCTAGACTGAGGATGATCATCGGCGTCTTGGCCTTGTTGGCTATATCTATGAGATTGACCGCTCTCCTTATGTTATCCCCCGCCTTCCTTCCCAGGACGAAACCGACTTGATCCGAGTTTATGAGGGAGGGGAGTAGTAAATTAAGTCTGTTCGCTAAGAGCTTCGAGAATATCTTCAAGTCTGAGTTTAGAAGGGAGATGGGGCGGTAGTTCGCACATTTCGTGTGATCCTTCCCCTCTTTTGGTATCAGCGTAATGAATGAGCTAAGAGTAGTTTGTGGAATAGGTGTCCCTTCCATCCAGCCATTATAAAGAGGAACCAAGTACTTAATGAGGTGTCCTTTAAAAGTTTTGTAATAGCCATATGGAAGGCCATCAGGGCCTGGGGATTTGTTCAGTGGCATCTGTTTGAGTATGACCTCTAGTTCCCCAACAGTAATCGGAGCGTTTAATTGGTCCGAGTCTAGTTCAGAAATTCTAGGGAGATTCAATGTGGACAGAAATTTCTCGTTAAGTTTAGCCCACCCATCTGAGTCGGGGTCCGGGAACAGGTTATATAAGTTCGTATAATATGAACGGAAGGCATTAGCAATGGCCTCTGGGGAGCACACCCTGCCCTGGGCCGTATGGATGACTTGGGAGGTCTGCAGTGCCTGCTCAGCCCTTAGTTTTCTCGCCAGTAGCGTATGTGGCCTGTTAGCTTTCTCGTAGTAAAGCTGTTTATATTTGTTAAGCATCTTATCTGCTTCTATGACCTTAAGGTCTTTCAGCTCATTTCTTAGGGACATGACTCTGGCAAGTCTGGAAACTGATGGAGCCAATAGGTGTTTATCCCATGCCCGTTTAAGATCTCCCTCCAAGATCCGTGTCCTAAGTAGTTTATCCTTTTTAAAGGCCGAAGACTGGGCAATACACTCCCCCCTTATCACAGCCTTGTGTGCTTCCCAGAGTACATTGAGCGAGTCTACAGAAGATTCATTTAGTGTAAAATATTCATCTATGCAGGACTGCAATTTATCTCTCATGTCAGGCCATTTGAGAATATGCTCATTAAGTCTCCATGGGCCTCTATGTTTGACGTGTCTATGTATGTCCAGTGTCACTTTAATGGGCGCATGGTCAGCCCAGGATATTTGATTGATCTTAGAATGACCCAAAGTGGAACAAAGAGGTGAGGAGAGGAGTAGGTAGTCAATTCGTGTGTGGACCTGGCGTGAGTGCGAGAAAAATGTATATCCTTTCTCTGCAGGGTGTTGAATCCGCCATACATCCTGCAAATGGTACGACCGTAAAAGGGTCCGAAAATGTTGGGAGGTTTGGGCAGTGGAGCGGGGTGGTGAGCTACGTGTAAGGCCCAGTCTATCTAAAGAGGGAGAATGCACCATATTGAAATCCCCTCCCACCACTAAGTTCCTAGCATCTGCCATATTAACTTTAGCTAGCACTTTCTTCAGCATACGGATGGGTTTCTTATTAGGCAGGTACACATTGAGAAGCGTTAGGGGTACATTGTGTAGGGTACCATATACAAGAATATAGTGACCCTGTGGATCTGCAACCGTACGCTGAATGGTAAATTGGAGCTGTTTGTGAATTAGTATAGCAACTCCTGCTTTTTTCTGCGGGCCTGAGGCTCTCAAGATTACTGGGTAGTCTCTAGAATGAATTCTCCACAAGTCGGATTTACGGTGATGCGTCTCTTGGAGGAAAATTATGCTAGGGGTCACCGATCTGAGATCCCTATAAAGCAGGTTACGCTTTAACGGAGAATTTAATCCGTTAACGTTCAGAGATATGATGTTAACCATTATAAATAAAGATAGATCGCCGCGTGTCTGGTTGCAGATCCACTGGGTGTACAACAGTATGCAAACATACAAAATATCTCACCAACTGGTGCCCGAGGGGGGAGAGCCACTCAATAACCGTATGCCACCACTGGAAAGTACAAAGTGCCCTATAAGAAAACAAAACTGTCAAAACCAAGACATACATTAGTAACGTTGAACGTAAGTTCGATTGGCTCCATCTCTGACTCCTTACAAGTGGTAAGGGAGGGAGGCCGAGAGTGGACGACATGCCGGCCTGAGCCATGATCGGGTATGGGAGAGAAAAGAAGAAAAGTCACACCGTAGTCCTCCACGTGTATCATTCTTCATATAGCTGCAGCAGGCTATCCGACAAAAGAGAAAAGGGGGAAAAAGAAAAGAAAAAAAAAAAAAAGGGGGGGGGGAGGGTAAAATGCTGCTAGGGTGGGAGCCACAGAGCTGCCAGTATCAGCTGCGTCTAGGACTATCGGAGGTCATGGCAGTCGAAACAAAAATGCCTTTCGTGTACACAGCAAAAAAAAAAAAAAAAAAAAGGGGGGGGAGGGGTGGAAGGGGGAAGCAGCCAAAAGGGGGGGACAAAACAAAGTCTCAAAGCGGGGTACAGCGATTCATGCCAAATGTAACAGCAACTCAATTAGTAACTCTTCACATCCTCGTCGAAGGACTGGTGATTCCACGTGCCTCCATCCCATCTTCAGGTGGGCGCCCTCTGCGCTGGAAGCGGTGCAGGGGACAGCTGTGGGGACCGATGCCCTGATGACATGGTGCTCCACGCAGGGGAGAGCCGTTGTTGTTGTGGAGGTGATCGAGGTGCTGGGGCCGCCTCCTCCTCAGTAAGGCCCAGCTTTCGTAGGAACTGAGATGCTCTAGCTGGATCTTGAACAGAGAACTGGGTCCCCTCCCGATTCACTATCAGGCGAAAGGGGAAGCCCCAGCGATATGGGATACGATTGTCCCTCAACTTCTGCGTTATGGGCCTCATGGCCCGCCGTTTCGATAGCGTGATTAAGGACAAGTCATTAAACACTTGTATTTTAGTCCCTTGGTGCGTATAGTGGGGTTGATTTCGCAGCTTCAAAGTAATGGATTCCTTGCTCTCAAAGTAGTGCAATCTCACTACTACATCTTTTGGGAGGTTGACATTAGCTGGGGGTTTACCCAGTGCCCTATGGGCTCTGTCCATTCTCCAGGCCTCCGGGGGAAGATCAGGGTTTATGGCAGAGAAGAGACCCCTCAGATACGTTCTCAGGTCCTGATTTGTAACGGTGTTAGGAACCCCCCTAATTCTGAGGTTCTGCCGCCTTTCCCTGTTCTCTAAGTCTTCCTGCTGCGCCTTAATACGGGAGACCTCCTCCCTTAGAATCACATTTTCATCCTCCAGATCATTTAGTTTTTGAATCAGCTCATCTGAGATGTATTCAAGCTTGTCAGTACGTTCCCCTAATGTGGAGATTTCTGCCTTAAGTTCAGTGACCACTCCCTTCAGTGAGGCTGTAATGCTGCGCGTGAGTTTATCATGCAAAGTCTCTAATTGCGCAGAGAGTATGGTCTCTGTGATTACAGGTTGTGATATAGTGTGGGTCACCTGAGAGTCCGGTGGGTCCTCCATCTGCTCCAGTTGTTCAATCGGTCGCAGTATCACAGTGTCGGAGGCCCGACTGGGGGAGCTGGATATGCTGGAGAGATCATCGGCGCCATCTTGGATACTGCCGTTGCGGCGCGAAAACCTGCGATTAAGATATGGAGATAGCGTTCCCGTCTGCCTTCGTCCGCCTTCTACCCATCCTCCCAGGTCTGCCGGTAGCCGTTCTCGTCGCCCGGTGTAAAGGTAGGCTCTGCTGTAATCTATTAGAGGGCTTTTTCCCCTGGATACACGCGGAGCTCAGTTAGTGTGCGGCCATTTTCTAGCTCGTCAGGCTCCGCCGCTCATTACTAATTTTAAGATAATTATTTCAAATTGCATGTTTTTGTTGGAAGCACCTACACCTCCTTATAATGAAAATAAAACAGTGTTTGTACATGTACATATTACACAAGCTCCCAGTATGTATGTATTTATATCACTTTACTATCACTTTCTTTTATACTTGGCAGAAATAAAGTAATTTAATACTTTCGTGAACAGAAGAATTGTAAAGTAATATAGACTCTAGTGTATCATTATCTGGTTCTGCAAGTTAATTTTTTTTACTTTTTGCAGATTAATTACAGCATACAAAAATAATTATAACTTTGGAGATGGTATCCATGGTATTTGTTTCTATTACATTATAATAGAAAAGTTCTGTTTCCATTTTACTTCTAAAGAAGTGAAGTTTATACAGCCCTGTGAGACTGTGTTACTCTGCTCAATAAAAAGGTGTTTTGTCAGCTGATCATACTAAATATTTAGCGACTATTCTTCATGCTGAGGTGGTCTAAGGGTGATGAAACACAAGGATATTTATCATCCATGGGAAATATGCGCTGCCTGCAAGTGACAAACCTCAAGTGTGAGCTCCATATGACAAAATATACAAATCTGCTAACTGCCAGAAATTGCCTTCTACTTGTTATGTGATTCAAATGTTTTACTACTGGCAGCTGACACCAGTCTTAAGAGATTTCAGGTTTGCTCTTACCCTTACAGCTAAGTGTAAATATACTAGTCAGGGGGTGCAAGAGCTGCAGCAGCAAATGAGCTGAGGGATCTGGAGGCCCATGGGTGCAAAAATGAAAAACAGTTAAAGAGATCACTGCAGAATCCTAAATACAGGGGTTGGGGAATAAACCAGCCAATCAAACAACTAAATAGTAAAAAACAAAATATATTACAAATCTGATAATGCTTTTATATCTACATTGCCCTGTAGTATGATTTGTCGTGCTGCCATAACTAAAGTAAAGATTACACCTGACTGCAAGACCACCTTTAAATGTCATTTAAACAGAGTAAATGTGCTGTTATTGACATCAATATGTGCCACACATAGGGGCAAATTCACTAAGCGCCGAAGTGCCGAACGCTAGCGTTACTTCGCTAGCGTTTGGCATTTTCGTTACTGCGCAAATTCAGTAACGAACGCTGGCGTAGATTCGCTAGTGTTACTTCGCACCCTTACGCCTGGCAAATTTTCGCTACGGACGTAACTACGCAAATTCGCTAACGCGCGCAGTGTACTGAACGGTACCTTTTATGCTAGACTTCCTTCGCCACCTCAGACCAGGCGAAGTGCAATAGAGTAGATAGGGATTGCTTCAAAAAAAAGTCATAATTTTTTCTAAGTCCCAAAAAACGCTGGCGTGTTTTCTACATTATGGGTGATAGGCTGAAAAAGATCGAAAAAATTTTTGGGGCTCCTCTCCTTCCCCCCTACATTTCCTGACTCATGGCAACTTAACTATACAGTGGGCACATGTGTAGGGCAAAATAAAAATTTTATTTGATGTTTTGAAGGTTTCCCAGGCATTTGTAGTGATTCTACGTATTCCTCCATTGAAATTTGAATTTGGCACCGTATGCAAATTAACCATCGCTAGCGTAACTTCGCTTCGCTTAGCGAATCAACGCTAGCGCAACTTCGCAACCTTACGCTACCCCTGAGCGCAACTTCGGATTTTAGTGAATTTGCGAAGCGCTGGCGAAACTACGCCTGGCGAAGTGTGGCGAAGTGTGGCGATGTTACGCCTGGCGCAACTACGAATCTTAGTGAATTTGCCCCATAATATTTTCTAGTGCCATGCAGAAATCAGTTTAAAGTTTTCTGATGGACCCAAAACCTTGTTTTGCACAAAGACAATCAAAGTTCTTTTTTTCAGAACTGGCACAGTTAAAGAGACTCCCCACTGCTACTATAAGGACCCTCTTATCTTACTATGCCCAGTATCCCTCAGCCACAGTCCCTTTAAACAGGTTATATCCCCCACTGCTACTATAAGCACCCTCTCATCTTACTATGCCCAGTATACCTCAGCCACAGTCCCTTTAAAGAGGTCATATTCCCCACTGCTATTATAAGCACCCTCTCATCTTACTATGCCTAGTATCCCTCAGCCACAGTCCCTTTAAAGAGGTCATACTCCCCACTGCTACTATAAGCACTCTCTCATCTTACTATTCCCGGTATCCCTCAGCTACAGTCCCTTCCCAGAGTTAAGTATGTCCACTGTTAGAGGCACAATCCTCACTGCTAGTGACACCAACAAAATAATCTGTATTTTTCCACTTTACAGGTTTAATGTTATAGGCCTCCAGTATTGTCCACTCAGTGTTTCTGTCTATAACATATTTTTTAGTGTAGGCCTAACTATTGGTGTATAGCAGTGATCTCCAACCAGTAGCTCATGAGCAACATGTTGCTCTCCAACCCCTTGGCTGTTGCTCCCAGTGGCCTCAAAGCAGGAGCTTATTTTTGAATTCCAGGCAAGTTTTAGTTGTATAAAAACTAGGTGTACTGCCAAACAGAGCCTCAATGTAGGTTGACAACAGAGTTGACTGGCCCAGCCCCCCTCCCCCGATGTCCTGGCCCCCAAATAAAAATTAATCATTGCGCCGGTATCGCATGCGGGTCAGCCGGGGGCCGGGAGTATAGTTATCCGGTGGGCCCCCCCATGTCCAGTGCGACCCTGGTTGATAATCCACAAAGGGGCTACCAAATGGCCAATCACAGCACTTATATGGCACCCCAAGAACATTTTTCATGCTAGTGTTGCTACCCAACTACTTTTACTTCTGAATGTTGCTCACGGGTTCAAAAGGTTGGGGATCCCTGGTGTATAGTATTCTCTTTGCAATGCCTTCTGCTGGTAAACACATGAGCTCATTTGGCTTCAAATACTATCTATATAGATAGCACCCAACTTGTTTACACATTGCTGACCTCCCACCTTAAGCGCAGTCACTCCTATCAGATAGCTTCTTGAAAATGTTTTCCTGGGGGGTTTGGGTGACTAGAAATGTAAATGTATAGCTATATACCAGAAAGTGTATGTAGAAATTGTTTGTGCGTATATTATTTTGTAAGCATGTGCATAATTCAGCAATTGCTCAGACCTCTATGTGCAAAAGTCCTTTTTATCATGCAACCTACTAGATGTGGAGATCTTTTTATTAAAGGTTGAATGAGTGGATTTAGAGTTTTTTTAAATCACGACTAAACTCACTTTCTCTAAAACCACAAATGTCATGACATTTATTAATAGATCAGAATAAAAAAAAAGTATGAATGGAAATTAACTCAGAAGATCTGAAGAAAAATATAATAAATATAATATATATATATATATATATTATATATATATAATAAAAAAATGGTACCTCTAAAACTGCTAAAACTCTGAGGTTTTTTTGTCAGTTCCTAGCAAAAAAAATCTCTATCCTCTTAACCCCTATTAAGTCCAAATGTATTTAAACAGTCCAATAGGATCAGTGTAGCTCCCATTGACTTTTATAGGGCCTCAGCAAATTGTATCTGCTAAAGTTTTGTCTTAGAGGTTTTTGTGATTTTTACACTTAATAAATCTCAATTTTTTTAGAGCTTTTAAAAAAAATCAGAAAACGACGAATTTTTAGACATTCGTGGAAAACAAATCAAAGTTCGATTGTTAGTTAATTGGCCCCTTAGTGTAACATTTAAGTAAGATGGCACTTAGGGAAACAATTATCAAAAATCACACAGTTGCTCTAAAATAGTATGAATAATTTGCACATATTTATAAAAATAAAATCACAAATAACTTAATCATGATCATGTACAGTAAAAATATTGTTATCATGCATATAACTCTTTCTCCAACCCATTCACTGCACTGTGCATTAGGCTGAGAAGAAATATAAGATATTTTGTGTCTTTACCTCAGCACAAGTCCTTTGAACTTGACCTGTTGTTGCAATGAAATTTGTAACCAAAAATAGAACGTTTTCTCCCTATAGATAATATCCAAAAGAAACAATATCAAAATAATCATTTAACGTTATTTAAAAACATTAAGAACATCAGTTTTATAAATGCATTATTAAAGGGGTTGTTCACCTTCCAACATGAAAAGTCGCCTGCGCTAATGCACACGCGGCGATGCGTTTTCTATAGTCGCCCGAAGTCGCCTGAAGTTGCCTGAGGCAGTTCGGGGAGATAGTCGCTCAGAAGACGAGGCGATTAGTCACCAGGCGACAAAATCTTCCCAAATCTCCTCGTGTGGACTAACCCTAAATGTAACAATTCAAAATCTGTGCCTGTATTACTGATCCGCCAGACTGAAACATCAGGGACTGGAACATTAACTTTACACTTCAATATTGGAGAAACGGTAAAACATAATAGATATTGATTGAAAAAAGTCTTTATTTCCAAATATTTCCAAATCTGAAAACAACTGAACTGAAAAAAATGTATTTAGAAGGTGAACAACCCCTTTAAAACAAAAAAAGGCTATAATTTAAATGTACCGTTCCTGTGCCAACTTTTGTTGGGATTGTCTGAGGCCAATTATTTATTAACACAGATGCAAAATTGTACTGGTGCAGTTAACCATACTAACCAGTGCTGATCAGTTGCTACTGGGAGTTTACCATATTTAAGATGGCAACGCTGATGTGCAAACAAACCTGAGATGGTTTAACAAAATCAGCCACATCCCAAATCTTCTCTTGGGAATTTCTGAAATTCTTGGTGATTGAGACTCCCTTCAGTTTTGTTATTATGGAGAAATGAGGGTCTGAGTCAGTATCTTGATATCCCTTCTTTGCAAGAAAAACCCACCTGTTTCAAAGATAAAAATTAAAATCTGTAATTGTATTCTCCATATAAACATTAACTTCTAAGCAACTTTCCTGTACCAGAGGGGGTCCGGGGGGCACATTGTTAGTGCAGAGGATGCAAAGACATTCTGTGCACTAAAAGAACCAAATTTCCAGTTTAATAACCGGAAATTTGGCTCTTAAAGTTACCAGGAGTGGCTTTTTGTGACCCCTGGTACCAGGCCCTGACTGGCAATTTCAAACTATCTCAAAATATCACTGTCTACACCATAGTAAATTTTATAAAGGTAAACAGCCCCTTTAAATATTGAGTGAAGCCAGGACATAATAGTTATAAAACTCTAAAACTGCCAATAAACTCCCATAAATTGCATCAAAACTTAACTTGCTGTCTCGCTACAACTTCATAGATATCACCGTGCTTTCAAATCACTAGTGCATCAAGATCAAGCCTTAATATAATAGGATTATATAGACAATCTTTTTAAAATGGATTTTATCTTACATAATTTATAAAACTAAGCATTCATTGTCCTGCATTATTTTTATATAAATTCTGTATAGAATAAAAAACAATAGGCGTGAATATATCCCACTGTAGAGATGTAATCCTCCTACGAAAAATTGCAAACCATGCACATGTCTAGCAGAGGACACTCAAGGAAACATGACTTGCAATACTAAAATATGGCTATGCTAATCATACGGTGCACACTTCCCACTCACCCAATAATGTAGCATAAAATGGCAAGATGAAGAAAGCGATATATTACTCCGACCTTTCTGTTTTTCGTCAGCAAATATTTCTCTGTTTTGTAATCTAGAAGAGCAGGTTGTGCTTGAGCGCAGCCAGCATCCATTACTGTGCTAGCGTATGCAATGACTGGGCTATCTGATCCCTTTATACTGTGTTAACTCCTTATTGATCAGAGGCAGCTCATATCTTGTGATAGAAAAAAAAATTTCACTGAAACATTCAGGATTTTCTGATAAAGTAAAATGTATTCATATCATGTGGACAGTTACTTATATAACCTTACAGTTACATGAAAAAAAAATGCATAGCCTAGTAAGTATGAGATAAGTGTGGTGAAATTCATTGTATTTTCTACATAGTATGGTGTAGAAATAATGTCATAAAGTATATATTAGCTTGGAGAAAGTGATGTAGGTAATGAGATGCAAAGATGGCTGTGCTGTCTTTATAATGGCAGTTTGCTAGCCTGAACCTGGAGAAATTTCTCCTGGTGAAAATTATTGTGTTCTTTTTAAATTGACAAATATTTACTGGAGGAATTTCACCAGGCGAAAAGCTCTGAATGTTCCCAATCCAAAGAGAATTTTCACCGATGCAAATTTAATTCCCCAAAACTTGTCATTGTTGCTTTTTAGCAAACTGGTGATGTGGTAAGTTTCAGTTTTCGTGAAAATAATGCAAATTAAAACTTCCACCCTTTAACAATTTAATACTAAAGAGTTTCTGCAATAAAAGGCATGCTTCAGACCATTCATCCCAAATCTGACCTTTATTGGCATTTGGCTGGTCACCCACCTCCAATGTTTTTGCCCCACAATTTCAGAACCGTGCACTATAGAGTGGCCAATATTTGGTCAAGGGGTCACGGTTCCAAATCTGGGTTTCATGAATTTTCCACTTTGTAACTTTTCAATAGAACCTGGTTTTGTGCAACTTCCATAAAGGTCTTTTTACTGTTACTAATGTGTGTTTATGCCATTTCAGATTATTAATGCCATTAAATGCTGATTCTGTTACATATAGAAGGACTTGTAAATAGGGTTGCCACCTTTTCTGGAACAAAATACCAGCCTTCCTATATATATATCTCTTTTTTCCCTATTAATAACATTGGGATCAGCCATCATTTTTACTGGCCAGGCCGAAAAATACCGGCCAGATGGCAACCCAGCTTGTAAATGGTACTAGCACTTTCAATTATCATTGTATTTTCTTGTAAATTTTAATTTTATTTCACTGCTGCTCCTGGGTCTGGTCAGGACAGGTGCATGGTTGGCACCTGCTGGGAGAGGATTAGGCTGCCAGACCATAGCCCAGCAGTTTAAATAAAAATACATTTAAAAAAGAAAAACAGGGCTCCTAAACTATAGCTATAGCTGGTAATCCGCCCTGAGAACAGAGTATTATATTTTCAGTGCCTGGGTAGAGCTCTAACAGAAATTTAATTTTTTTTAATTCCAGCAATATATGTACCAGCTCTGCTGAGCAGGCAAGACAGGTTGCACTAATGAAGGGCCCACTGTGCTCCTCATAAGCAGGGGATAAAGAAGGCACTGAACTTAAGGTGGCCATACACGGGCCGATAAAAGCTGGAGACAGACCGTGTCGGCAGCTTATTGGCCCGTGTATGGGGCCCCCCGACGGGCTTCACTGATCGAGATCTGGCCGAAAATCGGCCAGATTTCGATCGGATGGGACGAAAAATCCCGTCGGATCGCGGCCGCATCTATTCATTGATGCGGTCCTGCAATCCGACCGCTCATTACTATTCGTTAGGATCCGATCGTTGGGCCCTAGGGCCCACGATCGGATCAGCCCGATATTGCCCACCTCAAGGCCGAACAATCAGATTACCCCCGATATATCCATGCTCATTAATGGCATATCGGGAAACATCCGCTCGTTTGGCGATGTTACCAAACGAGCGGATCTTTGCGTCTATGGCCACCTTTAGGGAGCTACTATCTGGTTACCTTCCCATTGTTCTTTTTTTAGGCTGCTGGGGGGGGGCAGGGAGGGGTGATATCACTTCAACTTGCAGTACAGCAGTAAAGAGTTTATCAGAGCACATGTCACATGACTGGGGGCAGCTGGGAAACTGACAATATGTCTAGCCCCATGTCAGATTTCAAAATTGAATATAAAAAAAACTGTTTGCTCTTCTGAAAAATGGATTCCAATGCAGAATTCTGCTGGAGTAGCACTATTAACGGATGCATTTTGAAAAAAACATGTTTTTCCATGACAGTATCCCTTTAAAAAAAAATCAGTGTACTGCAGCACCTATAAGGTTAATTCCTTTCCCTGTCTGCATGTATCACGCTACACGGCAAATTGGTTTTTACAGCTGTTCCTTTCCCCACCCTTCACCACTAAAAGTCATTCTCACAACTCCTCAGCCTTTCCATAGCAAATTCACGTTGTCATAGCAACTCCACAGGCGGAAGATTACAAAGAAATCAATACACTGCTGTGCCTATGGGGTTAATTGCTTTTCCTTTCTGTCAGTGTCATACGACACACCGCAAGCGTGTTTTTATAGCAGTTCTCTTCCCCGCCCATCAGCACTAGTAGGCGTTCTCCCAAATGTTCACACACTTTCCATAGCAAGTGAATAAGGCCATAGCAACCACGGAACAGTCAGCAGTTTACTCAAAAAGCTGGTTCCCGCCCATAGTTACGGTGGAACCAATATGGAGATAATGGGATTGGCCAGAATCACGTCCTTAGTTACTGATCCCATCACTTCCGTTCTCTTGTCACTACGAGTATGGCAAGATGAGTGACAACTGTATTAGCCAATCCAGTGATGCCCTTGCTTAAACATGTGTATGACATGTAACACTCAGTTAACTCTTGCTTGCCGGTGTAAATAAACATATACTAATAATGCTCCTTCAGTTTGGGCTGTAAGCAAATTCTTTCTTAGCTAAAGCAAAAATTCTCATGATTTCAATGTTGTCAGAGAAGTGGTACCTGTGCTCGCCATGAGATCTCCCAAATTGTATTTTATATAAATCCTATTACTGCTAACTACTTGCAATACTAAACATTGTAAAGATACCAACCTAAGCTGGGCTTGTTTTGATATGCAAACACAATCAATTTGGCTGAAGAAGGATTCTGGGAGTTGTAGTTAGGATTGCCACCTTTTCTGGAGAAAAAAAAATACCGTCCTTCCTCTATATTTATATTTTTTCCCAATTAATAACTGGAATCAAACATCATTTTAACCAGCCAGGTGCCTAGTTGTAGTTCAGAGCCAACCTTAAAAAGATGCCTAATAGTTACAGCAAGCATATTGCTACTGTATTTTCAAAGATTCATTCCTAACAGCTAATTCCTTAATTAAATGTATTTGGTTTCACGTATCTGGCTTTTTTAACATTTGTAAAATATTCTAACTAAATTAACTAAACTTGAATGTAAAAAATAGATATGTTATTTAAAAAGGGAATTTTTTAATGAATCAAGGCATTGTAACATTTCTGTTACCACAGTAATCATAATAGTTGAAAAACAAGTGAATGTTAGATTAAAATGTATTAATTGTTAACCTGTATGTGAACGTCTCCTTTTACCCTGTTACTAAATTGCTCATTTTGTCCTTGAATGGGTACATGTTATAAAAACAATACACGATCCATAGTTATAGCTCAGTCAGTGGCAGCTGCTGTTTACTTTTCGTTTTTCTAGGACAGGGTGGGGGTCTAAATTTGGAAAGCTGACCTCTAACGGGATGGGATGTTCTAGGAAGGGGAGGTGTGCCAGTCCTTTATTTTCTGTCCCCATCTGACGTGACTGCGTTTCATTGCCTATAGGGAAGCACTTATGGAAATGAAGCACAGTCAGACAGCACGCCTGTGTCTTGCCATAATCACTACAGACAGATTGTACACAGTGCGTGTTGGTTGCCATGGGGCAGTGACTAACAGCAGCTTATGTTTTCCTTTTTCTCTATTTAGTATCTGATGAGCTCACAGTGCAGCTCCATCTCTGCAATATACAGAGGAGTACAGCACAGGGCTTTCACAGAAGGAGTAAGATCAGGGGATGCGGCTTTCATCTCCAGCCTTGCTCTGGGATTGAAGATCTCTCCTGAGCTTGACTGAGGAAGGATAACAAAGCCCATTGATACATGTTATGCTACCTTCTAGATGAGTCTAGGAATTTCTGGCAAAGCCTGTCTCTCTCGGTCTGAAAGGAGGACATGTGAAGGTGAACAATGGCTCCATGGCAGTGATTTGCAGAACAACACAAAGGTAAGGGGAGTGCTTATTTTCTTACCTAGAACAGGCTGTACATGTATTGTTTAATTCAAATACACAGAAGCAGCCTGCTCATAAATCATGTGATTATATTGATGTCAATTGTTTAGCTATATTCCTTTTGTCACATGACTCATTTAAACTTCTATATGATATAAATATGCTGCAGCCACTTTGGTACAATACAAGGATATTGAAAGTCACCCGGAAATTCCATGACTTTTGTAAATGCCCTTATATGCCCTTATATGACAGTAGAACTCCTTAAAAATTATTTAATAATTATTAATATTCTTGTAATTTATAATATGGAGTGCATTATTCCCCATATACTGTACATTCTGACTTTTTATGGGTATGTTGACAGAAATAAACAACAGAAGTCTAACAATGGCTCGTTGACGTTTACAGCACAATTGTCTCAGGACAAGGAACTAATAAAATACACCAATAAATCTTAACTGAAGCTGGACCTTATTTTGAAGGTTGCCACGTACTCCTACTATTCATCCTGAAATGTGTATCTACAGTAAAGAAGGACACTTGCCTTGTCGTTACAGGATTACCTGAAGAACCAATGTGTTTAGCACCAAGCCGTAAAGATGAGGTTGACATGGAACCTAATGATGGAGCAGCCTCTGCTTCTGTCATTGAGCCTAAGGTGGTCATACCACGTAAGGAGAAAAGAGCACCCACGATTTACATTATAGCATCGGTAGTCCTCTGGCTAGTAACTGGCACAACCATATCTAGCCTGAACAAATGGATATTTGCAGTGTACAACTTTAAGTACCCCTTACTGCTATCGTCTTTCCACATGCTTACTGCTATTCTACTGGATTATCCACTGATAAGGTTTGGCCTGCTGAATTTAAAGGCAGAAGAAGAAGTAGCACTAAATGCCAACGCCAGATTTAAAGTATTCCTTTTGAGTCTAACTTTCTGCTCCAGCATTGCCTTCGGAAACCTTGGTCTAAGTTGTGTCCAGCTCTCTTTTGCACAGATGATTTATACCACAACACCTATCTTCACATTGGCCCTCTCTAAAGTATTCCTGGGCATCAGACACAACACACTTAAGTACACTGCCATGATCCCCATTTGCCTGGGGGCCTGTTTTAGCATTATCGGAGAGGTGCAGTTTGACCAGACCGGCTGCTTCTACCTTTTTACTTCAACTTTTCTCAGGGGACTGAAATCTATTCAACAAAGTGAGTAAAGAAATTTTTCAGGCTTCTAAAAAAACTATCCAAAAATGTTCATTATTTGTGTTACCCTCGTAATACCACTATATCTTTCTGCATGAAGTAGCATAAAATTTTTTAAGGTTAATTGTTTATTTGGGACTGGACACTGTGCCCTCCTGTTGTTATGTAACTAATCAAAGGTCTAGGTACCTTTGTATGAATGTCATCTCTGAGCTTGATTTATAAAGCATATGCTGTCAGTATTTACTCTCAGATACATTGTGGTGTATTTTATAAATAGGGGTTAGCCCCATCAAATCCTTCAGAGCAGAAACAGATTAGCCCACGTGTTTAGTAAATATTTATAGAATACATATAGCACTGCTACTTTACTAATTAGGCCAATGCCCTGGATTTTTGGGTACATTTTTACATTTCTGTCCCAAGTAATTCTTAATAATTTCATTTTGTATTTACTATCCTTGGCTGAAAAGAATGAAAACTAAAAACCTTAGGGCAGTTGGACTTTTGTTGTATAATGTTCTTGGGCCCTCTTTTTCCAATAACTGGATTACAGATATATGGAAATGTTGCTGTATAATCTCTCTGCAATAGAGAGATTATACAGCAAATAACAATGGCAGATAAGTGATTGTCACCCTAAATGACCTTTAGAATATCCTTCCTGGTATATCTATAAGAACAAATGAGTATTTCTCACTTCAGCCTCCATTGGCTGAAACCCATTAGGGTGAGTTAACCACACATTTTGGGTGTCTGGATTCAGGTCTAGACTGGGATTCAAAATTCCAAGTACAGGTATACAGAGGCCCAAACAGCCCCACCAGTCCACTAAATAGTAGCTTTCTATGACACCTTACAGCAGCCCCTCTGGCATTTACCAGTAGCCACAGATTGCCAGTGGGGGCCTGTCTGGATTATGTGTCACTGATATGGTATTTATTTTCTGACCAGCAGACATATAGCTCACAAGCCAACATGCACTGGAAAGTATTTCTGAGAATTTTTTGTCATCTGTGTTACCTAGAAGTGTTTTAAACACAGAGAACTACTTGCAACCTTTTGGGTAAGGTAACATACTACATCACTTCAAGCAGAAAGCCAAATCAAGGTCACCTACAATGCCTAATTTCTATTAATTCCTCTTTTTTCATTAATCCCACACATATAAAACAGTTCATAATTTGGTTGGACTGGGAACCTAGTGTACATTCAAAACTATACTCATCTACACAATTGCATCGAAAACCCATGGCCACAGGAAAACACTACAATGTATGAAAAGTGTGCACCACCTTTGTAAATGAGCCTTCATATTGTTTCCCAATGTTCTGGGATAGTACAAGTATATTTTTGAAAAGAAAAAAAGTTGATGCCTAAGTTCACGCTCCTATGAATTTTATACTTTTAAAATGTGTTAGTATTGCTTTAAAGAAAAAATAGAAGATAAATTGACTTGAGGTCATAGTGGGCTTATGTAGAAAAGGTGCATGAACACTCTCTTTCCATATATAAATGTTAATGTGTTTTTGTTTTACACAGGCATACCTGATTCCACAGGTTGAAAGACACCATGATAACTAGCCATTTCTAAAGATCCCTTAGGGCAATGGCAAACGAAAAGAAGTATCGCCCAACAAATCTCCTGAAATGCCACCCTCATATCCTTAGAAATGCTTCAAGTAAAGTATATTATTCACAGCATTTTAGCTTAATCACAGGGAAATGACATTCCCCACAATTAAACCCCACAACTAACCTTGGAATTGCAGCGAGCAAATTACATTACTCACTGCGATTCCAAGGTTAGTGAAAGGGATGGCACTTTTGGGAAATTTGTCACCCACTGTAGCACAGATTTAATTGCAGGAGATAAATCTTTCTGTGTGTCGTCACCCTTATTGCTGAGAATGTATAGCAACCCCCTCTCTCATTTATGAAATTTAAAAGCGACAAACACTGGGATTTAAAGTCTCTCTGCTTTCTAGAAAGCACCAGACAGGGTGGGGGAGAGGTATGCCTGTGTAAAAAAACAAATACATTGACATTTATATCGCAAAGTTCAGAGAGTGTTTATGCACCTTTTCTACATAAGCCCACCTGAATGAGCTCATTTCGATATAACATGTGTATTAAAAGTGATACTAGCACGTTCCTATAAAATTCATAGGGACATGTGAATGGCAGTGTTGGACTGGGACAGCAGGGGCCCACCCGAAAACAATTCACCAGGGGCCCACCAATTCATCTTAGACCAGAGGCTCACTCTCAGTACTATTTTCTTTTTCTCCTCACTGATCCTCTATTCTCCTAGTCCCTCTTACTTTATACACTATAATCTGTTATTCTATCTATTTAGCCTCTTTGTTCTCATAGAAATAGGCCAAATCTTTAGCAGCATGAGGGCCCACTGACACCTGGGACCACCGGGACTTTTCCAGGTATCCCAGTGGGCCAGTCCGAACTGTGTGAGTATTACTGGGAAGTCTAGGCATCAACTTTTTTTTTTAAATGTACCCATACCTTTTCTAAACCAAAAGAATAAAATCATGTCAAAAAGGGGGATGGTGGTATATTTTCCCTTTAAGACAGACGCGTTTTTTTTCTTCAGATCATTGGGTGGAGTTGGCAATATTCCTTGGCACTTACTTCAGGAAGTTGAATTATACAATGGCACACCACAGTAACTGGTTGCTATTATAGTTAAATTGTTTTTCACGGATATATGCAATTAGAAACCCTTATAAGGAAACAAGTGTTTCCAAAAACACTTATGGGTTACAGTAACAAACGGAGATACTAGTGCAGAATACCACAAAAAAGCCACCCCCAGATAAACAGGGACCAGGCTGTGGATGCCACTTCCTGACAAGTCATCTTCATATTTCCGCTCCTGCTGTCACTGGAAGGCTAAAATCGGCCTATTCTCATTCACCAGGTGTAATGGTGGCCATACACAGGCAGATTTAAGCTGCTGATTCAAGCCCTCTAGACTGATTCAGCAGCTTATCTGGCCGAATATGGGGCTCTCCAACGGGCCCACCCAACCGGTATCTGTCCGAAACGGGGCAGCTTTGATTTTTCTGTTGGATCAAAGACTACATCGGCTAGTTGATGCAGAAGTGTACTTTATTCAGTGTAAGGAGTAATCAAGGATGAAGAACTGTTCTTGTCCATAAGCATCTGTATTTTTAGTGGCACAGGGAGAGATGAAAGGGAGCTCTGTCAATGTTGGACTGGGGTATCCGGGGCCACTGGGGCTGTCACCTCAAGGCCCCCAGTTCCCCTATACCAGTCGCTAAACTCACTGCAAGCCTACACCTCACCTCACCCCTTCCAGTGCAACACATACCTCTACTTGCGGCCACCTTGCCACCGCGATTGGGTTAGGGCGGGGGAAGAGTACCAAGAGTCTGGGATCAAAGCAGGGAGCTGTTAGTGGACCTGGTTCAGTGGGGCTCACAAGGGCTGGGGCTCACCTTGTTTTTTTCCTGGTCTCCCGCTGGTCCTGTCTGACCAGGAGCTCTGTAAACATGGATACAGTAGGCTGGAATATGACAGTAATTCTTTGCAAAAAAGAAACATTAACTAGGTTTGAAGTGATCTAGTCAAAATGCTCCTTATTCAGTAATTACCAGAGAGAGGCTTATGTTTGCCATTATGATGAACTGTCATTCTATATGGCGCAAGCTTCCAGAGATACTTCAAAGGACATGCCATCTGCCATGTTCTTTGGGACACTGAGCTGTTTAGAGCTATTATTAAAGAGACACAAATGCCACTAATAGGCCATGGGGCCCCTGCACAGGACCCCTCTACAACTGCAGTAGAGTTACATTAGTGATATGTTTGTCACAACAATTAAGAAAGGGCATATTTGGTCATGAGAAGGACAGTGAGCAATCACAGCATCCACTGGAACAAAGACTATTATGTTTCACTAATTAAGACCAGTAACAGTATAGTTAAGTCACAGGAGGGAGTGGATACATAAATTGGCTTAATCCTCCTTTTAATTCCCTTTAACAGACTCAAAAGCAGTGGAACATAAATGCCCATGTGCACAGAAAGTTTAGGAAAAAAATGGTACCTTTGTCTGATTAATTATACCATTATACAGTAGTCTAGATTGAAGGACCAGTTATGCAATCTTCCACTGTATTCCACACACCTTATCTGTTACCTGCTATATTTAAACAGTTAGTATTGTACATTATATTAAAATGTATGCAAACTCTTCACGTATTTTTGTTTTTTTGCTTTTCATGGTCATGAATATGGCAACTAATTTCTTAGGAATAAAAGAAAATATGCAAAGAAGGCATTTTTTTTACTTATTCAAAAGAAGGCGTGTTTTATGCACCCAATAAGTTACGTTTTTTACTGAACATATAGAATAACCATAGTGAAAAAGGTATTTTCAACCCAAATCCCATCATCAAATGATTTGAAGGTGATTATTTAAACATAATCCAGTTGCTTCCACTAATAACAACATGTCTTGGTGATAAGTTCTCAAACCTATAACTCTGACCCCTAGTTGACATAATTGCATGTCATAGTTTGTCTAGCATTCATTTTTAAAAGGACTCTTCTTTGTAGAGGATGCAAAGTTGAAAATTATTAGGAAACAATCATGATCATAATATGTTAAGACCAGTGTTGTCACATTATAGAGGAATAAAAATTCCTGAATAAGAAAGTCAAACTTGAATTGCCTGTAAGACCTGTAGTGGTGGTGCCAGTGTGCATTAAATCTCTTTTATTGTTGGGAGAATATCCATAACTCAGTACTTACTCACCTATGTTACAAAAAACAAAATTCTTTTATTGATTTCAGTTTGCGTTGGACTTTTTGTAGGACTGGTTTTATGGCAGAGCATATTTGTCCTTTGGACTCCTCTAAAGAGTTCCAATATTAAACTCCCAGCATCTACTGATATCCAGACTGTTGGTGTTGGGAATTAGCCTGTTGTCACACAATGTACAGCTTATTTGCATGTCTGCAACAAACATAAAGTAGACTGTTGGTGCTTCCAAAAAGTTGACTAGAGGTTATGGTAAACTCTCTCTCTCTGGCATTAGACCTCCAGCTGTAGGTTCTAGAAGAGAAATGTACTACAGGTATGAGAGTGAGACCCATTACACAGAAAACGCAAAAACACAGCTCTGCCATTCCCAATATCAATCAATTAACTTTTACAGATTTCGGATATGATTAGACAGAATCTTGCACGTGATTATAGCTGAACTACATGATAAGGTCACAGTAAATGACAAGATTTAAACCAATTCATTCCTGAGTTCAGTGTTATACCAAACATGCCTATACAGGTTTATATTTTATGACCAGGCATAATTCTAGATGTTTTTTTCCTTTTTCAGGTTCACTTCTGAAGGAAGAGAAAATTCACTCTGTAACACTGCTATACCTAATGTCCATCCCCAGCTTTTGCATTCTGTTTCTAGCTGCCATAGTGCTGGAGAGTGGAGTCGTATGGGAGGTCCCACCAGACTGTGATAACAGACTTTGGCTTTTCATCCTTCTGAGCTGCGTGGGATCAGTTTTGTACAACCTGGCCAGCTTTTGCGTCATCACATTTACATCTGCGGTTACCATACACGTGCTTGGTAATTTAAATATTGTTGGGAACCTTGTGTTGTCTCGTGTCCTTTTCGGAAGTCATCTGACAGTACTTAGCTACATGGGAATAGGCCTTACCCTGGCAGGAATGTTTATGTATCATAACTGTGATCTGATATCTGAACATTTTGCTTATGGGAAACATCTTCGTGCTACAGAAAGACATACCAAATCTGAGTGAACTCTCCAAAGATGCCAAAGTAGAAGCTGATTTTTTTGAGGCCCTGGTATGAACATAACTACAAAAGCACAATACTAATGACAGGGAAATCACTGGTCTAGTAGGCATCAATGACTACGTGTTTCTTTCAAGAAACGGTATAATCTAGTACTAGTATCTTTTAGATAACTCTGGTTCTTCAGAGGACTAACGCATTTTGATATTGGCTCTACTTGCAATATTGTTCATTGTCTATTTGCCATTGTTAGAACTGATAAAAAGAGTACAGGGTAGGTGTTAACATTTCAGTGGTACAAAACACCATAGGCTGGATGTGTCTTATTTATGAAAAAAAACAGTAATGAATATTAACTAAATTGCAAAATTGCTCCAGTGCCATTACTTATGGCAACTGTTCAGAGCTTTGCTTTTGTAATCTAAAGCTGGCCATAGACACACAGATCCTATCGTACGAATCAAGGATTCGTACGATTTTTGGATCGTGTGTGGAGAGTGCCATACGGCCGAACATTCAGATTACCCCCAATATAGACATGCTCGTTAATGGCATATCGGGGAAAGATCCGCTCGTTTGGCGATGTCGCCAAACGAGCGGATCTTTGCGTTTATGGCCTCCTTAAGTTGTAGTAGACATTCGTCTGATGAAAACTAAATCTTGATTGGTTGCTATAGGTGCAAGTACAAGTACAAATCTCCTAGTCACCAGCTAACTACACAAGCACTGCTGTACCAGTTTTTGTATCCTGTGCAGTTGTACAACATATGAGCACAGTAATTCTAGCAACTACCTAGTGTTAACATTCAGTCACCATTTCCAAAACAGTCACAGTGCAAAGTGCTTAGCATGTAATAGTTGTTTTAGTTCCTTGTGAAAGAGTTTGCAACTATATGCAGAATGCTGAATAACCCTTTATTAAAGCCCTGGTACACAAGCAATGGGGTCTACGCAAGGGGCTTGCTGTACCAGACATGAAGGTTGCCTGCCTCTGGTTTATATTACAGAATAATTTCCACTGGAACTGTTTTAATCATATATTGTGGTGCCAAAATGCCCCTATATGTGTAATATGTGTAATATGTCAAGGAATATATAACAAAGTGCTTAAAAGTGCTCTGTGTGATTTACAGTAATGTGATTTACAGTAAGTTCCAATTGTGTGTTTAAATGTATTCTACCAAGTTTGACCCAAACACTTTCAAAACTAACTGGGTAGAGATAGGTTTGATGCTGGTGTTGCTGCTAAGTGTCCTATTTATTTAATTGCCTGTTAGCTGTTGCCATGCCTTGTCATCTTATCTGCTTATGTCCTAAAATTCTTAAAGGACAGTGAAATGCCAAAAATGTGATGGGTGGGTGGTGTGCAACTTGTTGCTAACTTGAAATCCTGGGCTGTTACACCACTTAAAAATATGCAATACTGTTCTTTAGCACCCGGCCATGGCATTATTTAGTGTGTATATGCTGAGCCTAGGGTGCTGTCACTGCTGTGTTGAATTATGGGTAAGGTAGCAAGATGGCACAGCCACGCCTCTACAGAATTGTTCCTGGGCTGTTATATTTTTTAGAAGAGGTGCACCATCTAGGGAATTCGGGTTAGCAAATCAGGTCAACAGAGGGCCACATTTCTGGCCTTTCATTTACCTTTAACTAACCATATGAAGAAATAAGTCTAACAATACATATCTACTAGATTTCTGTGTTCAGTCAAATGTGCAACATAAACTACTTACCCTGGACTGGAAGTACAACTGAATCTATACCACTGGAATATTAATATCAAAGCACCCAGCCCTCAATTTTATTCACATAAAAGATTTAGTTTTTTAATTGCATGTGCTGCATTACCATGCACCCTTAGTGGAAGCAAAGTAGTAATACATTTAAAGTATGCATTAGAACAGGATTCCATGCCACCAACAGAGACCATATGTTCTCAAACTGTTGATATTGGTGCCATATTGGATGACTGATACATCTCTTAGTTTATTCTTGTCATAATGTAAAGAGAGCCATAAAAGATATGCATTATTCTGTCAGCAATTTATAAAAGATATACTGTATATCTCTCAGCCGTTGCAATTATAGCGTTAATTAAATCCAGAGTAACAAAGCAGGAGAGGAGACATGAAGCAATAAAGCCAGAGGGAGGCTTGAAACCGATCTAACATGTTTAGATTCATGTCTAACTGCCAGCCTTCTATCTTCTGAACAGTTTGCTCCATATGATGCCTAAATCAAGTTTTGCCACATTCTTTAAGATTACCCTGCCAGTCCTGGGATATATGAATGTGCCTATGCTGATTGTTGAGAAACTAAAATTATGTTTTGTTTGTACTATTTTTTAATTGCTATTAGACAATATATGAAAGGGACAGCTCCAAATGTAGGACATTTATTTTGATCATAGACCATTATTTGTTTTTGTATTGAGTGCCCAATTTATGTTTTCCCTTGCTGCAGAGGTAGGGCCAGAGTTGCTTTGTAAACATGTTTTTTCTTCTTTTTATTGAATTTAACAGGGACAAGTGGTTAAGGTGGCCATACACGGGCTGATAAAAGTTGCCGACAGACTGAGTCGGCAGCTTCTTGGCCCGTGTATGGGGCCCCCCGATGGGCTTCCCCGATCGAGATCTGGCCAAAGTCGGCCAGATCTCGATCGGATGGGACTAAAAATCCTGCCGGATCGCGGCCGCATCTGTTCGTTGATGCGGTCCGTTGATCCGACCGCCTGTAAAGCCACCATAGGATCTGATCGTTGGGCCCTAGGGCCCACGATCGGATCAGCCCGATATTGCCCACCTCAAGGTTGGCATATCGGGGAGAGATTAGCTTGTTTAGCCAGAGAGAATATGCTGGTGATTTGCTTAACTATTTTGGGCAGGGATTTGCATTTATATTTGAAAAACACTGGTACTGCCATTGTCCCGCATTTTCCAGAAAAAAAGGAGGCTGAAGGGGTGGTTTTGGGCTCTTCTCCCGACTGAAATATGCAGAATGAGAAAACACTTGTGCGCTATCTGCTTTATTTAATTCAGCTGTTGTAAATCAGTCAAGGCATACAAAAAAAATTTGGGTCACACCTGTCAAAAATCATTTAAAAAAACCATTTGATTAAACGTAATAAGAGTGAAGGACCCAATTTAGGAGCTGAGTAGTTAGGACAATAATGTCAGTCATTCCATATGTCATTTTCCATGACAGTGAACCGTTACATAAAAATGAAATAATTATTTGTCCAAATTGTGAAGGTTTGCAGGTTTTGGATCCCCAATATAATTGTAGTGAAATTTGTCACCGGAAACATGAATGACCTTTGATGAACGTGAAAAGATTGTGATCTGCTAGGAAATCCGCGTGACATGCTTTAATAATACATATTCTATCTTTCAGAAATCTGTACAGAATACTGCAACACAGACCTCTAAAATCAGCATTTCATTTTAAAATATATAGTCATTTATTCACAATGAAATAATGTTTCACAATGGAAGCTCAGGAATGTGTAGCCAGCACAGAAAGAATACCTGCCCCAGATTTTTTCAATTAATTAGATCAGGAATACCAGTGGTTTTGATTGCAGATAAATGTATTAGAATACAAAGTGCAAGGGTATTGGTGTAGATCTAAATTTGTGCAACACACCACTAGTGCATGCCATTACAAAATGTGCAGTATTGCCCAATTGTTGCCCAAAAATATGCACTGGGAAGAGTAGTTAGGACCCCAACAATTCAACTGTGGCAACCCTCATATTTTGATCAACAGAACTTAAAGTGGTAATCTAAATGGCCACTTGCTAAAGTTGTAGCCCAAAATTTAGCTTTTATCTCACTCAGTACAAGATTGCCTGCCCTCACTCATAAATTATATTATATTTGAATGTTTCTAAAAGAAAGGGATAAAATACTGTACATTTGTATAAAGCAAATAACAGAACCTATTCAGTAAGAGCACAATAAATATCTGAAAATGCTATTAGATTGTATGTAATAAGCAGCAGCAAGCAACCTTATAGCACATAGATCTCCATATGAAATATACAGTACATGCATTTGGGAGTAGTGTCATTCTAAATAAATGAATGTGAGCAAGCCTACAATCACATCCGTTTTGTAATACTAAAAGGAAATCCGATTATAACCATCTTTTTATTGCCTTCTATCGTTTTCTGTGAATTTAAATGACTGAATAAAGATTATATTGCAAAATACATTGTGTCTGTTTAAATTCAACATAAACATGTGGAGATTTGCAACCCAACCCATTTCTGTATAGGGTATATATATTAACAAGTAGGTATTTTATCAGGCATAGCATAAGCAGTGTAAATAAAGTGTGGGTCTGGTCCCTGGGAGGTGGAGGTGGTGTTGGCTTAGCTGAAATGCCAGCTGGGTGGAACTTAATAACTACTGCCACAAATCTCCATACCATCCCCGGAAAAGGACACTTGTGGAGGAAAATCAAATATCTGCTGTGTCTTTGTAGCTTTCCTCCGGGTATTCCAGTTTCTACCCACACTCCACAAACATACATGCAGGTAAATAGGCTCCTGATAAAGAGAGTGTGTGTGTGTGTTCTGCGTCCCTCCATGTTGTCAGTACACATTGGTAGTATTGCCCTACTCAGACATATACCAAAGTCAATTAAAATTAATCTTGACCTATAAGACCACATGACTTCCTCCTCACTAGTTTTTTTTTTTTTTTGTTCCATTGGACAGGGAGGTAGGATCTCCTGCCTCACCATTTTGTGAATTTACATGGAAGTGATACACATTTTTTTTGTTTTTCTTTTGTCTTTTTATTAATTTATTTTTTACTTCTGTGTGGACACGGATAGATGATTCCCCAGGTAATGGAGAAAAATTTACCTGATGCCCCAATTCGCACAATATTCAAATTGCTGCCTATTGGGAAGAAATGCAGGCCTGGGCATACCCATGGTCCTAGCTCTGTGCTAAAATATCCCCCCCTGCTGTATGCCCATCTACACATATGATTCAACCTGGTGCTTATTGGAAAATAATACAGGTTTGGGTATTCCCAAATTCCTACCTGTGAGCTAATTGGCATCCTTCTCTTTTGCAAGATGCTATCAGGCCATGGGTATGGATATGGGTAGTGATACATAAGCCTGAATCCAGTAAGTAAGTATAATCCTCAGTATTTACTGTGTGTGTCTAAAATACTCTGCACTGGGAAGTCTACATGCTAATTAGCTAATTATGTCCCTCAGTTGAAAGCTATCAGGGTTCTGGCTGGAGTTCCCTCCTGCTGAACTGTCACTGCTACCTGGTAAGTTGCATGTGCTGCTCTGGGGCTCCTTGCTATTGCTGTTTCATATCTAAAGTTTCTTATTGGAAGCCTGAGTGCTGACACAGTTCAGTTGGTATGAGATCTTATTATTCAAAGTGCTCCCTGCTGTAGCAGTATGGTAACTCCTTCCTTTCTCACAACGAGTCTGTGCCTATTAAGTAGCCTCTCTCCAGGGTTCCGTATGAAGTTTTTATTTTTAAAAGCTAATGTGATCTAGTAAGGTGCATGTGTTCTTCTGGTTTTGCAGTTTTGATATCTAAAGGTTTTGTTTGTGAGCCTGAGTCCTCTGTGCAGACTCAGCTGGTAGGTGTTCTCTTACACCATGTGCTTTGTAATCAGTTGGTGGTAATTAGCAGTATGGTAGTTCCCAGGGGCGCTCCGCCAATGAGGCAAGTTGAGGCAAAAATGCCGCTCCTGGTAACTAAGAGACGAATTTCCGGTTTTCAACCCGGAAATTCGGCTCTTCTAGTGCAGAGAGCGTAATTGTGCTCTCTGCACTATCGACGTGGACCCGTCCGGCGCTGAAGGTGAGAGGCGGGGGGCGGCAAAAACTAAGGCCGCCTCGGGCGGCAAATTGGGCAGGATCGCCTCTGGTAGTTCCTTCCTTTCTCACCATGCATATGCACTTAATAACAGCTTTTCTCAAGGTGTCTGAATAGAGTCTTTATTTTGTGAAGTCAGTGCTATTTTTTACGGTGCATGTATTCTTCTGAATATGCAGTTTTGATATCTAAAGTTTATGTGGGCCTGAGTGCTCTCATTAGACAAAGTGCTGCCAGAACTGGGGGCTTTGCTCTGATGTAGCAGTATGATATCTCCTTCCTTGCTCATAATGAGTCTGCACTTATTAGGGTAAGGGCACATGGGCAGATTCGGGGAGATTAGTCGATTAAGGAAGTTCGGGGAGATTGTCGCCCCGAAGAAGAGGTGATTTGTCGCCGGGGCGACTAATCTCCCTGAATCTGCCTGTATGCCCTTACCCTTGAGCAGCCTTTTTCCAGGTTACTGAATGGAGTTTTTTTATTTTGACAAGCCAATGCTATCTGTTAAGGTGCATGTGTTCCTTGGGTACACTTTGCCATTGTGATAACTTGAGTTTTTGTTTTCCTCTATGTTTACACAGCTGGTATGAGTGCCTATTATTATACCGTGTGCTTCCAGGACAGGCTTATGACCTTTTTTGGCTTGTGTGGCCGCTGGCACTTGTTATGGACTTTTTGACTTGTAAGGTTGTTGGCCCTTGGTCTGGCCTTTTTTTGGCTTGCATGGCGGGTGGCCCTTGGTTTGGCTTTTTTGGCTTGCATGGCGGGTGGCCCTTGGTTTGGCTTTTTTGGCTCGTGTGGCAGTTGGTCTTTTCCATTGCTCTTGGCATAGCCCTTGGTGCTTGTGGCTCTTGGTGCATGCGGTTGTCAGCCTTTGCTTTGACATGTGTGGTTGATGGATGTGCTGTGTCTTTGGCAGGCTTGGCTGCTGATCTTGCTATGACTAATGGCAAGCATGGCTCTTCCATGTAGTGATGTGCGTGTTGAGGTTTCCCCGACCTGCACCCGACCCTAACCTGCCCTCCCTCCACCCGTGCCCGCCCATGACTTCCAGGTTCCTTTTATAGACCTGCGTAGGGCGATAAGGCGCGAGTCTATAAAAAAAGGAAGCCTGGAAGCAAGGTGGCGGGCGGGGAGAGCAGGAAGAAGAGCTCAACCCGGCAGTGCAAGGTCGGCCCAAACCGCAGGTATTGGGCCGGCCCGCACATCACTACTTGCTTGGGGACAGTTTGTGGGGCTAGTGACTGTAATATCTGTCCTTGCATGCAGGGTTGCTTCATTGCAGTAGCATTTGGCATGAATTGCAGCTGGGTTTTTTCCAGGGTAGGCTCAAATTTCAGCTGGTGGTCATCTTAAGTTATGTAGAAAGTACTGTAGCTAGTTCTGTGCTTATTGGGATTCAGCTGCTGTTGGTTGGTTCATGGTTGGCTGGTTTTATATCTGACTTTTGTTACACTCTTGTGTGCTTGTCTTTGGTGCCTGTATGCCACTACCATCTGGCAGGGGCTGGTATGGACTGTTGTTTTGCAGGTGCGGTTATTTTCAGGTGCGGTTACTTTCTAGTACATCAGTGGTTACATGTGTAGAAGTTGTCTTGTGATCAGAGGTTTCAAGCACAGCGCTAGTTTATGTGCTATTACTTGAGTGCTAGTTGCCGACTTTTAGTCGGTTATCGATCGGGGAATCCTGTTGGAGGGCCCCCACATGGGCCAATAAGCTACTGACACGGTCTGTCTGCAGCTTTTATCGGCCCGTGTATGGCCACCATTAGTCGCCTCTCCCCCACTATTGACCTGAAAGATAAGTGTCATTTACTTTCCTCCTTGTGGCACTGGTGCAAACTAGTTGGGCACATTTGGTATTTAAGAAATTATTCTGCTTGGTGCGAGGCCAGTGTCAGCATTTCAAAGCGATACTTTGGGAGGCATTAAAATTCAGTACAGGTATAGATCTGTTATTTGGAAACCCATTATCCAGAGAAGCTCCAAATTACAGCAAGGCCATCTCCCATAGTCTCGATTTAAATCAAATAATTCTAACTTTTAAAAATGATTTCCTTTTTCTCTGTAATAAGTGTCTTGTATTTGATTCCAACTAAGATGTAATTAATCCTTATGGGAGGTAAAACAATCCAGCTGGGTTTATTAAATGTTTAAATGATTTTTAGCAGACTCAATGTATGGAGATCCAAATTAAGGAATGATCCCTTATCCAGAAAATCCCAGGTTCCAAGCTGTATGAATAGCAGGTTCTATACCTGTACAAGGAATATGCTGCCAAGTAAAATTTAAAATAGGGGCCAATTGAACAATGCAAAACAAAAAAGTATAAATTGTCCCCACTGACTGTTCCCCCTATGGTCATGTGGCCAGGTTCTTACCCTTAGATGGAGTCCTGGCAATGTTAACAAATCGTTTCTGCTTCTCCAAATTACAAGCGCACACCCTGGCCCTCCTAAAACTAGAGTACCTGGTGCCCAGCGAAATAGGGGATCGGCCACCCCCTCAGAATTCCAAACGAAGAAAAATTCACTGGCAGTGAATTTTTCTTCGTTTAACAAATCGTTTCTGACCAGGCACATTTACTAACGTGCAGTTGCTCTTGGAAACTAATCAGCAATTTTTAAACTCAGGTTGAAATTGAAAGCAAAGATCCAACTGGTTGCCATAGGTTTCTGCACTGGTGCAAAGTGACACCTGGTTGGACAAGTAATTGCTCTTATTTTACAGTTCAGCTCCTGTGTCTCCAGTGAAACAATAGAATGTACCTGGGAGCAGGGATTGGTGTCACACAAGCACACACAGGGCAGTCACAATCAGGAAATCCCTGGGACTCGTAACTCCCCTCAGGCAACGTGTCACTGCCCCTCCCCAGGAATCCTGTGCTCTTCTTACTCAAGTCACAGCAAGGTGCATGGCTCGCAGCAGGTGACTCCAGGAACTTTGTACACAGAGAATCTACCGTCTTTTATCTGTTGCAGATCGGTTTCTGCAGGATCCCTGCCATCTGTGCGACTGCAGAGCTTCGTCACGGTCTGGTAAGGATTTGCCCCAAACCCTAAATCAGCGTAACATGTAGCTAACGCTGGAGAAGTAGAGAAAATATGTGAGCAGTAGGGATTTCAGTCTCTCAGCTTTCATGTACCGTGATTGAACACCTGGGGGCAATGTGTTCAAGTAACAGGGTTGCCAGGTCTAATTTTCAAAGCCAGCCAAACTCGGTTACAAAACTTTTTGGCACTTCAAAACTAGGCCAAAAAAAGCACAATATGTGCAGTGAAAAAAAGTCTAAAAAAACAAATGAATATATGTGAAAATACACCTTTGCTAAATTTTCACTTTTTCGCATATTTTTCTAATTTTTCAATATTGGTGAAACAGGTCAACCTCTAGACATTTTGGTGGCCAATGGATTTTTCCCCAAAATTGTATGAAAATGAGGAAAGTCACTGGGAAATGTGAGAATGCTTAAGAGGGACGGGAGACTGGGGTACAGAGCCCAAAATTAGGTAACTCGTGACTTCTACACAACTCAGTCCCACTGCATGCTGGGTATTGTAGTCTTACGTTAAACTTGGCAGTCTGCAAATTGTTAAACAAAAACTACATTACCTAAAATGCATTGGGAGATATAGGTTTTGACCATAAGGCAAAAAAAAAAAACTTTGGCTGATTTCCAAAGTACAAACCAGCCAAAGCCCAAAAAGTAGCCCAAATGCGTACCTTGGTTAGTTTTATTTTCAAAACCGGCCTGGGCTTTAAATTAGTAGCCTAATTTGGCTGGAAAACCACCAACCTGGCAACCCCGGTGAGTAAGGATGGGACACAATGTGATCTTGTGTTAGTGCACTTATGTCATTTCAGACAAGTCTACTCCCTTCTAGTGCATTTAACCCATTTACCCGATTACCCACAGTAACAGCTAAATCCCCCAATGGCAATATTTTATTCAGAACTCTTTCTGTTCCCCCCACACCATTTAAATCTATTGACGTAAAATCTGTAATCCTCAGAACAGGCGGGATGTATTATTGGGGGTGCTGTCAGACACTCAGGCATCTTTCAGTTCAGGTTGGACCGTTTGAGGCTCTGGAAAAATGTTAGTGAGGGTGTAGGAATTATTTGGCGGATTAGCTGATAGGGATTTGAAACAGATCTGGGCTTTCAGTGTGTGTGTGACTATTAAATGATGGGTGTGACTATTAAATGATGGGTGTGGGTGTTATCTGATCAGTCTGACTTCACTTGACAGGCTGTTCTTATGGATAAACCATTATTTATGATGCCTAATTTTGTCCCTTGTATTTGTATAGCACTGACTGATTTGTACCTTACAAGTAAATATAAATAGTTCCTGTACTCCCAGCTAATGGCAGCTAATGACAAAGGTAGCTTTCATCACCTGTGTAAATACCGTATGTAGAGATTGGAATCAGGCTGTTGGGACAAAGTGGAAATGCAAATGTAGGGGACTGGTAAATGTATATACACACTAACTTTGCATTCCCCTACAGATTGGGCACAAAGGGGACCCTTGGTGTAAGGGAGTCATTTCCTATTTCTTGGTTGCAGAATGACCCCCAGGGCCGGGTCAAGGTATTTTGGCACCCTAGACAAGTGCTTCAATCAGTGCCCCCCCCCACACAGGCTGTCCCACTGTACCATTATTCCATCACAACATAACAGCAACATTTTTCATCATATAATTTGTATTTATTCAGTTACATTTTTCCTATTTTTTATAATGGAATCTTGCAGCAAATTAATGAATGTAACTTTTATTTAATGTATTTCTAAGCCAAATACACAGCAGCCACACTCCAATAAATCATAGCACAGCAGCCTAATACTACTGCACCAGTTTATCCCACACTTAAACTCCACACAGCACACCCACCCCTCCGTCACATCACACTTACCCCCCCAAACAGTCAGAACAGCTGCCCAGCCCAGCTCAACCTGCGCAGTAGCTTCTTCAATCCATTCCTCTCCTGTCTCAGAAGACAGCCGCCAGAACCATTGCTGAAAGTCAGCACCTGAAGTTTTAGCCACACTAGCACTGCCTATAACCTGACTTATAGCTGCATATCCCATCTGACTCTTAAAGGGCATGTAAAGGCAAAAAAATAAAATTCCATTTTACATTTTTACTCTTTAATGAAAAAGAAACCTATCTCCAATATACTTTAATTAAAAAATGTGTACCGTTTTTATAAGAAACCTGACTGTATGCAGTGAAATTCTCCCTTCATTTACTGCTGCATAAACTATTTGTTTGATTAGGCTTGTGGAGCAGTAAGTTCATGTTTATTTAGTATACAAAATACAGCATTTCTAGCCTTATTCTATTTTAGACTTTACATGCCCTTTAAGCAATGTCACAAGATGAAAAGACAGCACATGCACCAGGAGTGTATAGTCGCATTACCAGAAGGGACTGGGGGTGCCCTTGAGAATGGCAATTTGGTGTATGCGGATAAGTTCACTGACTGCTGAAACCAATCAGTTAAGCAACGGAACAAATGTTTTAAATAAATTGTGTGCCCCTCCAATAATAGCGTCCATAGGCAGGTGCCTACCTCTAGTTCTGTCTTTTACTGAACACATTTATACACCAACCCCAGAGATTGGGATCCACAGAATCTAGGGATGGCAGCTTGCATTTTCTGTCCCTCCATTCCACATTTGTACACCTTGGATTCAATGTTAACTGTTACTTGTGTGAATAAAATATCCACAAAATACATTGCTTTTCAAATAAGCCTTACGAGTGATCTTTTCCAAATCAAGTACAATACTACTGAAATTACCTTTCCAAATGAACAAAAGTTTTTCTATAAAAAAAAGCAATGCTGTCGTCTCTTATGTAATGAGTGACAGATGGCTCTTGGAAGGCTCTTACACACTGGCTTTTTTCATGCATTTGATACACATTTGAGTGCACCACATGCATGCTTTATTCCCTCCTGCAGTGGTGAGTACAAATAAAGAATAGGAAAGATTAGTGTGCATAGTAGATATATTGTGGGTGTGCATATCCAGTCTGGTGCTTTAGTTTCTCTTTAATTTAGCAGTATGTTTTGGAATTATGGGAATAAACCAGAGGACCCAGAGAAAATCAAACCATGCAGATAGACCTCTTCTCAAAGTAGAACCCAAGCCACCAGATCCACAAGGATACTATGCTGACCATAACCCAATGAAGCTCTAACACTCTTCACTGGAATGTACTATCCAAATCTCATACTCTGTTATCACATTATCTGTTCACTGACCAGAGGATCAGGCTCAGCATCTGGTACTGGGTACAGTACAGTACACATAACAATGGGTAAGAATAATTATTTCTGCTTTTCTTTTTTTATTTCAGATGGATTCATATATCGCTCACCTAAAGAAGTGCCTGAACAACATACACAAGGTAGCTTGTTATTTAAAACATACTTTATTGGGTGGCTGAAGTATAAGGGATAGATTTATCAAAGAGTGAAGTTCCGCCACTAGAGTGAAATTCCGCAGCTCTCAATTCATTTCTATGGGGTTTTGAAAGGCGTATTTATCAATGGGTGAAGTGAAAGTTCACCCTTTGATAAATACGCCTATAAATATCCCATAGAAATGAATGGAGAGTGGCGGAATTTCACTCTAGTGGCGGAACTTCAATATTAACTTCACTCTTTGATAAATATACCCCAATGTGTGATGTAAATGACTGAATGGAAGCAGTATTTCTAAGATATTGGGATACTGTGAGGATCCAAACAGAAACAACTTTAAAATCATGACACAAAAAAATAAATACTAGGATCCTTTTAACCACATTTATCCTCTGTTCTCTAAAATAAGTGAATAGTGTATTTTCACCTTCTTCTTCATTAGTATGTTACTCAACAGCACTTTCCCTGGCCCCAGTGAGACTTCAAACTATTCAGATCAAACAGACTTTAATATAAAAGTGATCTTGCTCAATAGGTAGAAAAGTTTTATAGCCCTTATATGTAAAAAAAAAAAAAACATACTTTACTAAAACGAATGCATATGTATTTTATATAGAAAGATAAATGATTGTATCCATACATTATATAACAGACAGTAAGTTAATGATAGACACTAAATAGTTTAATAATTTCATAAAGCAGCAGATTCAGAGGGAAGCCCTGTGAAATGTAAACAATGAACTGAAATTCACGTTTGCAGTAAAAAGAAGATAAACTGATGACTGCTTCTTTCTTTGCCACTATAAGGTAATAAAGAAGGCCAATGATATCCTGTGCAATATCAGCCAGCCAGCAGTGTGCAGTGAAGTGCTGCTTTCTTCTCGTGGAACAGACTACATCTCAGGTCTGAACAAATGTCTTTTTGCTAGTGATAAGGCTGATAGACCTGGAATCCTACAATATAGAAAACCTGTTTATAACCTGGACTGAGGAGGCTCTTTTTGTAAGCATGAATTTGTGAATATAATTAGTGTCTCTATTCGCAGTGGCTAATTAATCATTGATCAAGTTGATTTTCAGGAACAACAAATCATGTTTGACTGTGGGGTTCAGTCCTCAGGGATTAATAATCCATGGCAACCAAACAGTTCAAATAACTCGCCAATAAATGCTACCTGTTGGTTGCCATGGGTTACTAGACCAGTAGTCAACTTTGCACCTGCTATTATATTATGCACCTTATGTATTGCATAGCTACCATTTCGTTTTAGCAGCTTTTGTGCATATCTCTTGATTTGTTTGATAATAATGTTTATTGCAGGGGTTCTGGAGGTGTATAGAGTATCAAAGCGAATGGAAGGTGGAATGGCCATGCATAATATAGAGCCCAACGGACTTAGAATCATGTTTCGAGATATTGAATTAACCTGGAATAATCTGCAAGCCTTTCTTGCCATGTGCCCCTGTATTCTCCAAAAGCTGGTAAGCTCCATAATCAACTGTATTTTAATTTGGGTGGTGCCTGGAACATTAAAAGGGCGGTTCACCTTTAAGGTAAATTTTAGTATGTAATAGAATGGTCAATTCTAAGAAACTTTTCAAATGGTTTTCATTTTTTATTTTATATTTGTCTTTTTCTTTTGACCCTTTGCAGTTTTCAAATTGGCGTTGCTGTCCCCTTCTAAAAAGCAAATGCTCTGTAAGGCTACAAATGTAGTGTTATTGCTACTTTTTATTACTCATCTTTCTATTCAGGCCCCTTCCTATTCATATTGCAGTCGCATATTTAAATCCATGCATGGTTGCTTTGGTAATTTTCGTACGATATTCGGTGCGTGTATGGTGAGAAAAGAGCCGACCAATATCGGCAGAAGACTTGAATATCGGTCGGCTCGTCGAACGGGCTGGACAGATAATTTTGATTGGATGCCTATGAAGGCACCCAAACATTGGCCATTGAACAACCCATTTAACTAGTTACAAGGGGAAAAAAGCAGAACTGAAATGCAGTTATTTTTTTTTAAACAATATATCATTTGCATTAGGACACAACAGTTTAATTTAGTGACCATTCCATTATAATATGGTATTTTATATTTATTTGGGAAAAATGTGCTTCTCTGCTGATTACCCTGATTGTCTTTTGCTACTTTGTCACTCTACTATGGGTTATTTTCCAGTAAGCAGATGAATTCAAGGTATTCTACATGTAATGCTAGACATGGGAAAATAAATTTGTATCATTGTTTTGGGCAGAGAAGAAGATCTGACCCATTGCCTAAATTGACAATGTTGAAATTGTTCACATACCAGTCTGCCAATGAAAGCAGTTTGTTTGGCAAGGTCACTTCTTCTGATTTTCAATCAATATAAAACTGAGCCCCAATCATACTATATATGCAAGATGCCTGGTCAAGCAGTAATGTATCTTAATAGTAATAGTAGTAATCTAAATACAGCTTGGAAACCAAAAAAAAATCTCATGGGGCTCCTGTTGGACAGACCTTTGATAAAAAAAAAACTATCAATTGTCCTTGATTTATTGCATTTTCTCTTCTCTCAACAGCCACCACCATCAGTTTTGAATTGCACCACTGCCACGCCCCATTTAGACACAAACCCTTGCCTTAGTAGGTGTTGTGGTATCTGCTTGCTAGAAGGACTGAATGAAGAGCAGGTGAGCTAATATTCTGTTTTTTCAATTTCGCCAAATGCTTCATTTAGGTTTTGCTTCCCTTTTTAAATTATTTTTGAAACATTTATGAGCAGTGTCAATCTTTTGTTTTTTTTTTCATATAGAATTCAAAAAAAAAAATGAGGGCATAGATTCTGTGCATAGACAATCACATAGCTGGATATTGGCATTTATATAGTAAATATTTGTGACAGCTGCTGTAATGCTTATTTTTTTTTAAAGTAGAATAGTTTTCTGTGGTTTAAAAAAAAAAAAAAGAGGGCATACCGGTAGATTCTTTGTGCATAGATCATCCCATAGCTGGATATTTGCATTTATATAGTGCATGGTGATGGCTGGATTATTTACATTTTTTTTTAATGTAGAACAGTACTCTGTGGTTTAAACATGTACAAAATGTGAAATTGCTAATTATGCTTGACATATTGGAGCATATTATCTATGAAACATTGGGGCAGATTTACTAAAGGGTGAAGTGGTATTCGCTAGCGAAAATTCACCAAAAAGACAATCCACAGGGACATCAACAGGCATAGAGGACAATTTGCTCGCAAAAGAGGTCAACGCTAACGAACATTAGCGCCCTTTCGCCAGGCGAATTTTCGCTACGGCAAACGATTGGTACTCCGCAAATTCACCCTTTTCGCCAGGTTATACCTGGCAAACTGATAAGATGAAGCTACATCCTCAACAATCTTATGTCAGTGACATCATATCCTGTAAGCCAAAAGGTCATTAAAAAATGTCAAAACGCTGCTGTTTTTTCATATTTTAAAGTGGGATTATGTTTAAAAGTTGTAACTGTAATATATTTTGTTCAAATTTTTGTTTAACCATTTTAATGCCATATTTGTTTTAGGGTGGGCTCATGTCTAGGACAATAGAGGATCTCTTTTATCTTTATTTTGCTTCCTTGGACATTTTTAATAAGTGGCCACTTCAAGCAATGTCACCAACCTCTCTAATAAAGACACATATATGACCTATATTTACCCACCCTACTTGGCATTTTGATGAATAAGCGTATGCACTGCAAATTAATATTTGACGAAGTTGCGCGAAGTGTGGCGGATCCTTCCGAGGCGAAAATTCGCTCTTTAGTAAATTTCCCCCATTAAATATTGATTCATGAACATATTTTCTTTTCAGATTCCAGAAGAGCCTGCGGACAGTTTGCAGGAGCACAAAGGGCACCTTTATCATTCAAGCTGTGCCAACTTTTGGCTGAACTGTGTGGATTCCACTCTACCAGTTTTGTCTTGCCATAGTTCCTGTCCTTTCTGCATACAACAGAAGAATGAGATACTGTGACCTGGACCAATACTATTGGATACGTGCCATTTAAGGTGGTAGCATGTAACGTACTGTATTGATTTGTTTAGACGTATCCTATTAGAGGTTTGAAGTTTAATAAAACAGCATCCCATAGTTATAAGTGAGGACAACAACAAAGCGAGCGGTTTGGGTCTAAGATAAATAAGTATTGAAACTTACAATAGTTATATTTTTCATGGCTGTAAAGCTGTCATTTAATTCTACCTAACCTCAGGAATTCTTGGGACCTGAGGTTTTCCAGATACAGTCTTTCCATAATTTGGATCACCGTACTTTAAAGGACAAGGAAACTCCATTACAAAACATAAAAGAATGTTCGCCACCCCCCCTTGTGAATCAATCATCTGTAATATGAAAGTATGCACTTTGCATTTTGAGGCCGCCTTCCTTCTTTCCGGATTCATCATTTGCTACGTCACAAAAACAATTTGGGCATGTGTGATGATCCCTGCTCACATAATCATTGTATCAAGGATCGCAGAGTGACTAGAGCACTTGCACTCGATTCCAACTGCAGCGATTGCACAAGCGTAACGGTCTTAGTCTCTGAGAAGTGTTGCTGTGGCTGTGATGTACATCAATCCCTTGGGTTTGTATAGCTTCTGGCAAAAGCATCGAAACAAGACATTATCTGTAAGTGCCTAAAGTGTCCTTGTTATGCTCCCTTTCAGGACAACATAATTTATTTGGGGGGTTTCCTTGTCTTTAAGTCTACATAAAAATATTTAAAACAAAATGTTTTGCCACCTACAAAGAATTTTAACAAAAATAAGTTTTACTTTCAGTTTTACTATACTGATCAAGTGCAGGATTTCAATGTTACTTTACTGTGCTAGTGAACAGTCCTGGAGTGGTGTAAGGAGTCCCTGGGAAAACCTTAGAGATGGCAGTTTGGCACTTAAAGGAAAAGTACCATGGGCAGGTGACATTTTTAACACTGGCTTGGGGTCCAAAGTTAGCAATTTAGTTCACTGGGAGGCACACCATATAAAATAATTTATAACAGTGCTCATAAGACTAAACCCGTATTCAAATGATTTTCCTACTCCAAACACATCTATTCAGTGCAAAATGTGCCTTTAGACGCAAGTACGTTTATTAAATGGCACATATTCCGTTATGACTGCAGCTAACTTTGGTGCAAAGTTTGCTATAGGTCATAGAAACCAATCAGCAGGTAGCCTTTACTAGTCGACTGTTTAAAACAAACATATGGCTCAAAGGACTGACTGGAACCAGAAAATTCACAGCTCTGGCAATATTGTTTTTAGGCAGGCACTGTGTGTTTCAAGGGGTTCATTGGAAATAAATGACAAAAGTTTGGGCTTTTAGATGCTGCACAAAAGAAAGTTCATCGTATTTATTTTGCGTAGCGGACAACAATCATGGAGACCTAAAGAATCAAATGTCTGGGCCCCAGTGTAAAAACATACCAGATATGTAAACAGCAAGGTATACCTGTATTTAGCACATCTGTCCCAAATTTGTGTTTCAAATCTGCTAATTCCTCTGGGCCTGGGGTCTCATCACAGACATGTAGGTTAGATGTTGTCGTCCAAGGAATTATGGCTCTGGTAGAAACCAGACTAGTACATATCAAAAATAAAGCAATTTTATTTTTCTAGTTTTCTTGGTGTGTTTGGTCTGTTTACCCTTCATATATTTCATGTGCAAGTTTCAAATTTTACCTTTCATATATTTCATGTGCAAGTTACCAGTTGTCTGTTTCCTTAGAACTTCCCAAATGCTGTTAGCTTGATCTGATATTTATATGATATTCGTCCTTATTATTGTAAAATGAATACAGAATAAAAACGGGCATGAGGAAGCCCAAACAATAGGGTCTCTTTGAAGATCAGTATTTCAAGGCCAATTATAGGAATAATCCCATAAATAATACACTAACATTTCTTCTTCTCAGTGACCCTTCAGTAGTATTCATCAGTCACAAACTGCATCTCTGGGTAGAAGATTGTCTCTGATAACGGTTTTCTAGCTGCATTTAATCTATAACCTCGACAGAATTCTGCCCTTTAAATATGGAACCAATGTGAACAAAACAAGTATGCAAGCAAATGTTCTGTTTTTTTATTTTAATATCAGAAAGAAAAAGTTGATGAAAGTTTTCAGCCTGTAATAGCTAAAACTATTTTAAAAGGGAACGAAGTTTTTTGTTTCTTTCTCATAAATGCTTGGAATAGGTCCCACTGGT